>NC_053129.1:82500-703750 GCF_010015445.1 Perca fluviatilis | reverse complement strand
TACATCTTCTGAAGACGATGAGCCTTCTACCACAAGGAGGCAGCAACAAAGAAGTCCTTTGTCCTTCGTAGACATCAACCTTTCTACACCTTTAGGCAGAATGGAGGAATTGGTGAGAACCATTTACCCTGCATTGACATTGACCAGTCTACCATCTGGTGGGAGCATGTACGAAGGGGTGAGAGACCTTTGTCTCGTGGAGATTTCAACCCTTCAAACACCTTCAGGCAGGACGGACGAAGTGGTGACAGCCCTTCCTCTACATCTTCGTCTTCTGAAGACGACAAGCCTTCTACCACAAGGAGGCAGCAAGAAAGAAGGGCTAATAGCCCTTTATCTATCAATCTGAGTGCAAGAAAGGAGAGGGAGATCATTGAAAGAGAAAAGCAGCATTTGGAGGAGGAGGGTTTAAAAAGAGAAAGAGAGAGGTGTGAAAAGATGAAGAGAAAGAACCAGGAGAAGGAGAGGAAAACGTTTGGTCTGCGTTCAAGAATGTACATTTGGTGGCTCAATTGCAAGATAGACCACATTTGCCAGGGACATCCAATCAACCTTTGTGGATGAGCGCTACCTCCTGCGTCATGGTAAGAAAGTAAACTTACATTTTGTCACATAAAATGTCATACAGGTATATGTATCGCCTCCTTTTAGATCACAGTAGATCAGTGGTAGCCTGACATGGTCATACTCAGAGTCTGATTCTGCCCCATTGGGCTGCGATTATGGGGCGTGTTCCAACCGAACCAGGAAAGAAAATGCCTTTGTATTCATTGGATAGACCTACAACCAATCAGAGCAACGGAACTCAACTCAACTGTCAACAGAACTCAACACCGTGTATCGTCTCATAGCAACCACTCTTTGCACAATGCATTCGTTCTAACTTCCGACTTTTATACTTTTTTGAAGCTGTATATATCATTTGTATATACAGCGTGTAAATATGAATGTGGATAACGTTAGTGATAGTGACATGCTCGCTACAGTTGCATTTCTAGAGATGAATCGGCGAAAACACGTTTTTTTTTTTTTGATTCACGGCTTTGTTCTAACGCCACTGGGCACTCCCTCTCTTAAGTCTCTCTCTCTATCTCTCTCCACCACATAACGCTACCGTGCTTTCGGGCGGTTGTTGAGGCTCCGCTCCGTCTAAAACTATTCATCCATTTCGTAAAGCTGTTTGTAACGCAGAAATAAAATGGATTAATGATCATTTTATTCATATAGTTTATATCTGACTTTACCAGCTGACTTCTCTATTGGCCGTTGAAACAGGTGAAGCCTCTTATATTCTAAAACCAGCCTCTCCCACTTGAACAGCTGAGCCTACCATCAGCTAGTTTGAGACAGGCCGGTTGAGGATTTTGAAATTAATGCGCTGTCGATATCTTCTGTAACAGACGTGATGGTGGAATCTACACATCGCAGTTCTCCAGCGGCAGCCACTTGTTGTAAACAAATTCAACCCAAGCGCTCTTTGGTGACATGGTTGATTCTGTTACTGTTGATCATCTGTCCGACAATTTGATTGGTCCGAACAGATCTTGTTGGAGCAATAATTGCTCCTCAACGGATCAAGTCCAGACCGAACTTCCTGACCTTGAATGTTGTGGGCGGGGATAAGTTTGGCTGGCATCCAGGCTAGATCAGTGGTGGAACAAGTATTCAATTTCTTCACTAGTAAAAGTTCCAAAAAAAAAAAAAAAACTCCATTACAAGTAAAAGTCCTTCATTGAAAGTCCTAAAAAGTGAAATTATTATTCACTAAAGTCACTGTAAGTAAGTAAAAGTAGTCAGAAAACCAGCCCATGTGACTAATATAGGCTAATTACATTACAGTGAACCGTTACAATGAAAAACACAAGGTGTGTTAATTAGAGGTGTTAGCTAAGATAGCTCTTATCTCACTTATGGCGCCAGGGCAACATATATTTTTAAAAACTTGCAACAAAACAAATATGTTGACTATTTCCTTTTGGGAGGGGTGTGAGTGTACAACTGGACTCCAGACTTAACCTTTCATATGCTTTTGGTTACAGATCCCCTCAGAAATCCAGAGAAAATGGCAGAAAAAGAACGGCTGCTTGACCGAAGGAGGGAGCTGGTCGTGTACAAACGCAGACAAGAATTTAAGGTGGAGAGGGAAGTGAGGAAGCAAAGACTGAAGGTAGAGAAGAAGGAAAGAAATGCGAAGAAGATGGAGAATATCTCTGAGTTATGCAGCAACTCAGAAAGCCCAGATATGTTAAATCTTCCCTACGGGCCAATGCCAGTCAGGTCACACAAACTCGGACTTGTTAACATATATCAATTAAGATAAAAGTAGAGCAATCAGAAAATGGCACCAAATAGAGAGATGTAATTGAGGGAGACGGCAAACATTTCAGATTTGACAAAACAGAAGTAAAGAAAAGTAAAATATTCTTTTAAAACATTAGCAACCAACATCAAATATCCTTGTAAGTACATGATAACACCCTAGATGTTGGCTTTAATTCAATTATACAGTCAAAGACCATTGTGCAAATAACAGTGTCCTAACTTAACGCCACCTGACCCAGGCCCCTTTTACACGAAGGGAAGACGCAGATATTTTCCTGCGGCTTGGCCTTTCATTTACACGAAAACCCTGTTTTTATCACAGAAAACGATTATTTCTAAAAACTCCGGCCAAAGTGGAGATTTTGGAAATCTTCGTTTGCACGTTTGCATGTAAACTGAGACAAACGGAGGTTTAGGCAGCCGAGAGAGGGAAAGAGGACGTGATTGGTTGCTTTTGTTGCTATTGTCGGGATTCTGATTGGCTAAAGTGGGCTTGAGCTTCTCGTTACATTGTCACCTACAGGTTTGGCGTGCTCTTGACTGCATTGACGGCATATATAAACACGGGTACATATAAACAAACACTTTTCTGAAAACGGAGAGGTTGAAATGTCCGTTTATGAAAATAGCCGGCCACGTGTAAACGTAGCACCAATCTAATTCATCCTAACCTAGGCTAATTTAACCAAGGTTAGCCCAACACCTATCCTAATTTAGCTTTGGTTAGGTTCTGGCAGAGACCTTAGGGTTTGGGTTGGACCCTAAAGACAGTAGAAAGAAGTCAAGAATAGGTTGAAAATAGTAATAAAAACACAGTAGAAACACTAGGGCGAGAAAAGTGAAAAATTCAAATAGCCTAAGCGACAAACTTCGAAAAAAGCAAAATAAAACTTTGAAAAAGGAGACAAAAACTTTTAAGAAGGGCACCTGGATAGCTCAGTTGGTAGAGCGGGCGCCCATATACTCCTCGACACAGCGGGCCTGGGTTCAACTCCGACCTGCAGCCCTTTGCTGCATGTCATTCTCCCTCTCTCTTCCCTTTCATGTCTTCAGCTGTTTAGATAAGACAGTAGAAAAAAGTATGGAAGAAAGGCAAGAATAGGTCAAAACAAACGACAAAACCTTAAAAAAATTTAAAAAAGGTGACAAAACTTCAGAAACAGCGACAAAAACTTTGAAAAAGCGACAAAAAGAGTAGAAGTAACTACAGTCTTATAACTGAAAAACATTTAGCAAAAAATGTCACGGGGGGACACGTACCCCCTTTTGAGAAACACTGGATTAGATCAATGGATCACAGGTGGAATGGGTCCTGAGTCCCGAGGAGACTTAATTATAGATTTAATAATATATTTTGTTTGTAGTGCACTTTACATTTGGAATAAATCTCAAAGTGCTACAGTTAAGATCGTAAAAGCATGGTAAAAACATCAATATAAAATACAAATAGACAGTGCAATGACTTGCAGGGTTAATAAAAACTCATAAGTTCTGCTAAATAGAAATGTTTTAGTCGTTTTTTATATCAATAGTTTGACGTGCCCTCAGATGGTCAGCATTCCAGATCGGAGGAGCGGCAGAACAGAAAGCCCGATCACCCATGGTGCTGAGCTTTGTTAGTCTTGGGGAGAAGGAGGCGGTTTGAGTTTGCTGAATGAAGGGATCGAGTTGTAGTTAGAGGGGTGAGTAGTTCTTTCAGATGGGGGGGGGGGCATTTCCATGTGGTCGTATTCTTATACTCTCATCAGGATCCTTGCTAGCCTGGCTCCGCCCTCCTACGTACCTCCGCTCAATTTTAATTTTCCTTGAGTACAACATCTGGGTTTGCGAACAGAGGGAGTGGCTGAGAATGATGACGTTGAGGTTCGGTAACCTTCGGCAAGTTCCGTAATGGCGGCGGAGAAAGATGCGAGCAAAGCCATTCGGTCCGTTGTGGCAACGCTGCCAAATATCCAGAAGTTAAAGCCCGAGCAAGAACAATCTTTGCAGAGTTGTGTTGGTGGCCATGATGTTGTGGCCCTCCTCCCCACGTGGTTCGGGAAAAGTTAGCTTTTCCAGCTCGCTCCGTTAGTGGTGAAGGAGTTGGCTAAGGCTAACGCTAGCGATGCTAATGCTAAACATACACTTAAACAATAGCATTTGTTTTTTGCCAGGCGTCCATGCTTATGCAAGGTAACATAACCCCATTTATACAGGTCCTATCCCCTGGCCAATCGGCTATCCTAACCTTAACCACTCTAGGTCAAATGCCTAACCCCAACCAATCAAGCTGCTTCGTAGGGCGGGTCTTGGCATGGCCAAAGTGGGGTTCGTAATTCCACAAGCCGATATTTGTCGGTTTCCCCTCTTGTTGCACATGCGCACGACATACGTCACCAAACGTCAGCGATTGGTTACGGCAGATCCAATAGTTTTAAACTTCAACAGAGTACCCGCCTTCAAGGAAGTTAACACTTGTCAATGGAGAGAGGCCAGACTCTCTGCACAAACGAAATGTACCAGAGTCTGGTAGGACCAGGCTAGTCTCTGCAGGCTTTTCTTAGGGATCCTGATGAGAAGTGCGTTACAGTAATCCAGTCTGGAGGAGACAAAGGCATGGACCAGTTTTTCAGCATAAGGTGAGTGCCCTCCAGGAGGCGCTACAGGAGCCTCTGTTCCAGCCCCCCTGCTGCTGCTCAATGGTCCTTTTTTTGGTTCATGCTTCATGATGATGATGATAACAGGTAAACAGCCAAACCCATTTTATTGTTTCATTGCATTGATTCAGATGTAGATTGTATTCATCTTTTATTTAGAAGTTTTTTTTATCATAAGGAGCTTTTTATACTTATTTTTTAAGTTAAAGTAGCAATACCACAGCGTAAAAATACTCCATTAGAAGTAAAAGTACTCATTATAAATAATTGACAATATATGATACATTATGAAAGTGAATTATTATTGCAGATGGTGAGTAAGCAGCATTGTATTGTTGTAGCTAGTTGAGAGGTAGCTCATGTCACGCCCCCGCCTGCCGTGACTTCTGCACTGTGACAGTCTGGTGTGTGTGTGTGTGTGTGTGTGTGTGTGTGTGTGTGTGTGTGAGTGTGAATGTGTTTTGGTTTATTTCTTCATTTTGTTATGCCTGCCGTGTGTTTGATGTGTTTTTTGGGTGAGTGTGAGGACACGCCACCCCCTCCCCCCACTGTTGATTCTCCCCACACCTGGTACCAATTCCAATCAGCGCACCTGCTACTCATCCTGCTCCATCATCTGCCTTCAGATGCCAGTCTAACTTTCCTCTCCCTGCCGGATTGTTGCTTACCACTGAGTATGCTTTTTCACCAGTCTTCGAGAGTTGTATCTAGTCTAGTTTCTTGTTGTTGTACTTCCCTGTCTGCTCCGCTCCCTGACGGTACTAACTGGAAGATCTCTGTTCTCAGAAATAACTCACCGTCAGAGTCCTCTGCTGCCAATAGCCACGCCACGCACTGGAACATCAAGTCTGCAGCCCCACTGAGGAACACAGCCCAGCACCCCCTCTGGCCTCTGCCAGTCCAGCCATCTTCGAACCCAGCACCCCCACTGCCAGCCCACACTCACAGCTTCCCCTTGTGCCAGTCCCGCCATCTTTGGACCCAGCACCCCCACTGCCAGCCCACACTCACAGCTTCCCCTTGTGCCAGTCCAGCCATCTTCGGACCCAACACCCCCACTGCCAGCCCACACGCACAGCTTCAATAAAATAAGATTCTTTACCACCTACTCCAGTTTGCACCTGAGTTCTGATCCTCCTTCCTGACAGCTCATTGTGTTTAATTTACAACAATGCATAATTTTATAAAATTATCACTTTTTGTATGAAAATTCTTAGTCTGGGAGGAACTAATAACTAAAGCTGTAGTTAAGTTAAAAAAAGGACAATATGTCACTTTGTAATGTAATGGAGTGTCATAAAATGAAAATGCTAAGGTGCAACAACTCAAAATTGTACTTTGAGTATATTCAGTCTACTGGTGAAGAGGAAGGAGAAGATGAAGAAGAAAACGAGGCTGGAGAAGAAGATAAAGAAGTAATTAGTCCTGACATCATCCTTAAAGACATCCAGGTTCTGTATCCATCCACCAAGTTTGCCCCTGACTAATCTATAGAGACGGACCAGTGTTTTACTCCAAGAAATGTGACAAAAAGTCTGTTTCTAAGGTAAAAGTCAACTGCAACTTTTTTGAAGAAACTATACCAACAACTGGGAATTGTATTCTGTGCTAAAACCAATTTTTGGGACACTATCATAAATAAGGTCCTTTTGGGAGCTCAGTAGTGAATATGGGACAAAAGAAACATCTGGGAAATCTTCAACATATCTGAAGCGGATGATGATGATGGAACAAAAGCAAGAAAAAAAATCAACATTAAACAAATATTGAAGTGATAATCCAAAAATGTGTTGTTATACATTTTGCGTCACCTTGTGGTCACATCATTATTTGGTTCATGCTAAGTGTTTTTACAGATGAATATGATGATTCTTCTTCTGTTTTTGTACTGAGTTGCATCCAGTTAACTCATATAAACAGTAGCAATTAAGCTGAATTACCTCAGAATTAAAGATTAGAGTATAAGCAGCATTGTAATGTTGTAGCTAGATGAAACAAATGCTAATGAGTTATTATATTTGGTAGTTTAATCAATATTAATGATGCAAATTCTCCACAATATTTTCAACACTTTTCAGAACAATTTGTCAAACTGGAAGAATGCTTGACAATTTTAACAATCACCAAATATGTATTAAAAATAATTAATTCACAACCCAAATAAACTTTTACAAGCCAAAGTCAAATAAAAAAAACATAAAGCCATAATCTCTACAAAACAACTTCTTTTCATTTGCAGTGATGAGGACTTTCTCTTCTCTCTACTAGAACTTTCCTCTCAAGGATATGTAGGTTTCAAAAAAGTGCATTCTGGGAATCAGTAGATTGACGATATAATCCCAACTCAAGAGCCACTTACTGGCTTTCTCCAGAGTTTATACACATCCTGGCAGATAAGTGCTATATATGTAACCGTAAAACCTACTTTTTGAGTTGCATGTCAAAAGATCCATCTTCATGACAACATATGAAAATCAATTGGTCAAAAGCCCCAGAAAAGCTAGTATTCAAATTAGTTTATTAGGATAAACCCCTTGTTTTCGAGGGGGTCCCTAGCAAGTGGCAGGGTTCGTATGTGATGTGTTTTCAAGGTTTGAAAAGTGCTTGAATTTTGGATAAAATGCTTGAAAATGCTTGAAATTGTAACTGTATTTCTTTCACAACAAATACCTAACTTACTGAATAGTTTGTTTATTAAATGGAGAAATAAAATGTTGGAGAGCCTAAAATTAAACCTGCTCGCTTGTGCATGTGTGACTGCGATCTGCCACCATGCCAAGACCCGCCCTAGGAAGCAGCTTGATTGGTTGGGGTTAGGCATTTCACCTCAAGTGGTTAAGGTTAAGATAGCCGATTGGTCACGGTTACGCTACCTTGCGTAAGCATCATGGATACCTAGCCAATAAATGGTATTGAAGGGCGGGTCTTGGTGTGGCCATAGTGGGATTTGTAATGACGCTGCCGACAGGTTGTCGTTTCAATGAACGTTGGCTGGAAGATGAAAATTTATTATGGATTAAACGGGGACAAACCCTACGAGTTGCCTATTGTAATGTCTGCCTATTTGTTTACGCTAGTAACTTCTAGCTAGGAATTCGCAGGCTAAGTGACTGAGAGTACTTGGTGTGATAATGTAATGTAATGTTAGTATTGCATGTCCGTTATGGCACGTTCATTTGTGGAATATGCAGTGAACATAGCCAAAGTTACATCACAGTAACTGTAACGTTAACTACCCGCAAATTAAAACCTGCAAACGTTAGCCCAGTGCATAACAACAATCGTTGATTGCTGAACAGAATCATGTCATCCAAGTAGCCTACTGTAGGTTGAGGATGGCCTTATGCAATATTTACACTGCTCTATTCCAGTAGATACAGTTGAAACCAGATATTTACATACACTTAAAAGAAAAACACAAAAACATTTATTTCTTTACTGTCATACATTAAATCAGAGTAAACTTTTTCTGTTTTAGATCAATACATATTAACACATTTTTTGCATTTGTTAAATGTCAGAATCGAGCGAGGGAAAATTTTTATGTATTTTTTTTTATCACTTTCATCAAAGTCAGAAGTATACATACACTTCCTTAGTATTTGGTAGAATTGCCCCGAAACTGTTTCACTTGGGCCAAACGTTTTGGGTATCCTTCCACAAGCTTTCTACAATAGTTTGCTGGAATTTTGGCCCACTCCTCTTGACAGAACTGGTGTAACTGGGTCAGGTTTGTAGGCCTTCTTGCTCGCACTCGCCTTTTCAGTGCCGCCCACAAATGTTCTATGGGATTGAGATCAGGGCTTTGTGATGGCCACTCCAATACCTTGACTTTGTTGTCCTTAAGCCACTTTGTAACTAATTTGGAGGTATGCTTGGGGTCATTGTCCATTTGGAAGACCTATTTGCGACCAAGCTTTAACTTCCTGGCTGATGTCTTCAGATGTTGCTTCAATATATCCACAAAATTTTCTTTTCTCCCGATGCCATCTATTTTGTGAAGTGCACCAGTCCCTTCTGCAGCAAAGCAGCCCCAAAACATTATACTACCACCTCCATACTTCACAGTTGGGATGGTGTTCTGAGGCTTCAAAGCTTCGTCCTTTTTTCTCCAAATATACCGTTTATCATTATGGCCGAACAGTTCAATTTTTGTTTCGTCAGACCACAGGACGTCTCCAGAAAGTAAGATTTTTTTCCCCATGTGCAGTTGCAAACTGTAGTCTGTCTTTTTTATGGTGGTTTTGAAGTAATGGCTTTCTTCTCCAAGAGTAACCTTTTAGCTCATGGTGGTACAGGACTCGTTTACTGTGGATAATGACACTGTCTTACCAGTTGCAGCTAGCATCTTAACAAGGTCTTTTGCTGTTGTCCTGGGATTGATTCGCACATTTTGCACTAAAAAACATTCATCTCTGGGACTCAGAATCCGTCTCCTTCCTGAGCGGTATGATGGTTTTACATTCCCATGTTTTTTATACTTGCGTATTATTGTCTGAACAGATGACCATGGGACCTTCAGGCATCTGGAAATTGCACCTAAGGATGAGCCACACTTGTGGAGGTCCACAATTCTTTTCCTGATTTCTTGGTTGATTTCTCTTGATTTTCCCATGATGTCAAAGAAAGAGGCTCTGTGTTTGAGGTGTGCCTTTATATGCATCCACAGTTCTGTCAAGAGGAGTGGGCCAAAATTCCAGCAAACTATTGTAGAAAGCTTGTGGAAGGATACCCAAAACGTTTGGCCCAAGTGAAACAGTTTCGGGGCAATTCTACCAAATACTAAGGAAGTGTATGTATACTTCTGACTTTGATGAAAGTGATAAAAAAAATACATAAAAATTCTCCCTCGCTTGATTCTGACATTTAACAAATGCAAAAAATATGTTAATATGTATTGATCTAAAAAAGAAAAAGTTTACTCTGATTTAAGGTATGACAGTAAAGAAATAAATGTTTTTGTGGGTTTTTTTGAAGTGTATGTAAATATCTGGTTTCAACTGTAAATGTATATGAGTGCAGAGAAGGAGAGGGAGAGAGAGTTTGATCCGAGTGAATCCAGCTGGCGCTGCACACCTACAGTGTTGCAGGTCCCAACTCGCTGTGGCTCATCAGGTAGGCTGATGATTAACTAATTTCAGTGAGACTAAACACTCAACTGGAACGTTTTCCCAGTCTATTGAACTGTAAACTAGAGATGCACCGATTACAACTTTCTAGGCCAATTTCCGATTTTCTTTAATTTAGGCCAGCCGATACCGATTTTAGCCGATTCCGATTTAAATTTTTTCTAACCACTTTACAGCACACACAAATATTTATTTTCTATTTTTTCTTTAATAGAACATTTTGCACAGAACATAAAACATTTTTTGATCACTATAAAGTAGAACTATATAAATGACTCCTGGTGTGGGAAATCCACACACATCTAAAGTGCAATGTTGGAACCATTTCCTTCTTTTCACATCCAATATCACACTAAAGAAATGTGATTTTGGATTTTGGTGTTGTCCTTCCATGCCCTATTTTTTCCATGCAGGTGTTGCATATTGCAAACTTGTTATCTTCTGCACACACGCTGAAGAATTTCCAAACAGCTGACATGTTGCAGGTTAATTGACGAGGTTCCCTACATGTGCGAGAATAGCGCGGACACGCGCTTCACACCGCAAGTGGCGCGACACACGGCGGAAAAGATGAGAGAAAGCAAAAAGAGACTGTGCTGTCGCGTGTGTGCGTGCGTCCTTGAGAACTGTAACTCGTATAACTTATGTTGTCAGTTATTTGTAGTGTTGACCGGCATGAAATCGGCATATGTCAGACTGACCTGCCGGTCGCCGGTCATGGCCAAGCACGTGAAAACCGGCCAATTCCGGTCACCGGCCGGTCGATCGGTGCATCTCTACTGTAAACAGATTTTATAAATTCAGGTGTACTCTGTTATGTAACGTGTAATTATGAGAAGATGTTTGCTGTGTCTGTTTTGTATTATATTACTGATTCATTGACATTACAGTACATAGAAAATTGAACTTTGACTGCACCCCTACATTTTTGGCAGGAGCAAGCATAGAACCCTGAAGTTATTAATGTTATCCCAGCACAGAATACAAATAACAGCTTTTTGTTTAATTTTTAGGTGGAGAATGGTGATCCATGGCGGAATCTGTGGCTTCAGCAGACTGGCTGTGTTTTTGCAGGCTTCAGACAATAACAGAAGTAGCACAGTGTTTGATCAGTTTGTTCAAGCCACTGCTAGGTATGGGGTACCATCTCGAATAAGGTGTGACTACGGGGGTGAAAACAATGCTGTTTGCTTGTTCATGAATATTTACCGTGGATCAGAAAGGGGAAGTGCCATACGGGGCAGAAGTGTCCATAACCAGCGGCTTGAGAGGGTTTGGGGAGATCTTTGAAGGGGTATGACTAATGTGCACCACCAGCTTTTCTCCTTCCTTGAAAATGATGGAATCATTGACTGTACGAATGAGCTGCAATTGTGGGCACTGCATTATGTTTACCTGCCACGGATTAACCGGGACCTGGAGGTTTTCATGGAACAATGGAACAACCATGGCTTGCGCACTGTTGGCCACCGCACACCATGTCAGATATTTGTCCAAGGATGTCTTCAGAGGCAAACACAAGCACTCACAACCATGGCAGAGATTTTTGGATCCAACACTGCTCAACAAGGTGCAGCTGCTGCTCTTCCTGCTCTGAATTGGCAAGAAGTAGTAACAGTCCCTCCTAACCAGTCCAAGCCATGCACAGATGCAACAACTCCAGGATGTGGACACTCTGGCAGGACCTATTGGTAGTCTGGCTATAGCTACACTCCAAAGTGTAATTGACATTTTGGAACAGTAATTTCCCATCCATGTCACGGCCATGGCCATAAACCTGCTACATATAGCTGTAGCTATAGCTATAATGACTTGTATCTGAGCAAATTTTGTCACGAGTGATGAGACAGCGTTTGCACTTTGGTTTCAATAACAGGTTGGCGAGTAGCACTCTCCAAAACAGTGCTTTGCCTGAGCCCACTAGCATCAACCTGAGTCACGTTAACTCAGGATTTCCACAGCATGCATAACGTCTGCGGACCGGCTCCGCTGCGCGTCTGCTGCGTGCTCCGCCGTCCGTCAATACCCACCAGGTCCGGATTTGTTGCGGCACGGCTGCGGCCATGACTGACAGCTGTAGTCACGAGGACTCACAAGTTCTCGCGAATTCACGTAGAATAGAGCCAAAAAAACAACACCAGTTAGTTTACATCCAGAGGAGTAGAGGGGAAAAAGCTCTGTGCTGTGTTTTCAAGGTGTAGTGCAGGGAAATATGATCCGCCGTGAGCACGGTGTATTTTATTTTGAAAATTAACCGGATGTTTATTTTGTTTTATCTGCCGTGTGCTGAATTGCTGCGGAGCGCTCTGGTGTCCGGCAAAAATAGAAGTTCTGCTTATCTGCTCCGGAGGGCTGCGGACCGCCGGAGCTGGGACGCAGTCGGAACACAGCCGTTCTGCAACCGGTGGAAATACACACACTGACTGTAATGGAAACCTAATGACTCCGCCGCCGTTCTGCAGCTGTTACGCATCTAGTGGAAAACCACGGTTATGCTTAGCTCATAGGTGGTAGCTCAAGCTTGACGTGCTTCGGTGATATTTTAATTCGGCTTTACACAATGTGCATACGGCTTTCGACTTGTCTACAAGCCGTCCGGGAGTTTTAGAAAATAAAAAGCGCCATTCAGAATTGTGTTGCTGCTGCATTTCTCCATCATGCCTGCAGCCAGCAGCAGGAGGATGTGTTAGGAGGAAGTATGACAGCTTCATGATAAGTAAAGGTGCGGCAAAGGGTCAAAATAGTAGCCTGTTAGGCACGACATGAAGCCGAGTGAAGTGAAAATAAATTAATAAATGGAGGCATGCGATTAAAAAAAATGAACGGGTTGTGCTCGGCCCTTACTCGCGTCGCAATTAACGCGTTAATGCTGACAGCCCTAATACATATACAGTATCTCACAAAAGTGAGTACACCCCTCACATTTTAGTAAATATTTCATTCTATCTTTTAATGGGACAACACTGAAGAAATGACACTTTGCTACAATGTAAAGTATTAAATGTCCAGCTTGTATAACCGTGTAAATGTGCTGTCCCCTCAAAATAACTCAACACACAGCCATTAATGTCTAAACCACTGGCAACTAAAGTCAGTACACCCCTATGTTAAATTCCCATAGAGGCAGGCAGATTTTTATTTTTAAAGGCCAGTTATTTCATGGATCCAGGATATTATGCATCCTGATAAAGTTCCCTTGGCCTTTGGAATTAAAATAGCCCCACATCATCACATACCCTTCACCATACCCCCACATCATCACATGCCCTTCACCATACCCCCACATCATCACATACCCTTCACCATAACAAGAGATTGGCATGGTTTTATGTCAGTTATCCTAATAGCTAGTTTGATTTGCATTGAGAGATGATTTTATGGAAAGTACCCCATGCCAATCTCTAGGTATGGTGAAGGGTATGTGATGATGTGGGGGGGGGGGGCTATTTTAATTCCAAAGGCCAAGGGAACTTTATCAGGATGCATAGTATCCTGGATCCATGAAATAACTGGCCTTTAAAAATTTTAATCTGCCTGCCTCTATGGGAATTTAACATAGGGGTGTACGGACTTTAGTTGTCAGCGGTTTAGACATTAATGGCTGTATGTTGAGTTATTTTGAGGGGACAGCACATTTACACTGTTATACAAGCTGTAGGGACCCTTTGCCACTCAAAAAACGTCCACTACGATTGCTGGGTGGTTTAATTGAACTATTTAAGACGCGTGCACTATGTGATCCAATGTCAAACATCGCCAAGCATTTATTTTACACTTAGGCAGTTCCCATACATAGAGTCCATTTATGTGTAAACATCAAGACACAAACACATTAATTCCACTTTCCTTCTCATACCATGTTGCACGCGTCTTAAATAGTTCAATTAAACCACCCAGCAATCGAAGTGGACGTTTTTCGAGTGGCAAAGGGTCCCTACAATTAAGTCAAAAACTGTTTTCTCCCTTCTCCTGCCACACCTGTGCCCAATTGGACATTGATTAAATCACCTCTGTCCCAGCCAAATGGACAGCGCCCTGGCTACCCCCAGTGGTGGGAGGTTTAACAGCAACAAATAATAAACATAAACCCAAATGGCTCTCACACAAGCTGTAAACTTAATACTTTACATTGTAGCAAAGTGTCAATTCTTCAGTGTTGTCCCATTAAAAGATATAATGAAATATTTACTAAAATGTGAGGGGTGTACTCACTTTTGTGAGATACTGTATGTATATATATATATATATATATATATATATATATATATATATATATATATATATATATATATATATATATAGTATCGTTTTAGCTCCGAGAAAATGTGTTTTCCCTTTTTTTTCCTGCTCGGGGGGTGGGGAAAGGAATGATGTGTCACCTTTTTCAACCCTTCTGAGTTTGCAGGTATGTATATACAGTATTTATCCAGCAATCTTGTGCACCCAGTGGCGACAAAAACCTTCCTTTTAACAGGTAGGAACGTCGAACAGAACCAGCTCTATGGAGGACGGCCATCTGTCTTGACCGGTTGGGGGGGAGACAGAGAGACAGACAGACAGACGTATAATATCTATAGTAATGTGAATATGACTAACAAGTTATGGCAGATAATTTACCAGAGTGATATGAATAGTAGAAACAATGGTAATTGGTGATATAAATATGAATAATAATAGTCTGGTGGTGAATATGATCGAAAGATACAAGGAGTAGCCATAGAAGCTGCAAGAAATATGAGTGATAGTGTTTTTATGGTTGTGAATGTTATAAAATCCGGTAGACCTGTGTGGCGTATGGGAATGCCGTCGGTGTTACTTTCACACTTGGCATTTACAGAGTCTCGACCTAACAACATGAACACCTATAGCCCTGCCATAAAAGTTATGTTTATGAAGGGTATAATGATGCATTTTTGTTGATTGAACTCTGGTTATTCATTCTAATGGTGTTTTTTGGATTAGATTGTAAAGTTGATGAGTGATTGGGTTTTTGAAAATCTTTACTATATACTAATGGTACGAAATAAAAACACCTTTCTCATGATGGTCTTGATGGTCTGGGTGTTTTGATGTAGAGCCAGATGCAAATTAAAATATTTTCTGTTAATAAAGTAGCTTATTAAGCATTGTGTAGCTTCAGCAGTATTCACCATGTGCTTTCTTGTTATAAAAGGGTAAATGTGTATAAACCATAATATATAATATGGCAGCATATATATATATATACACACACACATATATATATATATATATATATACACACATATATATATATA
This sequence comes from Perca fluviatilis, assembly GCF_010015445.1. NCBI lineage: Eukaryota > Metazoa > Chordata > Actinopteri > Perciformes > Percidae > Perca > Perca fluviatilis. The sequence goes on along the minus strand of NC_053129.1, from coordinate 688,387 downwards.
TACACATATATATATATATATACAATATATATACACATATATATATATATATATATATATAATATATACACAATATATATATATATATATATATATTTATATATATTACATATATATACACATATATATATACATATATATACATATATATATATATATATATATATATATTACACACATATATATGAGAGGCCGGTATAGGAGGTGAATTCAATTCTGTCTTACACACACTATCATAATCTTGCATATACACCACTATACTCATACACACACACTATTATAATCATTTTACATGTATGTATGAGAGGGTATAGTTGTTTATGTGAGGAAAATGTATTGTGTGTGTGAGTATAGCATTGTATGTGAGATAGTATAGTAGTATAGTATGAGTATGTTGTATGTGAGGGAGTATAGTAGTGTATGTGAGAGAGGTATAGTAGGTATATGAGAGAGTATAGTAGTATATGTGAGAGAATATAGTAGTATATGTGAGAGAATATAGTAGTATATGTGAGAGTATAGTAGTATATTGAGAGAGTATAGTAGTATATGTGAGAGAGTATGGTAGTATATGTGAGAGTATAGTGGTGTGTGTGAGAGTATAGTAGTATATGTGAGAGAGTATAGTAGTGTGTGTGAGAGAGTATAGTAGTGTATGTGTATGTGAGAGAGTATAGTAGTGTGTGTGAGAGAGTATAGTAGTGTATGTGTATGTGAGAGAGTATAGTAGTGTGTGTGAGAGAGTATAGTAGTGTGTGTGAGAGTATAGTAGTGTGTGTGAGAGAGTATAGTAGTGTATGTGAGAGAGTATAGTAGTGTGTGTGAGAGAGTATAGTAGTGTGTGTGAGAGAGTATAGTAGTGTGTGTGAGAGAGTTTGATTGAAACGGAAGGGAGTTTGATTACTCAGCTCCTGATTGGTTGACAAAGAAGAAGCGGTATTTGACGGTCAAATTCCGGTGTTGTGCCAAGGTACTTATCCCCGCCAGGATTTGTATCCCCTGGCCGCGGGAGCGCGCGTGCAGTCGGAGCGGAGCTTCGGTCCCCTACAGGTTGTCTAGTACAGCTGCAGCTAAACGTTACATAGTGGAAGACTGACAGGGCTTTCCAAAGTAACAAGGGTCTTGTTTATCTACATAAATAGGTGTATTTGTCTGTTACAACTAAACGTTACATAGTGGAAGACTCGACAGGGTTTCCATAGTAACAAGGGTCTCATTTATCTACATAAATAGGTGTATTTGTCTGTTACATTAAGGCGGCGACGTGTGTGAATTGTTTAAAGCCCCATTTATTGTTGGATTATTCGACAGTGTTTTTCAAAGTTCCATATTGACATGCGCCGTAGATGGCTATGGCTAGTATCTACGTTAGTCATGTAGGTTAGTGAACAATATCTTTTCCTCGTCTTTGCTAACCCGTCCCTCCCTGCCCTCTAACGTGATTTCTGTTTTAATTTAATTTAGTTTAATATGGCTGTTCAATTAAACGCTTTGTTCACCTGTCTGCCATATAAGTTACATAGGGGATACACAAAATATCAGGCCGTTTTCACCTGATATAATGTGTATCCCCTCTCCTAACAAGCAAAGGGTCTTTCCTACCATCATGTGTGTTATTTTCTGACTGTACAGAGTCACAATAAATAACTTGAGATGTCTGCTGTTTTCTAGCCAAAGTTACATAGGGGATACACAAAATTTCAGGCCGTTTTTCACCTGATATTTTTTCACAGCCATATTAAACTAAATTAAATTAAAACAGAAATCACGTTAGAGGGCAGGGAGGGACGGGTTAGCAAAGACGAGGAAAAGATATTGTTCACTAACCTACATGACTAACGTAGATAGTTTTTTTTTTTAATTTTGAAAAAATAATCCACAATAATAAGCGCTTAAACAAATCACAGCTGCCCTTAATGTAACAGACAAATACACCTATTTATGTAGATAAATAAGCCCCTTGTTTCTATGGAAACCATGTCGAGTCTTTCCACTATGTAACGTTTAGTTGTAACAAACAAATACACTGTTATGTAAATATACAACAACCCTTGTTACTTTGGAAAGCCCCTGTAGTCTTCCACTATGATTTTCGCAGCTGTAAGCCTCAACATCGACTGCTGATATATGTTTTTATATATATATATATATATATATATATATATAAAACATATATAAAATTATGTTAACAGGGCTTCCCACCCCAAGCACCGACATTAAATTAAAGATTAGATTAAATCTGGACATTCTTATCAACCTGTATTTTACCATTTCATCAGGACTAAGAGTATAGTATGGTATGCTCCCTGCTGGTCATATGTTAAATTACAATGCTCAAAGAGGAAAGTTCCATGATTTCCAAATACAGATATTCATTATAGTATTGAGAGTGTACCATTGCAGTAACTATTTCCCTAAAAAAAAAAAATTGTTAATGTTTTTAATGATATTAAAATAAAGTTTGATGAATGGTGTTAAAGTTAGAATGCCCACTATAGTGGAGCAAAATGAGGCAATTTTATCCTGATAAATTTATAATTTAATAACTAATGTTAGTAATAACTAATAAAGTTATCAACTGCAACCCAAATGTTTTATTTTTATAAGCTACACAACAAAGAAAGAAAATGTGGAACCAGACCTTTCTTCAGGGTTTCATCCTTCACAGCATTCACACACTCTGAGCACACTTTTTTTTGTGCTTTAGCACTTTATTGACACGGTACCCAGCGACACCATGCAGGCTGCTGTTTTCTGCATCTACCATCCCTGAAGACGATGGAAGGCCCCTGTATCTCGAGATCGACAGGCAGAGTAATGACAGGTCTTCTTCCTGAGGCGGGTGGCTGATCAAGAAACTCTGCAAGGTAGGCACGGTCATCTTCCTTGTAACTACCACTTGAAGGGCATTTCAAAAGCTGTGCAACAGTAATGATCTTCAGTGCATGCTGGAATTCAACAGCAGTAGGGATTGGATTTTTCATCCGAATACATCCAAAAAGATTTTCCAGGCAGTCCTGGGAGAACCAAGATGTTAGGATGAAAATATGGCCCCTGGAAAGAAGTTGAGATTGAACATCAAGAACTGACGATGTCGAAAGGACGACACCTGTCTGCACCGGCTTCCAGTGGCCTTTTTCCCCAATAGACATGTTCTTCATCACCCATATGGCAGAGCGCAGATGTGATAGCGCAGCTTCATATGAATCCTGGTTGAGTTGACTCAATGCAATGACAGGGTGTCTATACTTGACATGAGATCAAACCATCTGGTGAATAAATCCAAGAACCAAGCTGTGGTAAGGAGGTCTGGATCAAATCCTTCTGAATCCACCAAGTAGCGCAGTGCAGAACTCACAGAATGGCTGAAGAAGTTTAGGGCATGAGAGACTTTCATTTTGCCGAAGTGTGATGGGGTCAGTATGCTTTCTGTGAGTTTGGGTGCAAGCTTCAGGTCCTTATCTTCCTGAAAGTCATGCAACATCTTTACATGCTTGATGGTAACTTTATTGTTGATCGTAAAACCGAATTTCTCAAAAACCTCCTTCCCTAACGTTATGTCATTTCCATTGACATAACGTAGCAGTATTTAGTAGTTTTTGATGATGTGGGGAACATCGGCAATGAAATGGAGTAATCTTCCCTCTTCTGTGGGATGGGGGACTTTGTTCACAGTCCTGTTGAACATTGAGCAAACAATGCCAAAACTTTGCCAAAGTGTACGACTGGAAGCACCCATGTCTGATGTAATTGCTGTAACATGCAACCCAATGTCTTTGGCTTTCTGTTAAAATGTCAAGAATGAGAGGCTTCAGTTTTGTGCCGTCCACAGAGTTGCCAGTGAAGTGATACGCCACCGTCTGCTTCCATCTTGTTGTCACTCCTCCAAGCATCATGACAAGGGCATGTGTAGCTTTGCCTTGCTGTGATTAGGCAAGGTTACATCTCCTCGCATACAGCTTGAACCTGTGTCATACTAGACGCCAGCTTGAATTGACATCTCATCAAGGGTGAGGAAACACTCCCTATCTTCTTGTCTCATTGCCTCAATTTTCAACCGTAGAAAGGCAAAAACTTCATGCAGGATGCCTGGTTATATGGGGACAACTTCCAAACTTCTTCGTAGTGATCTGGCTGATAGCAGAGGTTGATTTTGGGCAAGAAGCAGGTTGTACCCATTAGCACCACATGCAAACTTTAATTGAAGACCTTTTTTGATCGTGTCAGCTGACCAGTTTGTTCCCCGTCAACTTGCTTGGCTAAGTTTGTAAAGCTGATTTGTGTTGAAGACTCCTGAAACATTTACTTTGAGTAGTTTTCTCTGCCTGATGACCTTGCACCTCTCTTTCCTTTCTTTTACAAGAGGCCGCTGGAGTGATGTTACTTTGTTTTTCAAGGCATTCAGTTGTTCTTCACCTCTTGCAGTTTCCCCGCTGACATTCTCCCTGCCCGCCGTCTCCCCGCTGACGGCCTCATCGCGGACCATCTCCCCGCTGACCGTGTCCTCACTGACCATGTCCCGGCTGACCGTGTCCTCGCTGACCATGTCCCGGCTGACCGTGTCCCAGCTGACCATGTCCCGGCTGACCGTGTCCCCGCTGATCGTCTCTCTGCTCACAGTCCCACCAGTGCAGGTGTTGTTCGTCAGATCTAAGTCTTCATGGCCACTGGAATTGAATTTTAAAAAAAGAAGAGTAGAAGCAGCATGATTACCATGTACACCGTTTGTGTAACATGTATCTAGATTAACAAGATGTGTTGAATTACACACCGTCAGTACAATTTCTTTTTCAGACTGAGAAAGATTTAATGGTGTAGTATCAGCCTGGGCGCAACTACCCAGTGTCAGAGGGGTATGCAGCAACAATTTTACATTTTAAATATATATACTGTATATTTTTTTTTTCTTATCATTTATTGTACATGGTACCTTATATTTACCAGTTTTCAGCTCAGCAACTTCGGTTTTGCATATTCTAAGCTAAGCCGTAAACCCCCATTTGGCTGCTACATTCCCAGTGTTAGCAGACGTTAGCTAGTCTGTTAACATGAATATTTGCAAACCTCCAGCACAGACATCACACTTTAAATCCTACCTGTTGCCATTCACCATCCATGTTAGGGATGGCTGGAGAATTGCGGACCCAAAATGCAGAGGCAGAAACTGAGGATAGTTTTGATGTTTTAATGAACTCAAAAAGATGCACAAAAACCAAGAGTCCTGGAAACAAGCAGGTAAAAATGGGAATCCAAAAAATAAAGTCCAAGTAAAACAGAAACTCTAACACGAACCGGAAAGACAAACAAAACTGAAATACAAACTGGAGAAAACACACACTGGAATACAAAACTGGCTACAAGACACACAATGATCTAACACTGGACAAGGGGAACACCAAGACTAAATACAGAGGGTAATGAGATAACACAAGACAGGTGACACAAGGGCTGGGAAACAGGTGAAACACATTAAGGCTGGGCAGAGTAATCAAATAACGGGGAAAAAAAAATAAAGGACAGGAACGTGTAAACCCCCACCAAAAAAAAAAAAAAAAAAAAAGAAGGGGGGGGGGGGGGGGGGGGGGGGGGGGCGCGCGCGCCAGGGGGGGGCGGCGGGGGCCCGGGCCCCGGGGGGGGGGGGGGGGGGGCGGGGGCGGGGGGGGGGGGGGGGGGGGGGGGGGGGAAACCCCCCCGGGGGGGGGGGGGGGGGGGGCCGAAACCCCTCTGGAGGCTGTCTGCGAAGGCAAAACCCCTCATAAGCCCAAGCAGGTTGGCAGCGAAGGCGAATCCCCTCTGAAGGCTGAGCAGGTCGGCGAAGGTGGAGACCCTCTGGAGGTCTCGCAGGACGGTGAAGGTGAAGACCCTCTAGAGGTCGAGCGGGACAGCGGAGATAGAGCCCCCCAGGCGGCCAAGCAGGACGTCGAGGACTCAGAGGCGGCCGACGGCGAAGGCAGAACCCCTGTGGAGGCCGTCGGCAAAGGCAAATCTCCTCTGGAGGCCGTCGGCGAAGGCGAAACCCCTCTGGAGGCCGACGGCGATACCCATCTTAGAGATTAGATGGCCCTGAGAAGGGACCCCCTCACCCCATACTCCCGCAGCACCTCCCACAGTATCTCCCTCAGTGAAGATCTGGTCCATTGTGAATTAAAAATTATTAAACTGTTTCTTATAAATTCAGAATGACAGAAGAACTGTATCGTACGGTGACCCTGAAGTGCAAATCACGACAGCAAATAGGAAAACACGACAACAAATAGGAAAACACGACGGCAAATAGGAAAACATGACGGCAAATAGGAAAACACTTCAACAAATCACAAAACACAACGGCAAATATGAAAACACTTCAACAAATCATAAAGCACAACGGCAAATATGAAAACACTTCAACAAATCATAAAGCACAACAGCAAATAGGAAAACACTTCAAGAAATCACAAAACACAATGATATTAACTTCTACCGGAAAAGGTAGGGCCTATCTAGGAAAGGACGGACCCTCCTGATTGGACAGACGGACTGTCTGTCTTTCGCGCTCCCAAATCACCCACAATCCTATGCGCGCTCATTAAAAAAAAAAACAATGGCGGACCTAAGCGGGACATCCATGGTTGGAGCGGCATCGCTGATGGCACAAGTATCATTTAAATGTAAGTATATTTAGGGTTTGCAGTACATGTGTTATCACAGTTAATGTGTTACATCAATGTAAAGCTTAACGCTTTAATACTGGTACAAATTGCTGTTATAATTAGGTAGATACACCACGAGCTAACGTTAAGCTAACTGAACCTATCAACTAGCTGGGTTGCTGTCTTTAAGCCATTTGTGTTCATAAAGTTTAATGTCCGGTGGCATTTTCATCTGTTTTTATAAGCCGTTACCGTATATGCGTAACGTTAGCAGAGATTTAGAAATTGGTGTGTTTATCAGTTGTAGCTGCAGGATGGCTAGTGTTTATTCGGGGCACAGGGAAAGTAAAAACAAATCGCTATTTTGTAACAGTAAAAAGGCTCAAAATATCACCAAACTTCAACGGTAGCATAATGAGGGTTCCTACATGTTAACAGAAGCATTGAGAACTTTGAGAACACAGCCTGGTACTTTGGGGAACTGGTGGCGTACCTGCGGTCATTGTGAAGCTATGGCCACCGGACAGGAGTGTCTGTGTTGCATGGAGTGGGACCTGTTGCGTCGCAACACCCAAGAGTGTTTTGTACAGTCTGAAGATTTCCCCTCTGATAAACAGGGCTGTACTTACCTACTAGCTACTACTGGTAGCTTTTTTCTCTCGTGAGCCCTTTCATGGAGCTCCCGCAGCTCTTCGTTCAATAAACTGTCTGTACACTTACAAATGTTTCTGTTAACATGTAAGGACCCTTATTATGCTACCATTTAAGTTTAATGATATTTGAGCCTTTTTAATGGTACAAAATAGCGATTTGTTTTTACTTTCCCTGTGCCCCGAATACTAGCGTTGTAAGCTAATCAGCAGTCCGCGCTAGCTTCTTTCAAGCTACAAACACATTCGATTAGCATGAAAACATATCCCAGAGAACGACAGAGTGGGTACACATCTGTTATTAACCCCTAGGTTCGTTTTGCACCGGAATTTTCCTTAAACTTCACTAGCAACGTTAAATGAAAGCTAAAATGTATGTGTAGATTCCCATGTAACAAGTATAACGTTCCATTATAGCATTCATAACGGTAAATCTTTTTCTTGTGTTTGCTGTCTTTTAACAGGGGACTAAGAAAGAAACGGAGGCTGCCCTAGCATCACCAGAAGGGAGAGATGAGGAGGAGAGGGAAAGCAAAAGACAAGCAGGGAGACAGAGGCCAAAGACAGATGTTGAATAGATTATTTGTTATATTAGAAATTGGCATTCTATAAATAAATGCATTAAATGAACTGGTTTGTCTGTGTCATTAAGTTTTTGGGTGTGTGTATATAATATAAACTGTTTTTCAATGTCTATTTTTACATCAAATTATGACCTGGACACAGGAAACTTCTAACTGAATAATTATATTCAGATGCTAACTTTTAATTTATTCAAACATGACTTTATGCTGTATAAAAGTATGTTCAACATGAAGCGGCGATCAGACTCAGCTAGCGATGACGGTGTTGCTTCAAGACTGCAGACAGAAGGAGAAAGCTTTAGGTTAGTCCAGTAGTTATCCAACCTGTCCTGGTAAGATTAGAATTGTATATATTTATATATAAAAGTATATTTAAGCATACTGTAACATGAAGGTACGTCATGTAACTGTGTAGTGGTGTAGTTTCTTCATGGTTTAAACTGACAACTGTTGACCATTTAACACACTTACACCTATCTTTACTGTGTTAGTGGGTGTTTATCAATGGTGTTATGACTTTTCATATGTTGGTTGTAGCCTTGTAGCTTGTGTGTTTACAGTACTATTTAACCTTTCTCACTTGCAGTTTACTGCCTGTGGTAGCTCATTAGCTAGTTGCTGATCATATTTTGCACTACATTTGTCTGAAAGCTAGAAGCTACTGGACAATGTTACATACATACAATAAACTACAAGCTAATGCAAAGGGTTAGCTACTGTAAACTTAATGTAATTAAGATTAATTAATGCAATTCTCCTTACCGGTAAGTGTTATGACTACTACAAACATTAACTCCCTTTAAGTACATTAAGTTTTTAATTTATTGACAGGATAAATAAGAGAAAACGGCTATTGCTTACATTAAAGCCTATCAGTGTCGGTAACGTTACCTACCTTTGCACGTTGCGGGCAAAGTTCCTCACAGAATATTCTCCTGCAAGCAGACTGACGCTGATTCACCTTCTTCATCTCAACAAAAAAAATTGAACAGCACAGTTACACATCCATTTCGTCCAGTGTTCCAGTGGCCTCTGTCTCCCTGCTTGTCTTTTGCTTTCCCTCTCCTCCTCATCTCTCCCTTCTGGTGATGCTAGGGCAGCCTCCGTTTGTTTCTTAGTCCCCTGTTAAAAGACAGCAAACACAAGAAAAAGATTTACCGTTATGAATGCTATAATGGAACGTTATACTTGTTACATGGGAAACTACACATACATTTTAGCTTTCATTTAACGTTGCTAGTGAAGTTTAAGGAAAATTCCGGTGCAAAACGAACCTAGGGGTTAATAACAGATGTGTACCCACTCTGTCGTTCTCTGGGATATGTTTTCATGCTAATCAAATGTGTTTGTAGCTTGAAAGAAGCTAGCGCGGACTGCTGATTAGCTTACAACGCTAGTATTCGGGGCTCAGGGAAAGTAAAAACAAATCACTATTTTGTACCATTAAAAATGCTCAAATATCATTAAACTTAAATGGTAGCATAATAAGGGTCCTTACATGTTAACAGAAACAGTTGTAAGTGTACAGACAGTTTATTGAACGAAGAGCTGCGGGAGCTCCATGAAAGGGCTACGAGAGAGAGAGAGAGAGAGAGAGCTACCAGTAGTAGCTAATAGGTAAGTACAGCCCTGTTTATCAGAGGGGAAATCTTCAGACTGTACAAAACACTCTTGGGTGTTGCGACGCAACAGGTCCCACTCCATGCAACACAGACACTCCTGTCCGGTGGCCATAGCTTCACAATGTCCGCAGGTACGCCACCAGTTCCCCAAAGTACGAGGCTGTGTTGCGGCACTGACTACTCTCGCTCTATCTTAGCCCTTTCACGGAGCTCCCGCAGCTCTTCGTTCAATAAACTGTCTGTACACTTACAAAGTTCTCAATGCTTCTGTTAACATGTAGGAACCCTCATTATGCTACCGTTGAAGTTTGGTGATATTTTGAGCCTTTTTACTGGTACAAAATAGCGATTTGTTTTTACTTTCCCTCTGCCCCGAATAAACACTAGCCATCCTGCAGCTACAACTGATAAACACACCGATTTCTAAATCTCTGCTAACGTTACGCATATACGGTAACGGCTTATAAAAACAGATGAAAATGCCACCGGACATTAAACTTTATGAACACAAATGGCTTAAAGACAGCAACCCAGCTAGCTAACAGCCTAAATGTTAGCTAGTTGATAGGTTCAGTTAGCTTAACGTTAGCTCGTGGTGTATCTACCTAATTATAACAGCAATTTGTACCAGCATTAAAGCGTTAAGCTTTACATTGATGTAACACATTAACTGTGATAACACATGTACTGCAAACACTAAATATACTTACATTTAAATGATGCTTGTGCGATCCCACCCGCGATGTTCGGCATGCCAAAAAAAAAATCCCGCTTAGGTCCGCCATTGTTTTTTTTTTTAAACGAGCCGGCAAAGCCGCGCGCATAGGACTGTGGGTGATTTGGGAGCGCGAAAGACAGACAGTCCGTCTGTCCAATCATGAGGGTCCATCCTCTCCTAGATAGGCCCTACCTTTTCCGGTAGAAGTTAATGTCATTGTGTTTTGTGATTTCTTGAAGTGTTTTCCTATTTGCCGTTGTGCTTTATGATTTGTTGAAGTGTTTTCCTATTTGCCGTTCTGTTTTCCTATTTGCCGTTGTGTTTTGTGATTTGTTGAAATGTTTTCCTATTTGGCGTTTTGTTTTCTTATTTGCCGTTGTGCTTTATGATTTGTTGAAGTGTTTTCCTATTTGCCGTCGTGTTTTCATATTTGCCGTCGTGTTTTCCTATTTGTTGTGATTTGCACTTCAGGGCCACCGTAGTATCGACATGAAATAACAGCAGCATTGAATCTGACACAGCTGCTAAACAGGAAAACGATCAAAAATTATTTCTCCTGTAGCTTATTTCTTCAGAATAATTAAATGAATAACATATCTAACCATATAAACAACAGCATAACAATCCAAGATAGCTGATAAATAATCACACATGCACACAATTAAATTCAAACTTGCTTGGACTTGGGGCTTGTTACAGCAGGAGACGGCGGGGTTTCATGCTGAACACAGCAAGAATGTCTTGATATTCCAGTGAATCAGTCAATTCCCTTTCAAATGAAAGCAGGGACAAAGAGTTCAGTCTATCTGTCAACATTGTTGCCCTGGTGCCTGTTTTTATCGATCGTCATGGGCAATGTGAGGAGGACCCGCAGGAGACTGTTCATGTTGGGGAAAATATCACGGGCGCATACGTCGAGCACTTCTACGAGTGTTTTGTTTTTCTCGTTTGTGGTCTTGTTGGCCTTTGCCTTTCTTTTAAGCTGCTGCACAAACACAGTGTGCTCTGCGTCTTCCACGTGAATGGAAAAGTGCGCGCAGGCGGGCCGGATGAGAGCCTTGTCACCAAAGGTGTCTGACCGTGGCAAGCAGGCAGCAGCGGCTCTCATAAAGCCGTATGTGTCGGGCTTGAAACAAGTGTTCAGCTCCATCATCTGCTTGTCCAGTATGTCATTCCATAATTTCTGTAGGTCCAAGTTTTGCTGTACAGGTGATGATTTGCCCAGAGTAGAATCAACATGCAACTTCCTCTTGCGTGATCCACTGATATCCCAGCGCACAATCTCATGTTTATTCATCAGCTCATCTGTCAGTACCATTTATCAAATGCATAATTTTCATTCCTGAATTGTGTGTAGCTGTCCTTGAACCCTTCGATCAGATCAATAGAATCTGTAACTGATAGTGTGGAAGATTGCAAGCCCTTAGTGGCATAGTCGCTGACTTCAAATAACTAGTTGAATGTGACAAGCAGAAACAGAAACTTTTTCGTTTGCATTTGGTGCAGTAGGGAGTCAGCTTCAAGTTTGTTTGGCCAGAACTTTCGGAGAATGTGCCGAGGGTCTCCAAAATAGGTCCCAGGAGTGTCAACACCTTACTGACTGCATTTGACCATGAGCTCCTCCTCACATCACAGGATCTCTCGAGCTCCAGTGTTTTTTGCCCTGGTTGCATCTGCTTTTGAATTTCCAGAAATTTGGCATGTCTGTGCGCCCCAGTCATAAAGTTATGCAAGCTGTTTATAATATTGAAAAACGTTGAAATGCCAGGACACAATTTAGCTGCTGTGCACAGGACAAGGTTAAGTCTATGTGAGTTACAATGCACATATAAAGCGTGGGGAAACGTCTTCTTCAGTATCACATGTACCCCTCCTCTGTTCCCCTACACAACTGATGCGCCGTCAAACCCAAATCCGACGCACAGCCCCGGGTCCAGCTGCAATGGCTCCAGCACTTCCAAAATCTTAGCCGATATTGCCTCTGCAGTCATGTTGTCCGTTTCCACAAATCCCACAGCTCGTTCTTTTAATGTGCTGTTGTGCAGGTATCTGACGCATACTGCCACTAGCTCTCTTTTTGACAAGTCTTTGCACTCATCTGCTAAAATCGCATAATATATGCAAATCTGCCTTTATTTTTTTGACAAGGAGTGATGCTGCAATTTCCAGTATCTCATTTTGTATAGCGTGGTGCAGTAGTTTTCTTGGGTAATTCATCAAGTCGCCTTTTTATTTCTGGGTCATATTTGGAAACCAGGTCAAGTAGTTCCAAAAAGTTACCCTTGCTTAACGCATCTGGGTTTTCCCGATGCCCATGCAATTGGATTTCTTGTTTTGCACAGAACAGGACGAGATCTATTACCATCATGATGTGCTGTCTATGTCTTTCAATGAAGGACTTGTCGCTGGCATCGTTGTTCAGCTGGTTAATAATATTTCCCCATCCTGGCTGGTGACTTTGCTTGAAACCATCCATTTTCCCCAGCGCTGCAGCATGTGCCCTGCTGGCATCATGTTTGCCCCAACCCTCAGAAAAATGTTTCCAGTCTTTGAAGCCTGTATTAATGAATCTATCCTCATAAGCTGCTTCAGGGAAATGACGACAAGACTTACAAAAAACAACATCTCTTGAGATGCTGTATTCCAGCCACAGGAATTTTGAGGACCACCTGTCAGAAAAACTCCTATCTTTCCCCTATATGTGTGTGGCTGGGAATGTACGGAGTTTGGGCTGGCTTGCAGGCTCATCTATTGATGACAGGTCTAGCGGAGGTTGTGACAGGTCTTCTTGGGGAACGGCGTTTGTGCTAGGCTGCTGAACCCTGTCTCCTCCTATAACACATAAAACACTATCATAAGTTACCTCTGCCTACTGCCAATATTATTTTTCCCTCCAGAAAATGCACATACAGACAGCCAGACAGACACTAACATTAACGTTAGCCTAACTGTTAGCCTACTTGCCTTGCTGGTGTGAGGGGGTGGCTACGGGAGGACTTGATGGGGAGAGGGCGGCCGAGCAGGATGGTAACTCGTTACTTGTAACCGCGTTACTTAAAATGCCAGGAGTTTCCTGCTCCTCGGAGCGTTTCTTGCAGAAATTAAATGAACCAGATGTTTTATTTTGTTTCTGTGCGCGACTTCCTGTCCCTCACTATCTGAATTGTGCTGAACTGCTACGGAGCTCTCCAGCATCCGGCAAAAATAGAAGCTCTGCGGCAGTGGCGTAGGCAGAAATAGTATTTTGGGCGGGCCAGTACAAAAGTGAGTGGGCCATTTTCAAAAAGACGTAGAAGTAGCAAAAAGGACAATCTGAAAAAAACAGCAACAATTTTACCTTCCAACATACTGCATTACAACGGCAATAGCAGTACTGTCTCCAACATGCTCAACCAACAAAACTCAGTCTAAAAAGTTTTTACACAACAATATAGACAAAATCTGTAGATTTTAAGCTATTCAGGCTAAAATACAGTATATTTGCACCGGCAGAACCAGCAGCATTGGCTCTGCACAGCACTGTTATCAAATTAACCATTTTATTGCACAAAGTGGCAACTAATCATGAACCCAAACAGCAGAGAAGGTATCTAAATTACATACTGCATGACATAGAATAGCCTACATCAGACAAAAATCGCACATGTAACATACCCTATCCATATGCTTCAGGACTATGGTCAGATCATGAGCAGCAAATGCGCTACCAGCAGTAAAAGAAAATGAAAGAATGAAAACTTACAGCCTAGCATTGTTTGAATTATGAAAGATATAATGAAAAGTGGCCAGCAAGGCGCCAAATCTTAGACAGTGTATCGAGTCCACGGCAGTGACAGGATCAAAGAAAACTAAAAACGACGTCACTCACCGATAAGTTATCTTATTTAATGTGGGCAAAACACAAACGCGTTTCAGCTAGAAGTCATCATCAGTGTTCATCATTTCTTACTAAATAGGAAGGTTACTAGGTTACTTAAATAATAACGCAAGAAGCATGAAATACGTTTTACTTAATGTTACCTCTGTGAGGGCCAGCACTCAAACACACTCCACTCTCGCTGATGGGCTGTCAACTCCGCTGGGGAAATGGCTGCACATGCTGCAGAAAAGCTCGTCCTTATTTACACTGTATTCCATCCACGAAAACTGTCCATACCACTTTAAAGAGAAGCCATTGTTGTCGCGTTAACTTTTAACAGTGTATTGCTCAACACATCCATGGTACATTGTCTAAAAAGCCATCTAGCTAACGTTAGCTGCTGAAGGCAGCCCGGAGAGTCTGCCTGTTGTGGCCGTAGCAACCACCTACGTTCCAAGGCTTCCTAATTGTTTGATCATTCTATGGTTTAAACAGTTTCATTTTAATCAGAAGAGAAGACACATTAAACACACACACAAACACAACTAGTTATGTTACTATTTCTTTTTTTACATACATTTGAATATTTTTCATAACAAAACAAAACGTATTGATCAAACTTGGCTGGGCGGACCAATGCCGCCCTGGCCCATTACTGGCTACACGCCTGCTCTGCGGATTGCCGGAGCTGGGACGCAGTTGGAACACAGCCGTTCCGCAGTCAGTGGAAATACACACATTGACTTTAATGGAAACCTAATGACCATTCCGCAGCCGTTCCGCAACCGGTGGAAATTGCCAGATATGCACGTTCATCATAGTTTAATAACTCTGGATTTGGCTACTAGTAAATGTTAAAAATGTTCAAACGTGACGTTTTAAACATGGACCCTTTAAGTGTTCGGGCTGGTAAGTTGATGTACCCCAAAAAAAATGTATTCGCTGAAATATAGAAGTTTCTTTCACTATGCAAAGTCTATGGGAAAAGTCTTTCTGGGCCAGAGGGGTGCAGTATGACCGTTGGCCGCTAAGCCCATGGTTGCTTTAAGACATGACGCTTTTCCTGGGGGCTTGGTTTAAACTGACAGCATGTTTGTTCATTAAACATTCAGCCTGTCGTTGCTTAAAAGCCTCGATTGCTTCTCTGCGGCAGTACAGCAGTTACTCGATTCAACCCAAGGCCCTTAGCTGCATGCCATTCCCCTTTCTCCCCCCTTCCCTGTGGCCGTTTTCGAAATCGCTGACGATTGCATACTGGCAGTACCGTCTGGAGTATGCAGTAGTAGTACCTACTGCATATGTTCATCAGTAGTATGCAGTATGAAACAGTTAGGCCCTAAATCGCTTTATTCTGCAGTATGCTAGGCCAGGCTAAGCCTTTGAACCAATTCTTTAAAATTTAAGAAACTGAAACTTAATTTCTTACAAACATTAATTATAAACTTAAATATGACGTTATAATTTATTTACAAGGCAGTCGAAGAGAGACGAGTATCCCTCTGCCCTGTCAGACGCTGCTCTCCCTCGCCTCTGCCTGCTGTGTGTGTGTGTGTGTGTGTGTGTGTGTGTGTGTGTGTGTGTGTGTGTGTGTGTCTCAGCCCGGGCCAGGGAGCTTGTTACGTTACGCCCGCAACCTCTTGTGAAGCTTTATAACTCATACAACCACAGGTTCCAGTTAAACTTATAATGATGATGGTTATGTGTGTTGTGTTATTTAAACAAACGATCAGGGGAAATAAACGCCTCTTGTCCGCGAGTCTCCTGAGAGAGCTCCAGCTAGCTCACAGCGGGTCTGTGAAGGTGGACAGGCCGGGCGGACAGGCCGGGCGGACAGGCCGGGCAGACAGCCAGCGAACCCTGCAGGCACCCGCAGGCCTTCACGTCAGACCGTGGAGCTTCTGAACTCCGACACCGTCAGAGCAAATTTACAATTAGCCATCTGAAACGAAGGGATGTGACATCCCTCCGATCTATTCTCAGCCTTCTTTAGGCAACATTGGCGCTCCAACTGCTTTGTATGCCTCTTTGGCTTTGAGGGCTTCCTCTTGCTGTCACTGGGCCTCCTTAGCCTGCAGCTCTAGCCTTTGGCATTCAATATCAGCACATAAGTCCTCTTCTATCTGACGTCAAACCTCATTAAGCACCATCTCCTTTAAGTTCTCCTCCAGAATGGCAGCATGTACATTCGATAGAGCAAGTAAGGGAGCTAAACCTCCAAAGACTGAGGTCTGCCCACTGGACTGGGAGCCTAAGCTGGATACGCTTCAATATTTGACCTGAACTTTTCCCATTTTGACCGGTAAAATAAAAACCTTACAGGTCACATGACCGGCACCAATTTCTTTTCTAGTGGAAACTCTGCTAGCGGGATTACTCCCTAGTTAGCTAAAAGTACTGACTAAACAGTTGAAATAGTTTGCTAAAAGTAATGTCTAAATGGTTGAAATAGTTAGCTACAAGTATTGACTAAACAGTTGTCTGTATTTGATTTTGTTTCCTGCAGATGTGCAGCAGCTGTCAGTGGTTAAAGAAGAGGTTCCCCCTGAACAGCATGAGTGTAGCGCCAGTGTGGACCAGCAGGAGCCAGACACACACACACACACACACACACACACACACACACACACACACACACACACACACACACACACACACACACATTAAAGAGGAACATGAGGAACTGTGGAGCAGTCAGGAGGGAGAGCAGCTTCAAGCGCTGGAGGAGTTCCCATTCACTCCTGTCCCTGTGAAGAGTGAAGATGATGAAGAGAAAGCTCAGTCCTCACAGCTTCATCAAAGACAAACTCAACACATGGAAACAGAAGCTGATGGAGAGGACTGTGGAGGTACAGAACCAGCCAGGAACTCACATCCACTTCTACAGAGACTGAAGACCAGACTGGAGACTCTTGTGATCCTGAGAATGATGAAAGTGCTGGTTGGAAGGAGACCAGAGAACCTCAGTCAGCTTTAAACTCTCTGAAACATGATTCAAGATGTAAGAAAACATTCAGCTGCTCTGAGTGTGGGAAAAGATTTGGCTTCAAGTCACATCTGAAGACACACATAAGAAGTCACACAGGAGAAAAACCTTTCAGCTGCTCACGTTGGGATAAAAGATTTGACCGCAAGTCACATCTTAAAAAACACATTAGAATCCACACAGGAGAAAAGCCTTTTAGCTGCTCAGTTTGTAATAAATCTTTTTCACAGAGTGGAACTTTACAGACACACATGATGATTCACACAGGAGAAAAACCTTTAAGCTGCTCAGTTTGTAATAAATCTTTTACACAGGGAGGACATTTACGTTCACACATGAGAATCCACACAGGGGAGAAACCTTTCAGCTGCTCTGAGTGTGGGAAAAGATTTAGCTTCAAGTCAGATCTGAAGAGACACATAAGAACTCACACAGGAGAAAAACCTTTCAGCTGCTCAGTCTGTAAGAAATCTTTTACACAGAGAGGAAATTTAGAAAAACACATGAGAATCCACACAGGAGAAAAACATAAATGTGCTGGTCATATAAACACAGAAGCTGATGTAGAGGACTGTCGAGGACCAGAACCAGCCGGGAACTCACATCCACATCCACTTTTACAACCAGAGACTGAAGACCAGACTGGAGACTCTTCTGAACCTGAGACTGATGACAGTGCTGATTGGAAGGAGACCAGAGAACCTCAGTCAGCTTTAAACTCTCTGAAACATGATTGAAGATGTAAGAAAACATTCAGCTGCTAAAAGTACTGTCTAAACATTTGATATAGTTAGCTAACAGTACTGTCTAAACAGTTGAAATAGTTAGCTAAATGTAATGTCTAAACAGTTGAAATAGTAGCTAAAAGTAATGTCTAAACAGTTGAAATAGCTAAAAGTAATGTCTAAACAGTTGAAATACTAGCTGAAAAGTACTGTCTCAACAGTTGAAATAGTTAGCTAAAAGTACTGACTAAACAGTTGAAATTGTTAGCTAAAAGTACTGACTAAACAGTTGAAATAGTTAGCTAAAAGTACTGACTAAACAGTTGAAATTGTTAGCTAAAAGTACTGTCTAAACAGTTGAAATTGTTAGCTAAAAGTACTGACTAAACAGTTGAAATAGTAGCTAAAAGTACTGTCTAAACAGTTGAAATAGTTAGCTAAAAGTACTGACTAAACAGTTGAAATAGTAGCTAAAAGTACTGACTAAACAGTTGAAATAGTAGCTAAAAGTACTGTCTAAAAAGTTGAAATAATAAGCTAAAAGTATTGACTAAACATGAAATAATAAGCTAAAAGTGCTGTCTCAACAGTTGAAATTGTTAGCTAAAAGTACTGACTAAACAGTTGAAATAGTTAGCTAAAAGTACTGACTAAACAGTTGAAATAGTAGCTAAAAGTACTGTCTAAACAGTTGAAATAGTTAGCTAAAAGTACTGACTAAACAGTTGAAATTGTTAGCTAAAAGTACTGACTAAACAGTTGAAAAAGTACTGACTAAACAGTTGAAATAGTAGCTAAAAGTACTGACTAAACAGTTGAAATAGTAGCTAAAAGTAATGTCTAAACAGTTGAAATACTAGCTGTAGTGGCAAACTTGAATCACTTCTGTCAGCGATAGGCAATTAGTCTTGACTCATTCTTTATTTTCAATCCTTTAGTTAAGTTTGCAGACAGGTACTCACAGAATGGGCATCACCGCGTTGCGTTTTGTGAATTTATTAGCAAACCTTCCTGTACAGCCAAAGTTCTCTGTTTTCATCCAAAACATTTCCCCGAGCTTCTCTCAGACAGAAATCCACACTGAAAACGTCCAACTTGCTGTTCCAACTTTCCGACCTTATTATTCGTTACAAACTTTGCATTACTTTTTACGGTCAAAAAACCATTTTTGCCCCGCAGCTACCGCTGACCCAAAAACAAAAAAACTCCTCCTCTACCCAAAACAAAAGGCACCTGCGCCGTCGCTTGAACATAGAACTATAGTAAATTAGATCTGTAACAACGCTCATAGTTGAATACAATGTAGGTCAACATCAAATAATTATAATAATATAGAAACTTAAACATTAGTAAATACAAAAACTCAAAATGACCATTAGTTAGCTTTGGCTCTTACATTTTCCGGCCCCTAATTGGGAGACAGTAAGGCGACCAATTACTCAAACAATAATACAAAAGGCCAAAGACATCCATAACTATACATTGTACATTTTCTTTCACCCTTGATCTTATTTTGCGTTTTACACTTTCGTAAGAGTCATTAGTATCTCTTTAAGAGTCCGTTTCACAAACAAGACAGAGTTTTTCAACAGGTCTTTCTAGAGTGTTTGATTTCGTTTTGACCAACACTCTGCGAACAAGTCCCTTTGCATCTGGCATAGTTTTAATGACTTTACCTAAAACCCAGGAGTTTCTTGGGGCAGAATCATCTACAATCATTACCACATCTCCAGGAGTAAGATTTTGGCTCACTTGAGTCCATTTTTGGCGCTCTTGAAGAAGGGGCAGATACTCACGTACCCAACGTCTCCAGAACAGGTTTGCCAGGTACTGTACCTGTTTCCACCTGCGGCGTGAGTACAGATCTTCTTTTTCGAACAGTCCTGGTGGAAGCAAAGGCTGCCGTTTCAACAGTAAGATGTGATTAGGGGTCAAAGCTTCAAGATCTTTCACATCGTCAGATGATTTTGTGATTGGCCTGTCATTCATTATAGCTTCGACTTCACACATTAAAGTTTGAAGTGATTCATCATCCACAACCTGTTCCTTTAGCACAGATTTTAGAATCTTTCTCACTGACCGGATTTGCCTTTCCCAAATCCCCCCAAAATGGGAACCTGCAGGAGGGTTAAAGATCCATTCTACTCCTCTGTGACGAAGTGTGTCTTGTATTTTTGCCTGATTCCAATGCTGAATGGCATCACGGAGTTCTCGTTCTGCTGCGACAAAATTAGTGCCATTATCTGAATGAATGATTGACACCTGTCCTCTTCTGCACACAAACCGCCGGATTGCACTTAGACATGAGTCAGTGTCCAAAGTGTGCGCAATCTCCATGTACACTGCTCTTGTTACTAGGCATGTGAACATCACACCGTATCTTTTGACAGTTGAGCGCCCTCTTTTGACCAAAAATGGCCCAAAGTAGTCCACCCCAACATGAGAGAATGGTGGCTTGTCTGGTTGAAGCCTGTCCTTAGGCAGGTCGGCCATTTTCTGTTCCTTTCTGTGGGCGTTGACCTTTCTGCAGACAACGCACCTTGACAGAAACTTTCTTATAGTGGAATTTGCAGTGGGAATCCAAAATCTTTGACGAAGCTGGGACAGCATATAATTTCTTCCACAGTGTCCAATCCTTTCATGAATATCCCTAAGTAACAGAGTGGTGATATGTGAATTCTTAGGTATAATAACTGGATGCATGACTTCCGCTGGCATAGAAGATTTGCTGAGACGGCTTCCAACTTTTAACAGCCCATCTTTAAGCACTGGATCCAGCTTGCACAGAGGGCTGCTTCTCTTTAGATTATGGTTTCCCCTTTCCAAACTTGAGACTTCGCCATGAAATGTTTGGTTTTGACAGAAACGGATGATTTCTTTCTCTGCCTCTTTTAGATCTTCAACAGTTAGAGTTCCTTTCTCCATGTTTATTTTGTAGACATGCATTTGTTGCTTCACGGTTTGTCGGATTTGACCACTTTGGGAGTAGCTATTTTTTGCTAACAACTCCTTTCTCGTTTTACTCATTTGCTTCAGCATTGCCTTGAGTTTGAGCACCAATGCCACAGCCTTTTTTAGTTTGTACCAACTGGAATAGTAGTTGATGAGCTTGTTCACAGAGTCTGTGTTTTCAGCTGCTCGAATGAGGTTTGTGGTAACTGACCTTTTTACCTCCATATCATCCTCTTCAACCTCTGGCAGTTTAGCTCCCTCAGGCCACAGATGCTCTGGTTCTTGAAGAAATGGTGGACCTTGAATCCAATCAAGGTTACTCATCAACTTGGCTGCTGTTAGGCCCCTAGATGCACAATCGGCTGGATTTGTCGATGTATTGATGTATCTCCACTGTGTTGGCTTGGTTGATTCCCGAATGGTGGAAACCCTGTTAGCTACAAATGTCTTCAATCGACGAGTGTTGTTTTCTATGTACTTTAAGACTGTAGTACTGTCAGTCCAGAATACTGATTGCTGCAGCTCCATGTGTAATTCTTGTTTCAACATCTTGTCAACGTTTGCTGCCACTACTGCCGCTGTCAGCTCCATTCGTGGGATTGTCATCTGCTTTAAGGGTGCAACCCTTGACTTTCCCAACATGAATGCACAGTGAACACAACCTTCATGATTTGTCAATCTGAGATATGATGCAGTCCCATATCCACTTTCACTTGCATCTGAGAAATGATGGAGTTGTGCTGTTACAACACCACCAAATTCCACAGGCTTCAGACATCTGCTCACAGCAAAGGTTGATAGCTGATTCAAGTCGCTTAGCCAGACAAACCATTTTTGAGCAAGCTTGTCTTGAACAGGCTCATCCCAGCTAAGTTTCTCTTTGATCAACTGCTGCATCAGCATTTTTGCAGGAAGAATGAATGGAGCGAGAAACCCCAAGGGGTCGTAGATAGAACAAACTGTAGATAGGATTCCTCTTCTGGTGACTGGTTTTTCTTTAACGTTAATCCTGAACTTGAATGAGTCAGATTCTATGCACCACAACACTCCCAGTGCTCGCTCGACTGGAAGAGCATCTTGACTTTAGTCCACAGCTCGCAAATCCTAAGCTCTGTCCTTTTCTGGAAGAGACGCCAAAAACTCTCTGCTATTGCTTGTCCATTTAGTTAAGTTGAATCCTCCTGAAGCACATAATGCTTTAAAGTCTTTGTACAGATCAACAGCTTGATTTGCATCGTTGACAGACTTTAAACAGTCATCCACATAGAAACTGTTGAGGACTGTATCCACAGCCTCAAGTGATGACTTGCTTCTGTTGTCCTCTGCAGTCCTTTTCAGGGCGTAGTTTGCGCAACTCGGGGATGAGGTTGCACCGAACAAGTGCACAATCATCTTATATTCAACTATATCCCGCTCGATAACTCCTTCTGGCCACCAAAGGAAGCGCATTAGGTCAGTGTCTTCTTCAGGAACCTTTACCTGGTGGTACATTGCTTCGATGTCTGCCATTACAGCCACTTCCTCTTTCCTGAAGCGTGTCAACACTCCCACAAGGGAATTTGCAAGGTCAGGGCCCTGTAGAAGTTCATTATTCAATGAGGTTCCCTGGTAACTAGCAGCACAGTCAAAGACCACTCGTAACTTTCCCTTTTGAGGGTGGTAAACGCCATGGTGTGGGACATACCACACTTTACCATCCTGGCGGTTCAACTGATTTTCTGGGACTCTGACAGCGTAGCCCTTTTCAATCACATCATTCATAAAATCAGTGTACTCTTTGTGAAACACAGGATTCTTTTTGAACTTCCTTTTCAATGTGAGGGCTCTTTGAGTTGCAACACTTTGGTTGTTGGGCATGACGATGGTTACCTTCTTTTTTGGGAGTCCTATGAAGTAGTGACCATCCGTGTGGTGTACAGAGTTTCTCACATAGTTCATGAACTGCGTATCCTCTTGTGACATCTCCAACTTGTCATCACACATTCGCTCGGGAAAGTCCTGGTTAAACTGTTGTACCAAAAGCTGCTCCACATTCTCCACTGATATGCGGTTTACTGTAGCTTGTGAACACCCACAGTCTTCTAAGTCAATGTGATCTTTAAATGGACCATTGACTATCCATCCAAGAGCAGTTCTGACAGCATATGGCCCGTTGCCCCTGCTATTAATTACCTGCCACGGCTCTAATGCTCTGTGCACATTACTCCCAATGAGAAGTCCAACATCTGCATTGACGGTAGGCAGCCTGACTTCACTAAGGTAGGGCCACTGCCTTATGTCCTCTTGTGATGGAATATTTTTCCTTGACACTGGAATGTCCTTTTGAGTGAAGACTTTAGGCAAGTCAATGAAGTTGTTGGTGTTGAGTCCACTAACTTCCAAGTCTGTAAGCTGATAGCTTTCCACGTGATGCTTTGGGCTCATGGTTTTCAGCTCAAGTTGAGTGCGTCTTCCCTGTAGGTTTAACTGCCTTGCAAGTGCATCTGTGCAAAACGTTGCAGAGCTACCAGGATCCATGAATGGGTAAGTCTCCACAATTTTACTGCCTTTCTTTGACTTTACCAAGACCGGCACAATAGAGAGAATGCAGTCATCCCCGACCCCAGTATAAGCACTTGTTTCACTGATAGCAACTGAAGAGCTTGAAGCTGTTGGGTGCATGATAGCTCCATCCTGCACCTTTTCCTCAGTTACCTTTCCAAAGCTTTCTTGTTTTGCAAAATGTAGCATGCTTGGATGTCTCTGAGCACAAACATGGCATGTCATCTTCTTTTTACACTCTTTGCTTACATGCCCTTTTGTTAGGCATCCAAAGCATAGCCCATTTTTCTTGAGAAACTCAATTTTCTCCTTGTGTGGACTTCCTTTCATCTTTTCACATTCCTCCAAAGGGTGGTTTCTTCCACATAACAAGCATGGTTTGCTGAAAGCACTGCTGGGATGTGTAGTAACAACCTTTGTTTTTGGTATGTTGAATTCCTCGGTTCTAACTGGAGTAGCATTAGTGGCAAAGCTACTTCCCTTTTTTCCTTCTTTCTTTGTTCGGTGCTTGAAGTCGGGCTTTCCTTTGTCCTTCTTTTCGGTTGCTGTTACCTCCAGAAGGTCACCAAACAGTGGATCCATAGTGACTTTAGCTTGCTTGTCTAAAAATCTAACAAGATCTGCAAACTTGGCTCTACTTCCTCTACTCTCTTGTATCTCATACGCGACAGCTCTCCACCTCTCTCTGAGTTTGTACGGCAATTTTGACAATATTACCCTCATGTTAGTGGGATTGTCCAGTTCGTCCATGAATGCTACATCCTCCATGGTGTTGCGACAACTAAGTAGAAACAGTGAGAAGGCGCTGAGAGCCTTGCCATCTTCTGACTTAATTTGGGGCCACTTAAAAGCCTTTTCCAGTAAAGCAGAGGCAATTTTAACCTCATTTCCATAATGATCCTTAAGCAATTTCAGTGCCTCACGATATCCACGGTGTGCTGGCATGTGCAGGCAACTCCTTACCAGATCTTTTGATTCACCTATTGTGTATTGCTCCAAGAAGTATAGTTTGTCTGAATCACATTCAGCTCTGGTGTCAACGGTGTGTTCAAAGGCCTTCAAAAAAGATCGGAATTCCAGGGGATCACCATGGAACAGGGGAATGTCCCTTTGTGGCAGGCAAGACAGCTGTTGATTTTTTACAAGAAGCTCTGTGATATCAGTTTGTCGTTTCATCACTCTGCACAGCTCCTTTGTGTCATTGTCCGGTTGCAACGGCTCAGTAGCAGGTGCAGAGTTCGGTTTCCACTGAACCTTTACCTTGGGTACAGCTCCACGTGAGTTGGTTAAAGGCACAGTTTTATCTTGGTATCTCAATGTATGTGGTGAGGCACCACTGGTTTGGCCTTCAACATCGTCCTGCACATCAGCGTTTGACCTTGCAGCAAGGCTAACCTGTTGTTGAGGTGATTCATATTCTGCATAAACTTTAATTCTTGCATTGGAAGCTGCCAACTCTGTTTCAATTTCCAGCTGCTCTTTGTCGGCCACTAACTGGGCTTCTTTCAGTGCCAGTGCCTGCTTTTCCTTCAACGCTGCTGCCTTTGCAACAAGAGCTGCTCTATTGGCCTCCTCTCTCAGATGTGCTGAAGTGGCAGATGATACGAATGACTGGCTGCTAGAACGACCGGATGACCTATCAGATCTTTGTTTTGCAGACACATTGGAGACACTATCCATAGATGTTACATTTTTGTTACATGTGTCTCTCAATTCTTTATGAAGCTTTGTTTCTTCAATCCACATCTCGGTTCTACTCATGAAATCTTTGCAGTTTGATACCTTGGGCTCAAACCAGTATGTTTGGTCGGCTTCATTTTCTTCTTCTTTTAGATAAAGTTTTACTGACTCGTTAAGTTCAGCAAATTCCTCATACAGTTTTTTGTAGAGCTTTATCTCCTTTTGTTCAATATGTGTCAAATTATCAGCACTCTCCATGAGACGTTCAATTTGGTTGGACTTTCCAGTTAACTGTCTTAACTTTGCCCTCCTTGCATTTATATACTGATGCAGTTTCTCTTCACAGCCTTTTTGTGTAGGCAAGACTGCCCTCTTGGTGTCGAAGTCGGTAATTGCATCCTCCTCCTCTTCATTTTGCGATTCTGCCATTGTCGTCATTACAATGTGTTAGACAGAGAAGATGTGGTATTTCTACGGTTGAAGTTAATACTTAGATTCACAATTCAAACAAGGAGAGGATTTCTTTAGTCCATCCACTGTAATTATAAGGTGGATAACACATAGGAGTGTTCCTGCGTTCCAATAGAATCGTTCCAGTCGGCAATTAATCCTTTGGGGCGCCGTCTAATTCCTGGCTGCGTATGTTTGCGACGTATCCCAACCACTGAGCCATGGTTTTTTGACTTGATGTAGTGGCAAACTTGAATCACTTCTGTCAGCGATAGGCAATTAGTCTTGACTCGTTCTTTATTTTCAATCCTTTAGTTAAGTTTGCAGACAGGTACTCACAGAATGGGCATCACCGCGTTGCGTTTTGTGAATTTATTAGCAAACCTTCCTGTACAGCCAAAGTTCTCTGTTTTCATCCAAAACATTTCCCCGAGCTTCTCTCAGACAGAAATCCACACTGAAAACGTCCAACTTGCTGTTCCAACTTTCCGACCTTATTATTCGTTACAAACTTTGCATTACTTTTTACGGTCAAAAAAACATTTTTGCCCCGCAGCTCCCGCTGACCCAAAAACAAAAAAACTCCTCCTCTACCCAAAACAAAAGGCACCTGCACCGTCGCTTGAACATAGAACTAGAGTAAACAAACCTCAAGAACAGCCTTTTTTCATCTTCGTAACATTGCCAAAATTAGGAATATCCTGTCTCAAAACGACGCTGAAAAACTAGTCCATGCATTTGTTACTTCCAGGCTGGACTATTGCAATTCCCTACTGTCAGGTTGCTCAAATAAGTCTCTTAAGACTCTCCAGCTGATCCAGAATGCTGCAGCGCGTGTTCTCACAAGAACTAAGAAAAGAGATCATATTTCTCCTGTATTAGCTTCTCTGCATTGGCTTCCTGTTGAATCCAGGATTGAGTTTAAAGTCCTTCTCTTGACCTACAAAGCTCTAAATCGTCTAGCACCATCATATCTAGAAGAGCTCCTAATACCCTATTGTCCCACTAGAGCACTGCGCTCCCAGAATGCAGAGTTACTGGTGGTACCTAGAGTCTCTAAAAGTAGAATGGGAGCTAGAGCCTTCAGTTATCAGGCTCCTCTCCTATGGAACCAGCTCCCGATCTGGGTTCGGGGGGCAGAAACTGTCACCTCATTCAAGAATGAACTTAAAACTCTCCTATTTGATAAAGCTTATAGTTAGGGAGTGAGGAGTTGCAGTGTTCACCTAACTGGCCCAACTGCTTCTCTTCATAATTGTTAGATTAATAATACATAACAAAGTAGAGGGAGGCAGGCCAGCCAAGCCAGATCCGGCAGGGGGAGAGTTCTAAGCCCGAAAAAGCTACCTCTCCTTATGACCTGTCTCTCTTAGTTACCTGTTATAGTTACGCTGTTATAGTTCTAGACTGCCGGGGGACTTCCTTCCTTTGACACACTGAGCTGCTCTCTCCTCTCCCTTTCTATTACTGTTACTATTACTATTACTATTACTATTACTATTTGTGTGCAGCCCGTCCCAGAAATTACTAAGTTACTAAAGTTACTAATCCTAGCTTCTGGGGAGTTTACTCCCCGGAGTCCTTATGCTTTTTTCTCCCAGCGTATTTCCTTGGAGAACGTTGGCACCAAGATCCTGGTCGCAGCTGTCGCCGTGGTCCTGCTGCACTCCCTGCTGAGCTCAGCGATGCCCTGCAATGTCATGCTGTGTCCTGCTGAACCCTGCAGCTTCCCGCTACATCCAGTCACTGTTCCATTATTAATGTGACTACTATCTCCACTGTTCATCACACCCCCAACCGGCTCGTCAGACACCGCCTACCAAGAGCCTGGGTCTGTCCGAGGTTTCTTCCCAAGAGGGAGTTTTTCCTCGCCACTGTCACACTGCTTGCTCTTGAGGGAATTACTGGAACTGTTGGAATTGTTGGGGCTTTGTAAATTATAGAGTGTGGTCTAGACCTACTCTATCTGTAAAGTGTCTCGAGATAACTTATGTTATGATTTGATACTATAAATAAAATTGAATTGAATTGAATTGAATTAAATTAGATCTGTAACAACGCTCATAGTTGAATACAATGTAGGTCAACATCAAATAATTATAATAATATAGAAACTTAAACATTAGTAAATACAAAAACTCAAAATGACCATTAGTTAGCTTTGGCTCTTACACTAGCTGAAAATTACTGTCTAAACAGTTGAAATAGTAGCTAAAGGTACTGTCTAAACAGTTGAAATAATAAGCTAAAAGTATTGACTAAACATGAAATAATAAGCTAAAAGTACTGTCTAAACAGTTAAAATAGTTAGCTAAAAGTACTGACTAACAGTTGAAATTGTTAGCTAAAAGTACTGACTAAACAGTTGAAATAGTTAGCTAAAAGTACTGTCTAAACAGTTGAAATAGTTAGCTAAAAGTACTGACTAAACAGTTGAAATTGTTAGCTAAAAGTACTGACTAAACAGTTGAAATTGTTAGCTAAAAGTACTGACTAAACAGTTGAAATAGTAGCTAAAAGTGCTGTCTAAACAGTTGAAATAGTTAGCTAAAAGTACTGACTAAACAGTTGAAATTGTTAGCTAAAAGTACTGACTAAACAGTTGAAATGGTTAGCTAAAAGTACTGACTAAACAGTTGCAGGGCTCTCAAGTTTTGAAGACAGGCAAGAGTGACACCCCCCCCCCCCACAAAAAAAAAAGATCATCGATTGGTGGCGGGTTGGACGAGTCGCAGGATTAGGGGTGTTTCATTAATATTATTATTATTATTAGTGTTTTTGTTGTTATTATTAATAATTGCTCAGATTTACAAAAGAAAAGATTTGACACATGGCACTGACAATTCAACCAATTACAAAGTATTTATTCAATTTCCGCATGGCATGGTGACTTATGATAAGGGGGGGTATGGGGGTCCTCCCCCAGAAATTTTTGAGCATTAAACTCTTCATTTCCTGCATTCTGGTGAATTTTTATGCACCTATTTATACCTTTTTCTGAATCAATTCATGCTGGAAATCTTTATGTAATGGTAAACATAGATTATTATCCAAATATAAAAACATAATGGAATATATGGCAGTTAGGCTCTCAGGCATTCTGTATTGCTTTCATCTATTTATTCTCCTGTAGATCAGCTTTTCTAATTATATCTGAGTCAGCACACATGTAGCCTAGCATCATTTACTCTTCCCTTTTCTTTTGCATCTTTTGTTGAGGATTTGACCTCCTTAAATGTGCATATGACAATTATTCACGTCAATGATACATTAATTCATTTTAATGAATTGATAAACAGAATTGTTTGAGCAAGATTTCTGCTCATGTTCAAAACGTTGTGCACATTCAGAACATATCTGTTTTATCTGAGTTTTGGAGGAGTCGTGATATTTTGAGAAAAATAAAGTTATAATAGTCAATATATTTCAAAATAATCTACTGTGCATTAACGTGATTGCTCTGCTGAGACGGTAGATCTCAGACCGTCTGACAGACACAGAGCCCCGTTTGGGTCTCTGGTCTCTGAATGAGCGAATGTTTAGGGAAGTGTCTGTACGCTGCTCTATGCTTTTTTTTTCATTGGCTGTTGCATTAAATCTTACCCAGATACAATAGTGCTATTTTCTGATTGGCTATTGTGTAGCCCCTTTCTTTTTTTTGATTGGCTGATAAGTGGCAGGCTCGACTAAGAACTCCAGGGGAGACGCGCTTGATTCCTGCCGGTTCCATAGTGAGAGCGGCGCGGCCAGAGACATTTTGGGCGCTGCGGCATATTCAATTTATTTTAAATAGTTTTTCCGCGTGAGAAATACAATGTGTGGCGGGAGTGCGTGACAAAAGACCGAAATGAGTGACTGTCACGCTCAATGCGTGACACTTGAGAGCCCTGCAGTTGAAATAGTTAGCTAAAAGTACTGACTAAACAGTTGAAATAGTAGCTAAAAGTACTGACTAAACAGTTGAAATAGTAGCTAAAAGTACTGTCTAAACAGTTGAAATAGTTAGCTAAAAGTACTGACTAAAC
Organism: Perca fluviatilis; assembly: GCF_010015445.1. Lineage (NCBI taxonomy): Eukaryota > Metazoa > Chordata > Actinopteri > Perciformes > Percidae > Perca > Perca fluviatilis. Next base: position 658,966 of record NC_053129.1, on the reverse strand, counting down.
AGTTGAAATAGTAGCTAAAAGTACTGTCTAAACAGTTGAAATAGTTAGCTAAAAGTACTGACTAAACAGTTGAAATAGTAGCTAAAAGTACTGTCTAAACAGTTGAAATAGTTAGCTAAAAGTACTGACTAAACAGTTGAAAAAGTACTGACTAAACAGTTGAAATAGTTAGCTAAAAGTACTGACTAAACAGTTGAAATAGTTAGCTAAAAGTACTGACTAAACAGTTGAAATAGTTAGCTAAAAGTACTGACTAAACAGTTGAAATAGCTAAAAATGTGTTTGTCATATAAACACAGAAGCTGATGTAGAGGACTGTCGAGGACCAGAACCAGCCGGGAACTCACATCCACATCCACTTTTACAACCAGAGACTGAAGACCAGACTGGAGACTCTTCTGAACCTGAGACTGATGACAGTGCTGGTTGGAAGGAGACCAGAGAACCTCAGTCAGCTTTAAACTCTCTGAAACATGATTGAAGATGTAAGAAAACATTCAGCTGCTCTGAGTGTGGGAAAGCTTTTACTGAAAGTGGACACCTGCAGAGACACATGATGACTCAGACAGGAGAAAAAGCTTTCAGCTGCAGTGTTTGTAACAAAAGATTTGCCCGGCGTTTTAATCTTAAATCACATAAATGTGTTCAGTCATTACAGCTCCATCAAAGTCAAACTACTGATGAGAATTCTTTAGACTCTTCTGGGTTTAAAAGATAGCGATGATGATTACTTCAGTCAACTCTGAAATGTGTAGAGTCCCTGTGAACGGTAAGAGACGTAAAACTGGAAACAGGAAACAGTTCAGCTGCTTTGAGTGTGGGAAAAGATTTAACAAGAAGACAAATCTTAAGATACATATGATAATTCACTCAACAGACAAACCGTTTCTGCAGCTGCACAGTTTGTGGTAAAAGTTTTTCTCAGATGGGGAAGTTAGTTTGTCACATGCCACGTCACACCGGAGAGAAAAAATACAGCTGTACAGTTTGTGAGAGATGTTTTAAATTCAAAGGCGATATCGGGAGACACATGACAATCCACACAACAGACAAACCGATGGAGAGAGAAGTCAGCGAGGATTCGAAAGAGAGCAGAGAGCCGCAGTCAGGTTTAACATCTCAGAAAAATACAGAAGTCCCGGATTAATGGATTAGTTGTCAACTATTAATAATACAATATAAGCTAATTGATCAATAAATAATGTGAAAACGATAAAACTTGTGTGATGTCAGCTTGTTTAATCGGAATATGTTCTAGTGTCTTCTCTCCTCTGTGACAGTACACTGAATATCTTTGAGTTGTGGACAAAACAAGACATTTGAGGACGTCATCTTGGGCTTTTTGGGAAACACTGATCCACATTTTAGAGACCAAACAACTAAGATTGTTTACCTCGGGAAGAGTCTCATCTAATTTATTTAGCTGTCGGGTTCTTCGGGACTCTTATTTGAGTTTCAGTTTGTAGTTTTTCTTCCTTCAACAGACTGAAATGACAGACTGATCTCATGAAGTGGCGTATGTATGACACGGCAATTTGTATGCCATTTTGGCGTGTTATCAAGACACATAATTGCTTTTTAGCGTGTTTATCAACACAATTCGCCCGCCATTGACCTACGTACGAGTAGTATAAAGAGACGTAGGTCCACAGAAGGAGTTTGGTTTGGGTGGCGGATGGGTAAAACACAGGACTTTCACCCAGGAGAACCGGGATTACGTCCCGCGTGTGGCGATTTTCAGCCGTTTTTTTATTTTTTATTGTTTTTTAAGCCTTCCCCAATGTTTCTTTCGTAAACCCAACCGTTTATTGTTTTCCTAAGCGTTTTCCTAACGTTTTTCCCGTGTTTTTGTCGCTTTTTGTGTTACTAAAGCCTTTCCCTGTGTTCTTTTCCTAAACCCAACCTTTTTAAATTTTATTTTTATTTTTTTACACGCATGTGACGTTGTTCCCGCGATAGTAGGACGTCACGTTCTCGCGATAACACGGGTATGTTTACATCCGCTGTATCCCTTGTGTTGTCCTTCGGGTCCCAGTGACCCGAAGGACAACACAAGGATTATGTACTTCCGTTTACTTTGTTGAGAATTGCTCTCTAAACCCTGTTTCTTTTAAAGTAAGTAAGTAAAGTTTATTTCTAGAACACATTTAAACACAGTTTAAGCTGACCAAAATGCTGTACAAACAAGAACTAAGGTGCTGTATTAACCCTTGTTTAGAGAGCAATTCTCAACAAAGTAAACGGAAGTACATAATCCTTGTGTTGTCCTTCGGGTCACTGGGACCCGAAGGACAACACAAGGGGTATATAGCGTAGACATACACGTCTGTAGTGGTGTGTGCAGTAAGCTTTGCCCCCTGTTGGTTCTTGAACGCACCTTAATTAGACCAAATTAGCTCCACCTAGACCAAACCCCCTCATTAGCTGAGCTTATATAAAGCACCTGTGTCCTTATGGCTGCCTCTTGGCTTTGTCTCTGCCTGTTGGTTGCCACATGGGATCATCTCTGTGACTTTTAGGTAGGTAGGCAATTGTGATAAGTCAGTTTATGCTTTTAAGGTGTTTTTAAATACTGAGCTGTATATTTTGCAGCAGTCTGCTGCTTGCCTGACTGTTGTCCGCTTGGGCCTGGAAGGGATTCCAAGCTCCCCTGCTTGGAATGGTGTGATGAATTCCCTCTTAGGGCATTTTCTAGTGGTGGGCAGATTTGAAAAAATCCTCACACAAGGGACACTTGTTGCTGGCATGCAAAGATATTTTTTAGCAAGTACATACAAATGAGGAAAGATTACTGCTCTCTCTTTCCAGTAAGTTAGGGGATCATGAGTTCTGGGCAAAAACGCATAGTTGAGGTATTTTTTCTTTTCCACTGTGGCATCAGCTGTATCATTGTGTATCCTCTTGGTTTCACGGATACGATCATCAAAACGTTCCCATAAACTGTCCTGTGTTTCTACTGGTGTTGATGTTGATTATGATGGGCCTGATGTTGACATTTGTGGCTCTGAATGAAAATGAAAACGGAGCTTCCATTTTTATCTATCTATCTATCTATCTATTAATGTGTCACTGTATGTAGGCTATACTCTGTCTGTCTCTAGCCTATCAGTCAATGTGTAAATTTAAATGTAAGCCTAAATATAACTAAACAAATCGCACTATAAATGTCACTATATCACCAAAAATCCGCTATCTCAAAATCAAACTCCTCTCACAAAAACCCAAGAGATTGTGTGGTCTGTTCCAGACCCTGTCAATCAAACTCTGATTCGGCGGACCATGCCACCTGTTGAAACATTTGTGAAACACTCCGAAGCTTCATTTAGCCGTAGTCACGTGACATGGGTGTTTTGAATCACGCTTCGGATCATGTTTCGAAACATCTGTGCTTCGGGATCTCAACAAAGCTTCGGAACGTCAGTTTCGCATCAGCCATCCCTAGCGTTTTCACACATACCTCGTTTGGTCCGGACTTTCAGACTTTTTAGTTTGATCCGAACCAAAATTACAGGTGTGAAACCTCCCCCGGACCACGGTCCGGATCAAAAGACCAAATTTTGGTCCGATAAAAAGAGGTGGTCTCGGTCCGGACCAAACTGAACCATGGTCCGGTTTGTTTGTAGTGTGAAAGCATTTTTTGGATGGTTTGGACTTTCGGACCAAATACAAGAAGCTCTGGCAGGCTCTCCTTGTGTTACAAGACCGGGGAAGCTCCCTTAAAGAACAGCTCGGTGCTGAGAGAGAGAGAAAAGAGAGAGAGAGAAGGGGGGGAGAGAGAGAGAGAGAGAGAGAGAGAGAGAGAGAGAGAGAGAGAGAGAGAGAGAGAGAGAGAGAGAGAGAGAGAGAGAGAGAGAGAGAGAGAGAGAGAGAGAGAGAGAGAGAGAGAGAGAGAGAGAGAGAGAGAGAGAGAGAGAGAGAGAGAGAGAGAGAGAGAGAGAGAGAGAGAGAGAGAGAGAGAGAGAGAGAGAGAGAGAGAGAGAGAGAGAGAGAGAGAGCTCAAAGAAGACAGCTGTCGGCTATCAGAGCAGAGAATACATCAGCAGTTTATTTGTTAAGTGGTAGTAAATGTACAGTGTAGGTTTCAGTTTGTCTCTGAATAAATGCTCCAGAAAGAAAGTTCCCGTATCTTACATCTCAACATCACAACAAAAGGGGAGAGCAGCAGTCAGTTGAAAAAACTCCGACACAGAGAGAGGGACGGGGATGCCTGCCTACAAACCAATCAATTATAATTATCTGGACACACAGCTCACGTATGTGATGACGGCAGGACGTAGTTTTGTCACATATAGATCTTTAGTGCGCTTGCAAAACTGCAGTGTGAAACCAAAACTTACCAGATACAATGTAACAAAAACACGAACCTTGGTCCGGACTTTCATGTGTGAAAACGCCCTTAGCCTACTGAGTACATTTGAGTGAAGGTATGTAACTTAAAGTAGCAAGTTGAGTATGACCACTACCTGAGTATATGTTATCACCTGTTGACCACTGTTTAACTTGTCATTAATGTAATCCTCTGTCTGAATTGTAGGTGGTCATCTGTTTTTGGATTTTAATCATTTAGTACACTTGTGTTAGTGACCCCAGGACACTCCCTGTTTGGATTGCTTGTATTTTAGCTCATCAACTGGTTTGTTTTTCTTGATTCTGTTAAATTGTTTTGTTTTCCAGTGGAGCTAGTAGCCAGCTTGTGGTGGAGGCTAGGCGCATTAGCATGGTTCCCTTCACAGATTGTAGTGATAACCGCACAGTGACACAATTTGCAGTGAATTGGGTTGCAGTGGGCACATGTGGTGGGTAAGTTGGTGCATCCCTGGAACACACCCTTAGTAGACTGCCTCTCCACAGCTGGCTTCTGCCCACTTCTTTTTAAAGTCATTTTAAATTGAAGCCATAACTGGGAGTGTATTGTTTTAAAATAATTAACTTGAATGCTAAATGTATATTGTAATAAAACCTTTTCTAGGTTTTAAATTGCAATTTGATTTAAACCTTCTCATTTGTAATGATCCTCTTTTACAGGCACTTCCAGTTATCATTTATCCATTAATAAACAAATTTCTTTTGTAACCACGTCTCTGTCTTGCTTCAGTTAGTGAACCTGTGTAGCCTTTGTATAATTGGGGTGAATGCTTGTTGAACTAGGAATAAACAGATCTTGGGGTGGAAGTCCCCAGGTGGCGTTGTCTGTTACTTAGACTCTGGTGGCGCCACCTGCCTTGCCACACGTGGCTAGCTGAAAATTTGTACAGATAACATGCCATTTGGCTTTAGGAAAGTGGCGTGTATGTTTAACGGAAAGTCATGATGCCATGTTGGAAATGAAATGGAGAGAACTATTGGATGTTGGATATGTGTAATTATTGATTTGACGATTGTTTCAGCAACATCGGACCTGCAGCAAGAATCATTTTTCATTGTTCAATATATTCTTCTATTCTGTTTCTTATTAAATTATATTTCTGAGTGCTGAAAACATGTCACCAACCCGAGCTGCAAACTGACTCGTGGGCTTTGAGTAGGGCTGAACAATTAGAATATAATCAAAATCACAACATGGCCGACTGGCAGGAGGCCCGATATTTGTTAAGAGGCTAAATGTGTCAAAATACCATTTTAAATAAAATATTCTGTTGCTGCAGAGATGGTTTGGTACAAATCTCTGCAAAAATCACTCTGACCTTTTTAAATGTTGTCCAATGAAAATAAAAACAATGGTGTATAAACTATCATTCTCTCTAAAGCGTGATCTATACTTCTGTGTTAAATCTACACCGTGGCTACGTACGTGTGGACGTACCGACGCTATGCCGTAGCCGGACGTCACCTCTCGAAAATGTAACTACACGTCGCGGCAGTGCGTTTGCCCCTGTCGGCCACCGTGATGAAGGCCTGATTCAGGCAATCTCCTCTGAACAGGTGATGTTGAGATGTGTCTGCTACTTGACCTCTGTGAAGCATTTGTGTGTAAAACTCTTCTGATATATATATATATATATATACACTTTGGTAGATGTGCAGACAGTTAAGTGATTTGAATTATTCCTGAGGATTTTAACGGTATGTTGTTGTATAGTTGTGTTAGGGACTTTTTTGATTGGAGTTAATTTATTTTTATTTAATTTATGAAACTGACTGAGATTCTGTTTTGTGTTCTGCAAGACCTTAACCCTTGTGTTGTCCTTCGGGTCCCAGTGACCCGAAGGACAACACAAGGATTGTGTACTTCCCTTTACTTTGTTGAGAATTGCTCTCTAAACAAGGGTTAATACAGCACCTTAGTTCTTGTTTGTACAGCATTTTGGTCAGCTTAAACTGTGTTTAAATGTGTTCTAGAAATAAACTTTACTTACTTACTTTACAAGAAACAGGGTTTAGAGAGCAATTCTCAACAAAGTAAAGGGAAGTACATAATCCTTGTGTGGTCCTTCGGGTCACTGGGACCCGAAGGACAACACAAGGGTTAAATAAGGGAAGTTTGCCCTGCCTCAACCACCACTTCCTGTTCCCTGTCTTTTCTACATATTCTACACATTCCTACTGAACTTCACCTAACAACCTGCCACAAGAAACGAGAAGGACTCTTATTTTGAAGCGTGTACCCGGAAGTGGTAGTTGATATTTCCGCCGGTTTGACCGTGTGTTGTTAGCAGAGTGAACCGTTAGCTGGAACTGCATAACTGCAGAAAAAACAAACCGTCAAGAGTTTAGTTCAGTAAGCGGAGAGAGGCGGACCGAACCCGGATACTGCTGCTGCCGGTTAGAACCGGAAATGAAGTCGAGAACAACAACAGGTTTGTTTACTTTCTGCTGCTGCTAATGTTGCTAAGCTAACAGCTGGTTTCAGATCGTCTGCTGAACTTTAAACGCTTTTTTATTTATTTGGCTTTTGAAGCTTCACAGCTGCAGCCCGGAGCACGACGCTAACGTTAGCTTAGCACGTTAGGGGCTATATGTTCTTAGGGCTTCACTCAGGGTTTCTGCTGGCACGAAGCTAACGCTATGTCAGCGCTTCAGATCGCATTTTAACCCCGGTGCGTATCACCATGGTTACCTGCGCTGTAGCTGTTAAAACCATAGTTAAAACTTCTGATTCAGATGAATATTGGTTAGTAATTGATGAGTCAGCTGAAAGACGAATCGGCTATTTAGATGATTAAATAATTGTTTCAGAAATAATTCTGTTCGAGCTTCTCAGATACGGCAGAGCAAAAAATAAAACAAATAAATAAATCAAAAATACGTGTGTGTGCGCGTGCGTACGTGTGCATGTCTGCATACCTGCAAACTAATCTAGGAAAATGTCATCCAAGTGAATTATGTAGATCCGAAGAGTTTTTATTGGGGGGGGGTCCGAGACCCGGTGTTGTGTGCCTTCTGGTTTTTCCACCTACTGGTTTCGGAGCCTGTCCAGATGCTGTGTAAACCTATCAACGGAACCCACGTCGACAGATTTGCTACATATTCATAAACATTTTACTGTCCTTTGTATGTCGCAGCTCAATGTAAATGGTACTGAACTGAATATCTGAGCACTACATTACCACAACATTCTACAGCGGGAAAATGGGTTTTAAAAGTAATTAGGACGATCCGTGTCGCGCTGGATTTGAACCTTCCTCAGCAAAAGTAACAACACACGAGTCTGCTTCGCTGTCCACTACACTATCACGTTAATCACGTTAACTTCCAGGACATGACTTTGTTTTCTATCAGAACAAGAATCACTGTTTATCTGAATAATCCGAAACAACAGGTTACCTTGATTTAGGCTTAAAAATGTAACCATATCGTGCACTCTAACTTTCTGCTACACCTTCTGCACTATCCGTATACAAGGATTTGTCATAAATTCTACCAGGCAGCACACAGATTCTGAAACAATAGGTCTAAAACAACTGGTTACCCTGTCCTAAAAAACGCGTGATCTGGAGGCTCTCAAACAGCTGCAATTGGATTTATGAAAAGTAATATTTCTATTGACATGGCTCAAATGCCTACATCTAAGTTTCCAATAGCCTACAACGTTATGTTTACGACAGGAGATAGGTATTTGAAACTCATTTAATACAAAGTTATGTTTAGGAAATTGGAAATGGTTTGTGCCCAACCTTGTGAATTGTTTGTGTTGTAGCATAGGCTATATTATGTCACCTATGCACCCGGATATGAGAAAATCAGTTTTTAAATTGGTGTGAGATGAAAGGTGAATGTTGTTTAACACATTCGTCTTAAGAGTGCACCCAATACTTCAGACAGAACCTTTTACTTCAAGCAACTTTTGGACAAAAATGCAAACACAATGAAGTGAGATTCCATATTCTCTTTATTGTCAACGAGGTAGGCAAAACTGAACAAAAATAGGTTATGCATTAAAAAAAATGAGTCCATATAAAACACTTGGTTCTCCAGTTGTCCTCTCACTTTCTCCAAAGTGCAATGGATAAAAGCATTCATCACCTAAAAGACCACATGTGTGGAATTATATATTTGCATCAGCAATACATAAGCATTCAAGGAGATTTGACACATGCATTTACTTCACTTTCAACCTCTTTTCCTGGGGCCAGATTTTTCAGATCCCTGGAAAATATCTTATAAGGCCCCACCTTGCTCCACACCTTGCCGTTTCCCGGACCAGATCTCGTCTATCACTGACATTTAGAAGGGGTTATGCATTTGGCATGGAGAGTTAACACAAATTAGAATACAACTAATACTTACATTCCTCTGGGGAGACACTGAGGGCTGAGAGGAACTGAGGAACGGCAGATGGAGGGGTCATGGGGATGGGGTTAGGCTGAGGACTGGCAGACAAGAGGGACTGAGGACTAGTGGGTGGAGGGATGGGGTCAGGCTGAGGACCGGCAGACGGGAGGGACTGAGGACTGGCGGATGGGGTCAGGCTGAGGACCCACTTGTGGGGGATCTGTGGCTGGGGCTCAACAAACATTTTCAGATGGTCCAGATTGATCCTTTTTATTGCCTTCCCATTGGCGACCAGCAGGTCAACACTTTTGCCCTCAATGCTTGCGATGGTGTACGGCCCCAGGAGCTCCCTCTCCATCTTCCCTCCCTTCCGCTGCTCTTCTCTGATGTTTTTGCGGAGGACTTTGTCCCCAACCTCAAAATGGTCATCCATGCCCAGAGACCATTTCCTCTTTCTCACCCTTTCTTGGGCAGCCTTCGTGTTTTCCCTCACCTTGGGATACACCTCCCTTTTGAACAGCTGAAATGTGAGGACATGGTTTCTCTTCAGCTGCTACTGCCTCCACTTTGTCGTGGCTTATCTGCAAAAGTATGAGAAAAACAGTGTGAAAAACAAACTGGTTACTGCAGTTGCCAAAGCTAGAAAAACAATGCTCCTACATGCCACTTGTCCGGTATCTATAGGATAGCGGGCGTCCCTCCCGTAAAGCAAATAAAATGGAGAGTATTTTGTTGTGCAGTGCTTTTTTGTGTGAAGACCAAACACAGTTGGCTTGATGTACAGGTCCCAACAACTTACTTTATTCACAAACTCTTTCCCCCCCGTCTTTGAGGATCCATTTGGGTGCACCATGGCGGTAAAAGAAATCCATGATGCACTCTGCCACCAGCTCAGCCTTTTTGGCCTGAATGGGGTACACTTCAACCCATTTCGTCATGTAATCAATCATTACACACATGTAGGTGTGTCCCCGGGGTGTTACTGCCAGCTTTCCCACAAGGTCCATACCCACAAGTTCAAAGGGTTCGGAAACCTGAAATGTAAAGCACAGCAGATCATTAATAACGTTTTATTTAATGGAATATTGCTTAGGCCTATTGAAGGGGATGCAAGCATTCACCTCTATGGGATTATACTGGGTTTTGTCTTCAATGGTATAGGCCCTCTTCATCTGACAATCCTCACACTGAATAACAAAGAAATTAAGTCAGCAGTCACAAAGGACATGTTACATAATCCATAACATTCACAGACATCTGGACCAATTACACTTACCCATTTGGAAATGTCCTCTTTAATGCCAGGCCACCAAAATCTCTGTAGGATTGCATGTAAAGTGCGGTCTACCCCACAGTGTGCCCCATGAGGACTGGCATGAAAATGAACAAATAGCCTGTTTGCCTTTTCTGGGCTGGAAACAATTTTGGCATAATGATGCTGCTGCTCATATTGTTTCCCAGCTAGAGTTCCCCATCTAGAGGGTGTATTGAATTGGAAATAGCATTTGAAACATTGACATAATGAAATACAGTGCCGTTTGCCTTACCTCTTACTTCGTCGCTCTCCGCTCTCCGCTTCAGAACACATCGCTGTTCCTTGGTAAAACCAGGGGGGTATACATTCTTCAGCTTCAAGTTCAAGATTTCTTCAGCTTTTCGGGGGTCTATTTCTTAAACAATGTAACCTACAACTTTTCTGAATTTCTCTCAACAACCTTTGTCTCCCACACATCTTTGTGGTTTCTGGCCCCTTTTAAACTTGCTTTCCTATGCCGTCCATAATCTATTAATTAGTTTCAGAAGTGTGTTCAATCACCAGATGCAGGTGTGCACAAGTGGCAATAGAGCATCTGGACCACCTCGCATAATTGAGGACTTAGTGATATTATATCCAGTTTTTCCCATAGATTAGAAAGCAATTTGGACTGTTGAGCTCTGTTTGAGACTGATACCTCCGGTTCCGGCTGGTCCTCATCCACCCTTTTTTCAGTCGTGGAAAATACGTTTCAATACTCATCTGGATTGAAGCAGCAAACATTCAGTGTAAGAGTAAAAAATGACATAACATTATTTATAACACGTTTATTTGATTCATAGCTGCTATATAGTGTTTTGACCTCGACAACCCAACTGCATTTCACCGCAAACTTGCGACTATTTAACTTTCTAAAGCAGGCACAATCGCTTGTTTGCTAAGAGTCGGGTCGTGATTGTTAATGTGTGATTTTGTAAAGGTGTTTATTTGTGAGATAGATACCAACCTTTCGTGAACTTGTGTGTGTGATAGAGAGACGGAGGAGAGCAGGGAAAGGAAATGCAGAAGAACGTGTTTTAAATAGTGTTTACATTTTTTTTTATATCGAAACGCAATGTGCGGCGGCCGGTGTTGATAGTGAGGCGCACCACCACCCATTAGTCTATGTGTGGGAAACACTGATATAGTCATATTGTAGGGTGTTCATTACTTACTCTCAAATATAGGCCTATCCTTTTAGGCTATATTGTTAACATAACTTTAGAAATGTGTATGCAAATATTAACTATGTAGGGCATATCAAAAGAAATGTTGGCATCTATGCACAAGCAACCAGCTATCAAGGCGATCATCGCCATTGAGGCAAGTTGTTTCAGACCAATTGAGAACAAGCTCCGTGACAGGGTAACCAGTTGTTTTAGACCCATTGTTTCACAATCCGTGTGCTGCCTGGTAGAATTTATGACAAATCCTTGTACACGGATAGCGCAGAAGGTGTAGCAGAAGGTTAGAGTTAGGGCTGGGCGATATGGCCTAAAAATAAAATGCCCGATTTTTTCAAAAAAAAATCCGATTTAAGATTGAAATCGATTTTTTTCTCCCTCTACTTAAAATCAATCTGCAAGATGACAAAGAAAATGTTCAAAACAAGTTTTATTTTGTTTTGACTCATACACACACGCACACACGAGTTTTTTTTCTCAGCACCGCCTCTGGTGCCCCACATGGTGCTCCTTCAGGTCAGCTGTAGCTGATGGTTCAGTTACCGAGAATAGGTGACTCTCAGCCGGGGACAGTGCACCGCGAGCGGCCGGTCATTTCGGCGGAGATTGCAGATAAGTAAGTAATGAAACGACTGGTTAAGAAAATAATTAATGTTAGTCCCTGTCGCTGCCATGTTGTTTGTGTATCTCTATGGCAAACGCGCGGGGGGAGGGATGAGCCCGTTCGGAGCTACGGGAGCCCAGAGGGGAGCGTCGGCGGATGTTAAGGAGAAAATCGATTTTTCATTTAAACAAATCCACGTTAACTACATATTCGAGTTAATCGATAAAATCGATTTATCGACCAGCCCTAGTTAGAGTGCACGATATCGTTACGTTTTTAAAGTGATGGTTCGGAGTAATTCACCCTAGGGTCCTTTGCACCATGACCTCGAGCCAAACACCCCCCCAGAAGCTTTTTTCACCTGGGTCTAACATTGGGAGAGTTAGCGTAGAGTAGAGTTATCAGCTGAATAGCTTAGCGCAGGGGCTAACGGACCCACGTTTTGTATCTCGTAAATGCCGAAATGATACCAAACGTCTACAAGTAGTACAAATAGGTTATGCTCTCATAAAACGATGGATTGGAAAGTTTGTAAGTACACCAGAAGTTTATGTAAATAACACTTGCCTGCTGGCTTCTGCTCTCTGCTGTTGTTGTTGCTGCTGTAAGACGAGTGCTGGGGACGTCTACAAATTACAACACCGAAAGAGATGCAACAAAAATATTTTTTATTTTAACTTTTTTTTTAAAGTAAGTGCTGTAGTATAACTAGCAGGAGACAAGTAATAATTGAGGTAAGTTTGGAGACATTACCTTATTTAATCATTGAATTAATAAATATTTTTGTTGTATCTCTTTTCGGTGTAGTAATTTGTAGACGGCCCTAAGCACTCGTCTAACTGCATGTAGCAGCAACAGCAACAGCAGAGAGCAGAAGCCAGCAGGCAAGTGTTCATAAACTTCTGGTGTACTTACAAACTTTCCAATCCATTGTTTTATGAGTGCATAACCTATTTGTACTACTTGTAGACGTTTGGTATCATTTCGGGCATTATTAGTGGGGTAACTTACGAGATACAAACGTGGGTCCGTTAGCCCCTGCGCTAAGCTATTCAGCTGATAACGCTACTCTAGCTAACTCTCCCAATGTTCGACCCAGGTGAAAAAAGCTTCTGGGGGGGGGGGTGTTTGGCTCGAGGTCATGGTGCAAAGGACCCTAGGGTGAAATTACTCTGAACCATCACTTTAAGCCTAAATCAAGGTAACCAGTTGTTTCAGATTATTCAGATAAACAGTGATTCTTGTTCCGAGAGAAAACAAACTCGTGCTGGAAGTTAACATGATTGATGTGCTAGTGTAGTGGAGAGCGAAGCGGACTCACGTGCTGTTATTTTTGCTGAAGAGAGTTCGAATCCAGCGTGACACGGATCATCCTAATTACTTTTAAAACACATTTTTCCCGCTGTACAATGTTATAGTAGTGTCGTGCTCAGATATTCAGTTCAGTTCAGAACAGTTTATATTTAGGTGTGACATGCAAAGGCCATTAAAATATTTATGAATACTGTATGTAGCGAATCTTTCGACGTGGGTTCCGTTGATAGGTTTACACAGCATCTGGACAGGCTCCGAAACCAGTAGGTGGAAAAACCAGAAGGCACACAACACTGGTGCTAATACGGCACCGGTGCCTTAACGACCGTTTTCTACTGGACCGAATAGCAATGCGGATTTCGGTGCTTTATTTAGGTGCCACTTAAATGCCTGTGCTTCTCTCTGATGCTACTAAACAGACGTTAGAGGCAACTGAAACATCGCTGCACGAGACGCTAGTTAACACTTACACTTGACAGCAGGTAACGTTAGCCTACCGTTAGCTAGCAGCTGGAGTAAACACGGTTAAAATTCTGACAGCTAAACGGTGTAAAACTGTGTCTGTATTTCACTGTAGAGGATTCCAACAATAGTCTGCAGCTGCCATTGTCTGAAACATAGGACTGGGCACCAAATGTTGATACTTTTATGGCACAGAAATGCGTCTGAGCGCACTTAATGCTTAAGCTTATCTATCCTTTCTGCATATTGACAGAGAGCAGAGCTCCGACCGACACATACACGCAAGCACGTACGTGCGGACGGAGTAAACTACGTTGGCTCTGCAGTGTTGTTGAAGTCACAGTGAGTCACGGCAATGCAATATGATATTAATGGCGAGCCGAAAGCGGTCGCGGTGCTGTTGTTTTACACTTCCTGTGAGACAAGCAGGCACAACAGTGGTTTCTGTGCCCTGATGACTGACTGACAGGCTGAGGTTGTAAGGCAAGGCAACTTTATTTCTACAGCACCTTTCCGCAACAAGGCAATTCAATTACATTCCTTTGCACTTAAGTTAGTTCTCCATTAGTTCAGTGTTGACAACAGGGCAGTCACTAAGTTTGTGTGCAGTGTGCACTAAAAAGTCTTTGTTGTTTACAGTCCTTTGCATTTTAGTTAGTACAGTATTACCCTGTACATGTTCATGTTGTGGCAAAAAGGTTTCTCTTTTTTTAAAGTTGGGATTGATACCAATCCTGAGTATCTGACTGGCGCACCCTTATCCAAAAGCACAACCAGTGTTATGTTACTCTGAGTGAGCAGTGTTACCAGATTTTTTTAATTTTGATAACTGTTTTGAGTCAAAATTAAGGTGGAAAATAAAAGTTTTGTGTTTAATGTATTTTTGTTGATGTTGAAATGGATTTTAAAACATATGGTATCGAAAAAAGTATCGTTAACGAACCGGCATCGAAACTGAGGTATCGAAATTGGCACTTTTTTCAGCCCTTCTGAGTTTGTGTGTGTGTGTGTGTGTGTGTGTGTGTGTGTGTGTGTGTGTGTGTGTGTGTACGTGTGTCTGTGTGTGTGTTCCTGTGTTTGGACTAAAAAAGGTGGTACATGATCTTGTTAAGTAATTTGACAAAATTCTAGTATATTTTAAGGGACATGAGATGCACTGTCAGTTTTCCTGTTTTCTCTCTGCAGATGTTGAGCAGCTGTTGGTGGTTAAAGAAGAGGTTCCCCCGGAACAGCAGGAGTGTAGTTCCAGTGTGGACCAGCAGGAGCCAAAGCCCCCCCCACACATTAAAGAGGAACAGGAGGAACTGTGGAGCAGTCAGGAGGGAGAGCAGCTTCAAGGGCTGGAGGAGGCTGATATCACCAAGTTCCCATTCACTCCTGTCCCTGTGAAGAGTGAACATGATGAAGAGGAAGGTAGAAACAACGTTGATGCCATTATTTAGCCACTAAACAGTCTGACGTTAAACGTTAAAACAAATCAACTGTAAAAACACTTTTTTTTCTCTCTCATTCTGCACAACAAGACTTTACCTGCAAAACGTAACATGCAAAATAATATTTTTTTCTTGACTGCTCTGTTTTTGTGATCCGAGCCGAAATCACACATAACGTATGCAGACCATTCGGAGCCGACCGCAAACTGTCTCCACCTGCAGCGCCACACCGTGTAGTATAGTGACACCAGAAATACGCCGCACGCCGAATTGTTGCGAAGCGGAGCTATTTTCAATTCGGCGACCATGTTATTCAAGCTGTCCTGCCACATTGACTGCTACATTCACAAAAAGACCCTAGGTTGCATTTTGGCAAGAGTTACGCTTTAACGTTAGCACGGCCGAGCAACGTTATGAGGGAGAAGGGTACACAGCTGTTTACCTCTGCAGCAACGCTCTCTGCACCAATGTGCCGGTAATACCGTATATGACAAATTCATTTCATGGGGGAAATTAATAGCAATATACGGTTTAAACCGGTATAGCGCCCAGCACGAGGATGCATCTTAATATTGAATTGATTTGAATCCTGAGACCAGTGAAGATTCCTGCCCCTAAGCGCCACATTTTTTTGACATTTTTGTCACTTTTTAAAATGTTTGACATTTTGTTCCGAAGTTTTAGTCCCTTTTTTTTAAAATGTTTTTATTTGGTTTTATAGACCAAACAACTAATCCATTCATCCAGAAAAAAAATCCACAGATAAATCCACATGTTGCGGTTTGACCCAAAGAGATCATACTGAAATCTTCCCAGCATCTCTGTGTGTGTTTCCTGCAGATGTTCAGCAGCTGTTGGTGGTTAAAGAAGAAGTCGAGGAGCCGGAGGAAACAGAAACCGTCGGCGACTCGAACAGAGCTCCACATCTCCACCCTGAACCCGACAACAACAAGTCCAACTCTTCAGACGGCGACCGTGCAGAGTCTCCGTCGCTTTTAAACTCGTTGCAGATTCTCCGAGTCCCCGCCGGCGATGCCAGACACAAAACCGGCAGGAAAAAGAAGACGTATCGCTGCTCCGAGTGTGGGAAAGTTTTCGGCCGCAGCCCGCATCTGAAGATCCACATGAGGACTCACACAGGAGAGAAACCCTTCAGCTGCCCCGTCTGCGCCAAGAGCTTCACGCAGAAGGTGAATCTGACGTACCACATGTCGGTGCACACGGGGGAGAAACGCTTCAGCTGCCGCATCTGCGGCGAGAGATTCACGTGGTACACGCAGCTCAAGAGTCACCGCTGCCTCTGCGAGCGCCCGAGTCGGAGAGACGAGACCAGAGAGGCAGAGAGCAGCGGGAACAGAGAGGCAGAGGGCAGCGGCGAGAAGCCGTTCGTCTGCGGCCGGTGCGGGAAAACGTTCAGCCGCAAAGACAACCTGAACATCCACACGAGGATCCACACAGGAGAGAGACCGTTCAGCTGCTCCGTCTGCGCCAAGAGCTTCAAACACGGAGGACACCTGACGCAGCACATGTCCGTCCACAGGAAGGAGAACCGCTTCGGCTGCCGTGACTGCCGCCGGAGATTCACCTGGCGCTACCAGCTGCAGAGACACACCTGTGGCGGAGAATCCTCTCTGCGTGTAGACGAGGAAGAGGAAGCTCTGTCCTCACAGCTTCACCAGAGACAAACTCAACACATGGAACAGATCTGTAGTACTCGCCGTTACAGTAAGTCAAGGATGTGCAGTATCTGGTAGGTTATTGGGGCAATATTGTTAATGTGATGTTCAATACATAAGTTACAGACCACAGCAAGATTTAATGGGGAAATCTGTGCATTCATGAGGACTGTGGTTAACTGCTCCTCAGATTTCTGCTAGGTAAATCCAGACAGCTAGCTAGACTACCTGTCCAATCTGAGTTTTCTGTTGCACGACTAAAGGTGCTGACACACCAAGGAGATTATCGGCAGTTGGACAGTCTGGCGAGGTCAGTGACTCAAATCTGTTCGGTGTGTCCCGTGCCGTCGTCAGTTTGGGGGGCTGTCGGAGTTCATTTTGGCCGACCTGACATGTTCAGTCGCCGGCAGGGCAGTCGGGACTCACCCGGAAGTGGCAAGCAGAATGAGCGTGACTAGAGTCTCTCAAAATCTGACGAAAATCTTTTAAACTGACCTTTGTTGAACTGAAATGAAGACAGATTCAGCAAATGCATGGCCTATTTCACGCTTAAAATGTTTTCAGATATATGTTTCAGTGAACTATTTTAACGGCCGCCATGACAGTCTGGCTTTGAATTTCCGGAGAAAACAAATAGGGATGCACCGATCCGACTTTTTCAGTCCCGATACCGATGCCAGGGCTTTGTGTATCTGTCGATACCCGATACCGATCCCGATCCCATACCGTTGCTGAATTAATAATAAACTGTATACCTTCCACATCATACCTTCCTTCCACCATGTGGAAGACACTAAAGGCACCAGACCTTCCTAACTAAACATTACTTTCCTAACTAAGACAAAATAACATAGATGTAATGTATTGAATTCTTATTTATTTGTTATTTAAAAAACAATTGTGCATTCAAATCAAAAATATAATGTAATCAAACTTCTTAAAATAAATTTAAATACATAATAATGGGCCATCAATAATGGGCCACCTTTATATAGGTTTATAATGGCTTATTCTACTGTCAGGAGTACATAGAATATCACAAAAACATGTTAATGTCATCATGTTTACTAAAAGCTTTGATTAAGGGTTTGCTTGGCTCCACGACATTATACAATAACTTTGTATGAACTGGAATCCATGAAACAGTTACAGAAGCTAAACTATTTGTATTGTGCAAACTGCAAAGTAGTAAAATAAACTAAAATCAAACGACTAGCCTACACATACAAACAACTTTAACACTGTTTCCCTTTCAAAACTAAATAGTTGTAAGCTAGTACTGTATAACCACTACCTTGGCCACAGGTAAGTTAGGTTGTAGTGGGGGACTGAACGTAGCTCCGCTGTCAGCCTCCTTCGCTGTTTGAATAACGTTAGTAGGTTGGCGGATGTATTTCAGTGAGGTGAGACATCTTAAATCCAGAGTTTTAGTCTTTGCTCCGAACCAGTCTTTCTCAACGGTCTGTAGCGGGACCGGAGGTGGATTGCGTTCATAACGTTGCTCCGCTGCATGCTTGAAGTGACAGGTCTTTAACGTTAGCGCAGTAACGTTAGCACGGCCGAGTAACGTTAGAGCGACGGGCAACAACCGTGGCTAAATTATGTCCGATTTGTTAGAAAGAAAAAACTTGGGAACAACAGACGGCTCCTCTCTTGAGCACACGTTGTTCTGGTGTATCTCCGGTCTTTCTTCATCCTCTAGCTAACTTTCTTCTAGGTTCTTGTGCAGTAGCGACCGTAGCCTCTCCCAGCTTAACAGACTGTTTTGCTACCTGGCTAGCTAGGCTAGCAGCTGTAATGTTACCCAGCATGCCATTCGGCGGTGTAGCTACATTTGTAAATGTAAAATTATTAGTGTTAGAAACTGTTTAAGTCTCAAATTGTTATATGCTTTGGTGTTTCATCCTTTTAAGAGAGTTAGTTGTGGGTTATTAATTGTTGTCTTATAAAGTTACTACCATGAGTGAGAAGGGTACGCAGTTAACAGGGGCCCCGGTGCTGCGACGGTGTGTAAAAAAAATAAATAAATAAAAATACTGGATCTGTTAATTTTTCCGATCCACCGATCCAGCTATTTTTGCAATATCGGGGCCGATATCCGATCCTAATATCGGATCAGTGCACCCCTAAAAACAAACCCATGTGATGCGTTCGTCCAATCAGCTGCTGGTTTTCATTTCTTGGGCAACAATACAGATTAGCGCCGCCTGCTGCTATAGGGATGTATTACGTCTCGTCTCGTCTTTTTGGTGTGTTCTGTGGCACTTTTTGGACCAACACGGGGAGACTGATCATTTCGACTGGCTTTTCTGTCAATGGTCGGCCGTCAGCTATATGTGTAAGCAGCTTAAAACATCTGTGTGTGGACTAGCCAGACCTTCCTCCGCAGCGCTGCGGAGTAAGGTCTGACAAAGCGAGACTAATTGAATGTTAACTGTAGTTGATGGCATTTGTATGAGATAAATGTAAGTTTATTGTGTGTTAATGTTATCTTATCTTGAACAGAAGCTGATGGAGAGGACCGTGGAGGACCAGAACCAGCCAGGAACTCGCATCCACCATTACAACCAGAGACTGAAGACCAGACTGGAGACTCTTCAGAGTTGAACATTAAGGTTGAACTCAGCGACGAGGACGAGGGCAGAGGACCTCACTCAGGTTTGATCTGAACAAAATAAAACCCAGAGAGAGAGAGAGTGTGCTGGGGAGGGGAGGGGGGGACACATAGTAAATATTCAAACAAGTTTTGTGCAAGTATGTTTGAAATAAATATCTGTATGACTAGCACTTAAAGGAACACGCAGACTTATTGGGACTTTAGCTTATTCCCCGTATCCCCCAGAGTTAGATAAGTCCATACATACCCTTCTCATCTCCGTGCGTGTCGTAACTCTGTCTGACGCCCCCACTGCTAGCCTAGCTTAGCACAGATCCTGGAGGTAACCGGCTCCAACTAGCCTACTGCTCCCAATAAGTGACAAAATACCGCCAGCATTTTCCTATTTACATGTTGTGATTTGTATAGTCACAGCATGTACAAATAACAAGGTTATATGAGACACAACCATCTTCTAACCGTATACATACTGGGAACTATCTTCTCAGAAGGTGAAGCACTGCTACTTGAGCGGAGTGATTTGCTCGCAGCACCGGAGGAGATTTTTGTGTCTGTCTGTCCTGCATTTAGGCAGATAGAATCTGCCAGACGGCAACAACGTAATCTAGCTGTTCAGGGTGTGGCTTATATCAGCCAGGAAGACTGGGCCTTCTTCAGGGTCTTTGTCTCATATAGAGATTTTAAGTCAGTCAGAGAGCTGTGGGAAATTTTGCCACACACTTTAGTTATGTATTGCAGCCTGTTTTTGTTTTTAAGAGTGAGGGACCCAAACCAGCTCACAAAGGCAAAATAAAGAATAGTTTCAATAAAACAACAATAAAACATCCTCATAAAGGTCTTATCGACATTAAAATTGCGACGTTTACGATAAAAAAACATGCGTTGGTGTGATTTTTATTTTTGTGGCTCAAAGGTGAGTTTGTCATCTATTATAATAATAAGTTATTTGTATTGCTTCATTACTTCGATAGCTTGATCATTAATAAGGGTAGGGGAGAGGGTGGGGGGATTCTTCCTAAAGTAGATCAGCATTTCTTTAGTTTTTGCCGCGTTAATGTTCATAAAAGACGACTTGCAGCACTCTGTAAAATCATTTAAAGAAGCGCCATACTCAGGGTCGTTGTGCGTCAGCAGCGACACTATTACCGAGTCGTCAGCAAACTTAATGATATGACGCCTGGTGTGCTGGCTTTGGCATGCATTTGTATATAAAATAAATAAGATCGCGGAGAGGACGCAGCCCTGGGGGGAACCGGTGGAGGAAAAGAGAACATCGGATAAGATGCTATTCACTCTCACGCGTTGAGACCTGTCAGTTAAAAAGTTCATCAGCCAACAGATAAGACTAGGATCGATATTAAAAGTACTCTTTAAGATCCCTGCTAAAATATGTGGTTGGATGCAATTAAAAGCTGAAGAAAAGCAAAACTAGACCAATCAATCTCAACCTTTCTATGGGCCGGTAAACCTGTGCGCATGCAGAAAAAGATACTGCAGCTTCCAAAGCGGGCTGGGGGGCTTGCCCTCCCCAATTTGTTACATTACTATTGGGCTGCTAACATTCAAAATTTTTTATTCTTGACCGTTGAATCGACTATCTCGCAACCTGCCTGGGTCCAAATGGAATTTTCTTCCACTCAGATGTCATTGCGGTCATGGTTGTGTTCCCCGCTTCCTGTGTCTGTTACTAATGTCAGCACTAGCCTAGTGGTCACAATTCAGAAAGCACTTTGGCCTACAAGGTTCCTCTACCTTAGCTCCAGTGTTCCACAATCACAATTTCAAACCATTTACTATGGATTCTGCCTTTCAACTTTGGTCTGATAGTGGCATATTATCTATTAAGGATCTCTATAAGAATGGGACCTACATGTCTTTCACTGATCTGTCTTCTAAATTTAAGCTACCATCATCACACCTTTTCTGTTTTTTCCAAGTTAGGCATTTTGTTCAGAAACGTTATCCTGGTTTTCCTAATCTCTGCCCACAGACATTACTGGACACTGTTCTCATGATAAACCCCTATCAGAAAGGGAATATTTCACATATCAGCGTTGCCATGGACTGCATCATTTCAGTCTTTCCCCAGCAGACGAGGGAGTCATGGCAACAGGATCTGGGGCTTAATATAGATGATGACCAGTGGGGCAATATTCTTGAGTTAGTCCATAACTCCTCCATTTGTGCCCGACATGGGCTGATTCAATGTAAACTCATACACAGGATTTATTCAGGGCTTAAAGTATTCCGGCACCGTGCCGGATCTCCGGCGTGCGGCCGTGAGGAAAAAAAAACAACAACTTGCATGCGGTTTAATATTTTCAAGTCAATTGATTTCACATACCAATCATATAAGAGGAACGCAGCTCTAACACAGGGTTGAAAGTAATCGGGCCTGGTGCCGGATTTCTGGCATATGAATATTTTTGAAAAATAAATAAATTAAAAAGTCCACATGGGATTTGTTTTTGATGCGCTGGGTTTAATCAATCATCGAACTTCCACCTATCAATGAAACGAGTTCTAGCCAATCAGATGCAAAGTAGGGCGGATCTTTGCCGAAAAGCTAGAGTGCGGTGTGGTCTCCGTGGTAACGCGGCTAAAAAAAATGGATGCAAAGTTTGTCAAACTTGGAGCATGTAGATACAGGCAGCTTTAGTTGAGAAAGTAGTTAAAATAAATGGCGCTCGGCATGAATAGAGGACAAGAGGAAAAGGCTGGAGACGGGAAGCTGTTCAGCACTTGGTGCCTCAAACTGAGGGAGCGCATGTTGCAGGAAGACACTGGACGACAGCAGCGGTAAGACGGGGCTTGCTAGTCATTAGCTAGATGCTAGTCACAAAGCTTCGGTCCGTGCACTCTGTCATATGAGAACGTTACCGGCAACGACCGCTACCGTTGCGACTGCGACTGTTCCTTCACTGACCGACCGTGATACAAACAATACGTGTGTGCACGTTCACTGTAGCTATCTGAAGCCCAAACTGCCTTGACAAAGCTGTCTGTTTGGAATCAGCGTGGCAGGTATTTAAACATAACGGCCTTGTCCCAGAGTTTAGACGTCTAGCTATACGAAAAGATAAACAATGCGACGTTTTTAATAAATGTAAATAAAGCAGCTAATATCAACATGGACAAAATCTTGAATGTATTAATTCTCTTTTTTGATGATGACCTGGCCAAAGTAGTAACGTTTAGTTTTCACAATGATTCATTGTAGGATTATGATATTATTGCAATATGTAAATCCACATTGACTCTTTATTTAACATATGATTGGAAGAAGTAAAAATTGATCCAAAACGTTTTAGTCTTTAAAAATTATGACTTTTATTATTGTGTAATGTCAGAAGGACTTTAACTGTTTTGCCAGTCAAATTAACTTTAATGAGCGCATATTGAAATATTACACTGTTGGTTGGCAAAAAATGCATCTCAAAATGCATCAGATTGATGCTTTAAAATATGGAATATTTAAAAAAAAAAATCGGACCCGGACCCCCCTAGAGGGGTAATATCTTTCTCACCTTTTTCACCCCTGACCCGTTTTCATGCCTGAGTTATTTAAACATAACGGCTTTGTCCAAAGAGTTTATGAAAATCTAAACAATGCAAAGTTGTGATTGTGATGTGTAATGTAAGGAATTTACCCCCCCCCCACCCTTTCCAAAAAAGTTTCAGGCTCAGAATTTTTTTTCACTTTAAGCCCTGTTTATTACACCAATCATAGATTGTCTAAAATTTACCCCAGTGTTGTTGACGCTTGTAACAGATGCCACCAGTCCCCTGCCGACCTCATGCACATGTTTTGGTCATGCCCAAAGCTAGCAGATTTTTGGGCTAAAATATTTGACACTCTTCAAATGGCCTATGATTATGTGGCAGATCCACATCCCCTCTCTGCCCTTTTTGGTATCCCATCTAATAATACCCTATCAGCTAAAGCATGACATTCCATGGCCTTCTGCACCCTACTGGCCAGGCGATTGGGGGACTCAGGGGCTCTCTGAAGAGCTTTGATCGAATTTAGAACCCCTTACTGTCCATCATAGTCTTTAGACTTCGTTCCTGAGGAGTCAGATATCTGAGTTTTTTCCGACTTTTATTGTCATAACTTAACACCCCGGTTTTTTTTCTATTTATTTTATTTTATTTATTTATATATTATAATTTTTTTATATATTTTCATGGATAATTAAATTGCAAGTTATCTTATGTTTCGTTTATGGTCCCTTTATTTAGTTACTTATTTATGTTTTGTTTTTTTTCTTTTTATTGTAATGTTTGTTACCCAGAGACAGGTGGGGCTGTGGGATGGGCCCTCAGAAATGGGGGAAGCAAACATTGGAATTATGAGCATTGTTTATATGTCATTCTGCTGTCCCATTGTGGATGTTTTGTATTATTATTGTTGCTCAATAAAAGTGTATATATATATATAAAAAAAAAAGCTGAAGAAAAGCAGCCGCACAAAGCTCTTTGCACCCTCAAGATGGGTATAGATCAGGTTAAAAAGAGTACATGCTGCATCTTCCTCTCCCCGTTTTGGTCTGTAGGCGAATTGAAACGGGTCTAGTAGATCCTGTACAGAGTTCAAAAGTTTGTCTTTCACGATCTTCTCTAACGTCTTCACAATGAGGGACGTGAGTGCCACAGGCCTAAAGTCGTTATTTTTAGGCACCGGGACAATAATTGAGTCTTTCCAAAAGTTAGGAACGGTGTGCAGATGTAAGGACATTTTGACAATAAAGCAAAAAATGTCTGCCAGCTGTTCAGCACACTTCTTTAATATACGGCCTCCAATGCCGTCGGGGCTGGGACTTTTCCTTTCCTTAATACCTCTGAAGAGTGTCAGGACCTTGTTTCTGTCAACCTGGACATTACTCTGCCCAGGGGCAACATTATTAAAGACTGACAACTCCTCACTAAAGTCATTAAGTATTAAAACGATTATAGAAAGTGTTCAGTTCATTTGAGAGGGCAAGGTCTGACCTGCCATTGAGGGAAATCGGACATTTCTTAGACTGCATGTCCTTCTGACTGTGCTTTCACACCCTCCCATGCAGGATGTGAGTGGCCTGTGCTCAGCATGTTCTCAACTTTGTCCTTTATAGTTAAGTTTTACAAGCTTAAGTTCCTTTTTAGCTTGTTTTTGAAATACTGTATATTGAGTCATGTTACCTTGGTTGAAGCTAACATTTCGTTGATTAGTTATGATTTTAACAGATTTGGAGACCCAAGGTTTATTATTTGGCTATATGGAAATGAGTTTACGAGGAATGACTAAATCCTCACAGAAGGTGATGTATGCGGAAACAGTCTCTGTAAGCTCATCAATGTCCTTAAATTCATTTTTAAATAGATCCCAATCAGTACAGCAGTAGCATTCCTGTAGACATTGGATTGAGTTCTCTGACCAAACCGGAACCAACTTTCGTTCCGGCTTGTTTCTCTTCAGTACCGGTTTGTAGGACGGAACCAAATAAACCGAGTTGTGATCAGACATGCCAAGTGGAGCTCTGCT
Source organism: Perca fluviatilis (assembly GCF_010015445.1). NCBI lineage: Eukaryota > Metazoa > Chordata > Actinopteri > Perciformes > Percidae > Perca > Perca fluviatilis. Next base: position 634,146 of record NC_053129.1, on the reverse strand, counting down.
ATAGGATTTATAAGCACCTTTGATAGATCCATAACAGAGGTCCAGCCTTTTGGTCGTGTTTCCGTCGTGTTGCACAGGTGACCTATTGATAAAAATTACACAGGGCCCTCGCTGGTTTACGGTTATTAAAATCGCCCATGACGAAGTTTGGTGCTTCAGGTGAAATCCCCTGAAGCCGCTGCACACACTTCACCATAGCCTGAGTTGCTAAGTCGGCATTAGCCTGAATAAACAACTGTGAATATAAACCAGTGTTACAAATATCTGTGGCAATTCCCTGGGAGGATAAAAGGGGCGTAAAGATACAGACAAAAGTTTGATATCAGGAGTACACCGTTTTTCTCTGACAATCACCGTATTGCACGTATTTCTTATTTATATAAAGACATAAGCCTCCACCAAGTGATTTTCCCATCACTGTGGAGTCTCTGTCAAGACAGACAGGTTCCCCAAAACAGTCCAACTCAAAATCAGAAAGTGGATCCTGATCTTTGAGCCACGTCTCTGTCAAGGCGAGGAAACAGGCGGATCTGTATTCTGAAAGGAACTTTACTTTTGCCTGAAGCTCGTCCACTTTATTTCGAAGGGACTGGACATTGGCGAGGATAATTGAAGGATGAGGTATCTGCGTCTCCCCCTTTTCCTCACTCCTGTCCTGGGTGCCCAATTCTGGTTCTCTGCGGGGGCTGCCGACCGGATGATCTCTGGTGGAAGAGCCGCCTGGGAGTCCACGATTCCCGCATCGGAGTTACGCAGGGACAGGAGAAACTCACGCAAAAATCCAAGTTAGTAGGGACGCTAAAACCAGGTTAAACGTTAAAAGACAACACTCTCGCTCTGCACTCTGCTGCTGCCTGTCGCCATTACAGCGCCAGTGATCACGCACGGAGATGAGAAGGGTGTGTATGGACTTATCTAACTCTGGGGGATACCGGGAATAAGACAAAGTCCCAATAAGTCACCGTGTTCCTTTTAAAGAACAAGAATGTGAATTTTTTTTGAAACAATCAATTTAAAACTGTAACACAAAATAAGTGTTAACTAAAACTTTATTTGGTAAAAATAAAGAAATAAAGAAATAACATGAATAAAGATTAAGACTTAAAGTTACAAAAGAAGGCAGGGAACTTAAATGCAGCGACATCGCTAAGCGTTAGAGACGTTACGGTTCGATTCAGGATGTTTTTAACAGAATGAGCTTCAGACAAATCAGTGAATAATCTTGATGTTTTTTAAACTGTGTAAAACAGCACACATGTCCTTATATCAAAAGTGACACTGAAACTGCAACAAAAGTTTTATTATTATTATTATTTAAATTATTAGGACTTTTTTAACGACTTTTCTCCTGAAATATTACGACTTCCTAGATTTTTATAGATTTCGCCCTAGGACATTTTTTTTTTATCTCAACCAGTTGAAACCTTTACACATTTATATCCATGTTTAACCACCATGCAGTGTTACATCCCTGTGTGCGTGCGTGTGTGTGCGCGTGTGTTAGGCCTGCACGATTCGGGGAAAAATATGAATCACGTTTTTTTTTTCCACAAAGTGTAATGTTTATTGCACACGTGAACCATGACAACACAAAACAAGTTGGCAGTACCAAACATATTAATTTTTTTTTAGCACCTATAGCACATTGCGCATCACCTCAAGCCTGTAAACATAGAGGCTTCCTTGAATAAAGAAAATAAAATACACACTGGCCATTTAAGTACAGCAGGCTACCAAAAATATAACACATTGAACTAAATATGGCCCTGATAGAGGCTCTATCTGAACTCCTTGAACATGTCTTTACATCATTAAAACATGTTAATGTCAATGTGAAATGCTTTCAATAAATTAATTTAAAAATTCAATCGTGAACAGGAGGTGAAAAAAAAAAAAAAAAAAAAAAAAAAAAAAAAAAAAAAAAAAAAAAAAAAAAAGAGAGAGAGAGAGAGAAAAAAAAAAAAAAAAAAAAAAAAAAGAGAGAGAGAGAGAGAGAGAGAGAGAGAGAGAGAGATATATATATATATATGTATATATATATGTATGTATATATGTACAGTGCCTTGCGAAAGTATTCGGCCCCCTTGAACTTTTCGACCTTTTGCCACATTTCAGGCCTCAAACATAAAGATATAAAACTGTAATTTTTTGTGAAGAATCAACAACAAGTGGGACACAATCATGAAGTGGAACGAAATTTATTGGATATTTCAAACCTTTTAAACAAATAAAAAACTGAAATATTGGCGTGCAAAATTATTCAGCCCCCTTAAGTTAATACTTTGTAAGCGCCACCTTTTGCTGCGATTACAGCTGTAAGTCGCGGGGTATGTCTCTATCAGTTTTGCACATGCGAGACTGACATTTTTGCCCATTCCTCCTTGCAAAACAGCTCGAGCTCAGTGAGGTTGGATGGAAAGCGTTTGTGAACAGCAGTTTTCAGTTCTTTCCACAGATTCTCGATTGGATTCAGGTCTGGACTTTGACTTGGCCATTCTAACACCTGGATATGTTTATTTGTGAACCATTCCATTGTAGATTTTGCTTTATGTTTTGGATCATTGTCTTGTTGGAAGACAAATCTCCGTCCCAGTCTCAGGTCTTTTGCAGACTCCATCAGGTTTTCTTCCAGAATGGTCCTGTATTTGGCTCCATCCATCTTCCCATCAATTTTAACCATCTTCCCTGTCCCTGCTGAAGAAAAGCAGGCCCAAACCATGATGCTGCCACCACCATGTTTGACAGTGGGGATGGTGGGTTCAGGGTGATGAGCTGTGTTGCTTTTACGCCAAACATAACGTTTTGCATTGTTGCCAAAAAGTTCGATTTTGGTTTCATCTGACCAGAGCACCTTCTTCCACATGTTTGGTGTGTCTCCCAGGTGGCTTTTGGCAAACTTTAAACGACACTTTTATGGATATCTTTAAGAAATGGCTTTCTTCTTGCCACTCTTCCATAAAGGCCAGATTTGTGCAGTATACGACTGATTGTTGTCCTATGGACAGAGTCTCCCACCTCAGCTGTAGATCTCTGCAGTTCATCCAGAGTGATCATGGGCCTCTTGGCTGCATCTCTGATCAGTCTTCTCATTGTATGAGCTGAAAGTTTAGAGGGACGACCGGGTCTCCGTTAGATTTGTAGTGGTCTGATACTCCTTCCATTTCAATATTATCGCCGCACAGTGCTCCTTGGGATGTTTAAAGCTTGGGAAATCTTTTTGTATCCAAATCCGGCTTTAAACTTCTCCACAACAGTATCTCGGACCTGCCTGGTGTGTTCCTTGTTCTTCATGATGCTCTCGCGCTTTATAACGGACCTCTGAGACTATCACAGAGCAGGTGCATTTATACGAGAACTTGATTACACACAGCTGGATTCTATTTATCATCATTAGTCATTTAGGTCAACATTGGATCATTCAGAGATCCTCACTGAACTTCTGGAGAGAGTTTGCTGCACTGAAAGTAAAGGGGCTGAATAATTTTGCACGCCCACTTTTCAGTTTTTATTTGTTAAAAAGTTTGAAATAGCCAATGAATTCGTTCCACTTCATAATTGGGACCCACTTGTTGTTGATTCTTCACAAAAAATTACAGTTTTATATCTTTATGTTTGAGGCCTGAAATGTGGCAAAAGGTCGAAACATTCAAGGGGGCCGAATACTTTCGCAAGGCACTGTATATAACGATTTATCGTGTGTGTGTGTGTGTGTGTGTGTGTGTGTGTGTGTGTGTGTGTGTGTGTGTGTGTGTGTGTTACATCCCTACTGAGCCCAGTTTTTCTTCTTCAGGTTCCAACTACGACGCAGGAAGTACCGGCGGCCGGAAGTCGTTCCGCTGCTCCGACTGCGGGAAGACGTTCGGCCGAAAGGAACATCTGCAAACCCACGCTCGGATCCACACGGGCGAGCGGCCGTTTGGCTGCTCCGTCTGCGGCAAAACCTTCGGCTGCAAGCGCTCGCTGCTGGGTCACATGACCAGCCACACGGGGGACAAGCCCTTCGGCTGCTCGCAGTGCGGGAAACGCTTCGGCCGCTTGGTGAACCTGAAGACGCACGAGAGGCTGCACACGGGCGAGCGGCCGTTTAGCTGCCCGTTCTGCGGGAAAGGCTTCACGCAGAAGGTTCACATGACTCAGCACACGGCCGTGCACACGGGCCAGAAACAGTTCTGTTGCAGCGTCTGCGGAAAACAGTTCACCTGGCTTTCCGGGTTCAGGCGACACAAGTGCGGCGGCGAGGCGGAGAGCCAGACAGAGGCGAACTCGGAGGAGAACTCGGAGGCGGAGCCGGGCGAGAAACGGTTCCGCTGCCGGCAGTGCGGCAGCAAATTTAACCACAAACACAACTTGAAGGCGCACATGAGAATCCACACGGGAGAGAAGCCGTTCGGCTGCTCCGTCTGTGCCAAAGGCTTCGCGGCGAGCGGCGCTCTGAAGAAACACCTGCGGACGCATTCGGGGGAGAAGCCGTTCGGCTGCGCGGTGTGCGGCGCACGCTTCACTCAGGGCGGGAACCTGAAGCGGCACATGGCCCAGCACGCCGGGGACACGCGGCCGAAACCGTTCGGCTGCACCATCTGCGGTAAAAAGTTCACACAAGTGTCGAACATGAAGCGACACACGGCGCAGCACGCCGCCGCACAAACAGGAAGTGAAGTCGCTGAGCAGTTCAGATCTTACCCAGGAAGAAACAAGCTGTAATGTAACCCTACAGGACAAATGTTCAGCATCAGTCAGCGTCCATTAAAAGTTCTGGTTTTGGCGCTGACAGACTCAGAAGTGTCTGACAACATTATGGGATGGATCCCTACAGAGATAGAGCTTTTAGTAAAAGAGTAAGATCCTTTTAGTTTAACATGAGACTGTCCCAAAACCACCATCACCAATCCCACCAGACTCCATGTAAATAATCAGGACTTTTATCACCGTAAAACACACTTCATTCAAAGTGGACAGAAACTAAATTAAACTATCAAAAGCCGTCTTGGTTCATCTTTCCACTGTTCCAACAATCACCACTCTGGTTTGGTTGAAATAAACCCTTAATTCACCTATTTACATGTGGAGATATGCTGGCTCTATACACGCTAGAAATACAGATTATTTACATAAAGTTTGGTGGAAATATGCTGGCTCTATACACGCTAAAAGTCCTGATTATTTACATGAAGTCTGGTGGAGATATGCTGGCTCTATACACGCTAAAAGTACAGATTATTTACATGGAGTCTGGTGGAAATATGCTGGCTCTACACACGCTAAAAGTCCTGATTATTTAAATGGAGTCTGGTGGAAATATGCTGGCTCTATACACTCTAAAAGTCCTGATTATTTAAATGGAGTCTGGTGGAGATATGCTGGCTCTATACACGCTAAAAGTCCTGATTATTTAAATGGAGTCTGGTGGAGATATGCTGGCTCTATACACGCTAAAAGTCCTGATTATTTACATGGAGTCTGGTGGAAATATGCTGGCTCTATACACGCTAAAAGTCCTGATTATTTACATGGAGTCTGGTGGAGATATGCTGGCTCTATACACGCTAAAAGTCCTGATTATTTACATGGAGTCTGGTGGAGATATGCTGGCTCTATACACGCTAAAAGTCCTGATTATTTAAATGGAGTCTGGTGGAGATATGCTGGCTCTATACACGCTAAAAGTCCTGATTATTTACATGGAGTCTGGTGGAGATATGCTGGCTCTATACACGCTAAAAGTCCTGATTATTTACATGGAGTCTGGTGGAGATATGCTGGCTCTATACACTCTAAAAGTCCTGATTATTTACATGGAGTCTGGTGGAGATATGCTGGCTCTATACACGCTAAAAGTCCTGATTATTTACATGGAGTCTGGTGGAGATATGCTGGCTCTATACACTCTAAAAGTCCTGATTGTTTACATGGAGTCTGGTGGAGATATGCTGGCTCTATACACGCTAAAAGTCTTGATTATTTACATGGAGTCTGGTGGAGATATGCTGGCTCTATACATGCTAAAAGTCCTGATTATTTACATGGAGTCTGGTGGGGTTGGTGACGGCGATTTCGGGGCTGTTTCATGTTACCTGAACATCCGTGACAGTTAGTTGGAACACTAAAATGTTTTCTCTTTCACAGTTTCTTCTCTGATTACGGTTATCCGATTTGTATGTTTGCTTGTAATTAATGAAATTACATTCTGAATCATTCGACTTTTTTTAACTGACATAAAAATATGACAGGCATCTAGAATGCTCCATCTCGATTGTTTGTTTGCTTCTGATTATTAACGGAACATGTTGATCCAAAGTTTCTGAATGAAGAAACATTTGTTTAAAGAACAAGTTTGACTCATTGAAACAAGTTATTATATATTATATATATTATCTGTACTATACTCTGAGAACGGTTCATTTATCGTCATGTGTTTCACATTTGAATGTTTTTACACATTATGTGTGAAGCAATTGAGTTAATATTGAAAGAAATAATGATCCTTGATATAATCAATGTCTTGTTTGATCTTTTCTGTGATTTCTCAGTTTGGGAACGCAGAACAGATACCGTCTGTTCAACGCTTTCTTTAACAGATATCTGAGACAGATGCACGGTCGATCGGAGCTCTCTGGAAGGATTCCCTGCTCTGCAGTGATACATGTTGGGTAAAAAGGAACCAGTTTCAACTTTCCCTTGTTCCAAGTGCAATAAAAACGTTTAATTTGCACCGAAGCAGTCGAACGGTATGATACGTTTAACCAACGGACGCATACGGACATCTCGTTGTTTTCTGTAACTGTTGTGCTAAATGTCTCTCGTACGTTGTGCGTTTTTGTCCTTCAACTGAAAAATCAATTCTGCCCTCGAAGGGAAATAAAGGTCTGAAATGTTTATCTGTTCATCTGATTAGACTCACAGTTTATATACTGTGTGTGTGTGTGTGTGTGTGTGTGTGTGTGTGTGTGTGTGTGTGTGTGGTTTAACTATATTCGTGGGGTCCAAACAACATGAGTCCAGTATACTTGTGGGGTCCCGACAGCTTTGTGGGGCCAAAATGCTGGACCCCACAACTTCAAAGGGCTGTTTGAGGGTTAAGACCTGGTTGTAGGATTAGGGATAGAATTTGGTTAGGGTGAGGGTAAGGTTTAGGTTAGGCATTTAGTTGTGATGGTTAAGGTTAGGGTAAGGGGCTAGGGAATGCATTATGTCAATGACGGGTCCCCACAAAGATAGTGCCTCAAACCTGTGTGTGTGTGTGTGTGTGTGTCCTGTATCCTCTGTTTGCACAGTAAGTTTATTTATCTTTAGCTCTCCAGTAAATCCCTGAAGTCTTGATGTTTCTTCTTACTTACCTGCTAATATGAAGAGCGTAAAGGAAAGACACAAAGGGTAATATATCTGTTTGCATGTTTTGAAAATAAAACAGAAAATGCAGACCTGCCAACATTTACGCATTTTTCGTACTCGGCACGCATTTTGACCCTTAAGGAACACGCCGACTTATTGGGAATTTAGCGTATTCACCGTAACCCCCAGAGTTAGACAAGTCGATACATACCCTTCTCATCTCCGGTACGTACGTTATCGCTGATCGGCTCCAGCATTAGCTTAGCCTAGCACAGATCCTGCAGGTGACTGGTTCCAGTAATCCTACTGCTCCCAATATTGTGACAAAGTGACAATATTAACATGGTCCTGTTTACATAGTTGTGATTTAGAAGTCAGCACAAAAACAACGTAACATGAGACACAGCCATCTTCTAACCGTAAACACACCGGGAACTATATTCTCAGACAGGCTTGCTGCGAGCATATGACTCCGCCCAAGTACTATATTCTTCCGCCTGAGAATATAGTTCCCTGTTTGTTTACGGTTAGCAGATGGCTGTGTCTCATCTTACGTTGTTTTTTGTACACGCTGTGACTCTACAAATCACAACATGTAAATAGGAACATGTTGGCCTTATTCGGAGCAGTAGGATTACTGGAACCATTCACCTGCCTGTTCTGTGATGGGCTGATGCCGCTGGAGCCGTCAGACAGCGTTACAGCATGCACGGAGATGAGAAGGGTATGTATCGACTTGTCTAACTCTGGGGGTTACGGTGAATAAGCTAAATTCCCAATAAGTCGGTGTGTTCCTTTAAGTACGCTTGTACGATTCGCTGCTCTCTAGGTACGCATTTTGTTGCATCTCTCATTTCTCCGGTTTCAGTTTCTATGCAATCTACATCTATGACGTTGATTCTGCCGCTGAGGAGTGGGTGAAAAGCTTTCGGCCAATCAGAGCGCTGCATTTTAATCCTCCGCTCACCTGCCCCTCCCTTCTTATATACTGTCTATGGCCCCTCCTAGCCAAATGCTTCGCACGTTTAATTCAATTCAGTGCCTCAGCAAGCCAGGCTGTCCGGATAACCGTAGGCTTGCATGCCATGGCTGAACCGCCTCAAAAAAAAGGTTCGGAACATAGATGATATATCGGAACGATTTCTTAACGGGAGAGATGGCCTTGCCTCCACATGTCCAGGCTACCTCACATAGACAGTATATAGAACCTCATCACGCGTTCTGCACCGTGTGCAAGACAGACATCGACATCAGTCACCAAGGGGCAACAGGTAACGAACACAGTCCCATAAACAAATACTCCCCACCCCCCGAAACATAATATTAAAAATAAATGGATGATAAGAAAAAAACGTTCATAGTGTCTATCAGTGATGGGAGTAACGCGTTACAATTCAGTGGTTGAACTGACTGCAGAGATACATTTGCGACACGGACATCATTTTCCGGAGTTGTTTACGCTGCGTTGAAGCGAGCTGTCCCGTCACCGTTCCCCGTGGTCAGAGCCAGAACCAGACGGTAACTGACAACATCTGGGTCCTGTCAGTGGCGACAGCAATGTGACCGAGCAACTGACATAACATGTCGGGAATTAATATTACATTTTATCAGCGGTGGAAAGTAGGCTAAGACTTCCGTCGGCTACTTTGATTCAATTTTAATTGGGTATTTTTCATTTAATCCTACTTATTAGGCTACTTCTAGTCCACCACAATTCAAGTCAAGTAGGCTATTCAACGTTTTACTTAACTATTTATTTTATAGCTTTAGTTACTTTGCAGCGTCAGATTAATAATATAAAATAATATGAATAAATTATGATGTATTAAAGTGGATAAAGATGAGACTTTGTTGACCCCCTGGTGAAATTCACAAGCTACCTGCCAAGAATACTCCCGCTTTTATTTTGGTGAAAGTAACTCAAAAGTAACGCCAAAGTAGTGTAAGCATTACAATTCGGAGACAATAATATTGTAATATAACTAATTACTCTCAAAGACAATAACTAGTAATCAATAATGTATTACATTTTGGAATTAACTTGCCCAACACTGGTGTCAATAGGCTAGCCTATCCCAGATAGCAAACAGTCATTGAAACTATGTTAAATCAACATTGCGTTGTCAACATTAAGTCATTGAAACAACATCAAATTCTGATGTTGATTCAACATCATTTTGCACCCTGTTTTAATATTGAAACAATGTTGAAATCCTGTCCATAGATCAACGGAATTTCAATGGTATTTCAATTATCAGGAATATTGAAACAATGTTGAAATTTCAACTGAACTAAGGATCAACGTGATTTCAATGGAATTTCAATCATTATTAAGCCATAGAAAAGTATTGCTAGGCATACGAAAATGTAATGCCCTAAATTAAATAACCTATAATGAATATCCTGCTTTATCTACAGCCAGGAAGGTAAAAAGTGATTGAACATTTGAAAGCTTGTATGCCTATAGCCTAGCCTAAAAACACTGACCACACCACACTGTTTAAGGTAAAAACAAATTCATTTTATTAGCCTCTTATTTCATTATTTGTCCTCTTTAGCATAGTTACAGTTCATGGTCCTCTGACGTCTGACTGGTTTGTCGTCCAGTCCATCCTGCCCCACTATATATCAATGCATTTTCAATCATATTTCCCGGTCAACTATATATCAATGCATTTTCAATCATATTTCCCGGTCAACTATATATCAATGCATTTTCAATCATATTTCCCGGTCAACTATATTTCGATGGCTTTTCAACAACAGGTCGTTTCCCGGTCAACTATAAATCAATGACTTTTCAACACATTGGCAATATCGCCCGATAAACCAAATATCAATGCTTAATCAATCATAAAGATAACTACAGATCAATGTTGTTCCAATGTTGTTGCCATCAACATTAATAACGTCAGCTTTCATCGATATTGTAATGGTGATTCAACATTTATTTTGCATTGAAATTTCAATATCAACCATAATGATGATTCCGATGGAAAATCAATATTTATTCAATGTTGGGTTGCTGTCTGGGATCTCACCTGCCATCCTTCCCATTAGTTGGGGGCAGTTAGAAAAGTGGTGGAATGGCTAGAAAACTAAAAGGTTTTAGAAAGGCCAGGTGCTGATTAAAGTCAGATAAAGGTAATAGTTAGGCTATTTATGTGATGTGATGGCAACTGACATAATGCAATATCACCCATGTCAAATTTTTAAAAGCCTATCTGAAAATATCAGACCCATGTTATTTATTAGCCTATAATTGTGTCTCTGCTTTAGGCCTATTTAAAGTTGCTTTATGAGTAAATCATTACTTAAACTACTTAATTTCCCTTCAGTAATCAGAAGAAGGCTACGTGTTAACCTGGTCTGACTCTCATCTTTAACACAGAACTACTTAGGCATATTTATCAGCTCTCTCTGCCTCTTGTTGGTTAGACTAACAAATATATGGGCACACAATATTGGACAGGATATAAAAAAACATTTGTATAGTAGTTTCACTACGCGTACAGCCATTCATCCACTCCTCTACACAGTAATAATAATTTATTGTAATCTAGAAGGTAGTGATGAGCCAAACAATGTATTTCCATTGGAAGAAGTTTCCATGGGCTATGCCTCCTGTACAACAGTTTGTTTTCAATTCAATGTTAGGAGAGATAGCAGTAATTGTATAACATTTATGGTCTACTTGTATATCGTTATGGAGTAACAAAGAAGTCTTGATTGGTGAAATTATATTATGTATTATGGTGTTAGGTATCTCATAGTTTTCTCATTGGTGAGTGCAATGGTGGAGCGATATTGGGTGGGCTGTCGGTGATTGTGCGCGCGTCGCGTAAGTAGCTGTTACAGTTGAGGCGTTTTGTCCAGCAGAGGGCGGCGCAGGATGTTTTTATTTGTAACATTTAACTTTGTAACTGATGTAATTTATTTTGAAAAACTTACACAACTTCAACTTTGAAGGAATATCTGTGTTAAACATGTAAATATCTGTCAAACAAACAAAATATATATATATACTCTGGCATATCCACCTACCTCAGTACCCGTTTTATTAATAATTCTTTATTTATCCCAGCAACGCAGTCATTTCCCAGTTTGGGATCAATAAAGGCTGTCTATCTATCTGTCTGCCTGTCTGTCTCTCTCTCTCTCTCTCTATCTCTCTGTCTGTCTCTCTCTGCCTGTCTGTCTCTCTCTCTCTCTCTCTCTTTTTTTTTTTTCTTTTTGTCTGTCTGTCTCTCTCTCTGTCAATTAAATTAAATTTTGCTTTATTGGCATGAACAAAGAAAACATGTTGCATATATAGCACATATTAAATACATACAGTAGGTGTCACATAGATTATATACTGCACTGATAGTTGTAGTACAACACACTACATTACAAAACAATTACATAACAATATAATACCTCAAAGTTTTGTACAATTTAATTACTGTACAATCCTAAACCAATCTGTAATGTTGGGATCTTACAGTTGTGAGTCCCTCAGGTTGTGGCAGGCAGATCCATATTTAGCTGCCAGTGGAGCTGCTGTCCCTTCTCCTAGGAGGACTACCAGCTTCTCTTCTGATGTTAACATTGAGAAATTTGCCATTTTTTTTGGGCTATTTTTCCTAAGTGTAAGTCTCTTAGTGTGTCCAAAATGTAATAGCTCGTTTCTATATATTTAGCAGTAATGTTCCCATTACAGACGTCCCAGTTCTGCTCGACAGTTTGAACGTTTAGAATTATTCTACATAATTCTGTGTGTAGGGTCTCTATCGGGTGTTTATCCCAGGAGTCATGCTCCAATCTACTGAGTGGGCCCCAAACTTCACTTCCATAAAGTGCTATCGGTACAATTACACTATCAAATATTTTAGTCTAGATTCTAATTGGAACGTTAATGCTGAACAGCTTGGTTTTTAATGCATACATTGCCCTGCGTGCTTTTTCTTTGAGTGAATGTATGGCTTTCTTGAAATTTCCTGATGCAGATATGGTCAGACCAAGGTAAGTATAATGTTGTGTGTGTTTAATTTGGGTGTTATTCAAAGTAAAATGGTGTTCAAGACATCTGGCTTTTTTTTTTTTTAAAAGATCATAATTTGAGTTTTCTTGAAATTGACCTCCAATGCCCAGTTATGGCAGTATTGTTCCAGGATGGACAGGTTATGTTGGAGACCATCTCTGGTTTGAGACAACAAAATAAGGTCATCTGCATAAAGCAGGTATTTAATCTCTGTGTCTAAGAGTGTGAGGCCTGGAGCTGCTGATCGGTCCAACTGGTCTGCAAGTTCATTTATGGCGTTTTTCCCATTACATGGTACCTGCTCGACTCAGCTCAACTCTACTCGCATTTTTTGATTTTCAGGTTGAATAATGCAGGACTTATACAGCATCCTTGCTTAACACCGCGTCCTTGAGTAAAATATTCTGTTCTTTGATTATTCATTTTCACAGCACATTAGTTGTGCTTGTACATATATTTGATAAGTATAACCATCCTTTCCAACGGCCCAATACTGGAACAGGTTGGAATTTATATAAGATTTATATAACACGTAGCCTATGTTTTTAGAGGACATGGTCGGTCGTGGTTTCCCACATACCGTTGTTCACTGGGTGTGTCAATGCAACTTTCTAATGCATGCCTGAACACATCCCAGCTCTGGGAAGTGCAGTCATTAATTATCTCTCACACTTAATCCATGCAGTAAATCACGGAGTGTATATGATCAGTAGTAACCACACATAATTGTAACATCTAGCATCTTCTTATCTGTGATTATATTCGCTGTAGCCTACAGTACAGGCCAAAAGTTTGGACACACCTTCTCATTCAATGCGTTCCCTTTTTATTTTCATGACTATTTACATTGTATATTCTCACTGAAGGCATCACATCTGTGGAATTATGTACTTAACAAAAAAGTGTGAAATAACTGAAAACATGTCTTATATTTTAGATTCTTCAAAGTAGCCGCCCTTTCATTTTTTTTATTAATAAGGGACAACATTCCACTAATTAACCCTGACAAAGCACACCTGTGAAGTGAAAACCATTTCAGGTGACTACCTCATGAAGCTCATTGAGAGAACACCAAGGGTTTGCAGCGCTATCAAAAAAAGCAAAGGGTGACTACTTTGAAGAATCTAAAATATAAGACATGTTTTCAGTCATTTCACACTTTTTTGTTAAGTACATAATTCCATATGTGTTCATTCATAGTTTTGATGCCTTCAGTGAGAATCTACAATGTAAATAGTCATGAAAATAAAGAAACACATTGAATGAGAAGGTGTGTCCAAACTTTTGGCCTGTACTGTATGTTAAGATTTGCCAGTTAGACACAGCATAGTAATTAAGATGTATTTAGAAGGGACATTTATGGTGTCACTGCAACAGTAAACAATAACATCACAATAACATTCAAGTAAAAAATAATCTAATTATGCCACTTTATGTAATTGTCATCATAGCCAGTCAAACCCAACTAAAACCATGGGTGTCTTTGAAGAAGGATGGGACAGTCGTGTGCGGCCACTGTACGTGTAAAGCGGGCCTGGGAGAGGTGTGTTCTCACGTAACAGCTCTGCTGTACGCAATATAATCTGCTATTAAACATCTGGAAGACAGAAGCTGCACTGATGGGCCCAGACAGTGGGGACTTCCTCCTGTGAAAGCGGGCAAGGCTCTGTACGAAGAGGGATCGGGAATTGATTTCTCAAATCCTGCCAAAAAGCATTGTGGTGTACACAACAAAAGCCATTCAGGTCATCCATCTTGGAAAAAAATTGGGTGTGTCTGCAGCAGCTATAGAACAATTCTACAGGGCTCTGGATAATGCAACTCCAAACCCTTCAGAGAAGAGTGGTATCCTACGCATATTGCCGCACTACTGTAAACAGTTTCAACCAAAGGTGGTGTCTCTGGGTCTACCACAGCCCCTGACCGAGTTGTACAGTGCTCAGAACTGGAAGCTGTCTGCCTCTGACCTTGAGAAAAAATGTGATGCGGTATTCAATGATCATTGAATCAGGACCTGAGTGTTCGTGACGCCGGTCTCCACATTGATCCCTCCCGTCCCTACCTTGGAGCATCTCCAGATGCCTTGCTGTCCTGCTCCTGCTGTGGCGATGGTATTTTGGAGATCAAGTGCCCACACTGTGTCAAAGACACCGGAGTCCTCAGCGCCACTGAAAATAAACATTTCTGCATTGAGAACACAGATGGTACATATGCACTTAACAGAGATCATCAATACCACTACCAGGTGCAAGCCCAGTTGTTTGTAACGAGGCGGAAGTTCTGCGACTTCATGGTGTGGTCTACTTCTAATTTCTTCGTACAGCCTGATGCTGACTTTTTTACAGTAGCAGTGCAGAATGTCGAGGCCTTCTATAGGTCAGCCATTTTATCGGAGTTATTGGCAAAGACATATACATGCCCAGATAGACTGCTGTCAGACAAAACACAGTCCACAGACTCACAAGGACTGGAGGAGTAGTAGGGCCAACTACATACCTGCAAACTAGTCGCTTTTCGGCGAAAATCGCCGTTTTGAATGGGAAAATGTCATCCATCCTAATACGGCACCGGTGCCTTAACGACCGTTAACTACCGGACCGAATAGCAACGCGGATTCTGTGCCTTATTTAGGTGCCACTTTAATGCCTGCACTTCTCTCTGTTTCCCAAGAAAATGGACGTTAGAGGGAACTGAAACATCGCCGCACGGGACTGTAGTTAACAAACACTTGACAGAAAGTAACATTAGCCTACCGTTAGTTAGCAGCTGGAGTAAACACGGTTAAAATGCTGACAGCTAAACGGTGTAAATGTTTGTCTGTATTTCACTGGAGAGGATTGCTGCCGTTGTCTGAAAAACAACACAAGCTAAGTTTCCATCCACTTGTCAATCGAATTATCTGAAGTTCGGTAAAAAAACTCATGCGAATAAAGCTGGTGAAAGTGTGTTTCCATCAAACAGCTCTAAAGCGAATAAAAACCTGTGCGTAATGACGTCACATGCTGTTTTGCGATTAAATTGGTATATCGAATTGATTTGAGACATTTTAAGGTGTTTCCATTCATTTTTGCACTGAATCGCACAACATTCAAGCGAACTTTTGCGAAGTTTTGCTACACAAAAGTAGTTGTTATTAATATTAGAAGCCAAGCTAAGCTCCGATGGGCCTTTGGCTGAGGATCTGATCCAGCTCATCAAAAAGGTGGAACTTGCCTTTTATTTTCCCTCCGGCACCGCTGAGAGACAACTCTCTTTTTTGAGACATGTATCGCTGTTTGAGCTCCTTCCATTTACTCCGCAGGACGTCCCACGGCTTGTTGTAAGGAACATTCTAAAACGCTTAACGTGAAAAAGCTTAACGTGGTTTAATGTATCTGAACAACGATCAGAAGAAGCTTCCTGCTTCTTACAGTGCAGACACTCTACTGCTTGCTCCTGCTTCTGCTTGCATATTTCTGCTGATAATCTTGCTTTTCCTCTGAGAGAAACTATGAGCAACGGCTCTTGGATACTTATAAATCACTGGACTATACATTTTTTTTAGACATAGTAGGCTATTGTCATATTTGAACATTTTTCTGCGTGAGTGTGGCCTACCAATAGCTCAAGCCTGTCCTAAAGTGACTGTAGCTAAAGCTAATTAGCAGCAAGATGCCACCCTTCTCCATAGAGGACTACTACAAACTCCTTCAGAAGATTGCAGTTCTGGAAACCAAAATTTACCAGTTAGAAGTAAACGTGGAAGTGAACAGATCATGTGTAAATGACACCACTTTACCATTGACCCAAAACAATGGACAAAAGCATGCTAACACACGGCTAACTAGCACCAGCAAGACCACAAAGAAACAGGAGGGCTGTGGAACGGATAATAAATCAACAAGTGGCAGTCCTCCCTGGAACTCTTTTGGTGCAAAGCCTAAGAGTAAATAATTTTCCTGGGAAATGGGAGGACGACTAATGGGCAGAGCACAGCGCCCTGAGATTTGTGATACAACCGGCTGGCCTGCATTACCACCCAGGCAGAGCGCCTCTTCAACCCCTGTACTTAGTAGGACACAGCCGTTGACAACTGCAAAAGGGAAAACCACTAACAAAATGCCTCCCCAACAACTGAGTGTGCAGGTGAAGAACAGATTTGCTCCTCTGCTGCAGGACCCTGGACATGACCTGGATTACGTCTCATTGTCACACAGCAGGGTAAGGACTGAGAGCAATTCTAAAACTAAAAAGCTACAGGGAAAGCTAACAACTGGGCCCCAAACTCTGATTGTGGGTGACTCTGCTGTGAAAGATATAAAAAGCAGTAAAAACACCAAAATACTCTGTTTTCCCAAAGATATGGTGTCTGACTTGGCCCAAAGAATCCAGGATATCATAGCAGCACACCCAACTGTGAAGAACATTATACTGCATATAGGGTCAAATGATGTTGTAAAGCAAGAGTCTGAAGTGCTGAATCGTGACTTTGAATCTGCTGAACACAGTCAGCTCCCTAAATGCAAAGGTGTTTATCAGTGGCCCTATACCGCCAGTCAGAGGAGCTGAGAGATTCAGCAGACTGTTGGCACTGAACAGATGGCTTTCAAATGCATGTAACAACAACAACCATTCTCTAAATTTCATTGACAATTTTAACATTTTCTGCAGAAATCTTTTTAAAGCAGATGGACTATTCCTTAACAAGCCAGGAGTAAAGCTGTTCACCTCTAGCCTACTTTACTTTCTGCGCCACACATCTGCTCCCTTGGCCAAGGACATGAGACATGATGAACCAAAACAAGAGGAAGACACAACAAAGTGCGGCAGTGATCCACTACAGCCCCCACCTGAGCAAAGATTTGACCATGGGAGACCAAAGAGCGGAGATGAGAAATCTCAACCCCCCATCTCACCAGTCCAACACTCCTCAAGCCCCTGTGACAACCACGACAGCTTTGAGGACCTCTTTAAGGATACGTCGCTCTCCCCTCTTTCCCCCATCCCCATGTTGGAGTTCACTGACCAGATGAAGCAGCTGGTAAATGCTGGAACCAAGTATGCCCCCCTTCCTTCTCCCATCGTAAAACGCCAGGCACCTCTGCCCCCTCAAGGACGGCAATTAACTCCTTCTTCCCAAACTGATAAGGATGCTTGTGTGCAAAATGCAGCAAGCATTAACTGATATGGGCCGGGTCCAGGCTGCATGCCTAGTAGCATTCATGACTCTTTCCAAGACAAGCCTGGGCCCTGCGTATTAGATTCTTCCACAATTTATGTTGTGATAGGTAATAGAAAAAGAATGGTGAATAAGCACGTAACTGCAAACTTTGCAAATTTAGCATCCATTCCTCGTCAGCCACAGTCTGTCCCAAAAAATGAAAACGCACTAACACTAGCACTACTAAACGTTAGGTCTTTGGCAGGAAAATCATTTTTAATCAATGATTTTATTATTAAGCACAATCTTGATTTTATGTTTTTAACTGAAACCTGGTTGGACCATAATAACAGTGCTGCTGTTCTCATTGAGTCAGCCCCCCCTAACTTCAGTTTTATGAGTGAGAATAGAGTGAATAAGAAAGGAGGTGGAGTCGCCATTTTGTTTAATGACTCATTCCAATGTACGCAATTATCTTACGGACATTTTGCTTCTTTTGAATATGTGGCTCTTCAGCTAAGATCCTCCCCTCAAGCTCTACTTCTAAATATCTACAGGCCACCTAAATACTGTGCAAACTTCTTTGACGACTTTACTGAACTGCTGTCTATAATCTGTATTAACTTTGACCGTGTAATTATTGCTGGTGATTTTAACATTCATGTTGACAACCCCCAGGACCGAGGGACCAAAGAACTGTGTTGTGTTTTTGAGAGCTATGGACTGACTCAGCATGTTACACAGCCCATCATTCATTCAGCTTTTCTCCTCTACACCCGCCCTCACTGGGGCCTCAGTCACTGAGCTTGTAGATAATTTCTACTGTAAAATTACGAATGTTATTGATGCCATTGCTCCCACTAAGGTTAAAACTGGCTCTGGTAAGAAAAGATCTCCATGGAGAAATTTTGTAGTGGTGAGAACAGAAAAAAGAGAGTGTCGAAAAGCTGAACGCAGTTGGCGAAAAACTAATCTCCAGGTCCATTATAACACCTATAAAGAGAGACTTTATAATTTGGAACTAAGGAATGCAAGGCAGTCCTTTTTCTCTGACATTATCGCCAGAAACAATAATAATTCACGTGCTTTGTTTGCTACTGTTGATAGATTAACTAACCCTCCGGTACCAGTAGCATCTGAACTGTTGTCTACCAAGGCTTGCAATGACTTTGCCTCCTTCTTCACAGACAAAATTCAGAAAATTAGACAAACAGTCAGTGCTTCCATATCAAGTACAGGATATGTGTTGTCACAGTGTTCACGCAAAACAAATTCCAACATGACACAATTTCATATGATCAACCATAAAAACCTGGAGGACATTATACAACATCTGAAAACCTCCTCCTGTTACCTTGATATTCTACCAACGGATGTTTTCAAAAATGTTTTGAATTGTTTGGCTTCTGGGGCCTGTTGCACAAAAGTAGAATAAAGAAATCCAGGATAAATGAAAAAGCGCAGCTTGACTTAGTGTGATCCACTCATCGCGGCTCAATCGGTTGCACGTTTGCCGAGCCGGGATAAGTAGGTGAAGCTATGTCAAGCCAGGTGTACATAGCTGGGATAAGTGCACGTTCAGGGATTTCTTAAATAGACCACGGTATCGATCACAAATTTACTGATGCAGAAATGGAAAAGACGTGTGCAGCATATGTTTCAACCGCTGAGCAGCCGCTTCTAATGGAAATTTACGAGGAGGTGAAACATATAATATGCAAAAAGGGAAATACAGCTGTTATCAAACGGAAAAAAAGCCCGACACACAATAGCGGACCGACTGAATACGTATGGATTTAAAAAAAAAATCTACTTAGTCACTCCACGTTTTAATTGCTTTAATATGCTTGTTTTATGTGTTGGTTTTATTATTATCATCTGTTTTTATGTGCTAAATGTGCTGGTTTTAGTGTAAAGTGTCTTTGAGTAGCCTGTAAAGCACTATATAAATAAAAAAGCAATAATTCTTGTTCCTGGGAAA
Organism: Perca fluviatilis; assembly: GCF_010015445.1. Taxonomy (NCBI): domain Eukaryota; kingdom Metazoa; phylum Chordata; class Actinopteri; order Perciformes; family Percidae; genus Perca; species Perca fluviatilis. The sequence goes on along the minus strand of NC_053129.1, from coordinate 614,673 downwards.
TTTATAAGGACTATGCTTAATTTCAAAGCTTATTCATAATGCGAGAATATGTTTTACAACCATATGCACAGATCTCCATAAGCTATGTCTAATTCTAAATATCTTTCTACAATTAATGTTCATACAGAACAAGCATGACTGGACAAAAACTAGAAAAAGAAGTGACTTCAATACACACTGTAAGCATATCTGTAAAACAATGTAGCCTGTTATTATTCATGTTTTTTTTTCTCACTCCCAAGCTCCAAGATGACAAGTGACAGCACCAAAATAAAATGATTAAGAAGGACATTTGATCAGGTGCCATTGTCGTCGTTATTGATGCTAAAAGTCCGCTTTTAGAGTCCGCTGCACGGTGTGGGAGGATCCCCCTGCCTCACCGCGCTACAACGGGCGGGGCACATTACTCACGGGACAGCAGCGGAGGAAAAGCCCATTTCCTCCGTATCGTCCCGCTTTTTACCATTACCATCTCAACAACTGCAGTAGTAGGATTTAAATCAAACTCGTGACAGCAATAGTGACAAGTAATGCATGTTAATAAAAATAAAGCAGAACATATTCAGAAGAAAACGGAATAACTGTTAAACACGTTTATTTCGATTCAGAGCGTCAGCTGATTTAACACATAAGACTCCAGGATTAATCTTAGCCTGCCTGTTAGCCTGCTCTGGGGCCTGTTGCACAAAAGTAGAATTAAGACATCCGGGATAAATGACTCAGCTGAGCTCAATGAAGCCGAAACATGTGCGTCCAGGCTTAATTGGTTGCACAAAGACCAGCCAGGATGAGCAGACACGGATTCATTAAGCCAGGTGAAACCAATCCTGGATAGGTGCGCACTCACGGCTCACTCAAATAGACCCCGCCACAGATCACAGATTAACTGATTTACCATGGCAACTAGAGCCGCGTACTTTTCCCCGTCGGAAGCACAAATCCTCATGGAGGCATACGAGGAGGTAAAAGATATAATTAAGAAGAAAGGCAACACCGCCACAGTGATAAAGCAAAGAGAAAAAGCGTGGCAAAGTATTGCAGACCGCCTGAATGCGTAAGTAGTGCACAATTACACACTCACCGCTCCGCTCAAACATCACAATTACAATTCAAATATTTAATTCACATCTCCAAAAACGCAGTTGTACTGTAATTATGACACGGTTACATTTTTAATTGAAATGCACTGCAGATATGAGTGAAATTGTGTAAAGTAACTCCATCACACTGTATAAAGCTATGATAAATTATTATTAAAGCCTTACATTATTATTTAACATTACTACGCTCAGTACGGTTTAATCTTAGCCGTTGTACTCTGCTTCTTATGTTGTCCACCGTTTTTTTTGTGTTTCTCCTGCTTTTATTAATGTAAAGCTGCTTTGACAGAATGAAACAATTGTGAAAAGTGCTATATAAATAAATTTTAATTGAATAAATAGATGAGCTATAATAATAATCACTTTAATTTATATAGCGCCTTTCAAAGGACCCAAGGTCGGTTGCTCACTGCACTGCAAAAATGTCTTTCTTACTTAGTATTTTTGTCTTGTTTTCAGTAAAAACAAAATATCTCAAAAAAATCTTAAATATTTTCTTGAGCAAAATTACCTAGGAAAATAAGCAAAATAATCTGCCAGTGAAACAAGAGAACTTTTCTAAAATTAAGTGTTTATGGAAAAAGTAAACTTATTTCAAGAGAATTTTTCTTATTATATTGACAGATTTTTTTTCTTTTTTTGCTTGTTTTAAGCACACATTTACTTAAAGTTTATATTTTTTGTCTAAACTATACTTATTTTGCTAGGTCATTTAGCAAATCAAGAAAATACATCTTTATTTAAGTTTTTTTTTTTTTGATATTTTTACTGAAAACAAGACAAAAATACTAAGTCATTTTTTGCAGTGTCACTCCATTAAATGTTCTTGTGATAAAGAATGTGTGCGTGTGATGTAGATTAAACATGAACGGGCCAAAACGGACATGGCAGCAGGTCAAAATCAAATACAAGAACATTCTGCAGAATGGTATGGTCCCTGACTGATATTTAACAAAGCACAAGCATATATTGTACCCAGAAGGTGCCTGCTCACACATTGTCTGTACTGTTTTAGCAGTGAAAAAGAATACCCACAGACAAGGCACGGGTGGTGGGTCACCAAAGGCTGACCTCACCCCAGCAGAGGACATGGCCTTGGAGCTAAATAAAGGCAGGCCCGTCTTAGAGGGGATCCCTGGGGGGAAAGAGACGAGCATAGGTTCCTCCCAAGATGCCACCCGCTTCATTCAAGGTATGTCCTTCCATCTCTACATGGGATACAACCACATTCATATTGAATCAATTTGGACTGTCTGACTTTGGTTTACCTATTGCCTTGCAGGGTCTGGCAGCACTGTGTTCCTGTTAGAGCCACCAGCACAAGCACCAGACGATGCTGATCCAGTGAGTACTCCATCAAAGGCATACTGTAGGCCTGGCATGTCTTGTCTACTAGCTTCAATATGATTCCGATTAAATGTGATAAGGTGAAGGCCCCAGTGCAGCAGCAACAGCACATGATGGAGACGATGATGAGGAGGAGACCATCTCTCTGGATTCCGGAAGGCATGAGGTATCATGTTAAGACTGTGAAAGTACTATTTACTCTACAATGGTGAGGAGTCCTCATCAAAATCAAAAAAATCTAATTTCTTTTACAGGACCCAGATGCTATACAGTGGGAAAACCAGCCTGGCAACATAGTGCGTATAAATAAAAGGACACCACATCCTGCCAAATTCCAGCTGCGCTAATTGTGTTGTGTTCACAGAGCTCACAAGCTATCAGAAAGTTGTATGGCAACCACCTCCGGCGCCAAATAGAACTGGCAGACATAGACATTCAGTACAAGAAGAAAAAGATTGAAAATCTTGCACTGGAGTCCAAAATAAAAAAGAGGACAATTAGGAAACTGGACCTTGAAATAAAAAAACTTGAGAGGGAGGTGAGATATGCCTTCAATGTACACTGTATGCTAACTGTAACACAAATGTATTAATCATTATTTTTCTTTCCTCCCCCAGCTCCAAGAAGATGACACAGCTCAAAATAAGAATTAGGTATATTCTCGTAAAGTCAAGTGAGCCATGACATATGAGCTCTTATTGTGAGCACACAGGACGGTGGCATCTTTATAAGTTTTTTTTTTATTTTCCCAGCAATCAGTACAACCAAGTCATCGTTATAAGGCATCGCCCTCTTTTGCCCACCCCCCCAGCACCAGGTGTGGCCACTAGCCTATATGAAGGCCCAAAATTGTGTGTTCCTTTCTGCTCTGACAATGGCATGCCCATTCTTGCGAGATGTGGTGGATGAAGAAGCACTTGTGCTGAGGAGAGCCTTCAGGCGAGAAAGGGTCTTCAGGGACCGGTTGGACCCACTGGCCTTCCCTGATGACCATCTATATGAAAGATACAGGTTTTCTGCAGATGGCATCAGGTATCTATGCAGACTACTGGGTCCCAGGATTAAGCACCGCACTGCACGGAGCCATGCACTGAGTGTGGAGCAAATGGTTTGTGTGGCCTTGCGCTTTTTTGCTAGTGGAGCCTTCCTGTACTCAGTGGGGGATGCAGAACAGCTGAACAAGGCCACAATTTGCCGCACAATAAGGAGTGTGTGTCTGGCTATCAAAGCATTAGCAGATGTCTTCATCTCCTTCCCTGGCCACAGAAGACTCTGTGACATCAAAGAGGAGTTCTATAGGATTGCAGGTAAGAGGATCTACAAATTACAGGACAACTGTTAACACATAGTAGGATACTCATTACTTTGTGTGACAGGTTTCCCCAATGTCATTGGTGCAGTGGACTGCACACACATAAGGATAAAAGCCCCCTCAGGTGCCCATGAGGCCGATTTTGTGAATAGGAAATCCTTTCACAGCATTAATGTTCAGGTGAACATAACTTTTTGATATTGTCCATTGACGAACACTTTGCATTGCCAGTGATGTGCATTGATTGGTGTAATATTCCTCATCTTATGATTTCAGATGGTCTGCAATGCTGACTGTGTGATCAGCAATGTTGTGGCAAAATGGCCTGGCTCAGTCCATGACTCCAGAATCTTTCGGGCCTCTGAAATCTATCAGTGCCTATCACAAGGTAAGCCACACAACCCCTATTTATAACCATCATGGCTGTGTCAAGAATATAACTGTGTTTATGAGGTAGTAATGATGAGATTTTGTGTTGACAGGTGAATTCTCTGGTGTGTTGCTGGGAGACAGGGGGTATGGCTGCCAGCCTTTTCTCCTGACACCTTTCACAGACCCCCAGGAAGCACAGCAGGCCTATAACCATGCCCATGCCAGGACCAGGGCCAGAGTTGAAATGACCTTTGGCCTCCTGAAGGCACGCTTTCACTGCCTTCACAAATTAAGGGTCAGCCCTGTTAGGGCATGTGATATTACTGTGGCTTGTGCTGTCCTCCACAATGTGGCCTGCCTGAGGAAGGAGAGGGCCCCCAGAGTGCCACCAGCCATGGACTGGGACAATCCGGCAATCTTCCCTGATGACGACAGTGGTCGGCTGCTGAGGGACCGATATGTGTTGAATTATTTTAGTTAGTATGTGTGCTTTCAATTTTGGTAAAATATGTCCTGCGGTGGCAGAGGAATTTGGTTTTTTTTGGGTTCGTTTTTTTACGAATTTGGCCTCTTATGATGTTTGTGCGGTATACTGTGTGTAATACAAGGCTGCAGGGAGGCTACTGCATCCATTCATTTGTCTGTTCAGTTGATGTGTATGGATTTGTCCTGCATTTATTTTAGTGTGCAGACATGCAGGGTGTGTTATATACAGACCTTTGAATGTGTATGTATCATTTTGTATAATATGCTTTGATTCTGTGCTTTCCATCTTGTAGAGTCACTGTGACTTCAGTTTCGAAAGGAGCTGATGGTTTACCTGCTTTGTTTTGTCCTTATTCAATAAAGGAACATAATGTTACACATTGTGTTTTTATATTCATATGGAATGTGTATTTGTGTATTTGTTTATATGACAGAGTACTAGGGCCACACTGAAGAAAAAGGATAAAGTCATAAATTTATGAGGCTGGTTCTTTCTGCAGAAAAGCTACATATTCTTTTTACAGTTTTGATACTTATGACAATGTGATACTTAATATTCTGGCACATCAGCATGTCTTTGTTTATGAAACCATACTGAAGTACAATTTCACGAAATGCCCCACATCTGTCATTTTAGCAACTGTCCTTTAAAACAACTGGTTACAATAGTATGACTTGTCTTTTTTTTCCCTCTGTGGCCCTAATATTCTATCATTTTATATATAGCCTTATAGTCTATGGGAAACTGTAAATTATCTAATGATAACAACATCATCTAAAAATCATTATTTATCCAAAATCATTGAAATTAATGATCACAAACGTTTAAATAATGACAGTGGGTCTAGTTATATGTGATAACAATGTATAGTGAGCAGTGAAATAACTATTGGTTTCCATTTGTGGTGACTGCTGACTGACATTAGGGATGAGATTAAATAGATCCTGGAATTTAGCCTGGTCTGGAGCAGGCTAGCTCCACAGAATAAATCTCCATGGTAATTTATACCATAACATATCCTCCTGCCCCCTATCCAGCTTTAGTGCAACCGGATTACGGATCAATTGAGCCAGGATCACCAAGATATCCTGGCTTAATCCCTTATCCTAGTTTTGTGCAACAGGCCCCAGGACCAGGCTAGCTGCAAAGGATAAATCGCCATGGTTACTTGGCTGGGTTTAATTCAACCTGCTTTTGTGCAACCAAGTCAAAGCTAAATTCATCCAGGATAACCTGAATATCTCGGCTTAATCCCTTATCCTGGTTTTGTGCAATACCCCTCTGATCTTCTACAGATTGTAAACACATCTCTGCTCTCAGGTATCTTCCCACAGGCCCTAAAAACTGCAGTCATCAAGCCACTCCTAAAAAAGAACAATCTAGACACGTCACTAATGAGCAACTATAGGCCGATATCAAACCTTCCATTTTTAAGTAAAATCATAGAAAAAGCGTTTTTTCAACAACTCAACCTTTTCTTATTACTAAACAAGAGTTTTGATGCCTTCCAGTAAGGTTTTCGACCACACCACAGCACTGAGACTGCTCTTGTTAAAGTCTTTAATGACATCCACTTAAACACAGTGGCAAAATTTCAGTCTTAGTATTACTTGATCTCAGTGCTGCATTTGATACGGTAGACCATGACATATTGCTTGACCAATTGGAAAACTGGGTTGGTCTTTCTGGCTCAGTACTAAAGTGGTTTGAATCCTATTTAAAGAATAGGGACTACTTTGTGTCTATAGGTAATTATACATCTGAGCATACAAACATGACGTGCGGAGTTCCCCAACGCTCAGTTCTGGGGCCTCTTCTGTTCAACATCTACATGCTTCCACTGGCTCAGATTATGGAAAACAACGAAATAAGTTACCATAGTTACGCGGATGACACACAAATTTACATAACCTTATCGCCAGGGAACTATAGCCCAATACAACAAATGAATAAGTGCGTTGAACAAATTAATGACTGGATGTGCAAGAACTTTCTTAAATTAAATGAAGAAAAAACTGAGGTGGTTGTTTTTGGAGCTAAAGAGGAACGATTAAAAGTCAGCGCTCAGCTTCAAACGACAATGTTAAAAACAACAGACAAAGCCAGAAATCTTGGTGTAGTCATGGACTCAGACCTGAATTTTAAAAGCCACATTAAGACAATTACAAAATCAGCCTATTATCACCTTAAAAATATATCAAGGGTTAAATGACTTATGTCTCAGCAGGATCTGGAAAAACTTGTCCATGCTTTTGTCTTCAGTAGACTTAACTACTGTAACGGTGTCTTTACAGGTCTCCCTAAAAAAATCAATCAGACAACTGCAGCTGATTCAGAACGCTGCTGCCCGAGTCCTCACTAAAACCAGGAAAGTGGATCACATCACTCCAGTTCTAAAGTCTCTACACTGGCTTCCAGTGCCTCAAAGAATTGATTTCAAAATACTTTTGCTGGTTTATAAATCACTAAACGGTTTAGGGCCAAAATACATTTCTGATCTGCTACTACACCATGAGCCACCCAGACCTCTCAGGTCATCTGGGACAGGTCTACTTGTTGTCCCCAGAGTAAGAACTAAAAAGGGGGATGCAGCGTTCAGTTGTTATGCTCCACATATCTGGAACAAACTCCCAGAAAACTGCAGATCCGCTTCAACTCTGTTCTTTTAAAACCAAGGCTGAAGACCTATCTTTTTGATCTTGCCTTTCTTTAAATAACCTATTTTATCTGCTTTTAAAAGTTTAACTGTTTTAATGTTTTACCTAACAGTACCTAATATTGCCTAACAGGGCTTAATAGTACCTAGAACAGTGCCTAACAGTGCATAGCAGTGCCTACCTAACAGTGCTTAAACTGCACTGTAAATTTTATTCTTGACTTTGAATGTTTTTAATTGTTTTCTGAATGCTCTTTCATGTTTTATGTAAAGCACTTTGAATTGCCCTGTTGCTGAAATGTGCTGTATAAATAAAGCTGCCTTGCCTTACCAGATGTATCATGGTCATATCTTGACATGAACACTTAAGCCTGTCAAAAAAACTAAATCGAAATCCAACGATTATAGAAGTTATCTCATGTTAATGTTTTCTTGTGTCAGATAACGTCCATAATATTTGGACATTGGGTTAGATTTGACCGTTTTAAGTGGTTATGATGAGCAATATAGGAGAGGATTTTTTGGTGATGATTGATCGTTGTTTAGGTACATTAAACCACGTTAAGCTTTTTCACATTAGGACTTATAAAGCCAATGAGAACCGTGGAGAGTCAACCCCCAGCCGCTCCGCTGCCCTGCTGTGAAGCAGTTAAGCTTTATGTCAGATAAAGCTGATAATAATTGGACTTTGGGTTCAAGTTTTTGACAGTTTTCAGTGGTTATGAGGAGCAATATGAGAGAGAAATTAGGTAATCATTTATCATTGTTTAGGTACATTAAACCAAAGAGCTTTTTCCTCGCCTAGGGCGCTATGATGATGAAAACATTAAGGTGAGATAACTTCTATAATCGTTGGATTTCGATTTACTAAAAAAAATAATCTACTTAGTCACTCCACGTTTTTATTGCTTTAATATGCTTGTTTTATGTGTTGGTTTTATTGCTGTATCTGTTTTTATGCGCTAAATGAGCTGGTTTTACTGTAAAGTGTCTTTGAGTAGCCTGTAAAGCACTATATAAATAAAAAAAGAATTCTTGTTCCTGGGAAATTTATAAGGACTAGGCTTAATTTCAAAGCTTATTCATAATGCGAGAATATGTTTTCAACCATATGCACAAATCTCCATAAGCTATGTCTAATTCTAAATATCTTTCTACAATTAATGTTCATACAGAACAAGGATGACTGGACAAAAACTAGAAAAAGAAGTGACTTCAATACACACTGTAAGCATATCTGTAAAACAATGTAGCCTGTTATTATTCATGTTTTTTTTTCTCACTCCCAAGCTCCAAGATGACAAGTGACAGCACCAAAATAAAATGATTAAGAAGGACATTTGGTCAGGTGCCATTGTCGTCGTTATTGATGCTAAAAGTCCGCTTTTAGAGTCCGCTGCACCGTGTGGGAGGATCCCCCCGCCTCCCCGCGTTGCCCGGGCGGGGGCACATTTCACGGGGACAGCAGCGGAGGAAAAGCCCATTTCCTCCGTATCGTCCCGCTTTTTACCATTACCATCTCAACAACTGCAGTAGTAGGATTTAAATCAAACTCGTGACAGCAATAGTGACAAGTAATGCATGTTAATAAAATGAAGCAGAACACATTCAGAAGACAACGGAATAACACGTTATTATAAATGTTAAACACGTTTATTTCGGATCAGAGCGGCAGCTGATTTAACACATAAGACTCCAGGATTAATCTTAGCCTGGCTGTTAGCCTGCTCTGGACCAGGCTAGCTGCAAAGAATAAATCGCCATGGTTACTTGGCTGGGTTTAATTCAACCTGCTTTTGTGCAACCAAGTAAAAGCTAAATTCATCCAGGATAACCTGAATATCCCATCCCTTATCTTGGTTTTGTGCAATACCCCTCCGGTGATGACTGATCGTTGTTTAGATACATTAAACCACGTTAAGCTGTTTCACGTTAAGCGTTTTAGAATGTCCTTGTCGTAACCTTTGTTCGTCATTTCCTTTGCGAGCTCCTGATAAATGATGGCGTTTGTTAGATTTTTGCTATCTAAAATAGCCGTTATATTTTTCTGTTAAATTAAAAAAGTATCTTGTCTCCTCGTTTGTCCGCTTACATCTGTTTTTGTTGACAGCTGTCATGTGTGCAAACAGAGCAGAAATACTGGGCGGAAATGAACTGAAACTTCTTCTTCTTCGTTTTATTGCGGGTTGCAACCATAAAATGACCTAAAACTTAATCGCAATTCATTATTTATTCGGCAAATAACGTTTCCATCAGCGTTTATCGCATTAGCCGTATATCGATGAAGAGAAAATCCGATGAGACCGAACGTATTTTCTTTGAGTCGATATTCATGAAATTCAGTCGGATTTTACGGTTTCCATAAGGCATTTTTCATTCGATATCACTTAATTCGGATAAAAACGTGTGGATGGAAACATAGCTACAGACTCCGCCTCGCCAGCCTCGTGCTGCATTCAAAGTAATTGTAAAATACCCTTTTCCCATCCAGTGGTTTTTTTTGTCGTTAATTTTAAATATATATACATATATATAATTCTTTCAGTTCAGGCACCATTTTAAATGTATCATTTTAGCACCGGGAAATAGTTGTTTATTTCATAGATGTGTCACCTTTTTCAGCCCTTCTGAGTTTGCAGGTATGCAACTATGTGATGTGGGAGCAGGGAATGTGGACCCAAACTCAGAGAGAGGCAGGCAGGCAGGCGATGGTTGGACTCAGGGATTTATTGTAACAAAAAATGGCAGTACAAAGACTGGAAAACAACAAACAAAATAACAAACTGACGGGCAAAACACATGCAGGAAACGACACAGGGCACAAGAAAGCAACACAAGGCACGGATACAAAAATGATCTGACAGGAGACAAAGGGAACACAGAGGCTAAATACATGAGGTAACGAACAAATGGGGGACAGGTGAGACAACAGGTGAACACAAAAGGGGGGGGGCAACACAATCAACAAAGGCGGGAAAACTCAGGAAGTAAACTGGACATGACACGACAGAAAACAGACTATCAAAATAAAACAGGAAACAGAAATTCACAACAGGAGTATACAAAACAGGAGAAATACACACCAGGGAACAAAAATAAACAAACTGTCCATAACCACAACACAACTATATGCTTTACCTTTTTATTATTTTAGTTTTTGAAGTGTTTTTTATTAAAACATGAAGTGCTTATGAAGAATAATTAACATGATTTAAATGTTGGTTGTGTGTATGTATGTATAATGAAACAACAGTACTCAGTTACATTTTAGCTGATTTTAATGGATAAGTAAACATTTGATTGTTAATGTACTAGGGCTGGGTATCATCAAAACATTTTTGATACCGATACCAATACCATGACTGCGATACTGGTCTCTAAACGATACTTTTTTCAATACCAATTTTATAAAACAAAAAGAAATTACAACATTACACATTACTGCACAAATCTTTTCATTTATTTTTCAGCTCACATTATGTGAGCCCTGTCTCTCTGCATAACGTAGAGTTTTCCTGCATGTCTTTACAACATGAAATGTTAGACAGCCAATCACAGACATTATTAGATCTTGGTGGAAGCATGCTGCATGCTTAGACGCTGATGAGATTTGCTCCTTAGCTATTGAAATTTGGTATTGAATGACAAGGCATTTTTCAATACTTGATACTTTAGAAGCAATTCGGTCTGTGCCTAAAAAGAATTAAATTCAGTACCCAGCTCTATAATCAGTCCTTCCAAAAAAATGCAGAGTTTTTTTGTGATTGTTGCAGGCAAAAATCCTTGATTATGTGGCACATTTTATTAAAAAATGCGTATTTGAAAAAATGCGGCCCCCGCATAAATATGCAGACTTTGGCTGATTATGCATTGAATTATGCGATCGCATAATCGCGTTTTTCTGGAGGGACTGAATAATGTACTGGTACAACTATTTACACATGCAATTGTTACTCAAATAAATGTGTTTAACTTTGAAACCTCTTTGTTAAAGAAGAACTGAGTTAAAACATAGTGAGATCAGTTAATCAATTGGCACCACTGAGGGGCACAGATTTGTCAGGGCACATGCCACTCTGACTATTTTTTTTTTTTTTTACTTTTTATTTATGGTACTTTTTCACAACAGCAAAAAGTTAAATGAAGGAAATAAAATAAGCAAACATAGCAACAAAGGAGAAAAAAAACAAAAAACAAAAAAACACAACAACATGAGGTCATAGAAGTAATGTGTACAAGTGATAATCAGCCAGGCATGGTCAATTAGCCTACATTGACCGTTCTGGGTCATTTATGTAAATGGGCCATTTCCCCCATCTTTTCTCTCCAATCTCTTTTTGGAGCCTATTGGAATATGTCATCTGCTCAAGGAGGTGTAAATGTTTCACAATACCAACAAAGATGCCCACGGTAGGAGCGTCTCTCTGAAGCCAACACTTTGTGATAGCCTTTTTCCCAGCAGCCAACAGAATTTTTAAGAGATACTCATCGTTTTTGGTCAATCCCTCAGGGAAATGACACAAGTAAAGATAAGTGAATGATACCTCCACGCTAAAACCCAAAACCTTATCAATGACTTCTGACACCTCCTTCCAGTAGGTCTGGATGAGGGGACACAGCCAAAATACATGGGCGTGGTCTGCCATGCTTTCCCCACACTCTCTCCAGCACCCTAACTGAGTGTCTGTTTGTTTACCTTTTTGTTTGGGGGTGATAAAGAAGCGTATCAAGTTTTTCCAGCAAAAGTCTCTCCAGACAAATGAGTTGGTAGTGGAGGACTGTGCTTTCCAAGCATTTATCCACATGCCCTCTGTTATTTCAATGTGCAGTTCTTTTTCCCAGCGTTGCTTTACATACTCTGTGGAGTCCTTTTTAAGTGAGGAGATGCCACGATACAGTTTGCTTATCAGTCCTTTACTATTCCTGCAGTTATAGGCATCAACAAACAGCTGGACAACAATTGACAGTTCCCTCTGGTTAGAATCCTTAACCTCTTTAAGAAAGTAATCAGAGATTTGTAAATACCTGTAGAAATCCTGTTTACTCAGCCCATAAACCTGACATAGATGTTCAAAGCTATGAAGTACCCTGTTTTTAACTATTGTGCATAGAGATGTGATGCCATGACAGATCCATTGTCTGTATCTGAGGTCATACAGTGACGGCTTGTAATCAGGGTCGTATGCAGGCCACCTGAGTAATTTTGCCTCTCTCTGGAGCTGAGCGCGTTGGATCACATCAGCCCATATCTTCAAAGATAAGTTCACCCATTGGCTCTCTGTCTGTGATCTGTTCTTATCACTGTCAATACAACCTATTAATGATTTTATAGGGACATCTGTCAAAGATGTCTCTATATCTTTCCATTTGGCCTCATAAGAAGGGTTACACAGGCATACAAGTGGTCTTAGCTGAGCTGATATATAGTAATCCTTTAAGGATGGGACAGCCATGCCCCCCTCTTCCTTTGGTAACTGAAGTGTGGAAAATTTTACTCTTGGTCTCTTATTGTTCCATATGAATAAATATATGTACCTATTCCATTCTCTGAATTGTTTTGGGGGAATGTCTATAGGGAGTGACAAAAAGAGATATAATAATCTGGGCGGGATGTTCATCTTGACTGATCTAATTCTATCTCCAAAATCAAGGGGGAGGAGACTCCATCTATCAAGATCATCATATATTTTCTTGTTTACCCAGTTGTAATTAGATTTGAATAACTGGGACTGATCTTTAGTCAAATATATTCCTAAGTATTTGATTTGGGTGGAGTACCAATTGAATTTATATTTTGTGGTCAATTCCTGTGTGGGGGTGAAATTAAATGCCATCACCTGGGTTTTATTAACATTAAGGACGTATCCTGAGTATCTCCCATATGTTTCAAGCATATCCATTAAAACTGGGAGGCCAGTGATTGTGTCAGTCAGTGTGACGAGTACATCGTCAGCGTACTGGCTTACTTTATATTCCTCTCCTCCAATGGAGATACCTTTCAGTTTTGCCTCCTGTCTTATTGCTTGGGCCAAGGGCTCAATAAATAGGTTGAAGAGGCTGGGGCTGGCAGGGCAACCCTGTCTACATCCTCGCTCCAAACTAATGGGATCTGAGAGGCTGCCATTAACCTTAATCCTTGCTATTGGGGAGGAATAAAGCGCCTGAATACCACTTATGAATGTATTCCCAAACCCAAATCTTTTCATCACTGCATAGAGAAACTCCCATCCAACTGAATCAAAAGCTTTTTCTGCATCCAGACTTAGGATGATAGCCCTGGATTGTTCTTTGTTAATGTTTTCAATAATATGGAGAGATCTCCTAATGTTATCCTGTGTTTGTCTATTTCCTATGAATAGGTCCTCATCTATTAACATATGCATTGCGGTTTCCATTCTCTTGGTTAAGATTGTGGCATAGAGCTTATAGTCCGCATTTAATACACTGATTGGTCTATATCCTTTACAATCCGTCCTGTCTTTCCCTTCCTTGGGGATAACTGATATGAACGCCTCTCTCCAAGATGGCGGAGGGGATCCCTCCTTTAGTATATACAGTGCCTTGCGAAAGTATTCGGCCCCCTTGAACTTTTCGACCTTTTGCCACATTTCAGGCTTCAAACATAAAGATATAAAACTGTAATTTTTTGTGAAGAATCAACAACAAGTGGGACACAATCATGAAGTGGAACGAAATTTATTGGATATTTCAAACTTTTTTAACAAACAAAAACTGAAAAATTGGGCGTGCAAAATTATTCAGCCCCCTTAAGTTAATACTTTGTAGCGCCACCTTTTGCTGCGATTACAGCTGTAAGTCGCTTGGGGTATGTCTCTATCAGTTTTGCACATCGAGAGACTTACATTTTTGCCCATTCCTCCTTGCAAGACAGCTCGAGCTCAGTGAGGTTGGATGGAGAGCGTTTGTGAACAGCAGTTTTCAGTTCTTTCCACAGATTCTCGATTGGATTCAGGTCTGGACTTTGACTTGGCCATTCTAACACCTGGATATGTTTATTTGTGAACCATTCCATTGTAGATTTTGCTTTATGTTTTGGATCATTGTCTTGTTGGAAGACAAATCTCCGTCCCAGTCTCAGGTCTTTTGCAGACTCCATCAGGTTTTCTTCCAGAATGGTCCTGTATTTGGCTTCATCCATCTTCCCATCAATTTTAACCATCTTCCCTGTCCCTGCTGAAGAAAAGCAGGCCCAAACCATGATGCTGCCACCACCATGTTTGACAGTGGGGATGGTGTGTTCAGGGTGATGAGCTGTGTTGCTTTTACGCCAAACATAACGTTTTGCATTGTTGCCAAAAAGTTCGATTTTGGTTTCATCTGACCAGAGCACCTTCTTCCACATGTTTGGTGTGTCTCCCAGGTGGCTTGTGGCAAACTTTAAACAACACTTTTTATGGATATCTTTAAGAAATGGCTTTCTTCTTGCCACTCTTCCATAAAGGCCAGATTTGTGCAGTATACGACTGATTGTTGTCCTATGGACAGAGTCTCCCACCTCAGCTGTAGATCTCTGCAGTTCATCCAGAGTGATCATGGGCCTCTTGGCTGCATCTCTGATCAGTCTTCTCATTGTATGAGCTGAAAGTTTAGAGGGACGGCCGGGTCTTCATAGATTTGTAGTGGTCTGATACTCCTTCCATTTCAATATTATCGCTTGCACAGTGCTCCTTGGGATGTTTAAAGCTTGGGAAATATTTTTGTATCAAAATCCGGCTTTAAACTTCTCCACAACAGTATCTCGGACCTGCCTGGTGTGTTCCTTGTTCTTCATGATGCTTTCTGCGCTTTAAACGGACCTCTGAGACTATCACAGAGCAGGTGCATTTATACGGAGACTTGATTACACACAGCTAGATTCTATTTATCATCATTAGTCATTTAGGTCAACATTGGATCATTCAGAAATCCTCACTGAACTTCTGGAGAGAGTTTGCTGCACTGAAAGTAAAGGGGCTGAATAATTTTGCACGTCCAATTTTTCAGTTTTTTATTTGTTAAAAAAGTTTGAAATATCCAATAAATTTCGTTCCACTTCATGATTGTGTCCCACTTGTTGTTGATTCTTCACAAAAAATTACAGTTTTATATCTTTATGTTTGAAGCCTGAAATGTGGCAAAAGGTCAAAAAGTTCAAGGGGGCCGAATACTTTCGCAAGGCACTGTAATTAAAGCAGATTTCCAGAAGAGGTACCAAATGTTCCCTCATGGTTTTGTACCATTCTGGGGGAAATCCGTCTATGCCGGGTGACTTATTATTATTCATACTTGAAATGGCTTTGTTTATCTCCTCCTTTGTTATAGGAAGACTTAGTTTTTCATTAATTTGTGTGCCAATGTTAGGAAGGTCTAATGAATCTAGAAATTCAGTTATTGTCTGTATGTCTACTTGGTCCCTTTTGGAGTATAGGGATGTGTAGTATTTCTCAAAGGCTTTTTGTATGTCGTCTAGATTTTGTTTGTCACTTGTTTGTGACAGGGTCTTTTATCTTATGAATTGTATTTTCTGCTTGTTGCTTTCTGAGTTTCCAAGCTAGTTGTTTTGCTGCTTTGGGGCCAGCCTCATAGTATCTTTGTTTCAAAAATCTGAGTTTTTTCTCCTCCTCCTCACTTAGTAGTTTGTCAATGTCCTGCTTGGTAATTCTTATTTGTTGAATAATGACAGGGTCTTTATTGGCTATGTGAAATTGTTCGAGATCTTTTAATTTTCCTTCTAGATTTGACAGACGTTGTGCTTTTGTCCAGGCTGTCCAGGCTATGATCTTACCCCTCAGGACTGCCTTAGACGCATCCCATAGTATACTAGGGTTTACATTACCGTTATCGTTTTCTTGAAGGTATATGCCTAATTCTCTTTCCATTGCTGACACAAAGGTGGTATCATTTAACATTCCAGAGTTTAACCTCCAGAATGTTTTGCGCCTTCTGCCTTCCAAATGCATAGTTAAATGAACTCCTGCATGGTCAGAGAGAGCCCTCTGGCCTATTTTGCAATCCTTGATTCTATGCAGGTCCTTGTTATACATAAAGACAGTCTAATCTTGAGTGGGTTGCATGTCTCCCTGAGTAGAAGGTGTACCCAGGTTCTGAGCCATGCACTGCCCTCCATACGTCATTTAGCCCCAGTTCTCTTAGGGCCTTATTGATTAGTTTTTCGTTATGGTTCCTTTTCCTATTTTTATTGGTTGTGTCTAAAGAAGGATTGAGAAGTTGAAATCACCAGCACAGATAAGTGTTCCATATGTCTCTAATGCAATCAGACCAAACACCTTTTTAAAAAATGATATCTGACTCCCTGGGGGGGCATAGATGTTAAATAGAGTCACTTCTCTCTGGTCTATTTTGCCCTTAACCAGCACAAACCTGCCCTCCTTATCCCTTATTTCAGATATAAATTCAAATGGAGTTGAGTTTGAAATGAGTATTCCCACCCCCCTTTTTCTGCCGTTTCTGTATGATGAGAAAAAAGTATTTCTAAAACCTAGCTTTTTAAGTTTTTCATGTTCATCTCCTGACATGTGGGTTTCTTGCCAAAACACTATATTTATCTTATCCCTTTTAACCTTGGCTATCATCTTACTGCGTTTTATAGGGTTGTTAAGGCCATTTACATTCCATGACAGTATATTATAATATTGATAATGCATTAACTTTACCATTGATATCCTGTGATTGTACACTCCAAGACCTCAAACAAGAAGAAAAAGAAAAATAGAGGGAGGAACTGTAGGAACTATAATACAAGTCATTGAACAGGGCTTCCAACAAAAAAGGTGGCATATCACCTTTAGCAAAGGGGAGGGGCGGCCACTAAGTGGGGTTCCTCGGTATGCTAACGCAAAAGCAAAAAAAAGTTTTGTGGCAGTCTGTTGACGGTGCATTGGTATCAGCAAATCCAAAATAATCACATAGAAAGACGAGGACTATTTAGGCGGGGCACCTCTCCACATCGGGGGTATCCTTATCCTTCCTGCTGTGCTCCTTCAGTCTCTCTCTCACCTATTGCTGGAACTTCTCCCTTCTGGGCCGAGTCTCCCAGGGCAGTAGTTTGGCCAGTGTTTCCTCTGTGAAAGCCACCGCCTTACTCTCGCAAGTGATCTCGCCCACGTCGAGCCCACGTCTTCTCAAGTCCTCCGCTGCTTGTGTCGCGTTGTAGTATGTAACCGTGCCCGTTTTTAGGTGAACTCGCAATCTGGTCAGTGGGGTCTGAAAGCGTATTCCGTGTTCCTTCAGGGCTTTCTTAATAGGGACGTATTCCTTCCTCTTCTTCTGGACCGCCTCGGCATAGTCATGGTCAAAGTAAACTCGCTAATGTAGCTAATCCCTTTCTTCCAAGCAGCGTAGAGAATCCTTTCTTTAATAGTGAACTGGAGGAAATGAACCACCATTGAGCGTGGCGGAGCATCTGCGGATGGTTTCGCTGCAAGCGCGCGGTGTGCTCGTTCTATCCCCAGGTCACTGCTCCATTTCGGGTCAATATCCTCCCTCAGTTGCGTCCTAATCAAGTTCACCACGAATGCCGTTGCCGAAGTACCCTCTGCCTCCTCTGGGATTCCATATATTCGGATGTTATTCCGTCTTGAGTGGCCTTCCATTTCGGTCACTTTGTTCTGCAATGCTCGCTGGTTAGTTAGCAACTGGGTGAGCGTACCCTTAACCCCAATGTCCCACCGCTCTGCATCTGCCATGTTATGCTCTATCTCTCCAACCCGCTCAGCTACCTCTTCGATCTGGCCTGACACGTCTTGGAGTTTTCTGTGTATTTCAAAAGTGAATTTGTCCATTTGTTTTTTAATATCTTCTCTAAAGCACTTACTAAATTCCCGAAGGTCACTCTTGAGCTCGGCTCTGAGGGTTTCCGTCCCTTTAGCTAAGACTTCGCTCACTGCGTCCCGAATTGTGTCCAAGCTGTCGTTTTCGCCATGTGCTCCACCTTGCTTTTCTCCATCTCCCGACTTTACCTCCATTTCTCGTCCTCTCATAGTCGTCCTTCCCTTCTTGAGTTTGTCCGCACTCATTCTTACAACTGTATTTGTGACAAAGTAGATGAATAATATAATATTGAGTGGGAAAAGCTAAGCTGATACCGGAGCTCAAAAATTATGCTGTCATGTCAACTCTCGCGCCGCCGGAAGTCCCCACTCTGACTATTTTGTCAAGAGAGGTGAACTCTTCTTCTTCTGATGACTTCATTAGAAGACTAATGGGCACAGGTCCATGCAACATTCTGTACTTGGATCGTGCTTGACCAATTACCCTGTCAACATGTATGCGGACTGCTGCAAGTTTTCTGGAATCTTCCAGTTCAACAGCCCCCAGCTGTTCAACCCTCGCACACTACAACCCAACTTGTTCCTGAATCCTGAAGCCACGGTCTGCTAGGATCAAGTCTCCTGGTAGGAGATTATCCAAAAACCCACTGTTTGCTGTAATGTGAGCATCAGTTGCCCGCCCACCGCAGCCCTTGGAGATGAAGGAGATTATCCCTTGTGGAGTTATACCCATTAGGTATTTCATGGTGTTGTGTGATTTATACTTAGAGTATGTCTGTGCCCTTGCCTTCAAATCTTTAGGTTTGTCAGTGGTAATTTCAAAACAGTCTATTACTGACATGCAATGCTTGAACGACTTTCTGAAACACATTGGCAGAGATGTTTGAACATCATCTCTTTCAGGCCATACCATACACACAGGTGCTAAATTGTCATTTAGTATATTAATGACATTTGTAAAAACTCTTGAAATTGTAGGCATATGAACACCAAACAGATATGACAAAAAAGCAATCGGAAGGTTAAGCCTGATCCTCATTAATGTCAACAGTAGCTGGTGTAAGATAGTGATGTGTGCCGTATCCTTACGTAATGGTGTTACCAGATCAATCATTGCCATAAACACTTTATAGTTGGGCAGTCCTGTAAAGGTTTTAAGTTTGTCTGTGTTTTCAAAAGTGCTCTGTTCCAGATCTGAGGGCTTCAGCTTCTCCTTCAGAGCAAAAGTATCACCCCGGAGTTGCTGACACTCAAATTCAAGCGACTCAATGTAGTCTGAAGTGAGGTCTGTTTGGTACATTGCATCACATTTGCCACTAGTTTCACTGATACTAGCCTCTTCTACAATCTCCTCTTCAGCCTCACCTAACACATTCATCTCAGCTGAGATTTGTTTTCTTCATTGCCTCTCTGACCTCATACTTCCCTAGACTTCCCAGGGCTCGCCGCTTCTCTGGGGACTTGGTGTGTGCAAACACCGACGGCACATAATCAGGGGATCACTCTTCTGTCCTGATTTTTATTATTTTTCTTAAAAGGAGCACAAAACCACAGACAGATTGTTTATTGCTAAGGCCATATGGTCAAAATTAAATGACTGATTAATAATGCAATAACAATAACTTATAACAATGACTTATTTCACCAGTGAATTGCTGGTAAACGACAAAAACAACCACTGGATGGGAAAAGTGTATTTTACAATAACTTTGAATGCAGCACGAGGCTTGCGAGGCGAGATTCAAGTGTGTTTTTCAGACAACGGCAGCTACACCGTCATAATACAGTCAAACTTTTACACCGTTTAGCTTTCAGCATTTTAACCGTGTTTACTCCAGCTGCTAGCTAATGTTAAGCTAACGTTACCTGCTGCCGAGTGTAGTGTTAACTAGCCTGACAGGCGGCGATATTTCGGTTGCCTCTAACGTCCGTTTTCAGCGCATCAGAGAGCAGTGCAGGTATGCAAGTGGCACCGATATACAGATGACACTGTTTGAGACACTGATCAGTGTATTTCTGACATTAGGCTACGTTTGTTAATGGGTAGACTGCACAGCCCTATCACGCTAGTTGGTACTTGCCCATTACATACAGGCTAGGCTACTCATGTTAAAAATGACAATTTGACTGGATCTCGATCTGGACATGGATGACAGTGTGGTATTACACAAATGAAGTACAAGTAACTGGGAAATACACGAGTCTTACCTTGTAAAAAATGATGGCTCCAAATCCTGGAATACTTGGAGGGCTGCCAGTCTTTTCGGCTTATGGCAGCAACCCATCGCTGCCTTCTCTCCCCATCAAATGGTATCCGATAAAAGGATATATTGGCTTTACCCTGTGTCAAATAATACTGCTGGCGAATACAGTTTATTTGCTCTTAACTTGACTTTCTTTATTGTCTCACTGCAAACGTCTGCGTTACATACACCAAACGATTTTCTCCGTGAACTCTTTCTGTTATGATACTTGTCTGCCTAGCAGCACGCTCTCTGATTGGTCACTGGGAAGTACAACTTTATTAACACAAACAATGTCTTGACACCCTGTCTGTTGGCACAGCCCACCGCACAACAAGAAATAACCATTTTATTACACGAACAAACACGTACTCATTTGGCTTGCCGTCCGTCTACAGCATAACTCTTCCGCCGTCCGTCATGGCGTTCAGAATTCCCGCGAGTAGAGCGTGACGTCACGTGCAAAGGGTGAATAGTTGAGGCTGTCTGAGCCTTTCACAGGGCGCTCTCAGTGTCCCTTAAGGCCGGGACACATCAGGCCAATTATTGGGCGTTGGACAGTCTGGCGAGGTCGGTGACTCAAATCTGTTCGGTGTGTCCCGTGCCGTCGTCAGTCTGGGGGGCTGTCGGCGTTCATTTTTGCCGACCTGACATGTTCGGTCGGCGGCAGGGAAGTCGGGACTCACCCGGAAATGACGAGCGGAATGAGGTGACTAGAGTCTCTCAAAATCTGATGAAAATCTTTTAAACTGACCTTTGTTGATCTGAAATGAAGACAGATTCAGCAACTGCGATGTCTGCGGCATAAAATGTTTTCAGAAACACGTTTCAGTGAACTATTTTAGTACGATATGAGATCGTATTCTGAACGGCTGCCATGACAGTCTGGCTCTGAATTTCCGGAGAAAACAAACCCATGTGACGCGTTCGTCCAATCGGCTGCCGGTTTTCATTTCTTGGGCAACAGTACAGATTAGCGCCGCCTGCTGTTATAGAGATGTATTACGTCTCGTCTCCACTTGTCTTTTTGGTCTGTTCTGTGGCAGTTTTTTGGACCTCGGGGACGCGACTGATCATATCAACGGGGTTTTCTATCAACGGTCGCCCGTCGGCTATATGTGTCTACACCATTAATGGCAGTAGTCTGACACAGGTGACATGGTCGTTAGCTGATTACAGAGATCAAAGGGATCGCCTCTGTGTTTACAAGCGTGGCCACTGATTAGTAAGCATGACGCAGATGGCAGAAACTGACCCTTGGCAGAAAAGGCAGTTGGACTCATCAGTCTCCCTGAGTTGGTCAAAAAAGTGCCTCGGAACATATGTCTCCATAACAGCAGGCGGCGCTAATCTGTGTTGTCGCCCAAAAATGAAAACCGGCAGCTGATTGGACGAACGCGTCACGTGGGTCTGGTTTCTCAGGATATTTTTTAAGCCAGACTGTCATGGCGGCTTGTTCAGAATCAAGGGGGGTAAGCTTCTCCTTGGAACGCGTAGCTCCTAGGGCACCATTTTGATGCTAACAAGCCATCACCTCCCGTTAGCATTCCATTCCATTCCTAATAGACTTCACTGGTCTCCGTCCAGAGCAACGGAATACGATCTCATATTGTACTAAAATAGTTCACCGAAACGTGTTTCTGAAAACATTTTAAGCGAGAAATAGGCCATGCAGTTGCTGAATCTGTCTTCATTTCAGATCAACAAAGGTCAGTTTAAAAGACTTTCGTCAGATTTTGAGAGACTCTAGTCACCTCATTCCGCTCCACGATTCCGGGTTAGGACTCCACCAATCTGATGGGTCATTTGAGTCCGACTGCAGGCAGTGCCTGCCCCGCCGATTATGTCAAATCGGCCAAAATGAAGGCCGACAGTCCCTCAGACGGATGACGGCACGCAACACACCGAACAGACTCGAGTCACTGACCTCGCCAGACTGTCCAACGGCCGATTATCGGGTTGGTGTGTCTTGGGCTTAAGGCTAACAAGACTGATAAACCCGTCACTAACTCCTTTCCAGACTTTCCAGACTCCAAAACAATTTATGTTTTTCCTATGTTGTTGATTACATTTATTGAAGCATCTGTATCTAAAAATAAGTGTTATTGACTTTCTGTATGGCTTTATTGTTCGACATTTCAAAATAAAAAAAATCTTATCTTAACTTATCTACCCCACACACACACACACACACACACACACACACACACACACACACACACACACACAATCTAATATTGATCTAATTAATCCAAGACAAATTGTGGATATCTGAAATGCCAATTGTGGATAAAAAGAATGTAATTGTGGATATTTGAAATGTTAATTTTTTTATAGGGAGAATTAAATTTCGGATGTCTGCAATTAATTTACAGTCTATAGCTATTCACTGTTAAAACCTTATATATATATGTCAATGGTTAAAACGGCTTGTCATATCGGCCTGTGTGGTCATGGCCTGGGCGGCTATAATAGTGCGTCATGCAGATCTCGTCCAATGAGCGAGCTACGTGTATCACGTTGCGGCATGACGCCGAGGGTTCACAGGTCAGGGGTTGAGGGGTTGCCAACGAAAGAGGAAGATGGCGGCAGGCAGAGTGCACTGTAGGCAACGATGACGACGAAGCAGGTTTAGCAGGCGGATAATACTGAAGAGTAAACGCCTGTCTTGCACATTCTGACAACTGTCATTACGACTTCACTCACAAGGAATTCGGACACTAATGGCGCTGCTGTACAGCTTGTTATGGCGGCTCTTGCTGGTTCTGGTCCACATTAACAGAGCGCTCGTCTCCTGGTTTCGTGTCCGGCTCCGGAGCTGGAAGGGTCGGCTGTGGGAGCGGGTGGTGGCCACTCTGCTGCTGCCGGTAGCCCTTGCTGGTTTCCTGGACCATCAGAAGAAGTTAATTCAGAACCCTAATGCTAACGCTAACCCAGGAAACCGCACCGCTGGTCGTCGGTCCCGGTGGCTGTCTGACGGCAGGTCTCTGGAGAAACTGCCGGTCCACATCGGCCTGTTGGTAGCGGAAGAAGAGCCTAGCTATACGGACATAGCAAACCTGGTGGTCTGGTGTATGGCTGTTGGTATATCATATGTCAGCGTCTATGATCATCACGGTAAACACTTTAACCTTTACTATCCGGCTCTTTTCGGGGTCTCTGCTGGTTACCATAACGTTATATAATGTAACTTTCTACAATATCTCAACTGCTGCTAACTAAGTCAACGTTAACCTCTCACTCTCCATTCCCTCAATTCAAAAGCCATGCTTTTTTGGGCTGTCCTGGTGTTTTTATGTAAATTCGGCTCTCTTGACAGTGTAAATATGCAAACGTGTGACTAACTGCGATTTAATGAGGTTCCCTGTCACTGAACAAACTACAGTAATGTCTAGAAGAACAGTTCTCTTATGTCATCATTTTAAGGCACCCTCTGTGTTTGATTTGATAAGTTGGTTTGACTTTAATAATGTTTTCATAACGCTACCGACCATACATTTATACTTCCTTCCCCCCGTCTTATTTCAGTCATGTCATATGACTGTAGAGATTATATTGGTTTGTTCCACATGATGCGCCTTAGTTTGAAAGTGAAGCAGAGATTACACTCATGTTGAAGTCTCTGAGAAATAAAACAGAAATTAGACTTATATTGTTAGGCCTGGCCTGTTGAAAATCCAATAGGCTTACTTATTATTTGGGTCAACATTATTTTCCATGGACCAGTGTGACTTATTCCAGCCTCTTCTAGAGGCTCATATCAGATGTAAGGCCATGATCCCAGTTTAGAACTCAGACTGTTCACAAGCTGTGTTTTTAAACTGGGATCCATTAGCTGCGCTCTTAACGGAATAAGAATTCCCCAATAAACCCCTCCAACATAATAAAGTGATTCATCCGAAAATAAATGTTATCCTGCTTCAGAATCCAGAGTTTTAATCTGACTGAATGATGCTAGCCCTGCTTTATTTTATTGAATGATGCCGAGATCCAACATCGGCTGATGGTCAGCAAGGATATATGAAATTGCTTTACTGTTTGTCACTGAGCGTCGCCTGCCGTTACCACTTCCACCTGCCGTTACCACTTCCACCTGCCGTTACCACTTCCACCTGCCGTTACCACTTCCACCTGCCGTTACCACTTCCACCTGCCGTTACCACTTCCACCTGCCGTTACCACTTCCACCTGCCGTTACCACTTCCACCTGCCATTAAACGTTGTGCCGGTGGAACACGCGCAGTGGATATGACACATGCCTTTGGTGTGGGAGATCTGGGTTAAATTCCCACTGCGGCACATCAACCAACGTGTCCCTGAGCAAGACACACTTAACCCATAGTTGCTCCAGAGGCATGTGGCCTCTGACATATGTAGCAATTGTAAATCGCTTTGGATAAAAGCGTCAGCTAAATGACATGCAATGGATCAGTTTATGCCGCTGTACCACAGTGGCACGCCATCAGCCACGTTTCGATCTCGGCGCTACTTGCTTTATTACTTATCTATATCCTCTCTTCTGCATGCTCACCTCTTTCAATTACGCAAAAGGCTCCTTTGTAGCATTGCCCTGTCTTCTCTTTTCCAAGTGATGCATCTCTCTCAGGGGAACCATCTTTGAATATGCGATGCTGTCATTAAGTAGTGGAGACTTGGAGTCGGTGTTGCACAGAGCTGTTCTTTCGGATTTTGGAACACCTGATCATTTTTGATTGATTTAGCACTTAACGTACTTTTCTTGGAACTGTTACTTGTATTGTTTAATTTTGAAGGAACGAGAAATCTAACCACCGAGTCAGAGCTGCAGTGTTTCATCCTCCTTTTTTTTCCTCCTTTCTCCTCCAGCATCTTAGTGACATTTTTTAAAATTTTATTCTGGATTGAATGATGTACTCCTCATCCTCATCGGTATCTTCACTCAGGTATTTTTCGGAAGAATAACTCCCGTCTGATGGAGGAGATCGTAAGGCAGCAGCAGGACTTGCTGGGGGCAGACGGATCCAAATACAACGTGGACTTCCTTAGCAATGGCAGCGATAAACACCAGCACCATGGTAAGGACTGTTTTAGTCAGTATGTGACATACGCTTCAGTATAATCGGGTCACAGTCGTCTTTCTTCACTAAACTGATGTCCTAATTGTCATGTAAATGAGAAACGTGGTTTCCCTAATCTGGATGGGGGATTATGGAAACCTGTTGGACAAAATAGAGTTTGCCTGGAGAACGCAGATTTCTCTGCCATGTATGCACGTAACCAGGTTTCTGATCTGCTTTCTACAAATACGCCTGGCCACTAGAGTGCAGATAGGGCCGCATTTTTCTGTCCGAGTCCGAGAGGCATTAAGATATTTCTGTCCGAGCCCGACACCGTTAAAATCTCTTTATTTTTTTATTTTTTTCTCATACTAATGACACGTGTACGTTTGTTTGTGTGGAAAGCCCGCTTTTATTAACCAACTGTTGTCGGCATTCGGAAATGTCAACAGATGAGCGCATCAGCGCACACGGGGCAACAAGCGCACGTTAAAACACAGGCGCGCACCAATATGATAAGCGGTTTTAAATTTAAAACATTCAATGCCTTATCGCGCTGATGTGACCGAGCCCGACCCGAAAAAAACCCCAACATCATTTCTAAATATCTGTCCGAACCCGGCCCAGCCCAGCCCGTCGGGTAGGGCTCGGTTCAGGTATCCATCCTCTACTGGGCACGACAAAAGGCTGTAGACGGTAAGTACCAGTGGAGCGGCTAAATAAAAGGAGAGCTCATTACGTTAAGCAACGCATCCTTTAAAATAAAATAACCCGTTAGTCTGACCGCAACTAATTCCACCACTGAACATTTGACTGTTTATTAAACTCAGACACGTGCTGTGAGGAAATGCTCTGCTGTCTGTCTGGCATCTCACTGCCCCGCCAGTCAGTTGTCACACACACACACACACACACACACACACACACACACACACACACACACACACACACACACACACACACACACACAAAATTAATTTTAGGTTCAAACCTTTTAGGGTCAACAGAAGCAAGTGGTTCTAATGACCCTAAGTCAAAGCAACAAGCAGAGGGGAGCGAGTTTCAGTCACTTCAGCTGGTTTAATTCTGTTTTAAAGGAGCGACACCAATCACACGTTTTTATTTCTCTTACATCAAACTATAAATCGCCAGTGCTCTTTGCCAGATTTAGGGCCCTATCCTGCACCCGGCGCAGCGCAAAGCCCGACGCAAGTGTCTCTGCTCGTTTAAGCCCGACGCAGTTGTCAATTTCCCGTCCAGCGCCCGCGTCGTTTAAATAGCAAATGCACCTGCTGGTCTTACAGGGAGGTGTGTTCAGGTCGGCGTTGTAGCCGAGACACCAACTGTCGAGTCATCAATGTTGAGTCTGTGTTGAATTCCAAGTCTGGCTACATTTTCTCCACTCTGGCACCTTTTTAAATAGCTGATAAACTAATAAAACAGGGTCTACATTAAACAAAAATGACACTACTGTCACGATTGCCAAGGGAGTTTATTTACTGACTTTTTTTCGGCTACACAACATCATTTCTTCATTGATTACATATACACTTTGCAACACAGTAATACAGCAGCAGCCTATTATATTGATATATTTCAATATCAATCCATCCAGCTTAAATCCGTGTAGGCAAACTTCATGAGCCGGGGCGCATCTCTCTGCATTTTCCAAATCTTAACATGTAGTAGGGAGCCCGCGAATCATGCACTACAGTTGCATATCAATTCCTTTTGTTACGAGAGTAGTGAAAGTAAGAGCGAGAATGCCGCGTTAAGTGAGTGACGTCAGTGAGTGTGCTGTCAAGCAAGGAGAGCGAGCGGTCTCCGACCGAGAAGCGTATGTGTGGCTGTGAGGGGAAAAAGAGATCCAAAGATGATTTAAAGTGAGTCAACAGTTAACGATAAACGAGAAGCTTCTCAAGACATGGCGGCACTTTGCAGCCCGCAGCACTTTGCAGCTTAGACGGCCGCCTGAGCAAGATGGGCATGCCGCCTTAACTAGGTCGTAAAAAAAAAAAAAAAAAAAAGTATATGAACAGTATCGAAGAATGATTAATGAAGACATTAAGTACAATCCCTTTGAACCATGCGCCCGGTGCACGGACCCTTTTTTTCTGCCGTCAAACTAGCAAAAGTGGATTTGGACACGCCCTAAACGCACCAGTTTACACGCCAGGCGCTTCACGCCGTTTGCTTAGATCGTTAAAATAGGGCCCATAACGTCAAAGTCAGTCTAAAGAGAACGTCCTTTCTGAAGTACAACTTGACAAATAAAATTGATTGAGTTATAACCCTTCTGGGTTTGATTTTGGAGAAGTCAGAGGGACGCTACTACTACAGTTAAAATAAATAAGCTGTGGTTCCAAAATCAGCTTAGCTCGTTAGGGGAGAAATCTGATTCCCTGACCTGCTGCATGTAAACACATTTAAAGTTACTTGGTTACTACAGTTGAGGTAAACCCTGATTACCCTCGTAACCTGGTAACCTTAGTGCACTGAGTGACTCATGCAATATAATTGCGTCAATGTGGACATAAGTCATTTATTGCCTCACTCGCACTCCGCTCCAGTTTAGATTGAGAACGATTGGAAGGAAGAAGCTTTTACTGAGCCTGCCTCAACTCTGTGCCCACTTCAGCCAAAACAGAATGTGGATGACTGTGGAATTCTGCACATCAAGTGAAAACGAAATATAAATTTCAGATTGCTGCCATCGTAAGGAGGCTCAAGACACATAGTTTATATATATATATATATATGTATGTATGTGTATGTATGTGTATATGTATGTATGTATGTATGTATATGTGTGTGTGTGTGTGTGTGTGTGTGTGTGTGTGTGTGTGTGTGTGTGTATGTATGTATGTATATGTGTGTGTGTGTGTGTGTGTGTATGTATGTATGTATATATATGTATATGTGTGTATATATATATGTGTGTGTATATATATGTGTGTATATATATATGTGTGTATAATATATATATATATGTATGTATATATATATGTATGTATGTGTATATGTATGTATGTATGTATGTATGTACGTGTATATGTGTGTGTATATGTGTGTGTATATATGTGTAAATACATGCAGAAATCTAGGCTATTGCCCTGTTGTCTGTTAACGTGGCTGCATTATATTCACTTTTGTGACATTGAGTAAGAGTTAACCCTTTAGCCGGGAGTGTGGTCAGAAATGAAACCTCTAAAGTTGCTGGGTTCATCAATCTAGTAAAGTAATGACTGTTCAGTTTTCTCCCTGATACTGTAGCTCTACATTATATAAAGAGTGCAGGATGTCATCATAACCACTGAAGCTGTGATACATGTACAGTGCTAAGCATAAGTGAATACACAAATGCTAAAGTTGACTAAAAAGAGGAAACAAAAATCATCTTTTGGAAATTGATCTTAATGCCCCCAATTTCCTTTGTGAATGAATAATGTATCGTAAATAAATAAATGTTCTTCCTTAAAAGACGGGGCATAAGTAAGTACACCCCTATGTTAAATTCCTTTAGAGGCAGGCAGATTTTTATTTTTAAAGGCCAGTTATTTCATAGATCCAGGATACTATGCATCCTGATAAAGTTCCCTTGGCCTTTGGAATTAAAATAGCCCCCCCACATCATCACATACCCTTCACCATACCTAGAGATTGCCATGGTTTTATTTCAGTTAGCCTAATAGCTGGTTTGATTTGCATTGAGAGATGATCTTATGGAAAGTACCCCATGCCAATCTCTAGGTATGGTGAAGGCTATTTTAATTCCAAAGGCCAAGGGAACTTTATCAGGATGCATAGTATCCTGGATCCATAAAATAACTGGCCTTTAAAAATAAAAATCTGCCTGCCTCTATGGGAATTTAACATTGGGGTGTAATTACTTATGCCCCCTGTCTTTTAAGGAAGAACATTTATTTATTTACGATACATTATTCATTCACAAAGAAAATTGGTGTCCTTAAAGGTTGGATTTTTTACTTTTATTATTCCTCATTTTAGTCAACTTTAACATGGGCGTATTCACGTATACTTAGCACTGTAAGATATTTACTGCAAAATGTTGCTCAGCTGTGTTAACTTGGCCTGGGCGCAACATCAAATGTATCTTTGCAGTCAAGGCAAAGCATTTGACTTCCTTGTCTCTCTTGATTGGTTTGCTTCCTGTATACTCAAACATCATATATAAGAATATGGTAATCTTGTTTAACTGGCAAAGTGGCCGCTTTGATAGAGAGCTAAATCCTGCTTCACTTTCAGATTCACAGATCCACACAGACATATACAATTGCCAAAACGTTTACAGAGCAAAGTGCAAGCTCGAATAAACTGGCTGACAGAATGAGGTTACCATCTGTTTGATATCGCCTCCTCAAAACCTTTTCGGATGAAATGACCTCAAAGCTCCTCAAATCTTTCTTCTTTAACAAACGACTATAAGTTGGTTGGAGACTGTAGAATAAGAAGATTATGAGGACTGCATGCGCTAACTACAGGCTCAGTTTTCAGTGTATTATTTCCCCTGTCCATTGTCATTCTATTGGATGAATGCCAGGACAGGAGTATTGCATTCCTCTGCTGGGTCTTTGACTAGTTTTCCAGGATAATCTTCCAGGGCACAAAAGACAGAAACTGACACTGCCGGCTAGCCCACTAAAACCCACACCCACAGGTTTCTATGTCACACTAGTTTAGTACAATGATGTATCTAAAAATGGTATCCATCTGGATTACTTATCATAGCTATTCAAGGCAGTGTTAACAAGCCCAAACGATTCAAGACATGCAATGCTTCAATGCTGGATTTGAGTCTGCAGGTACTCCAACACAATATTAGAGTTGTTTGTGGAGGTTTCTTCGCATTCATAATTGCAGTAATTGCATTAAAGCTTTTTGATATTAATGAACGTCCGCTACATTCAAGCCATTACTAAATGAGTTGCTACAAAGCTAATTAAGACTATCGGCTCCACACAACTCTCTCTGGATTTCTCAGTATGACTATGTTCAGAAGATTGTGGCGTCCGGCGACTTTCCAGCGCAGAAACTCAAGTGAAGATAATGACCTCTTCTGAAGAGTCCGTCATGTTTTTTTAATCCTCCGTGTCCTCCTTGGCTACTAGCAACTGGGGGGGGGGGGGGGGGGGGGAGGTGGAGGGGGGGGGGGGGGGGCTCTGCACGATCCCGGAAGACTTGTATCATGTGGACGCGCCGCCAGTATTGTTGTCATTACTTAGAATTCCTCATGGGGGCGACAGAAACTACAAACTATAGCTTTAAGAATTAAAGCGGCAAGCAGCAATGTACAGGCCCTCGCACCCCCCCGCGCGTCGGACAGTGCATTTGTGTGACTGTTGGACACTGTGCACACGAGTCAGACTTTATTTCATGGAGCATGCGACGTGGTGTATTGCAAATATCTGTTGACTTTAATCCTACCCGTAGAATTGTCATACAGAGCCTTTATAGTTTTACTAATTGTATAATGAAAGCCATACCAGTGTAAATAAATAGAGAGCACTATTCGTTTGAATGCAAAATACAATTCCACTGCTAGATGGGAGAAATTCCTACACAGTGTACCTCTTAATGATAGTTGCAGAAAGGCAGAAGTGAGTACACTTTTAATGTGTTTATTTATCTGTGTGTGTGTTTCTTTCTTTCTTTCAGTGGTGTCCTGCAGGCCCACATTGAAGGTGTTGTCTCCAGAGGACGGGAAGCAGAGCATTGTCCAGGCAGCGCAGCAGCTCTGTCGCTCGGTGGAGAACAAAGAGAGGAGCTCCAAGGACATCAGCGTCTCCATGCTGGACACAATGCTCAGAGGTACCAGTTAATGACTGGGTGTAAAGGTTCCTAAGACCCTTTTGTTATGTAAAATGGTCTGGTGGTCCCATCTCTCTTACAATAAATGGGGCAGCACGGTGGCTCAGTGGTTCGCGCCGCTGCCTCACAGCAAGTTGGCACTGCAGAGTTCGAGCCCCGGTCCGGTCCAGGCCTTTCTGTGTGGAGTTCAGCATGTTCTCCCCATGTTTGCGTGGGTTTCCTCCCACCATAAAGAAAAAAACATACATTGTAGGTAACTAGGACTACGGTTGAAAAGTAGCCAACTAGCAAACACTGGCACATCTACAGAGATGTTAATGTGCATTATCCTAAAACTTTTTTTTAAAAGGAACACAGAAAAATGTGTCTTGTGTTAGGGATGCAGTGCGTCAGACATGTATCCGCTTTGTGTTCTTTTACATTCTTGATATCAAAAGTGTCTTGCTGCAAAAACCTACCCAAAACAAATGAAATCCCCATGATTCAAATGCAAGGGAAAACAGCTTCCCAGCCAGCTAGATGTACCCACAGGCACCAGAGCAAACAGCTGCACCAGTCACAGCTGTGACTTTATTCTTCACATGAACACTGTGTCTACATGGGAGGCATTGTGTGAGCACAGGATGTGTTAAGGCACAGCATTGAGTGTGGGTCAGCTGTGTTTCGGCAGCACAGTTACTGTAATTACACATGTAAAGTGGAAGAACATAGACCTAAAGCATAAAAATACACTTCAGGTCATGTTGACACACCTGTGGCCTGAGTGGAACACCGATATACACCAAATAAAAGGAAGAATCAGTTCAGTACTGTCATTGACTTTTGGGTGTTTTAATACAATTTTGACTAAACTTTGACAGTCTGCGATTATCCATAAACATCCCCTGATCTTAACTATCAGTCATAATAATGTATACTTTCTGCATTTTTTTTTTTTTTTAACTCTAAAATTAGATAAAATTGCATAAAGCATACATGAAGTGTTATTGACTTTAAAATCCAAAAATGAGTTTAAAAATAGTGGTAACAAGTTGGTGTAAGTGTATACTGGTGGTAGTGGAAAAGAAAAGCGCAGAAAACGTCGAAAAATGCTCCAAAAACGTGTAAAAAATGTAAAACAAATGGTTCATTTTGACATGGGAGGACAACACAAGGGTTAAAAGAAGTGACTGCTGGTCTGTGTTATATGTGCAGCAGACAGTAGAGGGCAGGTGTTATAGTATTCTGTTTTTCTGACAGTGATTATTTATGGGCTTTAATTCAGGTCGATAAGACCGTTAAGCCATTTTACGATATCCACAATCTAAGACAATATCTAGTCTGGTATCACGATATATTGACCTGCTCTTAAACTAGGTTTGAGGTCATTGAGAAACAGTGTCACCATTACAGTCCACCAGAGAGCGCTACAGTAGAATGTTACACTGAGAGATTGATGTCCCACTCAGTATGTCTCTTGGTCACAATTGTTTAAAAAAAAAAACTGATGGATCTGTATGTAGGTTGTTTGTTTTTGCAACTTTAAATGAAATAACATTCACATCTCTTTTATTATTTAAAAAAAGTAGAAACATTTGTAGGCAATGCAAGTGATGACGTTTCTTCATTAAAAATATTTTTTATACTGTTTATTGATCCCCAGTGGGGAAATTACAATTTACACTCTGTTTGTTAGAAATCACTACACACAGGCCTGAAATACACACAGACATGCTCAGGACCTATTCATGCACAAATGGAGAGTCAGAGTGAGTGGGCTGCCAGTGCTGGACCAGCGCCCTGAGCCCAGGAGGTGAACTGGCATCTCTCCAGCTACCAATCCACACTCTGTACTTTGGTCCGTACTGGGACTTGAACCCCCCAAAATACTTACTAAATGGAAAATAATTAAAATACTGTCACCTGAACACAGTGTGTAGTTTCCCTTTTGTCTTCTCAGTGAGTTGAGCAGTGAAGTGATGAAGAGTCCTGGCTTCTCTGCCTAGCCCGTTTATCAGTATCACTGTAAAGAGGTTCTTCATCCAGCAGCCTGTAGTCCTGGGACAGAAGGAGGACAGAAGACAAACACGGGGCAGGAGTCGGGGCGTTGAAACGAGTCATTGCATCGATGCATCGCGATGCAGGCCTGGACGATTCTGCGTCGATGCAGCGACAGACCATAATCGATTATTGCCTACTGAAGTTGGTTTTTCGGTCTTTTTTTTTTTAAGAGCAGATACAATAAAAAGGGGAGTTCATATACAGTGCTCAGCATAAGTGAATACACCCATGCTAAAGTTGACTAAAAAGAGGAACACAAAAAATCATCTTTTGGAAATTGATCTTAATGTCTTGATTAAGAAAATGAGGAAAAATCCGACCTTTTAAGGGCTCCAGTTTTCTTTGCGAATGAATAATGTATCGTAAATAAATAAATGTTCTTCCTTAAAAGCAACCACCGTTCTTCACCCTCCATTCCCTCCAAGTGTTTCCCATTTAAAGTCATACTGTTGATGGGTCCTTATGGATAAATATGTCTTTGTGCTCGTTTCAGAGTCCAAGAACACCCCCGACCCTGAGCTGGTGGTGAAGTTTGGTCCTGTGAACAGCACGCTGGGCTTCCTGCCCTGGCACATAAGACTCACGGAATTCATGTAAGCTACTGTCTGCCTGTGTTAAATATATCAACGATGGAGGCACCAGGAATTGTACTGTAGATTAGGCCTGATTTTGCATACACAAAAGTAGGGCTGGGTAACGAATTCAATACTTTTTAAGCAAGGACTGAATTGCCTTGTCATTTAACAGTCCTTTCAGAAAAATGCGGAGTCCTCGATTATGCGGCACGTTTTCTTAAAAAAGGCAATGGAATATGCGGGATATTTATGCAATTTTATGCAATGAAATTGCAAGAACTTGCAAAAACTGCGGTTTGATGAAAAAGAGAGGGGGGAAAAAAGTGATTCCACCCCCAACACCCTGCTTTTCGATGTTCACGTTGCGTAATTACGTCACTTCATAATGTTCCCATGGCAACAGGGGAAAATGGCTGCTCTTGTGTGAAGTAAACGCCTCATTTTTCAACTTTCTGCTAAGATATATTATGGGACTTTTTTGCAACAGAAATGCGGGATTATGAAATCATGCAAGGCCCACATATTTTGCGCAGAAATCGGCAATTTATGCGGCGAAAGTGCGGAGTATTTCAAAAAATGCAGCCCCCGCGTCAATATGCAGACTTTGGCTGATTATGCATTGAATTATGCGATCGCATAATTGCGTTTTTCTGGAGGGACTGATTTAATACCCGAGTTCAGAGTTTCCCCTACCATTGTTTTTTTGGGGGGGGGGGCAGCCCACTGAAAGAATGACAAAATTATATAAAAACGCTGGGTGTGCAAGATAAAGCTGTTTTCACACTTACAGGCAATTTGCTTCTCGTTCCTCGCCTTAAAAGGTCAATTCATTTTAACTTTAGTCGCGCAACCTTTCCCCTATTTTCACCTGTTGCTGAGTAACGTACATATGGTCTTGTGAATGTTTCATAACTGTAGCTCCTTCGTAGTAATTGTGGTTAAAAAAAAAAAAAAAAAAGAGTGGCGGTTGCTAATTGTTTAAGCCGCTACAGAGCTACGTGACGCCGGCTCTAGACCTCTGTCACAGCTCGTCGTATCAGCGTCCGTTAGTAGATGTGTTGAGCCGCTTCAGAGCTCCACGACACCGGCTCCGCGTGGTGCTCCGCGTGGTGCTCCGCGTGGTGCTCCGCGTGGTAGTTGGTGGTCCAGTTCCCCGAGGATAGGTTACTGTGAGTGGTTACAGAGCACCGCGAGCCGCCGGTCAAGTTTAATACCTAAGGAGTAAATGTCATCAGCACGAGTGAGCCATTAAGCACACAGCATGCTTCTACCAAGATCTAATAAGGTTTGTGATTGGCTGTCTAACGTCACACGCCATAGATACACGCTGGAGAAACTCTACGTTAGGCACAGACGGGGCTGAAAAATAAATGATTTGTGCCGTAATGCAAATTTTTTTTACTATGTTGGTATCGAAAAAAAAAAAAGTATCGTTTAGGAACCGGTATCGAAGTCACAGTAGTCTGGTACCGGTATCAAACATTGTTGAACCATACCCAGCCCTACACAAGAGAATATTCAGCTTTATAATATGGATAGTGCAAAAAAAAAGCCTTCCAGCATGAACAGTGGATGGCACTGTGGAGAACTCAGTGCTCTGTGGATGTGTTCAGCTGTGTACAGTTAGAGATTTCCTGTGTTTGAATTGTGTGTGTGTGTGTGTGTGTGTTTGTGCTGCTCTGTCCTCAGCTCCCTGCCCACCCACAGAAACATCTCCTACGAGGACCTGCTGGGCGCCCTGCAGCGGTTCGGTGTTTGTCAGCAGCGGCTCGGCCAATGATGTGCAGGCCCGTGTCAGGCTCTTCAGACAGGAAGAAGTGTGTGTGTGTGGGGGGGGTTTAACGCAGTCAGAGGAGAGTTTTGAAAAGGTGGTGACCCCCTTTCCATGCTTCGCCGTGTCCCTCACTTTTCCTCTCCCCAACTCTGTCCATCCCCTGGATCTCTGATAGACTCCAAAAGACAGCTCAAAGACGAGGAAACCAGAAGACCCAACCAGCCGGCTCACTTCCTGCCACCAGCTCTTGTCTTATAATAAACTCACATTCCAGGACTTCTGGAACGTGCTCGCCAAGCCAAGAGAAAATAGCACCATCAGAGAGACACACTGACACGAGAAGACACAAGCCCTGTTCTGTCCTCTCAAGCCCTCTGGCTCACTGTTTGTCATTCAGTCTCCAGCTGCTGTTTTCTGCTCAAGACTTTAGAAAATGACTCGCCTTCACTCGGTAGATAACAAAGAAGAAACGAGGCTTTGTGCCCGTCTTCTTGAGACACGCCGGGGAAATACAGCTGCCATTTCAGGGAGAAGCTCTGCTCCCAACAACACATGAGCCGGGGAAGCGGAAGTTGAGCTGAGGGGACAGAGTGGTTAATTAATAATGTGTAAATATGAGAAATTCTTGTGGCTCTGTGTTTGTCCCCCGTGCCTCAAGCTTGCAGTTGTGTTCATGTGTAGTGTTGCTTCAGACACATGCAGAGGTTTCTTCGAGGCTCCTGTTAGACTGAGCGAGCTCCGAAATAAAGACATGCACTGTCTGATTGTCTGTCTGTGTCTCCCGACAGCTTGTATTTCCAATATTCCATTTTCTATCACTTTAAAGGAAATAACGGTTACACTTTACTTGAAGGTATCTACACCACCGGTCAAAAGTTTGGGGTCACTTAGACATTTACATTGCACTCCATTATAGACCAGATACCAGCTGATCGGAGTGGGTGGCTGATCTTTAATGCAATATCTACATTGCCCATTATCAGCATCCAATGTTCCAAAGGCACATTCTGTTTACTAATCTGATATCATTTTCAAAGGCTAACTGAGAAAACATTGGAGAACCCTTTTGCAATTATGTAAGCACATAATGTAATCTGAAAACTGCTGGCCTGGTTAAAAAACAATGCAACTGATCTCAGCTGGTATTCTGTCTAGAATGGAGTGGAATGGAAATTTCTAATTGACCCCAAACTTTTGACCGGTAGTGTACATAAGAGTGACATGACACTGTCATGAACGTGTCCTAAACATTATAAACAAGTCATAAACGTTTATGACATAACGCTTCTTTTAGTAAGTGTCGTACAGTTTTTGTCATGACAAGTTATGGTTAGGGGTCATGTGTCATGACAGTGTCATGTCACTCTTATGTAGATACCTTCAAGTAGAGTGTTCCCGGCATGTTACCGAATATTAACTCATCCTGACAGACATAGTTTCATTAACGTGAGTTATCACTTATCACCAGACCCAAATGACATCTGCCGATTATAAATTTTTATTTTCAGCAGTCAAGAAGAATGAAAATTTGCTGAATTAATCAGCATTGTTTTTTTTCCTTGGGGTGGAGAAGATGAATGGATGGATTGTTTAAAATCTTTGGAAAATCTTCGGAGGTCTCCTCAGAATTCTGTGGCCGCACATTTGTGTGTGGACCGGCTTATCCCATAACCGATGAAAGAGAATATTCCACTAATACTCCCGTTAACATGTAGCTGTGCAAAATTGGATTTCTTTTCAAAGTTTCCCAGCGGTGGCGGACTTGTTGGAGCGTGCGAACGCAGCGTTCCTCTTTCATTCCTTCAACCAGCTTCTTGAAAACATCGGCGATATAAAAAAAAACATCGAAAATCACTTTTTACAATATTTCTTTCAAATAAATGTTCAGGAATACGCTGCAGCAGTTGTTTTTTTTAAATAAAGGTCATCACAGTTGTCTGAACGGCAGGCGTGGCAAAGTTACATAACAGCAAGTAAAATCACAAAGTGTTTGTACCCCGAGATCAAATCTTAACAATCTGAGATCATATCTTAATAATCCTTTTTCTCTCAAGAATGTTACC
Source organism: Perca fluviatilis (assembly GCF_010015445.1). Classification (NCBI taxonomy): domain Eukaryota; kingdom Metazoa; phylum Chordata; class Actinopteri; order Perciformes; family Percidae; genus Perca; species Perca fluviatilis. The sequence goes on along the minus strand of NC_053129.1, from coordinate 577,049 downwards.
AAAACTTTTACTTTGTAGCGACAGCTTACATTATTTAGCCTCTTTTGGAATCTGGGGCTTGTAACTGTGGCTCAGGTCTTATGATTGAAAAGAAGCAAAGTACCAAAAAGTTCGGTTGTCGTAAAGTTCTAATCGTAAGATATCAAGCCTGCACCACGATGAACTTGCTCATAGATCACAATCTTGACCGTGATCTATCATATTTTAAAATGGTTATTTGCAGTTGACTTACTGTTCGTGTGTGTGTGTGTGTGTGTGTGTGTGTGTGTGTGTGTGTGTGTGTGTGTGTGTGTGTGTGTGTGTGTGTGTGTGTGTGTGTGTGTGTGTGTGTGTGTGTGTGTGTGTGTGTGTGTGTGTTTAGAGCTTCAGTAAACACGTGTTAAGAAAAGGACTGGTACTTGCCACTGCTACATGATCACTATATAGTTGATGATAATCCCCTGGGTGAGATGAATGCACAACAAACTGCTTGGTGGATCAATTTCTTTATTAGTGCTGTCAATCGATTAAAATATTTAATCGTGATTAATCGCATTGTCATAGTTAACTCGCAATTAATTGCAAATTTTTATCTATTCTAAATGTCCCTTGATTTCTTTTTGTCCCATTCTTTTTTCTAATTTTAATGCTCTTATCAACATGGAAAAGTGGATTTTAAAAGTGCTTTGTGCTTTTGTCGCCTGGCTTTGACGAGGGGGGCAGAGAATTGGTCATCAGCTGTGTGCTCAGCCATCAGCTGTGTTTCTGTTTTTATTCAGAGGATCAGAAATTGAGAAAATTACAGGCGGAACGAGGGAGAGAATACCATTGCAGTATTGAATAATTGGAGCCCAGACGCAATTTTGTAATTTTCTAAATTGCTGATCCTCTGAATAAAAACAAAAAATTGGAAAAACAGTTTAAAGATCCAATTTTTTTAATTGGTCAAGACAGAAAAAAAATGAAAAGTTGGATATTGGAACCCATTTTTCTGTTTTTCCAAATGTCCGTTTGTGCTTAGAAAATTGAACTGATAAGCGTTACACTGACCCAAGACCCCCACCAAACTTACATCGCTGAAGTAATGATTTACGGCTCTGTGGAGACCTCGCACCCCATATAAATGAACTTATCAATTTGTCTAGGGAGTCAAAAAATATTTAGGTAGGAACAGAGGAATTGATTGGAACAGATAAAGAAATTTAGGCAAAACCTTCATTTTGACGACATTAATCTTCCCAACAAGAGAGAGAGGCAGATTATTCCATCTCTGAAGGTCGGACTTAATTTTGGTTAAAAGCGGGGAAACGTTAGCAGACAACAGACCAGAAAATGTTCGTGTCACCTTAATCTGCATTAATGTGCCCCCATCTATAAGATATCTGCCATTTGTATCTGCAATTACCTCACTAGAAAATGAATTTTTTTACCAATTAAAATAGCAACTCCTCTGGCTTTGGAGTTAAAATTGGAGTGGTAAATCTGACCTATCCAGGGAGATCGGGGGCTATGATGGATCTGATGGCTTGGATCTTTTAACAGGATTGCCCATACCGCGTATATTCCAAGTGAGAAAACGAGTTGGCGTGCCTACATTAAGGGCGCTAGTATTCAAACTAGTATAAATAAGAGAACCAAAAAGCCAGGGTGAAACTGATGGCTACTTCCACCAGGATAATGCACCATGTCACAAAGCTCGAATCATTTCAAATTGGTTTCTTGAACATGACAATGAGTTCACTGTACTAAAATGGCCCCCACAGTCACCAGATCTCAACCCAATAGAACATCTTTGGGATGTGGTGGAACGGGAGCTTCGTGCCCTGGATGTGCATCCCATAAATCTCCATCAACTGCAAGATGCTATCCTCTCAATATGGGCCAACATTTCTAAAAAATGCTTCCAGCACCTTGTTGAATCAATGCCACGAAGAATTAAGGCAGTTCTGAAGGCCAAAGGGGGTCAAATACGGTATTAGTAGGTTGTTCCTAATAATCCTTTAGGTGAGTGTATGTTATAAACAAAATATTAGGCAGGACTACCTTATTACCCCATAATTTCAATTTACCCTATGTGTAGTGAAAAATAAATAAAGAGCAACAAATAAAAATAAAATGCACAAATAGGGATTAATCCAAATTTAAGAATAGCCTTGATGTAACCAAACGTCAGATGTAAGCAATATTAAAATGTATACTGAAGACAGAGGGTTTACATTACTACCAAGGTGCCATCTGGAAGCATCACCCAATGTTCATCTTCCTCACATAGGCTTTGGCATCTTCCGCTGAGACAAAGTCCTTTTCCACACCTCCATAGCTGATCCGCAGACGAGCCGGGTAGAACAGACCATAAACGGACTCCCTCAATGCCCCACAGCTGCTTCCGAGCCCGGGCTACCTTGGCAGTATGGTCGGGGAAAACGGAAAACCTCACATCCCCCGCGGCGGTCCGTCGGACCCTCTCTTGCGCGCCTCAAAACATCTGCACAGTCGGTGTAATAGTGGAACCTGGCGATAATGGGAACGAGGTCGCTCATCAGGTCTCGGACTCGGCTGGGCAGATCTGTGAGCCCGGTCTAGCAGTGGCTCTTTGTCTCCTTTAGCGGTAGTGTTAACAACCGTGTCCTCAGGAACACCAATTATTCTTATGTTGTTGCGGCGTGATCTGGATTCAAGGTCCTCACACTTATTTTCCAACGTAGAAAACTCGGTAATTAAGCGTTCATACTTGCACTTCAGCTCAACAACGTCGTCCGTACAGGCAGAGAGCCACAGCTCCGTTTCCCCCACCGTACCTTCGAGTAATGCTAACTTGGCATCCGAAGCAGCTTTGTCATTCGCGAGCTGTGTTTTCACGACTTGTAGGTCAGCTCTGATTGTAGATAGGTCACCCCCCAGTGCTGCTCCGAGTTCTGTTTTAAAACTCTCCGCAATGTCCTGTCTCAGACATTCTAGCAGTTCTAGCTTCAAGGCCTCCGTTTTGTCAGCTTGGGTATCAGTGCCGGGCGAGGCCGAGCCGCGGGGCGGAGACCGAGTACCTGCAGCCGGGGGCAACACCTGCGGGCCAGGCCTCTGTTGCTGGGTTGTACCACGAGCTTTGGGGTTTCTTCCAGACATCATAACTCGCCCAAACTGAATACTAGCAAGTACGGAATTCACTTGGGTATCTATTTCAAAAGACTTTTTTCAAGAAAAAGTGCCAATAAATAAAAGTTTTAATTGAAATCTGCGGGAGACTCTCAACACACGTCCTACTCCATTGGTTGCTCAGCAGCGCCCCCACCCCCACATTACATCACATTATTACGTTTATTGTAAAAACAAGAGGTTTTACTTATAACAAGACATTTTCACGTTAAAAATGTCTGGTGAGTCCACACAGCATTCTGGGAGGGAGAATGCTTTGGTTTATTGGCAGTGTTGGGAGTAATGTGTTACAAAAGTAACGCAAGATATAACAAGTACGTTTTCTTATAACAATTTACAATTCATCACGTTTTAACCAGAAAAGTTTGACTTTATAATGTGATAATTTATCTTGTTAGAACATGAAACTCCTGTTAGAATGAAGACACAGTGTGGATGGATAAATTGCGAAATATGGCTCATATACACGATTTGATTAAAGGACAAATATGGCTCATAACAAGTCAAGTCATCGGGGGTTAAAATAAATCGCTATTTTATACCACTAACAAGGCTCAAAATAATGTAGCATAATGAGAGTCCCTACATGTAAACCGAAGCATTGAGATCTTATAAGTGTACAGACAGTTTATCCAAAAGATAGATTAGAAAGACATTGCATTCAGTTCAGCTCACGTTGCGCAGTGTTCGTCGTTCGACTAGTCGTGACTGTTTTCCCAAGATGGCGCCTGCCTGTATACCGAAAGGTCCTGTCTTTCTAAACTCTCTTTTTAATAAACTGTCTGTACACTTACAAAGTTCTCAATGCTTCGGTTTACATGTAGGCACCCTCATTATGCTACCGTGGAAGTGTGGTGCTATTTTGAGCCTTGTTAGTGGTGTAGAAATAGCGATTTCTTTACTTCTTTTACCCTCTGCCCCGACGACTAGCATTATAAGCTAATTAGCGGTTTGCGCTAAAACTGGTCACATTCGATTAGCATGAAAACATATCCCAGAGAACGACAGACTCGGTACACACGTGTTATTAACCCCTAGGTTCATTTTGCACCAGATTTGTCCTTTAAGTTCTACTTCATGCTTGGGCTGAGACATGGGGGAAACTGCTTCTATAGACCTTATTCACGGCATACATGTTGACATGTCATAGTAGGAAAAGCACAGGTGTGTTCAAACCCATTACTGATGGCTGCATTCCACTTAGGAGAGGTCCTGGTATTAAACCATTACTGATGGCTGCATTCCACTTAGGAGAGGTCCTGGTATTAAACCATTACTGATGGCTGCATTCCACTTAGGAGAGGTCCTGGTATTGTGCATGCTGACTCACTGAAATATCTTACTGGGACACTTGATGGAACTGAGTCATCGTTAAGGTTATTAATTAATTTCAGCTGTGCTTTTCCTACTGTGACAAGTCAAAATGTCTGCTGTGAAGAAGGTCCATTGATGATGGTGGAAGGATGGCATACAATAAATGAGCACGTTATAACGGGAAACTTCATGTTACGATGTCATAAATAGCATATTGTAATAACAAGAAAAGGTTCTTGTTATAACGTGATAAGTTTGTATGGTGTAATAACGTGAAACTATCTTGTTAAAACTACAATACACTTCTTTTTTTTTTTTTACGTGATACTGATATGTTTTTCTTTTTTTCTGCTGTGGCACCACTGCGCTTCCGTAGCTAAGGGACACAGGGAATGGAGGAGGAATTTGAACTGATGTCATTATATATAATTCAGGCCATGGCCCCTGGCTGTTTCACAACATGAATTCAATTTTGATCACGTGATCATTTGACAGTAGCCAATTATGGACTTCATTTTTTGTTCAGGGACTATATGCCATATGCTCTGAATTGATACATGTAGGCCTACAGTATGTCCATACATCCGGATGTATTACGTTTTCATCCCATGATGGGTGTCTGGGGGAAACGACGCCACCTGGTGGTGAAATGAGCTTCTCCGTGTCAAAAGCAGGACCTGCTCCGGAATCCTGTCGTTTTCTAATCCGGGGATGGGCATCCTGGACCCTGCAGCCCGGTTAGTTCCACCCTAACACCATCGGTATACTGTGTATCCCCCCACCCTCCCCCCTTTTTGGAACTGCGCTGCTACGAAGCAACAAGAACGGAGATCAGGGAAGGTCCGCTGCCGCCGCCGAGGTGAGCCTGCTCCCCCGTCCCCTCCTCCTCCTCCTCCTCCTCCTCCTCCTCCGGTCCTCCTCGGAGCACAATGCGCTGATCTGCGCTCAGTCTGTGGAATGATGATGTCTGTCGTCTCCACTGTGGAGAGCGTCCCCAGAGGTACGGGCACCCCAGCGCCGAGCCTTTACCAGCGGATCAGGAGGGTCTTAACCAGGTAAGATGGTGATGGTGATGACGGCGCTGGTCCTCGGCCAGCATCCCTTTGCATTCACTCCACGCTCCAGCAGCGGCTCATCACTGCGGACACCTTTTGTTCTAACACAACCTGTAACGTCAACCTGCCATATTCAGCGTGCCGCTGCTGCTGCAGGTAGCATGTTGTGCAACAGATGTCGTGTGTGTGTGTGTGTGTGTGTGTTGTGTGTGTGTGTGTGTGTGTGTGTGTGTGTGTGAGACTGGGGGCATTCCTGCACCCTCTGGTACTGGAGCAGAGCCTGGGCACGGTGAGCTGGTTCGGTGCCTGCTGCTGGCTGCCATGGTGGGTTCATCAGCCTGCCCTGTACTGAGGTTGTGCTGCACACATACACACACGCGCACGCACACACACACATACACAAACACGCACACACACTTTGTCTACCCTTTCCTGCCATCTGCTGTGCTTTTATCTCTAGCCTCTGTTGTGATCGTGGAGCCTGGTAACAATCCAGATTTTGAGACCAGCATATCAGGCCCATGTCACTGTGTGTGTGTGTGTGTGTGTGTGTGTGTGTCCCACAAAGGGATGTTAATGTAATCCATCCTTTTTTATTAAAAGCAGGCAGACAGAACAAAGCAGGCTCACAAACAAGCAAAGAAGGCGACACGTCAGGGAAGTGAACGCAATACAAACACAAAACGTTGCATGCACACAAAGAATAAATATGGTAGATCTGACCCAGCAATTTGGGACCTCTCAGTCCCAGTTAACCCGGCACAGGGTTAACTGCACATCAGCTCATTATGGTGAGATCGGTCCAGCCTGTGGTCATAACTAGCCAGCAAGAAATATTGAATATGTGAAGTCCAAAGTGATCCGCCTCCTCTCAGATGAGGAAGATCAGAGTTCTTAATTTCAGTGCTCAGGTCCATAATACATTGCTAACAGTAACTGTAACAAATAGGACACTACAACAGTCGTAGAGAGAGAAGCATCTCTAACACACACCTAGAGGAAACCTCCAAGTGGGGGAAGGGGGGGGGGGGCACAGCAGCAGATCTTATCTTTATACTGTTGCTCTGTAACTGCTGGTTGTGTAAATAAGCGCAACGTATATGTTAATGTTGTGTTCACAGCTTGTTCCTGCTGCCCCTAGTGGCCAAGTTGCAGGTTTACGAATTATTTAAAGCCGAAGTGCCCAAATTCTTTTATATTAAAGGAACACGCCGACTTATTGGGACTTATTATAGCTTATTGACCGTATCCCCCCAGAGTTAGATAAGTCCATACATACCCTTCTCATCTCCGTGCGTGTCCTAACTCTGTCTGACACACCCACCGCTAGCCTAGCTTAGCACAGATCCTGGATCGCAGCACCTGAGAAGCCCCGTGGTGAGGAGCAGAGAGTTCGCCTGGAGTTCTGCGAGCAAATCACTCCACCCAAGTAGCAGCAGTAGCAGTGCTTCGCCTTTCTGAGAATATAGTTCCCAGTTTGTATACGGTTAGAAGACGGCTGTGTCTCATGTGACCTTGTTATTTGTACACACTGTGACTATACAATCAGTCCCTCCAGAAAAACGCGATTATGCGATCGCATAATTCAATGCATAATCAGCCAAAGTCCGCATATTTATAATCCCCGCATTTTCGTTGCAAAAAAGTCACATATATCTTAGCAGAAAGATGAAAAATGTTGCGTTTACTTCACATAAGAGCAGCCATTTTACCCTGTTGCCATGGGAACGTTATGAAGTGACGTAATTACACGACGTGAACATCATCGAAAAGCAGGGTGTTGGGGGGGGGGGGATCACTTTTTTCTCTCTTTTTCATCAAACCGCAGTTTTTGCAAGTTCCCGCAATTTCATTGCATAAAATTGCATAAATATCCCGCATATTCCATTTTTTAAGAAAACGTGCCGCATAATCGAGGCTTTTTGCCCGCAACAATCACAAAAAAGATTTTCTGGAAGGACTGTACAAATCACAACATGTAAATAGGAAAATGTTGGCGTTATTTTGAGTCAACTTATTGGGAGCAGTAGGCTAGATGGAGCCGGTTACCTCCAGGATCTGTGCTAAGCTAGGCTAGAAGGAGCCGGTTACCTCCAGGATCTGTGCTAAGCTAGGCTAGATGGAGCCGGTTACCTCCAGGATCTGTGCTAAGCTAGGTTAGATGGAGCCGGTTACCTCCAGGATCTGTGCTAAGCTAGGCTAGATGGAGCCGGTTACCTCCAGGATCTGTGCTAAGCTAGGCTAGATGGAGCCGGTTACCTCCAGGATCTGTGCTAAGCTAGGCTAGCGGTGGATGCGTCAGACAGAGTTACGACATGCACGGAGATGAGAAGTATGTATCTGGATGGAAGAAAAAATTTAATAATTAATTTAATATGGAAGTTTAACAGCACTGTGCTTTACATTGCCGAAAAACTCAGATTAATTACTTTTTAGCTGCACAAAATGTATGTTTTGTAGTCATTACGGTTAGGATTTTACAGCACTTTCAAAATAAGGGGAGAATAAGCATGAGCATGTCAAATGCCACGGTGGGCCAAAACAAAGGAAGCATGGGCCAAAATTGTCTGGCCTTGATTTAGGGCATGATGTGTGACAGAAATATATGTAACTGCTGATAAATACTGAGACTATCATATTGCCTTAATGGAAGACAGATGAGCCTTTGTCCATGTCTCGTGTCCTCTGCAGGGACCTGTTGGTGACCCTGGCCCTGGGTCAGGTCCTGTCCTTGTTAGTCTGTGCTATCAGTCTGACCAGCAAGTACCTGGCTGATGACTTCCACGCGAACACGCCGGTGTTCCAGAGCTTTCTCAACTACATCCTGCTGTTTCTGGTCTACACCACCACACTGGCAGTCAGGCAAGGTAAACTGTGTGTGTGTGTGTGTGTGTATGCCTAGGTTTCATTTACACTGGGGACATGTCCCCACCTCTTTTTTTGAAATGGTTGCTTTTGTCCCCATAACGTTTTAAAAGCAAATCTGTTTCAAAGATGTTTTGGAAAAGTACAACACAATCATCTTGAGACTTGTTTTGAACTTCAGCCGAAATCTCGCTCAAACACATCGGCGCTATTAAAGTCCAGAGGTTAATTAATGAATTCAAATGCGTACATTTTTCATTGATGTGAACAGGCGCAATTAAAGAGGTTCCTTCCACAAACAAAAGACACAAAGACGAGGAAGAGTAAATTATTCCTACATGTGTGTGTTGACTCACCAGAGATAACTATGTAAATGAGAAAAGATGATCTACAGGAGAAAAGAAGACCTTCCCACCCTACATTTTAGCATAAAAATTCAACCAGAATGCAGGAAGTGTTTAATGCAACAAAATTCTTGGGGGAGGATCCACAGGACCCGATGTTGTTTCTGAGCCCTTATTTCCCCAGCACTTGAAGCCTTTCTTTCTTCTTATAGCTAATAAAAGGGTTTTTGTGTGATTTCCATGAACTAACAAAGTAGTCAGTGCGCGCACACATGCACGCAAACAGTGTCCGTGTACCCAGAATGTGGTCGAACATGACAAGGATCCTTGTTTTGGTATCAATCCTATTCACCCTGCTGAAACCCTTCATAGTACACATCATACTGTTTTAAGTGATTTATCTGTGTACCCATAATAATTGGTACATTGGTACAATTATAGGCCAGAATTAAACATGTTATGATTAACGCAGTCTCATATTGCCAGACCTTCCTACACAGCGCTGCGGAGGAGGGTCTGGCTAGTCCAAACAGCATTCCGGGATGGGAGAGAAACGTGCTCTGGTTTATTGGCATTTCTTTAAACCAATCACAATCGTCTTGGGCGGTGCTTAGCGCCGGACGGAGCAACGGTGCCGCTACAAAATAGCCTCGGGAAGGAACTTGTTTTGGTGGAACGCGTGTACGTTCAAAAGTAGTTTTAGTCGTGCGAGAGAAAACTCCGATTGGACAGATAGTCTAGCTAGCTGTCTGGATTTACCCTCCAGAGATCTGAGGAGCAGTTAACCATAGTCCTCACAAATCCAACACAAAGCTAGCGGAAGGTAACGGACATCCGGAGGAATATCCCGGCGGCACCGGAGCAATCCCGGAAGTGGAACGTCGTGGATATAGACTATGATTAATGCAGCTAAATTCAACACATTTTGTATGGATTAGCTGCTTATAGAATGTCCAGTCTATTTCAAACCGAGCAATGCACGCCAGAGAACATTATCATATTACATGTCACTCCAGCTCTCATTTGTACAGCATTGATTATAAAGTCACTGACAGGATCTCACTTGAAGATGCATTGTAGCATTTACATCTTTTTATAAATAGGACCACATTAATTCTTCAGATCATATTGTGTAGAGTGCAGTCATATGAAATGCTTAACACGATGGAGCCCTGACCAAGGCATCATCATTTAGTCTGTGACTACGGGGGACTCCCCCTCCATCCCTGAACAACGAGGCAGCAGGAGGCCAGCTGTACACAGAGGTGGAAGAATAATTCAGATCCTTTACTTAAGTAAAAGTACTAATACCACAATGTAAAAATACTCTGTTACAAGTTAAAGTCCTGCATTGAAAATGTTACTTAAAGGGTAACTACTGTTTTTTTTTCAACCTGGACCTTGTTTTTGTGTCTAAGTGACTGATGGGAACAACAATCTTTGATATTGGTCCGTTATTAAGCTAGATCGCTGGAGTCAGCAGCGGCGAAACAAGCTACAATGTAAGTTAATAGGGCAACTGTCCAGCTTGTATTTTCCTTCACAAAAGTGCCAGTTTTGCCACCGACAGACTCAGATTAATATTCTAAGTGTCTGACAACATTATGAAAGGATCCCTACAGAGAGAGACCTTTAAAACCTCTTTGAGACCTTTCTGTTTAACCAGAAACAGCTCTGAAGTCACTAGCGCTAAACCCACCAGACTCCATTTAAAAAAGCAATACTTTTAGCGTGTATAGAGCCAACATATTTTCACATGTAAATCGGTAAACTATGTGTTTATTTCAACCAAAACTATAGTTGTGATGGTTGGCTAAGTGGAAAAGATGACCCCAAAACGGCTTTTCTTAGTGTAATTTAGTTTCTGTCGACTTTGAATGAAGTGTATTTTACGATGCTGAAATTACTGTTTATTCACATGGAGTCTGGTGGGTTTAGCGAGAGCAACTTCGCGGATGTTTTTATGTTTAAAAAAAAGATCTTACTCTTCAACAGAAAGGTCGACCTCCTTAGAAATCCTTTCCATAATGTTGTCAGACACTTAGAATAACAATCTGAGCCCGTCAGTGGCAAGACGAGCACTTTTGTGAAGGTAAACACAAGCTGGACAATTGTCCTATTAACTTAGATTGTAGCTTGTTTCGCTGCTGCCGACTGCAGAGATCTCACTTAATACTTGTCCAATGCCAAAGATTGTTGTTCCCATCAGTCACTTAGACAAACAAACAGGAAAATAGTCCAAGTTGAAAAAAACGGTAGTTACCCTTTAAGTCAAAGTATGTAAGTATCATCAGGAAAATGTACTTAAAGTATTAAAAGTAAAGAAAAATCCTCGCATTTTAGAAACTGTTAACGATCCAAACAGTTGTGTGTTTAATGGTCTAATCATTTCAGCTGGACTTGTAGGCCGTTATATTGTTGGGCAGTTTAATCTATAATAAAACATTGTATTTGATAAACTATAAGTGTTTTGTGTGCAAAAACCTTAATTGGTAAAGTAACTAAAGCTGTCAGATAAATGTCATGGAGTAAAAAGTACAATATTTCTCTGTGAAATGTAGTGGAGTAGAAAGTGGCATTAAAAGAAAAGACTCAATTAAAGTACAAGTACCTCAACATTTGTGCTTAAGTACAGTACTAAGTAAATGTACTAAGTTACATTCCACCACTGGCAGTACATGTAGCAAATGCACAGTATGTAACAATGACATAACTCTGGTCCGTTTATTTCAACATAGATGCAGTCCCACAATTCCCAGTATCACCTCTTTTTCTTACATTGTAACATTGTATTCTCATTTTTGGACCCTGTCTCTCTCTCCGTCTCCCCAGGGGAAGGGAACCTGCTGGCCATTCTGAAGCAGCGCTGGTGGAAATACATGATTCTGGGTTTGATAGACATCGAGGCCAACTATCTGGTGCTGAAAGCTTACCAGTACACTACACTCTCCAGTGTACAGGTGAGTTTGTAGGGGGGGGGTGCTAGAGATGCTACTGAGTTGCACTGAGGTGTTGGGATGGTTACTTTAAGCAGAGATCTTCAACATGGGGTCCGGGACCCCTTGGGGGTCCTCAGAGTTACTGCAGGGTGGCCACCAAATTCTTAATGTTTTGAATTATTTTTATTTTTTTTCAAAATTTAAAATCTCTTAACATGAATCCAACATATTATTAGACAATATAAATCAGCCGCTTCATGAAAAAAACATTAATGATAGGGTTACTGGCCTATTTTTAACATTTAAAAAAAGATTTATAAAATCATGCCAACAATTATTATTTTAACAGCATAGTATTCTATGCACTAAAAAGATATGTAGCCATTTGAGACTTTAAACCCTCTTTAGGGGGGCTCAAGCCCCCCCTAAATTTCATCTCAGCCCCCCTAAAAATTATAATAATAATTAAAATAAAATCTATTTCAGTGCTTCAAGTTAGAGTTTGCAAATGTGTCTGTTAGTGACAACAACAACAATTACAGGTTCAAAGGGCTTGAAATAGGTTTAATATCCTGTGTCTGTCTGTCGCCGATGCTACGCACCTTTAACCCCGTCAAGGAAAGGGTTAACACAAACATAGTTTTGACCAATCAGAGGAGGTTGTGCCAGACTCCCGCCTTCGGCTGAGTCTCTATCTGATCTGTCAGAGGGAGAGCAGGAGTGCGGTCGAGAAAAACGATTATTTTGCACGTTAGGTTTTGCAAGTAAACTTTTATTTTGTCTTGTTGTCTGAATGAAAAAAAGATTTCAAATGTGAAAAGTATTAACTGCCGCCGCGTCCACGTGATTACCTGTAGCCAAGGAGGACACGGAGGATTGAAAAGACATGACTCTTCAGAAGAGGTCATTATCTTCACTCGAGTTTCTGCGCGGGAAAGTCGCCGGACGCCACCATCTTCTGAACATAGTCATACTGAGAAATCCAGAGAGAGTTGTGTGTAGCTGATAGTCTTAATTAGCTTTGTAGAAACTCATTTGGCTTGAATGTAACGGACGTTCATTAATATCAAAAAGTTACACACTAAAGCTTTAAGGGAAATTTCCCAGTTCTTGGCGTTTTCACTGTTGATTTGTTGAACTGTTGTTTTTTTAAGTTAAATAATTGCAACATCTTTCCAAAAGCCAATGAGTAATTACGTTAAATGATCGGGATTTCAATATTGCCCAAAATAATTGTGATTATGATTTTTTTCCCATAATGGAGCAGCCCTAGCAGAAACAACAACATGGACTCATTATGTCTCTGTGTCTCTGCCCTTCCTGGCAGCTGTTGGACTGTTTCGTCATCCCAGTGGTTCTGCTGCTGTCCTGGTTCTTTCTTTTGGTGAGGTACAAGGCTGTCCACTTTGTCGGGGCCGGACTGTGCCTGCTGGGGGTCGGCTGCATGGTGGGGGCTGACTTCCTACTTGGTCGGCAGCAAGGCCTTGGTGAGTAACAGAGCACAACATTACAAAGGTACTTTTGATTGCAGTCAGCTCATCTAGGCCCACAGATACAGGTTGTCGCATTGCTGACCTTAAAGGGGGAACCTAGTATGCTTTTCCTTATTTTCCGTCATATATATATAATGTTACAATGTCAGATTTTCATGTTAAACGTGGCCAGAGCTTCAAATAATGAGGTAAACGTATTTCATAGAAATCCCCGTGAGCAAAAACCTCATATTTCCCAATGTTCTAAATGCTACGCTTTCAACAGGTTTTTTCCTACTCTGGTTTCTATGATTGGTCCAGGCAGGCTATTGCAGTTTTTTTAGGTTACTGCTGTGTTTACATAGGACTGGCTACATGCTAAGTCAGGGAAAGCTATAATCTTGGCTGCAATTGTTGTTAACTCCCCAATTCCAGGTCACATTACTGCTGAAACAGGTAGTATTTGGTCCAGAAGCTTTTATCTGGGATTTCTGACGGAGAACGTGCTGCTTTATTCCATTACAACCCACAACTAATTACAAGTAGCTGCATGCTAACGCCAGGAAAACCTCTAATCTTGGCTGCTAATGTTAATTTCTTCCAAGTATCGCTTTGCCAGACCTTCCTCCACCGCGGCGCTGCGGAGGAGGGTCTGGCTAGTCCACACAGCATTCCGGGACGGGAGAGAAACGTGCTCTGGTTTATTGGCATTTCTTTAAACCAATCACAATCGTCATAGGCAGTACTAAGCGCCGGACGGAGCAACGGTGCCGCTGCAAAATAGCCTCGGGAAGGAACTTGTTTTGGTGGAACATGTGTACGTTCAAAAGTAGTTTTGGTCGTGCGACAGATAGTTTAGCTAGCTGTCTGGATTTACCCTGCAGAGATCTGAGGAGCAGTTAACCATAGTCTTTATGAATCCACCAGAGTTTAAAATGGCGACACAAAGGAAGCCTAAGGCACGGATATCCAGCCTAAATGAGTGAAATCCGGCCGAATTTCCGTTCGGCAACGGAGCGTGGATATAAACTAATTTTTCCCCAATTTTCAGACTGATCTCATAAAGTATGCCATTTTGGCATTTTATCAAGACGCATAATAGTTTTTTAGCGTGTTTTTCGACGCCGTTTGGCCGCCATTGACCTACTTTACGTGTGATTTTTTGCCGTAGCGAGTAGTATGAAGGGACGTAAGTCTGCGGCTGGGTAAACACTGGACTATCACCCAGGAGAGGCGGTCTCGCGATAGTACGGCACGGTCTCGCGATAGTACGGCACGGTCTCACGATAGTACGGCACGGTCTCGCGATAGTACGGCACGTTCTCGCGATAGTACGGCATGTTCTCACGATAACACGCAAAGTGGCGACGCCACGTGGTGTGTATGTTTACATACGCTGTATACAGCGTAGACATACACGTGGATAGCTCAAAATGCGTACAGATAACACGCCATTTGGCTTTAGGAAAGTGGCGTGTATGTTTATGCAAAGTCATGATGCCACGTTGCCAATTTTTGGTCAGATTACTGCTAAAACATATCCGGTTGGGTAGTATTTGGTTTAGAAGCCTTTATTGGTGATTTTTCATGGTACAAAGTCCTGCACCGTTGCAGTCAGTCTCAGGCTCTGAGTGCAACAACAGCGGAGATTCCACACTGACCAATCAGAGGAGACTGGGCTTTGTCAAAGGCAGAGGGTGAATACAGGTGCATCAGCCATGGGCAGTATGAGCAAAATAGAGTATTTTTTCAACATTAAAGCATGTGAACATGTTCTAGTAGAATCACAAAATACAAGTATGAATCTGAAAACAGAATATATAGGTCTCCTTTAATGTGGCCCACCAATGCACAAACACACGTTCATCCTCAGGGTGCATTTGAATGTTGCAATGTTTCTTGCTCACGTGTATCTCCTTCCTCTTCATCTATCAGGGGAGGAGAAGCTGTTTGGGGACCTTCTTGTTCTGGGTGGAGCAACACTGTACGGGATCTCCAACGTCTGTGAGGAGTTCATCGTGAAGAACCTGAGCCGCGTGGAGTTCCTCGGCATGATGGGACTCTTCGGATCCTTCTTCAGTGGCATCCAGCTGTGAGTTGGTGTGGTGGGGAGAGATGTACCGTATGACAGCTGGGCAGGGGTGGAAAGTGACTAACAATACTCAAGTACTGTTAGTACTTAAGTACAATGTTAAGGTACTTGTACTTTACTTATATGTTTTAGGAGAACCCTTGGTTCTGTACAAACATGCCATCTTCACCTTGACATGGGAGGGTTGCAGATGCTGTTGTCAAATATGAGTTAGTTTTCTGATTCCACAATAAGGCGTGTGTCCTTTTCAGTCCTTCCAGAAAAATTATTTTTTTTGTGATTGTTGCGGGCAAAAATCCTTGATTATGCGTTACGTTTTCTTAAAAAATGCGATGGAACATGCGGGATATTTATGCAATTTTATGCAATGAAATTTCGGGAACTTGCAAAAACTGCAGTTTGATGAAAAAGAGAAAAAAAAGTGATTCCCCCAACACCCTGCTTTTCGATGATGTTCAGGTCGCGTAATTACGTCACTTCATAACGTTCCCATGGCAACAGGGGAAAATGGCTGCTCTTGTGTGAAGTAAACACAACATTTTTAAACTTTCTGCTAAGATATATTATGGGACTTTTTTGCAAAGAAAATGCGGGGATTATGAAATCATGCAAGCCCCGCATATTTTGCGCGGAAATCTGCAATTTATGCGGCGAAAGTGCGGCGTATTTGAAAAACTGCGGCCCCCGCATAAATATGCGGACTTTGGCTGATTATGCATTGAATTATGCGATCGCATAATCGCGTTTTTCTGGAGGGACTGCCCTTTGGTTGTTAAGGCCATGAACGAGTAGATTGTTGTGTTGCGTTCCAGTAAAACTGTACTCTGTACAAACCAGAGAATCGATTTTTTTTATTGAGGTTTGAAATAAGTCTAATGCAAATGAATCTGTGGAGCTCAGCGGGACAACTTTCCCAGTAGGCACCATGACGTTCCTGCAGTATGTGTGCAGGGATTGTGTTAATCTCTGTGTTTGTGCTCTGTTGCATCAGGGCCATCATGGAACACAAGGAGCTGCTGAAGGTACCCTGGGACTGGCAGATAGGTGAGAATGCACGTGCACACATAAACAGACACACAAGTAATATTACCACAAAATGTGAGGTTACCCAAAAGGTGCTTGAAAAAGCAGCGTGCATGTAACGTCTTGTGATTTTCTCCCTCTGCGTGTCTGCAGGTCTTCTGTACGTTGGTTTCAGTGCCTTCATGTTCGGCCTGTACAGCTTCATGCCGGTGGTGATAAAGAGAACGAGTGCCACCTCCGTCAATCTCTCCCTGCTCACAGCTGACCTGTACTGCTTCTTCTGTGGCCTCTTCCTCTTTCACTACAAGGTAATATCAAACTGCCAGGGAGCATTCATTCGGTGATGTGCAGGTCAAAAGATGTCCAGACATCGAGCATCACACAACAAAGTGTCGGAGCTCGGGTTGCGCGGTGGGTAAATGGCCCGCAAGGTGTTGACGAGGAAGAAGAACGCGTTAAACAAAAAATCCATTCTACACTGTAGTAACAGTAACACAACATCTATTCCCTGTTATGTAGAAGGTCTCTGACCAGGACACAAAGGCTGACAGTACCTATGATGAACCATGGATTCACTGTTTAGTAGCTAGGACTGTCACAAAAAGCCACTTAAAGGGATTTTTCACACCTGAAAGTCCAAACCAAGGTCTGGACAAAGGTTCGTGTTTTTGTTACATTGAATACATTCAACCCGGTCTCACGGCAGTTCGTGGAATGGCCACGTTATTTTTAATCTATAGATGCGTGTTCACGGGGGACGTTTTTGCCGTTTGTTTCGCAGTGGCCACGACGAAATGGTCTATACGGAGATTAACGGGGAAAGCAAACGCCCGGGAGACGGCCGCGGGGGAGGACGCATCACACGCCTGGGAGACGGCCGCAGGGAACACGCGACAATAACGGGACGGTTAACGGGGAAACAAAACGCCACACGCGGGACGCGATCCCCGGCATCCGGGGTGAAAGTCCAGAATAGTTTGACCCGTCCACCACCCCAACCAACCTCCTTAGGTGGATTTTCGGGCATTTCATACTACTCGCTACCGTAGACATGCTGTGACCACGACATATGCTTCCCATTTAAATACATTATTTCACATTTTCACCATGGAAAAAAACGACAAAAGCGTCCCCCTGCTAATGCTTGCTCTTGATGGAATTACTGTAATTGTTGGGGTTTTGGAAATTACAGAGTGTGGTCTAGACCTACTCTATCTGTAAAGTGTCTCGAGATAACTTTTGTTATGATTTGATACTATAAATAAAATTGAATTGAAATTGAATTGAATGAACACATATCAATAGATTAAAATAACGTGACCATTACACGAACTGCCGTGAGACTGGGTTGATACATTTGATCCGGTAAGTTTCGGTTTCACGCTGCAGTCATGCAAGCACGCTAAAGAACTCTACATGACATTACTACGCCCTGCTGTCATCACATACGTGAGCCGCGTCTCCCGATACTTGTAATTGATTGGTTTGCAGACGGGCCGTTCCCGTCTTCTCGTATCCTCTCTCCGGTGTTGGAATTTTTGTGAGATTTTTCCAGCTGACTCCTGCTCTCCCCGCGCTACCGCGGCTCTTTCTGTTTTGTTGTGCGGATGAAAAGCAAGGCACGGGAACTTTACTTGGGTTTTGAGGAGCTGCAGCATTTATTGAGAGACAAACTAAAACCTACACTGTACATTTACTACCACTTAAGTAAACTGCTAACTTATTATTTCTTATGTATCCGACAGCTGTCTGCTCTGAGCGCATCCACCGTCACTCAACCACACACTGAGCACAGAGCTGTTCCTGAAAGGAGCTACACTTCTCTTATAACATGGCGATAGCCTGCCAGAACTTCCTGTATTTGATCCGAAAGTCCCAACCATCCAAAAAATGCTTTGAACACTATAACAGTTTGATCTGGACCGAGACCACCTCTTTTCGTCGGACGAAATTTGGTCACTTTGGTCCGGCCCGTGGTCCGGGGAAGGTTTCCCACCTGTAATTTGGTTTTGGTATGAAACCGAAAAGTCCGAAAGTTCTTACCAAACGAGGTAGGTTTGAAAGCACGCTAATTAGTCAACAAAGACAAGTTGACTGCTAAGCCTAAAGTCAATTCATGTGTGATCAATGTCATCTTGCTTGAATTTCAAATTCCAAAATGGCACCATATCTGTCTTCGGGCGCCGACACATTTACAGAAAAGACTTTATACCAGTGCCAAAGGCCACGTCAGGTTCTCGGAACAAATCTGGTAGGGCCTCATTAGGTTCGGTTGAATTTGGTTTTGCCGCACCATGCATACCTTGTTTTTTGAAGCAGACAGCAGTCCGAGCTCCGGCGAAGCTCTGCACCCGTCAGCAGCGTTTTCCTCGCCGCCGGTCCCCCAGAGCAGCATGATCACCGGGAGGGTCCGGTACAGCCTGAACTCTGCAAACGGAGATCCCGTTAGCGCTAGCTTCACAGCGGAGCGTTCTGTTCCATTCTAAATGATGCAGCTTAGCTGTCTTATCAGCTTTCTTTGGCGTTGGCTATAAACGTCTTTGGGGGGGGGGCCAAAACTTTATCTATGCAGGAAAAACACTCTTGGCTGACTGTCATTTACCCTAAATCCCCCCTTATCTGCTGATATTTCAGTCATGCAATTCAGTAATAGGCTAGCTAACACTTGTAACCAATTATCACGAAGCAATAACATTTTAAAATATACAGGGTTCAACGCTAAGCTTACAACTGTTTAATACAATGTAGGCTACTGTCAAAAACACTGGAGCTAACTAGAAGTAGCGTGAATTGCTTGAAAATGACTTGAGCTAGCTGTATTTTCTGTTTTCCTCTTACCTCTGCGGCACTAGTGTCCTCCGCTGCAGCAGCCGAATTTAAACCTTTTGAAAATGTTCGGACTTAAGAGCCCTTTTTTGGCTTTCTCAAAGTTTTCCCGCACCACCTTTTCTCTTTTTACGGTCCATTATCAAGCTCTTACTGACAACCAGCTTTTAGCTCGTGTTGGACTCTCTCTGAAGACGTGCTTGATTTTGACTGAATGTCCCAATTTGAGTAACCTCTGATTGGGTCGGTCATCTCAGGACCAGGCCAGTTGTTGCCGACTGGCCAAATGCTTAATATTTATTATTATTATTATTATTATTATTATTATTATTATTATTATTATTATTATTATTATTATTATTATAATAATTATTATAACCATAGTGAAATCGTGCAAGTGATAAAAACCTGATCCGTTTGTCGGCCTGTAAAGACAATTTATTTGTATATTAAAAAAAGAAATCTGACCGGCCCACATAAAACAAAAATGGTGCGGCCCCTCCGGCATTTGCCAGAATTGCCAGATGGCCAATCCGCCCCTGAGCAGACAGACGGGGCTAAGATGCCGCTCAGGAATATGAAGTTTGAAACTACTTGTAGCTTTTCTGCTGATAAATAAACAATGTAAGGTTACATCAGCTGCAATACATGCTGAAGCCAGATCATAAAGTGGACCTAGAATAGATCCCTGGGGGACACTGACATACTTACACACCAATTTATGTAAACATTATACAGTACAACAAGGCAATCTGATTGGTCAACTAGACATTTATATCGTGCTCAAATCTGCATGATAGCACACCAAGAGCCGTTTCAGCAGGGCTGTACTACTTGAGGCGCTTTTCTGTTGTCTCGGACTCGTCTTGGACTCGTTGGTATTTGGACTCTGACTTGTCTCGGACTCGGGCATTGGACTCACCAAATATTCTAGTTGGTCTCGACTGAGTCCAGCACTATATGCTTTTGTTCTGAAGTAACTTTGCTCCTTCAAAACAAAACCATTGATGAAGAGCGCTCGTTCAGAAAACAGGTATTATTTGAATTCAAAATCTATCCAGAACGGGCGTTGTGATTGGTCGCCTGGTATATATTGTAGGATTTTATTCTAAAATGTGACCGATGACCGGTCTGGCCCTAAAAAGGCCAGACTTAATCTGACTCCAATTCTATGGTCACTGAAGAGTGTTCGTTTAGTGGTAGATCAGAGGAAAAGACTCAGGATTCAAATTAAGACTCAAGATTCGTCCAGTTAAAGTTAATAACAAGCTTTAGTGAATGATATTGCAAAATACAAAAGCGTATGCATACGGATCAGATTACTTTAAGACAAAACAGCCTATCGCTAAAACCTAGCAGACAGACAGAGTTTCCCCCAGCATCTGATGCCAGCTAACCCAGAAACTTCACTTTTTATCCACTTTCTCTGCCTCCTCCGTGGCGCTGTTATCAGTTGGATATAGTCCCGATCTTCTGGCTCCGGCCGGCTCCTTAACGATATGTAACACACCGTATGAAAACATGACCTTGACTCGGCTCAAAAGAGACAAGTGGCTATTGATGGATCGTAACACCTGTTTGTTTTAATCTCCTGCAAATTTAAGGAGTTTTCATGAGAGCCAGGTCATTCCCATACTTTGTGTCACAAATCACGCGCTTGCAAAACACTGACCATTGTTCTCTCACCCTGTTCATCTGGGAAAGGAATCCTCCTTTTGGTTCAAGTTTTAATTATCTATTTTCGAGCAACTGCTGTATCTTCAATTTTAATAATGTCTCATCCTTTCCCTGGCTTCCTCATGGCCCAGAAGAACAGGGAGAGAGAATGTCAGGTCATGAAATCTGAGGTCTTACATTATATTCTTAACAAAATAATCCTACAGTATACACCTGGCTGCATCATATACCTCAATCATCAGGTATCAGTCATTTTCATTTTGGCCACAGACACAATGTCAGCGAGCTTTTTGTACTATGAATTCTTCAGGACAAGTAATAAGTTCAACAATGGGAACATTTCCATTTTATATTTTAACTAAATACTAATATGGCCTAATTTGATCCTATAGTGTGTTACTCTTCACTTGCTTTTTGATTATTGCAAATAATAAAGCAAAATTATCATCTTAAAGTAGAAGATTAAGGGGGTTTAAGACCGACCCAGTTGTCAATTTCCCGTTCAGCGCCCACGTTGTTTAAATAGCAAATGCACCTGCGCCCATCTGTGCGCCCATGGGCGTGCTGGTCTTACAGGGAGGTGTGTTTAGGTGCATTCTGGGTGTATTGCTATCTTGAGGCAGAAGAAAGTTTATCGCACTATTGGCCAACAAAAACCTGGTCTAAAGTCAATAACGCAGCATTTCATTGTTATTTTAACAGCACAAAATGCTCCTAGGCTTGTGCACAGCACGCACACACTATGCTTGTTACATACACAGGGACGTGCAGCAGCTCACAAACATGCGAAAGATTTAAAATAAAAATATTACAATGTGAAATAGTATTATGATATGATCTGCTTGCGCGCATTCGCTTCACGCACGAGCAGATCAGTGTCTTCTCCTGAAAATCTCTCCTTCCAACTCAGCAAATCAGCCATCATTAAAGCAATGCGCCAAGATACAAACGTGCATGGCTTTTAAAGGGAATGGAAGATGACACTCTGATTGGTATATTGCATGTTAGGCCCAAAACACACCTATGATTAATTAAGACAATAAGTACAACCCTTTTGAACCATGCGCCTGGCGCACGGACCCTTTGTACATGCCCTAAACGCACTTGCGCCGGGCACTTCGCGCCATGCGCTTAGATCGTTAAAATAGGGCCCTTACTATCTCTCACATCACATAAATTATAAACAGGTAAGTAAATGGTCTTGAAGAGGATTCTTTTTTTTCTGTCTCGGTACTGACTGTCTCTCATTTGGACTCATTCTTGACTTGGACTTGAACTTTTTTGGACTTGGTCTTGACTTGGACTTAAACCTCTTTGGACTCGGTCTCGACTAGTCCCGGTCTTGGACTTGTCTTGGACTTGACTTGACTACAGCCCTGCGTTTCAGCACACCATGCTCATCACTAAAAATATCACTCATGTCAACATTCCAGAGTTGAATCAAAAACAGTTTTTTATTCATGAAAATAAATCACAAACCACAGTGGAACACATAGAAGCTCCCCAACATATTTATATAAAGTGATTCATTGGATTAAATGAGTTCTTTTTTACAACGTTATGGAGTTAACTGTTACTGGATTAGCGCTGTGTCAGCTGTGCCGCTGACACAGCGCTATGTTAAAAATAGCCTGCTACATGTGAAGTCCGCGGACATATAGCAGTTTTTTGTTGATGTGTGCCGTATTTATTCAGTTTAGGAAATCCCACAATCTCTACAAAGCTAACGTTAGCGTAAGTTGGCTGGCTGACTAAACAGGGAGGGACTAGAAATCTGGTCTCTGTTGCTTTTTTTGTAATTTCGAGAGCAAATTGTCTCGCGATATGAACGCAGTTTGATACCGTTGTTGTATAATCGCAATATTATACGAGAGGGTGTGATTTAACGTCATTATTGGCACGGCAGTGATGCGGTTCGTAAGCATCGCTGAAGTGCCAATAATGACGTTAAATCACACCCTCTTGTGTGATATGGCCTAATTAAACCAGCATAAAGCAACAGTGTAGAAATACAGCTTCTATGTTTAAGTGTGTCTGTCTCTGTGTTGCAGTTCTCGGGCCTCTATCTGTTGTCGTTCCTCATCATTATCTTGGGCCTTGTCCTTTACTCCACTTCATCTACCTACGTGGCCCAGGACCCGCGAGTCTACAAGCAGTTCAGGAACACAGGCGGTCAGCCGGCCACCGACCAGCCTCCGCTCAGTACCGGAGTCCTGGAGCCCTCCGTCACCTACACCAGCCTGGGTCCCGAGGCGGGGGATGAGCTTCCTGTACGTGTGGCCTAAAATCTGGCAGGTAGTTTAGTCTGTCAGCTGAGGGATCAGTGAGTCAGCTGCAGCTGTATACAGAGAATTAGTGCTGGCTGTACCCTGTCTGCAGAGCAGGGCAGCTGGGTGATCACCCAAGTAGGTCCAGGTTTTAATTTTACGGCCTGTGTTGGGAGGGGGCGGGGCGGCAAGTCTCCACCCGCTCAGTGACCAAGTTAAGACAAATTCATGTATTCAAAATTTGTATCTGAAAAAAAGCAGAATGTCGTTAAAACAAATAGCAAAGTGAGTTGAGTTCACTGTGATCAAAGACTGTTAGTAGACAGTAGTGACTGAAAAAAAATCATGTAAATAGATGGTATTGTAATTTTACTGTAATTTAATCTCCTGCTTTCATTTTTTTTTATATCTGTCAAGAATGTCTGTGCTTAATACCGGTGGATATGCTAAAGTTGAAACGGCGGAATGTTGGAAGCAATATATTTCCTAACTTCACAGGGTTACTGAAAGACTTTTTGGTTCTATGTCAACTTTATGACTGTATACAATCTCCTGTCTGGATTATTTACAAAGGATTTATTATTCTCCTCTTATAATTGGCTTTTGTATCCTGTTTGATGTGGTGCATTGAAGTTGCTGTCAACAATGTGCTTACAATGTTACTTATAGTAAAATAAAACATCTTTGTCAAAACACCCAGCCCACAAGCTCTGTGAGAAGAGTCCAATTTTAAAATGTACTTCAGTTCAGTTTACGAATACCATTCATGTACAATGTTTTGGAATTGAACACTTGAACTAGCCTGGATGCCAGCCAAATTTAGCCCCGCCCACAACATTTGAGGTCGGGAAGTTCGGTCTGGACTTGATCCGTTGTGGAGCAACTATGCTCAAACCAGAGCTGTTTGGACCAATCAAATTGTCAGGGCGGGCTTTATACGATGATGGACAGATGATCAACAGTCACGTAATCAACCACGTCACCAAAGAGCGCTTGGGTTGAATTAGTTTACAACAAAGAGGGCTGCCACTGGAGAATTGAGATGTGTAGATTCCGTTATAGAAGAAATCGACGCATTAATTTTAAAAGAGGAACAGAGAACCGCGGTCACGTATGTATACACATTGCCACACCCGTCCGCACGACACCGAAACTGCCGCCTCTGCCTTTGCTCTGTGGAAGCCTGCCTTTGACTTGCAACCTGATTGGTTGTAGGTCTATCCAATTGAGTGCAGAGGCGTTTTCTTTCCTGGTTCGGTTGAGACACGCCCCATAATCCCAGCCCAATGGGGCAGTATCAGACTCATATTCTGACTAGAATCTGAGTATGGCGACGTCAGGCTACACTTGAACAGGAAGAACAATCTAAGTCAGGGGTGTCAAAGTCAATTTCACTAAGGGCCACCCTGGAAAATGAGAATCGCATCAAGGGCCAGACATGTTAACGTTTATTGACATGCTTTTATTTAATGGAAAAAGTCAAAAATATCTTTGACTATATTACTGTGTATCTGATATAGCCTTCTCACTTACAGTTTGGTCGCCATAACGCCAAAAAAATAAGTCCGCAAAAAAGTTCCCTAGCCATCATAGAATTTAGCAAATCAGGCTACCACACAGCCGACTCACAACAAACTGTTTCACAGCCTGAATATCAAAAAAACTGTAGTTGTGTGGGAATTTCAGACTCTCAGATTTGCCAAATTCTGCTTTGAGTGTCGCGTAAATTCAAAATTTGCGAGGGGCCTGATTTGGCCCGTGGGCCTTGAGTTTGACACATGTGATCTAAATAGTAGTAAGTCGAGTTCAAAGTCTTTGCTGGAACATAGCTAAGCTAGCTAGCTAGCAAGCAAGCAAGTCAAGCAGCAAGTAGTTTATTTCCACGACGTTCCACTTCCGAGATTGCTCCGGTGTCGTCTGACGCTACCAATGATGACGCAGTGATTAGTGACGATTCTCTCCGACCAATCCGTAGTCTGCAGGTTTTCACGTCACCTTTTGGTATCGCTTCAGCTCGCTTAAAAAAAAAAAAAGTACCTGCTAGCTAGTACCAGGTATTTTTTTTTTCATAATGGAAAAACAAAAAATGCGAGTAGAATCAAGGCGAGTCGAGCAGGTACCATGTAGTGGATAACGCCATAAGACTTTCAGCTCCACACAACTCTCTCTGTATTTCTCAGTCTGGCTATGTTCAGAAGATTGAGTCGTCCGGCGATTGAGTCGTCTGGCGATTGAGTCTTCCGGCGTTTTTCGCTCGCAGAGACTCGAGCGAAGATAATGATCTCTTCTAAAAGAGTCCATCATGTTTTTTTAATCCTCCTTGGCTACTAGCAACTGCGTGGAGGAGGGGTGGGGGCGCGTGCGCTATCACGGAAGACTTGCATCACGTGGACGCGCCGACAGTGTTGTTGTCATTACTTAGAATTCCTGATGGGGGAGACAGAAACTACGCACTATAGCTTTAAGTCTAAATAACATATGCCTTAACATGTAACCACTTTATGTAAAACTATTTATTGACCATACAGAACCAAACTCAATTTATGAAATATTTATTTATGTAAGAAAAGCAAAATACACCAAACAATAATTATGAACTAAATAGTAAATCTAATGTATGTACATTGTTAACACGGCTAAGCTAACCTGGGCTCATACCACAAAGATAACACAGCTACAAAAGGCTAACCTAGCTCGTAACACTGTTGCGTTGAATGTGAAGAATGAGACTAAAGCTGGCCTGTAGCGTCCGCCCGCTGGAGGCCCTGAATCTGAATCAATTTCCCTGAATGAATCTCATCTGCAATGGTTGGGTTAAAACCGATCAACAACACCACCACACCCCCTCATGTCAGTCTGGCCCTGTCCATCAGCTAACCACGCCCACTTCTCTAAAGACACTAGACTGATGCTATGATTATTAAGTCTCTCAATATTGAAGTGTTATGTCATCTTTTTTTGGCCATGTCCCCACTCTTGTCAGTAAATGTATTTCCCAATATATTGACTCTGAATTTTCCCTTTCCTATGAAAATATGCTGTTTGGCTTTTATTTCTCACACTGTTACCAAAGTGAATGAAAACTATCAATTTGACGTCATTACTCGCAAAATCTCACATTTATAAATCTAGATTTTCCGATCGTAAACCACCCTTTTTTAATTTGTGGAAATTAAATCTAATTTACGTTAATCCTATATTCTAAAAACTATTAAAACTGAATCTGTGTATCCTATCCTATATAGTATTTTTATGAACTGATGATATCTGTCTATGTACTAATCACTTTTTTCTTTTGTTGTATGTTTCATTTTTATTTTTTATGTTTATCATGTTATTTGTCATGATTAAAATACCAAAGACAGTTTAGAATGGTAATACATCCATGAGACTGAGAATGCTGCAGTCGTCCTATGGGGGGCAGCAGAAACGCTAAAGTGCATGTAAACCACCTTCCACTTTGTTTTAGAAGCAGAAGAAGAAGAGGAAGAAGGAGAACGAAAACGAAGCGCATCATCCATCTTTGGGAAAGCACCAGCTACCTAACGAGAGACTAGAGAAGAACAAACATCGGCCATCATGGGAGCCGTGCTGGGATTGTGCTCCATGGCGAGCTGGGTAAGTGACACACGTCTTGTTATCAGTGGATATGCTATTATCTCTGCTATTAGCTAGCTGCTTCGACTTCACAAAGCGCTGTCGGTCGTGACTGCGCAATAACACGCACGACAGGCCGCTGAATAATTCACTGCGGACGTTGATAAACGCAATGTAGCATTCACTTAACGTTACTGTTCGCCCATAATGCTGCCGATACAAAGGTTTTAGTTCATAACGTGGGTTGGTTATTGGCTCCTGTAGTTACGGAGGCTAACTGTAGGGCTACATGGCGTCTTTCTTTTTGTTTGGAAACCAGCTAGCTAGCTAGCTAGCTAACGTTCGTTTACGTCAACCCTAACCCTTACGTTAAATTAGGGTCGTTAAATAATGCCGAACCGTCTGTTGTTACTAAATGAAATGTGTGCATTGGTGTATAGTCGTCGTGTCGACGTGTATTTGGTGGTTCGCCGTTTGTGAAAATTGTAAACACGCAGCTGTCGATGATGTCAACAGAGCAAGGTGGACGTTAACGCCAGCTGTTGCAACACTGCAGCATGTAAACAGGTCGGGTATCCGCTGCAGTCAGCAACACGAGGACCTATTGCGACATGCGGAGGCAGCTTACACCGGGCCTAGCTGTCTGCCTGTCTGTGTGGTAATTAGAGTAAAAGGAATACATTCTAATACTGATTTGTGTGCAGATCCCATGCCTGTGCGGCAGCGCCCCCTGCCTGCTGTGTCGATGCTGCCCCAGCGGAAACAACTCCACTGTGACTCGCCTCATCTACGCCTTCTTCCTGCTGCTGGGAGTGGGTGTTGCCTGTATTATGTTGATGCCCGGCATGGAGGGGCAGCTTAAGAAGGTACGTGTGGTTCGTCAAATAAAATAAAAATAAAATCCCAAACTGTGGGTTATTAAAATAAAACATTGGTCTTTGGTTAAAGTGATCATATTATGCTCATTTTCTGGTTCATAGTTGTGTTTAGAGGTTATATCAGAATAGGTTTACATGGTTTAATTTTAAAAAACACCCTATTTTTGTTGTACTGAACATTGCCGCAGCTCCTCTTTTCACCCTGTGTGTTGAGCTCTCTGTTTTAGCTGCAGAGTGAGGCATCACACTTCTGTTCCATCTTTGTTGGGAGTCGCACATGCGCAGTACCTAGGTAAGGACTACTAGCCAGTCAGAAGCAGAGTATGATGGCGTGTCCTGACAGTACCTAGGTAAGGACTACTAGCCAGTCAGAAGCGGAGTTTGAGGGCGTGCCCTGACAGTACCTAGGTAAGGACTACTAGCCAGTCAGAAGCAGAGTATGAGGGCGTGCCACGCTAGCAGTGACGCACGTTTGTCTCTGAAGTAAAGGCTGGACTACAAAAGAGCTGTTGGGAGCAGTTTGTGAACAGTGTTTTCTGTTGGAGATAGGTGCCTTTGGGGTGGACTTTGGGCTTTTTCACTTTGTAAACCTACAATGTGCACACAAAAAATAATATATGAAAAAAATGTGTGGGCTTACAAGTGTTGAATGACGTTCACGAAGTTACACATTTCGTTTAAAAAGGTCTTAAATTATGTCTTGCCCTTTCGTAGGATGAAATAATTACCGTAACGTCCTAAATAAATGCTATGTGTGTGAGTGTGACAATTTACTCTGTGTGACTGGGATGTAATACGGCAGTACAGGTACTATTTGCGTCAGTGTTTTTCTTTACGCTCTTGACCGTGGAGTGTGCGCGGACCATGACGCGGATGCGGGGTGCGCGACACATGGATGTAGCTAGGCTATAACAATAATAACGGCGTAATGTGGTGTTTTAGCTTAAATCCGTGGACATGGTGAGAAAGCTCTGTCCCTAAACATCCAAGCTCGGGCGCAAATCAATTGGCTTTCAAGAAGGAAAACAAAACGTCTGGCACCGTGCTACTAAGCTAACGTTAGCTCGTCGACTGGGCAAGTGTCTGAAGGTCTGGCCAGAGGTGCGGACAAGCTGGCGGACGAGGCTGGAAGACCCGCCTGCTGGTTCCTGATCAGCTAGCAACGAAGAGAAGGTTGTGAATAAGACGATGACGGTGTCGGCGGTGCTCCACCTTTGGTAGGGTATGTTTGAAACGCAGCCAACGTGCTAACGCACATTTGACGGTGTCACCCAGAGGTGCCGATCACCGGGGTGAGAAACAAAAAACCCGGAGCCCAACTCTTTATTGTCGCTGCAGTAGCCTTTAGACACATAGCGGAACGGGATGAAACAATCGCTGAAGCAATTGGCATTTACATTGGCTTATTATATTACATTATATTGGATTATCTAGCCAAGGTGGAACTAATTGTGACACCTCCTTAATGCACACATTTCATTTTTTTTTTTTTTATCATCCTATTTTTTTATTTTTTTTTTAAGTTTCATAGCATGAGCATTCATGCAACAAATACTTTATTTGATGTTATTAGATTACAAACACGCCTTAAAAAGCTATTGTGAACTAAATATGATTGTTGAGTATTATAATAAAATGTCATTACCTGGTAAATCATTCTTTTCTCAGGCCTAAAATCCACACATTTTTTCATTATAAAGCTGTGAAGTTGGCATTCAATTTCATCCTAGGTGGTATTATATATACTATATAAGGTAGTATTAAAAACTCTTAAATTTAACTTGAAGAATCCTGGGGGTACCCTGTATAAACCATACCGAATGAAATTTATTATCCCGTCTGTTAAGACATGTCCACAATCTTTTCACAATTTGCAACGGAACTGTTTATTTGTTGTTATTGTACACCATTTTTTTTAGTTTGAATTTAAATAATAAAAAAGCTTTCACTGAAAAGTGATATGTTTCATTATTAGTAGCCCTTGAATAAAAGCAGTGAAGTCTTGCAAACTTGATTTTATAGATTTGACTTGGTGTTGAATTGCATATTATAACAATAAAAAAAAATGTCCCTTTTGGCCTGAAGTAATTACAATGTAAGGTAAAGCATTTCTACAACATGTTTGCCGCAGTAGAAAAGAACGGCAATGGTTAGTCGTGGGATGGTACTGAAATATTGTTTTGTTCATCAGGAAAAGAAAACACTCAATACTCTCTTTACTTTGTTGTTTGCATCTTGTTATACATTAAAAACTAATAGGGCGCGATCGCAAAAGGGTTAGTGCTATCTGTATAGGTAGATGTGAATAGCTTATGACTTGGCCTGGAAAAAAGTTCAGTCAAAAGATTTTTTTTTCACTTTAATCCCTGGGAAAGGGAAAAAGCATAATGTGAGCACTTTAATATACCGTATTTTCCGCACTATAAGGCGCACTTAAAAGCCTTTAATTTTCTCAAAAAACGACAGTGCGCCTTATAATCCGGAGCGCCTTATATATGGATCAACCTCTCGGATCACTGCCCCGTTGATGGGACACTGCGTCGCTGTAACCTTGATAAAACTTCCACTCATTCGCGTTTTTATAACTTTAAAGCATTAAATATTCAAAATATACAGCCATGCGACACACCAATTGAAAGCTTAGCCTCTAATGATTCATTTAAGACCACATACAAAGCATACGATGATTTATAGCAGTTACACAACTGTTACAAAGTAAACAATTTACAATAAAACAATTCCGCCATAATCTGCGCAGGTGTCGAGAGTGCATCCATACCTGATTTCGTTGTCCTTTCAGCAACAAAGTGGTATTTTGGCCAAAACTTGATTTTCATAAATCCACAAGAGTCCAAGGAAATGTAATATCCAAGCTTTATAATCCAAAACGATCTGTTCGCCTCACAATGTTGAAGTTTCTAGCCGAATCACAACGGAAAAACGCGGTTTCCATTTCGCGACTTGTCATCGCTGTAGCTTCTCTGCCCAGCTTGCTACGGGATCGATGGTGCGCGTCATCGTATTCCCTAGCTTCTAAGCTTTCGATTGGTAGCTCATATTAGCCAATCCGTTCAGGTTTGCCTCTGATATGGCCAATGGAAGCGGACAAGCCGATGACAACATGTCAGGGACCACGTTGAGACGATCGCCATTTCTCGGACCACTTAGATTTAAATGCTATAAGGAGGGAGTGAACGGAGTTGTTAGAACGCTTCATAAAGTTTGACTTTATCTGACGGTTTTGTTGACATTCCCTTTAGCACAGCTCCATCTAGTAGATGCATAACGCAACCCCAGTCAAACGTTTGACTGCAGTATCTTCTATTCTATGCGCCTTATAATCCGGTGCGCCCTATATATGAAAAAAGTTCTAAAATAGGCCATTCATTGAAGGTGCGCCTTATAATCCGGTGCGCTTTATAGTGCGGTATTTTAACTTGATTAAATTATTAAGGGCGTATTTATTCATTGAAATCCGTAGTACATTACAATGGCGATGATATCCAGTTGATTTTATTTGTGTATTAACTTGTACTGGCTCCCCAGTAAAACAAAGACTAAGCTGACTCGTACAACGATAAATCACAGCTGCTTCTGGGGCTATTTGGTCAAGAGCCACCTCAGTGATTTCTAAACCTAATTTACAATCGCTTGTTGCACATTTAATGAACCTCCATAGTGTTTATTGATGTTTATTTTAGTTTGCACAATCTTATACCATTTCCTTATACCAATTATCAATTTGCCCGCGGGGGTCTTTAAAGTTTGAGCTACTGTTATGTTGACTATTATAATTCCCTAATTATTACTCTAATAGTATGTGTCCACATAGGCATTTTTTTGATGGCAGAGATCGCCCCCTGCTTTCCAGCATTGGACGCTCTGTGGGCTTGGCACTAGCAGTTATCAGTTCCTCTTCAATGTCCACTGACGAGCAAATAAAACAGGCTGCGCCCTCCTACAACCGCGATGGCTGCATCTGATTGGACGAACGCTTCACTCGTCTGCTCCTGGATTTCAAATAAGACCATAATGGTGGCTCGTTTGGAAATGTTATCTTATTTTATGGAAATGGTTCACCAAAATGTGTTTCTGAAAACATTTTATGCGAGGAATAGGCTATGCAGTTGCAGAATCTGTCTCCGCATGGACCTCAGCTTTATGCAAATGAGGAGCGGGCAAGCCGACGCCCCGCGTCTCGAAAGTTGCCGAAACGCTACCAGAATGCATTGCCCGGCTGCTTACGTAGACAACGAATGGGAAGCGTGGAAATGCCGCTCGCCAGTGGACACGTAGCACAAGACTTGTGATTGAATCTCCACAGTTGGAGTGCTGTTGTAGCTACAGTGAGGTTTGGTAGTTGTGGCATTTTGTATAAAAACAATCTGATGTGTGAGGCGGCGCAGATGTTTTATCCGTATATTTTAAAAATGAAGACTCATCGATGAGACACTGCCTCTCACTTTGGGTTTTAGTGACGCGAAGGATTGAACTCTTTTCTTCGGTCTTTCTGTCTGACCCTGAAGGCCTGGAGAAGACTCCCTGAAATGGAACAGAGTTTAAAGGCAGAGCAGCTCTCTTAGTGTGTGTTGGACACTCTGATCTAAAGTGAGATTGTGTGTGTGTGTGTGTGTGTGTGTGTGTGTGTGTGTGTGTGTGTGTGTGTGTGTGTGTGTGTGTGTGTGTGTGTGTGGTTGTGCTTCGCTGCAGATTCCAGGTTTCTGTGAAGGTGGGATGGGCTCGTCCATTCCTGGCGTGGAGGGTCACGTGAACTGCGACGTTCTGGTTGGCTACAAGGCTGTGTACCGCGTTTGCTTCGGCATGGCCATGTTCTTCCTGCTCTTCTCTCTGCTCATGATCAAAGTCAAGAGCAGCCAAGATCCCCGAGCTGCGCTGCACAACGGGTGAGTCCGCATCCGTCCATCCATCCATCCATTAACTGACACTCGCACGTTACTGGACTTATCACTTGCATTATAGAGGCCGATGAAAGAGATCATGTTTGGCATTTTTTCCTGACTTGAATGATTAATCCATATTAAAAATTGTTAGCGATTACTTTGAATCTGTGCAAGAATTGAATTCTGCAGTTTTTTTGCCAGCAACTGATGCAGGATCTCTCTCTTTCTCTTTCAGGTTTTGGTTCTTTAAGTTTGCTGCAGCTGCTGCCATAACAATTGGATCATTTTTCATCACAGAAGGTCCCTTCACTACTGGTAACTGTCCGTCATTGTCTTTTTCCTCTCAAATGAAATGCAACGTAGTGGGTATAGATCGATTATAGGCAAGTTTTTTTTTTGGCATATCTGTTCCAAAAATTGGCTGTCGGTCTCCCTAACTATTACTAATATTGGCATCGGCCTTTAAAAACCAGTATCTGTCGATCCCTGGAATGAGTGTTTGTGCCTCTGTGACAGTTGATCAAGACTGTGGATACCAGGGATTAACCTGCAAATGACATCACAACAGATTTTTTTAAAATGAACGTGTTGAAGAATTTTTTTTTATTCATGGCCAAACCCATGTATCTCTAAAATGTCATGAACAAAACAGAAAAAGAGCCTGGGGTTCTGACACATTGAATATTGACCTTTTTAAAAGGAGGCTCACTTTAAAGAAGCATTCAGTCCGTTAGTTTGGAAATACAGTACAATGGTCTTTACTGGACATGGTTATGTTTTTTGTATTCCTGTCCTGGCAACCAAGAGTAAGCTTTTTGTGGCCCAGAACAGGTTTGGAATCAAAGTGAGTTTGCGGTGGTTTTAGATTGCGGCTGTATTAGAATGTGCAGATGCAGTGACGGTGTCTCTTCCACAGTGTGGTTCTACGTCGGCATGGCTGGAGCCTTCTGCTTCATCCTCATCCAGCTGGTTCTCCTCATTGACTTTGCTCATTCCTGGAACGAGTCCTGGGTGGAGAAGATGGAGGAGGGCAACTCTCGCTGCTGGTACGCAGGTATGGTCACGGTGTTGCTATGAGGCTAAACGTATGGTTTAAGAACTTGCTCAATAAACAACCTTAAAAAAGGCTTAGTGTTATTTACAGCTTGTCGGCTGGCTCTTTTATGTGACAGTGATGGATATAAACTGCTCATAGAGACAACAAAGGGCCTAAAGGAGAAAAATGGAAATCAGCAAAATGAGTCGGTATTTCTTAAAGGTTCCATATTATAAAAAGTGAGATTTTCATGTCTGTTTTTTTTATTTTTTTATTATAAAGTAGGTCGAGGTGCTAATATAAATACTGTGAGAAAGGGCTGGTTACCGAAACCCGGTGCTTATACGGCACCGGTGCCTAAATGACCGAACAGCAATCTTTCGGTGCCACTTAAATGCCTGCGCTGCCCTCTGATGCTCCAAAACGGACATTAGAGGCAACAGAAACATTGCTGCATGGGACGCTAGATAACACTTAATACACATTGGTTATACATTGTTATTACATTATTAATAAATCATTTCATTTTGACCAAATGGCCCTAGCAATAAACAAGTTGTTCTTTAATGTCGCCGACTGTCGTTTTGTGCCCTTCTTTTATTTTTTAAAAATTATTTTATATAAAACCGATATAAAGCATCGGTTTAGGCACCGGTACCATTTTAAAAGTATCGCTTAAGCACGGGTATCAGAAAAAACCCAAACGATACCCAACCCTTCTGTGAAAGTATCAAAGCGCTCAATTCATAGAAAAGTACACACAGCCCGTATTTAGAAACTGCGCCTTTTAAATGAGCCGTCAGGACTTTATACATTTGTGATTTCACAACTATTCTTAATATATAGGTATAAGGTACCGCTACAGTGCTGTTGCATTCATTCCCCGGCTGCAATGACGGGGCAGAGACTCAAAGAGCGCGGATGTGGAAAACCTGGAAACGCTGACCAATCGGAGCAGACTGGGCTTTTTGTTCGGGAGGGGAGCTTAAATAGACAGATTCTAAAACGGAGCATTTCAGACAGAGGGTGAATACAGGTGGAGTCAGACAGGATGAGAAAAATGTCTTTTGAACACTAAAGCATGTAAAAATGTTCTAGTAGAAACACAAAATACATGTATGAATCTGAAAATGAACGTAATATGGGACCTTTAAGACATGTTTTTATTGTTGTGAAGGAAAACGTTTCCATTTAAGCCCATGATAAAAAGAATAAAGACGGTGATCTGATCCGATTGTGCCGTAGCTCCCATGTAAAGAGCTTCCTGTTTGATCATGTTGACCTGTTATTTTGTGCGTTCGTAGCTCTGCTGTCGGTCACCACAATCAACTACGTGTTGTCTCTGGTGTCCCTGGTCATGTTCTACGTCTACTACACCCACTCTGACGGCTGCACCGAAAACAAGGTGTTCATCAGCATCAACATGCTGCTCTGCGTCGGCGCCTCGGTCCTGTCCATCCTGCCTCAGATCCAGGTTCGCACCGCCTCTCTTCTACGTTCATGTATGTGACTGAAGAAGGAAAACTAAGATTTGTCATGCTTTTACCCAGAGGATTTTCGGTTCATGCATGTTTATGGTCTGTACTCAACACAACCCCAAGACACTTTTACATGTTCTCTTTTGGTAACCCTTTATTTGAAGGTATCTACATAAGAGTGGCATGACACTGTCATGAACACATGACACATGAACCCTAACCCTAATTAAACCGAATGACCCTTACTAAAAGAAGCCTTATGTCATAAAGGTTTATGACCCGTTCATGACAGTGTTATGACACTCTTATGTAGTTGCCTTCAAGTAAAGTGTAACCTCACTTTTTATATCTCTGGAAAGATCAGAGGCTGTAGAGTGGTACCTGTTGTGGTTTTTTTTTTTTTTTTTTTTTGGTCCAGTTGTAGGTAGGGATGCAACAATTATAGATTTTGTTGGTACGATTACAGTCTGAAGAATAATCGCGGTTTCACGATTATTATGCATTCATTAATTTCACTACTGATGTATGAAATCACATGAACACTCGAGATTTGAACGTGTTATTTATTGCTGCCTATAGAAACCCAAATAACGGTTAACAGTTTTGAAAATGATAACATGATCAGTCATCAACCAACATCTGAAAAGATTAGAGACTAGAGGGGAATCAGTCGCACCACAAACAAAGACCGATGCGCAGCATGCTGCCAAGGAATACATAAATGTGGTGGAGGGATCTCTTTGCAGCCTTATGTCCCATAGGGGATGAAGAGGAGTAAGTCGGTAACGTTAAGCGGGAACGTCAGTGACCTGATTGAGCTGTTGCAGAGTTTTGACTCGTACGGATGTAACGCTATCGTCAGCTGGCTCGCTGTAAAAGCAAACGTCAGCTTCTGATTCGTCAGCTGTTAGCTGGCTCTGCTCTGTGTTTTCCCGGTGTTTACTAACTTTATGTAACGTTAAAAAATCGCAGCAGTACGTTATCCCCCCCACGGGGAGCCGTTGAACCTCACTCTGACAGTCAGTACTCGCCGTGATTTCATGTGTGTAGCGCATGTGCGCACACGAGCGTTGATGTTGTCAAGGAGGTTTAATAAGAACTGCACACACTGTTACACAACGTGCAGTCAGTTCACACTCGGTGTAGCGGAGTTTTTACGAATAATTAACCCTGACATTTTAAAGAGCAGTTAATAGTGAAATCGGTTACCCGCTGCATCCCTAGTCGTAGGGCTGGGTATCCTTCAAAAATATTCGATACCGGTACCAATACCAGTACCGTGACTTCGATACCAGTTCCTAAACTTTTTTTCGATACAAATTTTATAAATCAAAAAGAAATTATAACCTTACACATTACGGCACAATTATTTTTCAGCTCCTACTACACGGGGAGCTTGCCTATGGTCCCACAGCCCAATGGTCCCACATTTCTAAGAATTTCTTTTTTTCACTGAAAATCAGGCCCTATGTTCCCACATTTACTTTTTCATAAATTTGTATGTGATTTTATTTAAATTTTTTTATCCCCCTAACCCTAAAAAATGTTGTAGGAGGATAGGGCTTAAATTGAAGGGAAATGTAGGAACACAAGACCTAATTTTGAAAATGTCCTAGAAATGTGGGAACATAGGGCTTAATTTTAAGAAAAATCTTAAAGGGACCATAGGGCTGTGGGACCATAGGGCTGTGGGACCATTGGGCATAGGGCTGTGGGACCATAGGGCTGTGGGACCATAGCGCTGTGGGACCATAGGGCTGACCCCACTACTGAGCCCCGTCTCTGTGTGTAACGTAGTTTTCCCCTGCGTGTCTTTACAATGTGTGACGTTAGCCAGCCAATCACAGACTTTATTAGATCTTGGTAGAAGCATGCTGCGTGCTCATTGGCTCACTGGCGCTGATGATTTATTCCTTAGGTATTGAAATTTGGTATTGAATGATGAGGCATTTTTTCGATAGGGACTACTTTAAAAGCAATTCGGTAAGTGCCTAAAAAGTATTGAATTAGGTACCCAGCCCTAAACAGCTGGCAATGTGATGCTTGTATATATTGTTTTATAAATTATGTGCAGTATTGCAGTAGCAAGACTGACAGAAAACAAACACATGATGGTGATAAGCGCATGTAGAATGAATCCCAGAGAGGTGAAAGACATGGATGAAAAAGAGAGCCACTAACTTCATCATTTTAGACCGTGCTGATATACAGACGGCTGTTAGCAGGAAGCAGCAGAGTGATTTTTGGTTGTCAGAGTCGGTCTTTGGATTGAGTTTTTCCTGCTAATCCCTGCTGTTTTCTGTGTGAAGGAGTCCCAGCCCAGGTCTGGCCTGCTGCAGTCCTCCCTGGTTACCCTGTACACCATGTACCTGACCTGGTCGGCCATGACCAATGAGCCTGGTAGGATAGCATCCACATACACTACATCAGCGTATTGCAACTACCTGTGCTGCTTCACCTGGCTCTGTTACTGGGAGCTCTTGAGTTTGTTTTTTTTGGGGGGGGGGGGGGTGAATCAGGTTCCTCTCATCCCCAAACTGTGTTTCTCTTACAGTATATATGTTTCTCTTTTTAAAAAGCTGTATCACTGCAAAAAGCTGATAATAAGCAGCAGCTGAGTTAATAAGCGTTAAATATAATTTATATTACTTCTAGTCCTACTAGTCTAGTTCCACTATCTTAATTGTAACTATAACTGCCACTATTCATCATTCCAACTGCTATAATTATTATGAATCATATTTTTCTTTTTTTCTCAATATCTATATCAGCGTCTGTGCCCAAACCGGCAGTGACAGACGCCGCTCACAAAGAGCCTGGGTCTGTCCGAGGGTTCTGCCTAAAGGAGTTTTTCCTCGCCACGGTCGCACCAAATGCTTGCTCGTGGGAAATAGTTGGGTCTTTGTAAATCATAGTGTGGTCTAGACCTACTCTTATCTGTAAAGTGTCGTTATGATTTGATAAAATTGAATTGAATAAGCTGGTTACCAGTTCTCGTAACTGGTAGAAACACTGGCCATGCTCATTAAAAATAGGATCCAAGAAACAAAAGAGCACACAGCAGCTGATGATGATGATGATGATAACACATCATGACATGATTTTACTGTTATGATGCTCATAAGCACCCATTTCCCTGTGACAGGTAGCAGATGAATAAAAAGCTATGACATACTGTAGCATGAATTGAAAAATCTTGTCTCGTTCCAGACAGGAAATGTAACCCGAGCCTTCTGGGTATCATCGGGCTGAACAGCACCAGTCCTGCAGGTCAGGACCATGTGGTTCAGTGGTGGGATGCCCAGGGGATTGTGGGATTGATCCTCTTCCTCATGTGTGTCCTCTACTCCAGGTGAGGAAGTCCTCCTTTTTGTAAAATAGAATTTTTCGGTTGATATGTCTTGTCTCCTTGTACTGTTGCTTGAGAAGACGGCTGACGCCAGCGCTGTTCTCTCTTCTCCTGTGTCCGTCCGTCAGTATTCGTAATTCGTCCAACGCCCAGGTCAACAAGCTGACTCTGACCAGCGACGAGTCGGCTCTGATCGAGGACGGGCCTCAGAGCGACAACTTTGAGGAGGGCGGCGGCGTCAGCCGAGCTGTGGACAACGAGAAGGACGGCGTCACCTACTCGTACTCGTTCTTCCACTTCATGCTGTTCCTGGCATCGCTCTACATCATGATGACTCTCACCAACTGGTACAGGTAGGCTTCACAGGAATGGCTCACGAAGGGCACACTGCCACCAACATTTAGGCAGGCTTAAAAATCACCGCCCAATTTCCCTAACGCAGTTAGACGTTAAGATTATTTCAAAAACTCGGGGGCGTAACTCGTTATATAATATTAGCCGTCTCATTAAAGCTGCTGTAGGTAAGATTGTGAAGATCCAACAAATTTGAACATCGACAACTTCTCAGTCCCTCCCCCCTTTCTGCTGCAGCCCAAACCGTCTCCTAAGCCCCTCCCACACAACGGAGTTTGACAGAACTTATTTCAGACACGCCACCTCTGAAAAGCCACTCCATTATTCACGGAGTTTTGGAAAACCTTTTTGCAGCTCGTGCACAGGGAGGGGGGGAGGGGAGAACGCTATATATGCGTTTGCCTGAGCAGTGATTGACAGGCAGATAGACGAAGATGAATGGGATCATATTACAAATGTTCCCCTTTTTGCTGGGGACCCCTTGAAACCCCCTCATTGGGGACCCCTGGGGGACCCCAATGGAACCACTGGTTTAAGACATTTGTGACAGTAACGGGATCGGCTTTGCGCAGGCATTTTTTTTTCTCTTTTTTCTTTTGCTGGTGCTCTATTTATTCTTCCAAATTAAAATGTATAGAATAAAATAGACTTTAATTATCATTGTGCAGTAGAACCATACAATGGATTTAGCTTGTGCAGCCTCTGAAACAATACTCCCTTTCATATACACACTCACACAATAAATAAAATAAGAAAAATATAAAAACCCATTATCAAGACATCCAAAATCCAATGATTGTTGGTATGTGTGTACTTTTGTGTAGATGAACTCGTGTTTATATTTATGTATTTGATCTTTTTCGTTTGAAGCCCAGACTGGTATCAGAAGAAGTGTAAACCTGTTCCTCTTGTCCTCTGTTCTCTCTGCAGCCCCGACTCCAACTACGAAGCCATGACCAGCAAGTGGCCCTCGGTGTGGGTCAAGATCTCCTCCAGCTGGATCTGCATCGCCCTCTACGTGTGGACGCTGGTGGCTCCGCTGGTCCTGGTCAACCGGGACTTTGACTGAATCCTGCTGTCCCACCGCTCGCACGCACACCCCCGTGCTCCGCTTTCACCTGTGTTTTTAATTTTTTAGTTT
The DNA here is from genome assembly GCF_010015445.1 of Perca fluviatilis. Classification (NCBI taxonomy): domain Eukaryota; kingdom Metazoa; phylum Chordata; class Actinopteri; order Perciformes; family Percidae; genus Perca; species Perca fluviatilis. The sequence goes on along the minus strand of NC_053129.1, from coordinate 537,312 downwards.
CAGCGAAGTCCGTAGAACAGTAGGTAGCTAGCCCTGCGTCGGTTCCAGCGGGACGGGGGCTGCGCTCACACTGGCTCTTTCGGGACTCTCTCTCTCTCTCTCGTTCTTGGCGGCTGTGGCTCGTCTCTGTGGTCGGCCGAGGCGGGGCCGATGAGCGGAGAGTCCTGTCCCAGCTCTGACTGCAGCCCGGGCTCCTCTGGTGTCGTGTCATTGTGAACCCTGAGCAGCCTGTTGTCGTGGTTCCTCCCCCCCCCCCATCCCATGCTGTTTTCCATTGTAAATGTATCCTGTGTGTTCCTAGTGGGTGATTTTTAAGGGCGCTTTCACACCTACAGTTTGGTAGACTCGCGATTCGGGAACTGAAGTTGTTGCATTTTTCATTTGGTCGGGTGTGCGTTCACACCGCACTCTGTCGAACACTGTCGAGACGGCCGCTTGTTCGTTGGACAGAATATCCAAAACTCGCCGACACTTCCGGTCTCAAACAATGGAGCAACACCATTTATAACCTCTTATAACCGTTTTCTGTTTCCGCTGTAGTGTTTCTCATATTTTAGAAGAAGGTGAACAATGTGAGCAGCTGACAGACGGCGAGTAAAGGAGAGCCAGAGAGATGATGATGATGGTGATGATGTCACACAGACAACCAGCGACGTGTGCCCAGAACTGGACTATCCGACCAAAATGCTCCAGGGGGGGGCGGTTTTTAAAACGGACCAAACGAGGCCGGTGTGAAAGCGCCCTTAGTTTACTTTCTATAAAGACGGCGCTGCATGCTTTTCCCTTTTTTTTTTAAACCTGATGTGACGTTAACAGTAGCTGTATCTGAAGCGTTTTATTGGCCGACGGCGGCTCCGACGGCGTGCTGACTGCAGGATTAACCGTGGGAATGCTGTTACGTAGAAATGAACTGCTTAGATTGGGCTGCTGTTGGTTTTAGAAGCAGGACTCCAGCTGTGGCGCTGAGACGAGAACTAAAGCGTACCATGGCCAGGCGTGAGCAGTGCAGTGTAGCGCGTGTGTGTGTGTGTGCGCGGCATTCTAGTCATCATGTGTTAAAGCTCTACCAGCTGTGTGTCCTCTGCAGCTTGCACTTACACAACAAAGGCATTCCTGTTTTTGTTGTCTCTTGATTTGAATTGAATTGTTTTGACTTTAAATGTAAAATAAGTTATTTGGTAGTGTTTAGCATGTACTGTAGTTCCTCACCTATACATTGGTAAGATTGTCTCACCTGTGCTTTTATCCTAACATGATTGTTTTTTTTTCTCTTGACATGTAAAAGTATATCGTAACTCGTTTAATAAAAGTGATTTGAAAAGAAGCCAGGTGTGTTTTTGGTCCTTCGGGCCGCACGCTGTCATCGTTGAGGCCTGCAGCGTCTCCGTGGGACAGACACACAGACCAGCGACAGCTGGGACAAAATGTTCAGTCCCTCCAGAAAAACACGATTCATGCATTCGCATAATTCAATGAATAATCAGTCCAAAGTCTGCATATTTATGCGGTGGGTGCATTCTTTTTTTTCAAATTTTGCCGCATAAATTGCCGATTTCCGCACCAAATATGCGGGGCTTGCATGATTATATAATCCCCGCATTTTCGTTGCAAAAAAGTCCCGTAATATATCTTAGCAGAATGTTGAAACATGTTGCGTTTACTTCACACGAGCAGCCTTTTGCCCCTGTTGCCATGGGAACGTTGCGAAGTGACGTAATTACGCCACGTGAACATCATCGAAAAGCAGGGTGTTGGGGAATCACTTTTTTTTTCTCTTTTTCATCAAACCGCAGTTTTTGCAAGTTCCTGTAATTTAACTGCATAAATATCCCGCATATTCAAAAAAACGTGCCGCATAATCTGAGTTTTGCCTGCAACAATCACAAAAAACTAGTTTAAAGTGTAAAGTGTCCTGAGATAACTCTCAGTATCAAACTGATTTGATACTATAAATAAAATAGAATTAGAACAATCCATTAGTAACTATCTTTTTAACCTACTCTCATTTGTAACCTAACGTCTCAGTTGGAATGACATGCAGCAAAGGGCCGCAGGTCGGAACCGAACCCATGGCCGCTGTGTCGAGGGCTGAGCCTCTGTATATGGGCGCGCTCTCTACCAGCTGAGCTACCCAGGCGCCCCTCTGGTACTTTAGTTTTGGGTTGATTTTGTCTGAATCCGGTCTAGACCTTCCTAGCCCAACCCATTACTACAGGACACTACACAAAATATAATATGAAACCATCTGAAAACTTCATTGCAACACTTCTATTGTAACTATTATTTTTTTTTAAATCACATTTTAAAGCTGTAGTGCGTAGTTTCTGTCTCCCCCATGAGGAATTCTAAGGAATGACAACAACACTGTCGGCGCGTCCACGTGATACAAGCCTTCCGTGATCGCACACCGATCGTTGTGTAGGTTCCGTACAACGTACGTCCATGCGTCCTTGTTATTTTTGGACATTTTGGTTCAAAGAAACCCATATTTCTGATATAAAAACCCTTTGAAAATAGGTCAAATTTGACCGAGGACAACACAAGGGTTAAATGTTCCTATTAGGTGTGCAAATCAGTGCCAAAAAGGAAACAAGTTAGCCTAGGTAAACCCTGACGAACTTCTGGCAAATTTTAGATTTGCTCTGCAAGTCAGTCTGGCGAAGAGCCCGTTCAAACCCATTTCCAATGGCCCCAAAATCGAGGCACCAATTCCAACCGTTGAGGCTTTACACCAATCACAACTGTTGAGGCGGGCTTTACACCAATCACAACTGTTGAGGCGGGCTTTACACCAATCACAACTGTTGAGGCGGGCTTTACACCAATCACAACTGTTGAGGCGGGCTTTACACAACGACGAGCAGCTTTTTGTTTACATTCAACATGACGGCCACCGAAGTGCAGCGTCACCCAGATTGTTGGTCTGATTGGTTGAAGGACTATCCAATGGCATTTGAGCAGCGTCCGTTGGTGACGCCCCTTTGGAAATGATCTGAGAATTAACCTTTCCCAGACCCACTCTCAGTTACAACTGAGAAGGGTCTGGCTACAACCAGGCTAGAAATAAGGAGCATTTCTTTATCAAAAAGTAGTTCTAATGAAAAATCTACACAGTGTCCTTTGGATTGTTGTCATTGTTGATGCCTAATATATTTCATGATGGCAGCAGGAGGCGTGTTCTATAATGCGCTGCATGAAAAATAAAGTATTGCCTCATTGTTGGACGGGCATCTGATTTCCCCTGCAGTCATCAAATATTAAAAACAGTAATGGGTAATTTATGAATTTTTTAAATTAAATTAATATTTATTTTGAGGTGGAATTCAGGGAGGGATTGATGATGTTAATTTAACTTTGTGAAAGGGTTGTTACATCATGATCAGATTCACAATATTGTGATTTTCTGAAATTCATGCTATTATTTAGCCATGTGAAAACTTCATTAAAACACTTCTGTTGTAACTTTTTTTTTAACAAATAAAATCACATTTTAAAAGTATAATAGAAGAATAAATGTCCTTAAAGAGCTAAACATGGACTTTTATTTTGAAAACCAAGGCAGTTAAAAAGACCAATCACAAACAACAATGACAAGGCGTAATTGATCAGAAATGTGAAATGAATCATTTTTTCGTCATTTTTGTTTTTGTTGCCGTTTTGACCATGTTTTTTTACAGTGTGTTCAGGGGACAGTAAGTCCTCTGTATCACCAACAACAGTCGTGCATGAATACCTGCAGCTGTGTTTAACACTGAAAACACACAGCTCAGTTCAGCGTTTACTCAGGGCTCTTAAGTTTTAAAGGACAGGCAAGAGTGACATTTTGTTGAGGAAGTAACCTCCTTAAATGTGCATATAACAATTATTCACCTCAATGATAAATTCATTTTAATGAATTAATACACCCATGGACTGTAATATTTCAGATGTGTTTTGAGCAAGATTTCTGCTCATGTCAGGGCTCTAGAGTGCGACCAATTTGGTCGCAAATGCGACCAAAATTTGTAAGGGTGCGACTAAGATTTTTCCTAGGTCGCACCGGTGCACCTAACGTCCTCGCATCCGCTGCCTCTCCACGAACGAAGCGATGTTGTTTATATCGATATGGTTTAATGTTGCGTTACATGACCCATTCCTTCTGGAAAGCCGTGCCTGTGTTTGGATCTCTCCTCCGCGCAGCCCCCCCCCCATTCACACGGCTCCCCTGCAACATGGAGAGACACAGCGCCGCCGGTCCAAACCATTGACATATGGTCCAAACTACTTACATTCGTCTACAGTTTTAATTGTTATTAACACAGCTGTATATTAAGTATGAGAGGGAAACCTGTATTGGTACCAGTGTTTCCGCTGGTAACTCTCTGTTATTGCGGCCGCCATGGCGAAAAACACATTAGAAGTTATTAAATGCAACTAACTTCAGTTCGTTGAGTAATAACGTGTGAGACGGAGCATGCTGGATCATAGTTCATAAAAATGCAGCGCTGTGACGATACAGACATTTCATAGCCGACACAAGACGTGTGTAACACCACCAATGAGTCAGCCGTCACTCTCTGAGTAGCCTAGCATACGCTTCAGTCAATCGCACTCTTTCGGTCGGTCTTTTTTAAATTTCGAGATTTTAGAAAAAGGGAGAGGGGAAAAAAGGGGGATGACATGTAGGAAAGGGCCGCAGGTCGGAGTCAAACATATATATATATACACATATATATATATATATAAATATAAATATATGTGTGTATATATATATATATATACATACATACACACATATATATACACACACACATATATATATATATATATATATATATATATATATATATACATACATACATATATATATATATTTTTTTATATATATTCTAGGCTATTTATTTTAGATAACTTTCATTTACATGTGTTGCAGCTGTATATTTTTAAACTGGTAAAGGAAACCCTGTCTTTTCATTTTATTTTAATCACAATCAAAAGTTTTATTAAGAGCTTTGTGAAAAGTGGCTTTGACTTAAAACTGAACATTTAGCCCACTTTGTAAAAAAATACAGAGCTATCATGTATCACCATTCAGCATTAACGGCGATGTGAGGAAAAATTTGGGTGCACCTAAATTTTGTGCTGGTGCACCTAAATAAAAAAAGTTAGGCGCACCAGTGCAACCAAGGCAAAAAGTTAGTCTGGAGCCCTGCATGTTCAAAACTTTGTGCACATTCAAAATATTTCTGTGTTCTCTGAGATTTGGAGGAGTCATGATATTTTGAGAAAAATAAAGTACCTAAAAAACCAAAAAAAAAACTAGGCTATTACGAGAATAAAGTCACTATATTTCAGAAAATAATCTACCTGCACCGTAGTCTGCTGTGCATTACGTGATTGATCTGCTGAGACGGTAGATCTCAGACCTCCTGACAGACACAGAGCCCCGTTTGGGTCTCTGGTCTCTGAATGAGCGAATGTTTAGGGAAGTGTCTGTACGCTGCTCCATGCTTTTTTCTCATTGGTTGTTGCGGTAAATAGTGCTATTTTCTGATTGGCTATGCCCCTTTCTTTTTCTTTTGATCGGCTGATAAGTGGCAGGCTCGACTAAGAACACACACATACATACACACATACATACATACATACATACATACATACATATATATATATATATATATATATATATATATATATATGTCAATGGGGGAGACACGCTTGATTCCTGTCAGTTTCATAGTGAGGGCAGCGCGCCAGAAAAATTATGGGCGCATATTAAATATATATTTAATTAATTGAATAAATTAAATATATTATAGTTTTTCCGCGTGAGAAATACAATGTGTGGCGGGACTGCGTGACAAAAGACCAAATGAGTGACTGTCACGCAATGTGTGACACTTGAGAGCCCTGGTTTACTTGCAGCTCCGCTACAGTAGCAGCGAACCTTTAACGTTACCTGTAGTCACATGGTCTCTAAACAGCCCGCTCACCGTGAAGTCCTGCACGGATCAACAGGTGTTAGAGCGCGGCGGCTGCTCGCTCAGTTTGTTATAAGACGCACCTAGCAGATTAATGGAGCCGCTCGGTGTTTGGCTAGCTAATAAGCCGTTAGCCTGTTACCTTGAGCTTTGTCTGAAGGCGCTGAGTGGCCAGCCAGGCTTGGGCTTGACACACCCGAAACACTCCGCACATCCGCCGATCAGTTTAACCGCAAACCCCCCCCCCCCCGTACCAGTCAGAGAGGCGTGTCTCGGTCCTCCGGTGCGTCCAGAGACGGGGTCCGGTCAGTTTTTAAATTAGCCTACATTATTAACAGTTCATTTTGTTACGGTATGAACTTAATCCTAGGAAAGGCGAAAAATATAAGAACTTTACGAAATCCAAGACTTTGTATACCAAATTCAAGGCTATTAAGGCCTTAATTTGAGATTATCAAATTTAAGACTTTTTCAATGCTTTTAAGACCCCGCGGGTACCCTGTGTATGCGACAAAAAATGTTGTAGACTAAAAAACGCGCGACATCACTTAGAGCACCTTTAAAGACATCACACACAACCTACACATACATCATAAACAGGATGATAAAATTTATCCACATGAATAATATGGACAATAAAAGAAAAGATGCTAAATAAAAAAAATCCACATGAATGTACTAAGGCAATCCGTTCTCTCTCTATAAATACAGACGTTTGGACAGAGACTGTCAGCGTCTGAAGCGACGCAAATAGCGCCCTTCAGCGTGTTTGTAGAACGTACCGGAGAGCAGCAGCTACACGCTGTCTGAAGATGACGTAGCACTAAGAGCGACTACGGTAGGGAGTAGTGTGAAAGTACAAAAATTCGCCAGGACTTTCACCCAGGAGAACGGGGATCGTATCCCACGTCACGTTTCCTAAACCCAACCGTCTGTTCTTCTTTTCCTAAACCCAACCGTCTGTTCTTCTTTTCCTAAACCCAACCGTCTGTTCTTCTTTTCCTAAACCCAACCGTCCCGTTCTTCTTTTCCTAAACCCAACCGTCCCGTTCTTCTTTTCCTAAACCCAACCGTCTGTTGTTCTTTTCCTAAACCCAACCGTCCCGTTCTTCTTTTCCTAAACCCAACCGTCCCGTTCTTCTTTTCCTAAACCCAACCGTCCCGTTCTTCTTTTCCTAAACCCAACCGTCTGTTGCTCTTTTCCTAAACCCAACCGTCCCGTTCTTCTTTTCCTAAACCCAACCGTCCCGTTCTTCTTTTCCTAAACCCAACCGTCCCGTTCTTCTTTTCCTAAACCCAACCGTCTGTTGTTCTTTTCCTAAACCCAACCGTCTGTTCTTCTTTTCCTAAACCCAACCGTCTGTTCTTCTTTTCCTAAACCCAACCGTCTGTTCTTCTTTTCCTAAACCCAACCGTCTGTTCTTCTTTTCCTAAACCCAACCGTCTGTTCTTCTTTTCCTAAACCCAACCTTCCCGTTCTTCTTTTCCTAAACCCAACCGTTCTTCCGGTATCATGTAAGCCCACCCACGACCTTCTCCTCAACTTAACTGCATCAAAAGTGACGTGTATAGTCCCAACCCAGCACCGATAAAGCGCGTTTAGATATGGCGCTAAAGGAGACTTTTAGCGCCAAAGGCACCTGACCAAGCGTCCGTATTTGATGTGGCAAGAAGCAACAGAAGCTCCAAAAGAACGACTCGTGTACACAATAACATTTTCTTTATTTTAACTGCAAAGCTGCAACAACGAGACAGCTGGTGGGACAGGGGGGGGGGGGCTCTAGCAGAACAAATGGGAAAAGGGATGCAGGCACTTCTATATCAGTGAGGACAGAGCACAACATGAACACACTAAGGCTACTCAACACCACCACAGTGACATCATCATTTACAGCTGTTCACAGAGCTCACACGATTTCTCTCACTTCTCGGTTGCTTCCCAAACTGTGATCAGTTGTTAACGCGCTTAACGGAAATCTCAGAGGTGTGTGAGGTTAAGGAACAACTGTAACAAATATCAGAGAGTTCCTTTAAAAAAAAAATAATAATAATGAAATCGTGTGTTTACCTTTTTATTCTTGACAGCTGGGACAACAGGTTAAAGTTACTGTTTAAAACCGTTGATAAAGGTGATTCAAACTGACAATATAGGATGACTTTGCTACCTAAAACCCCCCCCAAAAAACCACAACATCAAATTGACCCAAATATTATCCTCGTGGGGTCTTTGTTGGACGGCAGCACCCCCTACTGGACACCCGTTCCCTCACACACGCACCTGAACTACGCAGCTCAGAAATGTTGATAGGTTTAGCACTCCATTTTACAACAATCTGTCTCAGCCCCCCCACTTCGCCAGACCACTGAGTGATGAGCAAACTGCAAAATGACTTTTTTTTTTTTTTAATAATCTGATGCTTTAGTTGAGATAACCTTTTGTCCCAGTTTTCTAGAATAAGGCGTTCATTAAATGAATGAACTCAAAGGGAAGGAAGTAAGTCCCCGGCACTATCTGAAGAGTCTTAGCTTTGTGGACATAAATGTAAGAAAAATGTGTGTAAAAAAACAAACAAACAGAATAAATACATTTTCAGAAGTACATACAAAGTTCAGTGTGTTAATACAGGTGGTCAGGAGGACTGTGTAGGATCAGATGGGATGCTGAAGATGCTGAAGAGAAGAGGAGGCAGAGTGAAGCTGCGCTGAAGGAGGAGCCGAGCCCTCGTGCCCTGTGCTTACACTTGCCACTAGTTTGTGCACATCATGTCATGTTGACCTTTGAAAGCATCGTGTTGAAGAAAAAAAAAAAAAACACTAAAGTCGTGGAAATAAAGTACTCCTATCAAAAAGAAATGGGTTTCCATTTCAGACACATGGCAGTAAACGGTCTCCGTTTTCACTCTCGATCTCTAAATCAGAGCTACACGTGGATTTAATCTCACAATAAATCAGACAGTATCGATGAAAAACGCCTGTATGTTTGCAGGTTTTCGAACACAGCACGGGACGCGTGTATATGAACGGCCAGAGGTATGACAGCGCCAAGTTGTTGTCCCGCGTCCAGTTATTGTTTTCCCAAATGCAACGTCCCGTTCACGCGGATAGCTCATAATGAGTACAGACAACACGCGCCACTTAGCTTTAGAAAGTGGCATGAATGTTTTACGCTTTGTGTTTTTTTTTTCTTTCTCCATTTGGGATGAAAAGGTTTTCTGTTTTGGGACTACACTTCCCATCATGCTTTGGGTGATGTAAACAGGTGGCCAATAACACAGGATTTCTTATTTACCTCGTCGGGAGGTCCGAACTGGGCGGGACTGCGTTACAGTTACAAGTCGGGGGAAACGGGGGGGTAGGGGGGACTCCAGCCAGGTTGGCCATTGTTAGCAATACAAGTTGATAACAATACTTTCAAAAATTCCGACTTCCTAGTTCAACTGGAATGCACCATACGTCCTGATGTCAGAACAATCAGTTGGTTTACTGTTGATACAGCAGAGAAAAGATGATTTCTAAGGTTTATGGGCATTTCTCCTTAATGGGCACATACAGATATACTGTATGTAAAGTATGAGTTTTGAATTGAATTGTTTGATTGTGTGTGTGTGTGTTTTCTGTTTTGACCGACTTATGACTCCCATAACAAATAACATAAGTTCTTAAACTATTATTATATTGAATGAAAATGGGTCTTACTTCTGGAACTCAAATGTCATCTTCAATGCAAAGGCCTTTCATGTCGAATGTGCACACGGTACCAACTGCAGCTATTCTGTCGCTTTCTTCCTTCACTTCTCTCACTGCTTCTCAACAAAAACACACACAGCTCAGGCCTGAGGAGGCGAGGAAATATTAACACACTATCAGTCCCTGTCTGGAGGATGGAGGGATGGAGCCAACAGTCACACCGGTCCCCCGCCCCGCTCACACTCTGTCCAGCAGGGTGGCGTCGGCCTCCGCGCCGGCGGGACTCAGTTCGCACAGGTAGAGGAGCGTCTCGGCGCTGGCCTCCGCCTCCGTCAGAGGCTCCAGGCGGATCAGGGAGCTGCGGGACGGCTGCTTCGACTCCAGGCTGGCGTCCAGCAGCTCGGAGGGCGGCTCGGCCTCCACGGGAGCGCCGGGGCTGGAAGAGGGCTGGAGGTGGGGGTTATAGGAGCTGTCGCTGTCGCTGCCGCTGCCCAGGTCCAGCTCTGGATGAGGAAGGCTGCCATCAAGGAAGGCCAGCAGGGGGCAAGAGGTGTACTGGATCAACTGCTTGTCTGAACACAAAAAACCAGAGGAGTCCAGAAAGAAATGATCAGCCTGCACTGTCTGTGGCTTCCTCAATGTATTCACTTTCTTGGATTGTGAACACCATTCATCCTTTCTTGTATGGAGAACAGCTATGAAGATTAAAGGGGTGATAGAATGCAAAACCGATTTTACCCTGTCATAGTTGAATAATGAATAATGTTTAGTGGGTAACTAGGACATACATAGAACCTCTAAATCCCATTGACCCCTCTTTCCTCTGCAAATCTCACAATTTTGAAACTGCCATAGGCTACACAACTGACCTGAGATCAGTTAGTCTTCTGACTCTAGGTCGGGCAGATCTCAGAAATTGTATACATTGTTCATCTGCTATTTTACCATTAAATTCACTTCTGAGACTTGTTTTATGCGAGAAATCAACTATGTAGAGGTCAAATATGGGCCGTTTTACGAAAACTTATGTCTAATTGCAATTTTTGTCTGACTGTGTGTCGCAGTTCAGCGGCCGGTGCTGCCTGTGTTGCTGCCTCGCCGCCTGGCCTGCCTTCCTCCACAGACCCCGGCCTGCTTTGAGCTCGATTGAGCTCCAACACGGCTGGTAGTCCACGGGACTCCATACCCGCGCAAAGTCACCGTTTTGTGGGGTAATGGACTACCAAACGCTGCTGCCTGGACAGAGATCCAGGGCCTGCAGCTCCCCTCTTCCTGCTAGCTTAATGCCCGGTGTGTGTGAGTGAGAGAGTGGTCAGCAAGCTTGTTACGCCAGCAATCTGTTACCACAGGTTCCAGTTAATCTTATATTGTGTGTATTCATAATGTGCCATCAATTTTCGTAAAACGGCCCATATTTACGCTTTATATAGTTGATTTATAGTTGAAGTCTCAGAAGTGAATTTGGTAACAAAACATTGCAGTGTCTGGAATATGAGATTCTGTCGCGTCTCTAATGGGGAAGTATTCAAGCTAACTGAGCTATGGTCTTACAAAATAGGGCCAAAACACAGGGATGCATAAGGGCCCACAAAATATCAACCAGGCCGTTTTCAGCCCAACCAATGTTACATACCCCATTAGGAGACCATAAGGAACAGTGTGAAATACCCTATATAATCATTCTATCACCCCTTTAAGAATTATTTTTTTTGGCCTTTTAGGCCTTTATTCGATTGGACAGATTAAAGGTGCTCTAAGCGATGTTGGGTGACGTCACTTCTTGTTGACGTTCGAAATATTGTCAAACAAAACGGAGGCTAGTTCGCCCCTCCCTCCTCCTCATCCCGTCCCCTCCCTTCCGTGCTTCCACGCACTAACCCCCCAACCGCCACCCAAAAATCCTTCCTTGTCGGTTATTGGCTGGAACGCTGTTTGTTACATTTGGTGGTGCAGGTTGTCACAGTTTGTTTTTGTTGCCGTTTGTGGAGCCTGGGCTGTCTACAGAGACCGCGTTTTTTTACACAGCTAGCGGATAGTGACGAGAGGTTTGCTGTATGCGACAAAAAATGTTGCAGCCTAAAAAACCTGTGACATCGCTTAGAGCACCTTTAAGCATGATTTATGGTCTTGCGGTGGCTTTAAGAGAATAGCAGGGCCGGCGTGTGTGTGTGTGTGTGTGTGTGTGTGTGGAGAGCGTGTGTATAGAGCGAGTGAGAGAGTGACGGCGATTAGCTCCGGAGCGAGTACCAACTCTAGAGTCATAGTGAGAGAAACAAAGTGTCTCCCCTGTTCTTTCTGACCACGGTGGGAAATCTTTAGCAGGGGAAGTTAACCCTCTCCTTGACTTCATGTTGTTTATGGAGAAGGAGAACCAGGAAATGAGTCGGGGGAAATGCAACGCTACTAAGCCATGGACCGAGCAACGTGCGTCACGGCGATGTTTACTTACATTTTTCGAGAGGTGACGTCAGGCTACGGCGTAGGGTCGGTATCTCCACGTAGATATACAGTAGTTAGGGACGTCGCTCGCTGTGACTTTTTATATTCCCATTTCGTGGGACGTTCAAATAAAAAAATTATTAGTAACATGAATGTTTTTTTTTTTTAGGTATTGGGGAAAGAAACGTGATTATCGCATTAGTGACTGCATGGGACAGTCATAGAGAATCAAATGTGTTGTTTGCCGTCTGTTGCCACCTTTTATTGTAATTCTGTTTCAGCAACTCTTCGGTTCAATTTCTAGATTTGTTTTCAAAGACTCAGCCTCACATTGCAAGAGGGCTGCAACAAGCAATTATTTTCATTATCTATTAAAAGGGTCATTTCGCCATTTTTCAACCGAGATCCTATTTTTTTTTTCCATGCATTGGTTTCAAAAGGGACTAATGTGAACCAAAATCTTTGTAATTAGTTCAGTATTGGGCGAGAGCACTGTAATCAGCAGTTGCAAACCGGGCTGCAATGTAAGCCTATCATCAACTTCCGTCCACTAAAAGTTCTGTTTTTGCCACTGACAGGCTCAGATTATTGATCTAAGTGTCAACAACATTAGAATAATTATTTTATAACATTATGGAAAGGATCCCTACAGAGATAGACCTTTTTGTTAGAGTTAAATCTTTTTTGTTAAACCAGAAACAGCCCTAAAATCACCATCACCAAACCCACCAGACTCCATGTAAATAATCAGGTCTTTTAGTGTATATAGAGCCAGCATATCTCCACATGTAAATGGGTGAATTAAGGGTTTATTTCAACCGAACCAGAGTGGTGATTGTTGGAACAGTGGAAAGACGAACCAAGATGGCTTTTGGTAGTTTGATTTGGTTTCAGTCGACGTTGAATGAAGTGTGTTTTACGATGATAAAAGTCCTGTTTATTTAAATGGAGTCTGGTTAGTTTGGACGATAGCGATTGCGGGGATGTTTCGTGTTAAACAAAAAGGATCTTACTCTTTAACAGAAAGGTAGACCTGTAGGGATTCTTTCCATAATGTTGTCGACCACTTGTAATAATAATAATCTGAGCATGTGGGAGGCAAAAACTGCGAACAGGATTCAACTGAGTATGTCACTGCAGGTGTGTACAGTCCGGGGAAGTGTGGGTGTGTGGCTCACCTGGGTTGACTTCCTCTCTCTTGCCTCGGTTTAGCTGTGAGGAGTTCTCTTTGGAGGACACGCTCTCCTGAAAACACATGGACAGGAAATGGTAATTACAAAAAACCAGCTTCAAATCCAACAAAACATAAAAACCTAGATGTACTGTATGTCTTGCAGACAAACAATATTATATTGACATTACCACATGTACATTAAGGCGTAACTCTCGCCAAAATGCAAGCTAGGGTCTTTTTGTGAATGTACCCGAGTCAAACTTTCAGGGTTTTTTTTCGCTCGCCGCCTCTTGCCAGCCAAAAAGTGTCGATCTCCGAATGCAACGTAACAGGGAGGAGAGTAAAAATGGAAAGCTACTGAAGCTTAGTTCTATATAAATTAGAGCTTATATCGGGCCCAAAAAAAATCAAGCCCGACCCTACCCAAGCCCGTGCACGTTGTGTCCGAGCCCGGCCTGACACATTAACTGGAATTATGAGCCGATTTAAACCCGACAATTTTTTTTATACAACTACAATTCTGAGTTGTTTGAACTGCAGAAATCTGTTTAGAATGATCTTAATGAATAATGCAACAAGGACGAAGCATGTAAACTGCGCCGTTTGTTTATTCAGAATGGAATGGATTGCAAATGATCCGAATGAAGAATCGTTAAAAAAAAAAAAAAAAAAAAAAGTTGTGTAAAAATAGTGTGGGTAACAGATCAAGGCAGCAACCTAATCAAAGCCCTGGAACCATTACCTATAGGAGACTTTCTTGTCTCGATCACCTAATTAATACTGTCCTTCGTCACGGTCTGCATGCTGACGCACTGGCCGACAACAGTGCTGCAGAGGGGGGACGCACAATTTTAGCACAGTTTACCTCACGCTCAAGTCCATTCAGGACCAGAAGCTGGAGAGGCATAGCTTTCTTCCCACCGAACAGGTTGAAAAAAAACTGTAGTTACCCTTTAACCGGGCCGGGCGGAGCTGCAAGTGCTCAACGAGTGCTTAAGTAGCAAAAGGCCTTTCTGGCAATCGGCTAAAAACAAGCCTGGCCTTGCGGCCCACATTTTGGCCTTTTCAAAAACTGAAAAGTTTGGTCAGATTTTAAACCGGAGCATCTGCAGATTAATTTCATACGCAATAGGTTATTACCCACTAAAGTTAGGCACGATACGAGATGAATAAATCCCTGTTTTTGTTATTTTTGCCGCCATCTTGACTTTAGAGCTGCTATGGGAGCCGGGATGTACGAGCAGGACACGAGTGAGGGAAAGTATGTTATTTCAGGGCATGAAAAAGGGACAGGGGCATATAGGGGCTAGGCGCGCACCAGCGCTCGTGGACGCGCTGCCCCGTGCCTAACCGTCGCATGTGCGGGGGGTTGTACATAGAAATTAAGGCCGGCTGTTTTGACGCTCACCGTTTGGAGACGAGTGCTCCAATGACTCTACTTTAGCTGTACAAACTGCTTACTGTGCTCCTATCATGCTTCAAGAAAAAGCAATTCATTGACTGTGATACTGAGGGACTGACACAACACCTTTATAGCAGTGGAAATATGTGAAAACTGTCAAGCTTATCCAAACTGCGGAATTGAAAGTGATTAGATATGTCGGGTTATTGATCAGGTGAATGTTCTTTGGTTTAGTGTGTTAGTCGTTTTACCTCGAGGGCATCAAAGTCCATTCCAAACTGTTTTCCATACAGCATGGCCTGGAAGTCCTCCAGACTGCAGTCAATACTGTCCAGATAGTCCATCAGCTCCATCCTGACAACACACGTAGAATATTTTAAAATACAAATCACCACATGGAATGGTGGCTAAAACACCAGAGGACATTATTACGCTGGCTTATTATCAGATACATTGGTTCCCTTTGCTGCAGAATAACTAATGAAGCAAGGCAATATTACCGCTATGTATTTTAACAGCCACAGTATAACCAACCGTAAGCACGGCTATAAATTAACACCTGCCAAATGCTGGTAAAAATGTATTTTGGTGGGTAACATTGTAAATTTACTAGCCAATTTGGCTGGTAATGAATGAAGCAAATAAAGGAGTCTGTTTGAATCGGCCGGCTGCAGAAAACCAGTCAGTGTTGCCAGATTTGTCCGTTTTCCGCCAAGAAATCTGGGCCGTTTTGTGCGTTTGGCTTGGAAACGTAATCTTTTTCTGACAACACTGCTCGTTTGTTGTTTTGTTGCTTGTTGTTGCTTCAGTCACTCTCTAGCTGGCTCGACCACATTACCGTGCTCGTGGGCGCCAGTTGAGCCTCCGTCTAAATCTATGCCATTTCCACCAGTGGACAGTTTGTAACATAGATATACAATGGATTATGGATCATTTTGTTTCTATAGTTTGTAGCGGACATTACAAGATGACTTCTCTATTGGCTGTTCAAACTGGTGACATCCCTTATGTTCTAAAACCAGCCTCTGGAGACTTGACCAGCTGAGTCGCTGGCAACACCATCGGCTGGTTTGAGTCGAGCTGAGAAGGGCCAGTTCAGACCGCTGCAACTTTTAAAACGTTCTAAAACGGTTTTGTCGCAAATCTTTGGTCTGAACTGGGCTCACTACTAATGCCTTAATGTGTTGACTCGTGGAAAACAAACACCGTGGCCAGAGTCAAAATTAACTTTTTCGTCCACCGGCCAAATGTCTAGTGAATGTGTACATTTTACCAGCCACTCATAGATTACCATTGTTTTTTGGGCTGGTGAGTGAAGCAAATCTACAAGCCACTTGCATATTTTACCAGAATTTGGCTGGTGGGTGGTGCTAATTTTGAACCCTGACTGTGGCATTTGCACAGCCCATTCTGCAGTTAAACCTTATGAAGCCCTTTCAATGTATATTTTAAAGGTCCAATGTGTGGGAATTTCTCCCATCTAGCGTTGAGATCATATATATCGTAATCAACTCACGCACCACGCAGTTCAAAGTACGTATCACAGCTACGGTAGCCTTCACGCTTCAAAAAGCCGGTCTCTTGCTCTTTTCAATATCCTTTTTCTGGGCGAAGAAGAAATTTGGATTTTGAATACGTGTGGTCCTCCATGTTTCAGTCTTCAAACTTGCCGGGGCCGGGAAGCTACGATACCCATTAGCAGCATTAGCAGCACCTGTGAGTTTATCATGTGAAAGCGAAAACGCGAAAGGCGGAGCAGTATGTCCTGTATGTCCCTTACCGGCGAACGTATTTCAAGATGGAGCATGAATATGGAGCGTCTAGCCCAGTTAGTGCGAATGCAAATGTAAAATGTCAAGCCAATAGGAATACTTGGAATTGATGGTGGTGGCAAATATTCATGAAAAAGGACAAGTTTGTGAACTCGCAACACAGATTTGGATAATGAACAACTCAACAAGTCACACACTGGACCTTTAAGAGAAAAGAGTGATGTCTTTAGAAGGTTGGCACTTACTTGCCCAGCAGGTTGATGTTCTGAGATATCGCTCCGTTATCGTTCAGTATGGAGTCCATCATCTTGACAGGGTCCTCCAGACTCAGGCCCGAGGGTTTATTGAGCTGCAGGGCACTGCTGTTTGGTCCACTGCTGTCTAAAGTGCTGCTCCGCTGCCTGTCGTCTGCTGCTGCTGCTGACGACGACACACCAGCCTCTGTCTGTTTCATGTCATCCGTGCTGGTGGTGCTCACCTCCGTCTCAGCTGGCAGCACCGCACAGCTGTCCAGCTCCACCTCCACGATTTCTATATCACTGGGGGAGGATGTTCGCAGACAGCATTTCATTAAGAAAGATACAGACTGTTAACTTTAATGTTAACTTATTCAAAGTTTTATTTGTAAGATTCCCTCTCTCTACGGTTTGGGTATCGTTTGGGTTTTTTCTGATACCGGTGCTAAAACGATACTTTTAAAAACGGTGCCTGTGCCTAAACGATGCCTGAACCGATACTTAAAGAAAAGAAAAAGGAAGAGCACAAAACGACAGTTGGCGACATTAAAGAAAGGCTTGTTTATTGCTGAGGCCATATGGTCAAAAAACATAAATGATTTATTAAAAATAACTATAACTTATTTCACCAGTAAATTGTTGTTAAACGACAAAAACAACGACTAGATGGGAAAAGGGTATTTTAACTAATGAGGCTTACCAGTTTTAAGTAAACACACCACCGGTGTTTTGCGTTTTTCTGACAACGGCAGGCCGTGGCCATAGTGCAGCTGGTTTGTGTCTTTAGCTGCAGACTGTTGTACGTCCGGCTAACGTTCGCATTACCTGCTGTCAAGTGTCACATGCAGCAATTCCATGCACACCAATATTACACTATTATTCCAAATATGACAATATTCCGATTTTGATACAGGTCATGTAAAAAGCATATTCCAGTTGGATATTCCGATTAAGACATGTGGGATATTCCGCTATTATTTGGGTTTTAGAGGCATTTCATGATGTATTCAGCGCATTCGGAATATGCGTCCCAATCAGGATTTTTACGGCCAGTTTACAGCCTCTTGCCCGTTACGGCTTATGGGCAGCTCCGTGCTTTGCTGTACACAAACCAACCAGCCAACAGTTTGCAAGGCTGCAGACCCGATAAGAAGGAGAAACACAGCTACTTTTAAACTACACTTGGATGTTGTTGGATATGCGCACACATCGCTACGCTGACCTTTTCAAGAAGCTGGTTGAAGGAATGAAAGAATGAATGACGCTTTACACGGTCCAACAAGTCCACCACTGCTGGTAAACTTTGGAAAAAAAAACAAAAAAAAACGTATTTTGCACAGCTACATGTAAACGGGAATATTAGTGGAATATTCACTTTTATTTGCCATGTAAACAGCTGGGTCGGAACATTGTCTTTTTCGGAATAAGGGCAAAAAACGGAATATTATGTGCATCTTAACGTAGTCAGTGTTTCTGTTGCCTCTAACATTTAAGTGCCACAGAAATGAGGTACCGAAATCCGCGTTGCTGTTCGGTCTGGTAGATACCGGTCGTTTAGGCACCTCTCTACGTTCCCAACCCTACTTGGTGACCAGTTGACCCCCATGTAGAACATGTGGCAGTTTGAAAGCCGTAGCACAAGTGTGAATGTCACGTAAGGAGTCTTACCCTTGCTCGTAGGCCTTGGGTGAACCCTCTGTGATCTCAGCCGCCACCTCGACGTCGCTCTCGGTCAAGTCACAGATGATAACGTCGTCTGATATCTCCGAGCCCTTCACACCGTTCAGACTGTTGACAGAGGACTAAACAGAACACAGGCAAAACCTGGACTTCAGAACTATTCTCATACAATCAGTGGTCGAAGAAGTATTCAGATCCTTAACTTAGGTAAAAGTACTAATACCACACTGTAAAAATACATTGCTGCATTGAAAATGGGACTTAAGTAAAAGTATGTAAGTATCATCAGGAAAATGTTTTTAAAGTATTAAAAGTAAAAAAGGTACTCGATGCAGAAAAATCCTCACATTTTAGAAACTGGAAACGATTAAAACAGTTCCGTTTAATAATCTAATAATTTCAGCTGGCCTATATACTGTTATATATATGTATATATATATATATGTGTGTGTGTGTGTGTGTGTGTGTGTGTAAAAACATTGTAATTTATTAACTGCATGTATTTTGTGTGCAAAAATCTCGAGCCCCGTACGGAGGCTTAAAAATGTGAGAACTAAGCGATCATAACAGGAATCCACTGACGTGCTCCCTATACATGTTTCGGTCACTGCTATATACTGACCTGTTCCACACACACTTTGTCATCATAGATCTGATGGATGTATTTGGACTTCTTTCCATTGCTGTTCATAAGAACCGGCCTGTCAGAAGGGCGGTGACACACCAACATGTCATGAGACTGCTCAAACACTTTACTGCGTAGTATAAATGACAATAACAATGAAGGGGTTATCTCTTTTCATTGTATCATTGGAAATGAATAGGCAATCATTCAATCAAAAACACAATACACTTAATTGTAACTTCATTATCTACAACAACGTGAACCAAACCCAACATATCGTAATATGATAAAAATCTTTTCCTTGTTTTCCAGGCTACATTACAGTAAAGTGATGTCATTTTCTGAATTTACCCAACTGCACTAGACTTACTGATGATTATTTATCAAAAATCAAAAGCACCAGGTACTGTATTTGGTCAAAAATATCGTAATATTGGATTTTCTCCATATCGCCCAGCTCTAGTCGTGATCATGTGGGCGACCAAACTCATACCCCAATGTCAGAAATGATTTACAAGCTGGCAAACATTTTGCAGTAACACGCCGTAACTTTTGCCAGCTCTTTGCATTTCATGAGTTGACTCATTTGAGTTATTGGGAATACTCGGCTGCTTATTAGAATTACAGCACATCGGCGCCTCTCTGACAGGTGCAGGGACTGAATGTCATTTAAAAAGGAGCAGTACTCTCGCCATAACCCCAGGTGAAGGATGCAACACAGTGTGAACTCACCTCTTGCGTTTTAAATTCAGGATGCGGTTGTTCTGTACCAATGTGAAGATGAAGTGTATCAGCTGAAACAAAGAACAGTCTTTGAGATTCAACAGGAAACACCTGCTAGCTGTGGTTAAGTTAGACACTCCCTAAATAATTCAATCCAACGCCAAAGCAATGTTTACACGGGCACTAAATAAAATGACTAGTCCTGTTTATATATTTCTAATATGCACAGTCCATCTCAAGCTGCTTATACTCAAACACTGGGTTTATCAGAACATACCTGAGCTGGAGATACTGAACAGAAAGCTCTTTATTCCCCTAAAAATAACACATTCAAAGATGGTTCACCTGGGAAGGATGCACCATTCACAAAAGTGGCTGAAAGTGACTAAAGCAGGCTCTGTTGGCCAATACTTTGTTGAATGAATTGTGAAAGGTTTTCTCTAGCGCTAAAAATATTACATGGGTAACTTCGGGTCAGTTTAATTACTAAAAATCTAAATTTGTGAGTGTTCGTTTCTCCGGAATGGAACAACCTTTTTCCTAAACTTGACTGTTCGTTTTGGTGCCTAAACATAACGGTCATCGCCGCATGACACTCATTTTTTCCGGCTAAACTCCACTACATGACCCGTGAAACGACATCTGGCGGTG
Organism: Perca fluviatilis; assembly: GCF_010015445.1. NCBI lineage: Eukaryota > Metazoa > Chordata > Actinopteri > Perciformes > Percidae > Perca > Perca fluviatilis. The sequence goes on along the minus strand of NC_053129.1, from coordinate 516,963 downwards.
CCTGTAGCCGGCTCGCAGTCACCAATTGGCGGCTAAACAACTGCCGCTGGTAGCCGGCGTCCCGGAGCTCTGTAGCTGCTAAATACAACCAGCAACTGCGGCTCAGATTGTATCGTTCTATGGCACTATGGGTTCACGTTACAGCGCTTTAGTTTAAAATACTTCTATTTTAGGTATATAATGGTTTATTGGTGAAGTAGCATTGATCACTTTTGTACACACTGTTGTAAAACAGAGCTAGCTTACCACAGTAGCACAACGTCAACGCTTCAGCATCTCAGCAGAAAGCATCCAGTCTAACGTTACGCACCCAGTCCACAGAGCAGACCCGACATAGGGTACACTAACCTTTAACCTAAATCAATTTGATTGTTAGTTGAGATGAGAGCTCGTCCACCGGGTGACGTGATTAGCGGATTAGCGGGGGCTCACACACTGTGGTGACACAGAGCTTGTTAGCCGATTGGGTTAGTTTTTCATTTTAGAGACCGGTCTTATTTTCTCTTTTGTAAAGTCAGGCAAGCTTATCCATTAATCGATGGAATAATCGGTAGAATATTTGACAATTAAAATAATCGAGAGCTGCAGGCTGCAGCCCTAGTTTTAACTACCTCTATGCACTGCAATCACATTTCTTTCAGGAGGCATGCATGCGATTGTGTGAACCGATGGGTCCAGTGTAGCGCTCACCTTTTTGATGAGCTGTTGCTGGTGGACATGGATCTTTCTCAGGTCTGCGATCTCCCTCCACAGAGCTTCATTCTCCCTAAACAACAAAACAAGGCACGTCTGATTTACAGTCGAGACAGACAGGGGTGTAAACCACAGGTTTTATCACGATACAATATTGATATTGATTCTTTGGCAAAGGTTGTAGCTGCAGCATTGGTACAGAGCTTTACGCTCACCTCTTGAGTGTTGCCAGTCGGACGTCGATGTTCTCCTGTTTGCTATTAACATTGTGAACACTCTCCAAGACCTTTGTCAGGTCTTCCTGTCGAATCTTGTTGTCCTCTGGCCGAGTGTTGGAAACCTGAAGGACAGAAATTACAATCAAATCTTGCGTTCACAGCATCTGAACACTGGAAGCATTCAGGACAGCAAAACTGTGATGTAACATAGCTCAAACACAGCGTTCATGATTCGACTGCTCATGACGGTTTTCCAAGATGGCGCCCGCATGTAAACATGAACGCTACTGTCTTTCTAAACTATCTTTTTAATAAACTGTCTGTACACTTACAAAGTTGTCAATGCTTCGGTTTACATGTAGGGACCCTCATTATGCTACCGTGGAAGTGTGGTGCTATTTTGAGACATGTTAGTGATATAGATTAGAAATAGCGATTTACCATGTGCCCCAAAAGCTAGCGTTAGCAGCTAAACACCAGTTTGTGCTAGCTTGTTTAAAGCTAGTTCGATTAGCCTGAAAACATATCCCAGAGAACGTTCGCCTCAGTACACGTGTTATTAACCCATAGGTTCATTTTGCGCCGGAATTGTCCCTTTAAGAAGCCCGCTGTAGTAATAATTTATTATTATAGCTGTATGCTTCAGAATTGTATGAAATGTCATGAAGTCACACTCAATGATTAATTCTGTTGACAACTGAACAGGGAGAAGACTCCACCTTCCGTTTGATGTTCTCCAGCAGGTTGTCCTGTCCATGTTTGAAGTAGGGGTGCTGAAACTCCACTGGACCATCTCTCTCTTGTTTCACAATGCCTGTGTCAATGTGCATCACTTTCCGAAATCCATCTGCGCACACCCATTAAAAAAAACAGCAACATTAAGAAAAACACCCACCTACATGTATATTGATGCAAATGGGTAGTCCCGTGATCAGAAGACATAAGGTAGAGCTATATATTGCTAAAGTGGTAAGGATCTTAGATGGCAATGATGATGGATACTGGTATTATTTTATTATCTTTTATTTGGTCTCCCAGAAGGCTTACGTCCAAAAATTAAAAAGCAGAAACTATTTCAGTGTAGTGCAATATAACACAATGAACTTGTCTCCAAAATAACCAATTCTAACCTCTCCACTGTCAACAATAACTGCAGGTGCTTGGTGTTGAATTGAATTACATGGTACAGTTTATAATCTGTTCAAGCAGCACAATGATGTATACCACAAGACCATACATTTTATTATTGTTTTTTTCAGGCAGGACCACAATCACAATTTTTTTTTCATGTTAGTTTTTAAGACTATTTAGCAAGTTACAAGCAGTAAAAGCACAAACAAGTATATGGCTCTACAAGGTAACCGAACCCCACACCGAAGTCCATTCTAAAATGTAACACTTAACGTTTCTTTAAACACTTAAGTCACTTTCCAAATTTTTATCATTACTTTTCGAAAGCCACATGATTAGATCCACTGTACAGCACTCATTTACTGTTACTCACATTACAATATTCTCTCTTGATGAGCAAATTGCAAGGAGTGGAGTTCTCAATAAAACGAAATTAGGACTGGTGTGTTAACTGCATGCCAAATTATTAGAGGACACAAGGCCAAATTGCCTTCTAAGTTACCATGTGACCAGCTGCTGATAAAACAATGTAGCATTGAAAAGGCTTCTTTTTTTGTTTTGTTTTTAAACCGAGTCTGCTGCCATCCCATCACTTGCAGCAAACTTTACAGAGAACAATGAAGGCAAAACAGCATCACCCATCTGTTTTAGCTGAATATTCTCTGGTCGTGCTCATTTAAAGCACAATCATCAGCACGTTAGCGTGTCGTTAGTCTCGCATTGCCAGACCTTCCTCCACAGCGCTGCGGAGAAGGGTCTGGCGAGTCCACACAGCATTCCGGGATGGGAGAAAAACATGCTCTGGTTTATCTGCATTTCTTTAAACCAATTACAATCGTCTTGGGCAGCGTTAAGAGCCGCAAGGAGCAACAGCGCCTCTGCAAAATAACCTCAGGAAGGAGCTTGTTTTTGGTGGAATGTGTACGTTCAAAGGTTGTTTTAGTCGTGCGACAGAAAACTCAGATTGGACAGATAGTCTAGCTAGCTGTCTGGATTTACCCTGCAGAGATCTGAGGAGCAGTTAACCATAGTCCTCGGAAATTGACCAGAGTTTAAAATGCCAACACAAAGAAAGCGGAAGGATAAGGACATCCGGCGGAATCTGAACAATCCCGGAAGTGGACATCGTGGATATAGACTAGCGTGTCTTTTACTACTGAGCCTGTTTGTAACCGGTAACGTTAGGCTACCGACACCACTGCCTTCACCTCACCTTGGGCTGTTCTCCTTATCTACCGTATACTACTGCTTGAGTGCAGTTTATCAGTGGGAAACAACATACACGTGTACAGACAAGGCTAGCAGCAGCAGACACGTTTCTGGTGTGCAAAGACAGAAAACGCCACGCAGCCGCCACACAACAGAAACGCCACGCAGCCAGTGTGTAGCTGGCCTTACGCTAGTAGCCAAACTTCCAATACGAGGGCACATTAACGAAGACATCACGCCAGTGTGTCTGTTGACAGACAAGTGTCAGGTAGGAAAGAGCAACTCCTTCTGCCCGCAGCATTTAAACAGCCTCTCCATGCAGATTCAGACAGAACGATCCATAACTACAGTGTTGGGCAGGTTTATAAGATATGCTGTCATAGAGGATGCGGCGCTTCAGCATATGATTAAAGAGAGCCGCCGTATAATATCGCCTCTCACAGACATTTTAGCAACACAGTGAATCCCTTACTGTATTTTTCTTGCAGAGAAGCACGCACATAGAATACATAGTATTGTTTGAAAAAGTGCACAGTGTGCGTTTGGGTTATGTTACACTTAATGTGACAAATTTGTACATTTTCTAATAACACAGTGGCACTTTTCCTTTTGATCAAACAAATCCAGCCATATTCATTTCATTGTATTTAAAATACATTTACATACATTTTAATTTCAAGTGGAACAACTAATACTGTATGTCATGTCACTTCATTGACTTCAAATCAGAAGGTCTGGGCTAATGGGGAAGTGCATGCCAAACTTGAAGGACTGACCGATGCCTACAGCTACAACTGATTTGGTTGAGTACAGGAAATCCAGAGCTATTAGCAGTGCACAGAGTCAACACAGGGACAATAAAGTGGAGTCTAACTACCAGGGATCCAACACCAGAAACATGAGGGCTGGACTAAGAACCATCACAGACTACAAAAGGAAAACCAGCAGTGCTGAGGTAATGTCTGCATCTCTCCCAGACGAGCTGAACCGAGCTTTGCGATCAACTCCCCGGCTGTGGAAGTACAAAAGACCCAAGAACGCTGCCCACTAGTAATATCCAGGGCGGATGTGTGCAGATCTTTCAAAAGGATTAGACCCACACATGGCACACATCCCTGGCCGAGCTCTCAAGGTCTGTGTAGATCAACTGGCAGATGACACTTTGTATATACTTCTTACTATGCATATATACATTACTACATTCTATTTTTTAATCCAGTCTCATTTGTCTGCAGTACTGTCTACACAAATGATATAACTTAATTCATATTCTCTCTCTCTCGCTCTCTCTCTCTCACATAGGTGCTATTATTCCTCTAACAAATTTGCTACTTGTTGTCTAGCCTAAAATATTTTACTTTAAAACAACTTTCCAGGGTGACCTAGGCTGAGTCCTTGGTAGCGGCCAGGGTCGAATCCAACCTGCAGCCCTTTGCTGCATGCACCCCACCCCCTCACCTTTCCTGTCTTCAAGCTATCCTATCAGTTAAAGGCCATAGAACAAAAAACATTCCCAGATGCTTGCGCCCAGCTATGCAACATAGCCCATGTTACAGTATAAACAATAGCAGTACTGTTTGACCAGGAGCTTATCGATACTGTCCAGTCCAGAACCGGTACCAGTTTAGTGGGCCTCACCAAAACAAGGCCTGTAAAACTCCCACTGACAGACTCTTAAACCCCCCCCCCAGCCACAGTCATTACACGTTCAATGAACACACATCCTGGACTATGATACCTGACCATTGCACATACTGTTACTATACTAGTACTATATACACTGTACTGGATTTTGCACATCCAGATTTATATTTTGCGCAACCACAAATTCCATGGAAGTGAATCTCATCATGATATAGGATCTTATCTATAACGGCCCACGCGAGTTGGGTCTCATGTGTAAACAGTGGAACACAGTTAACTGGTTTGAACATTGGTTTAATTACATGTGATTTTGCCATTATGTGACATGGTGTCTGATCATACATATTGCCAAGCTCTACTACTGGTTATTATTCAGCCAGTTAAAAATCATAATTAATCCCAAACCTGAGATTCAGCACTGGACCACTCAACTGTGTGTACGCTGGTTGAACAGGTGAAATGAGATTACTACGGGTAACAAACAGGCTGGGTAGTGAACGACACGTACGGATTCTGAGTTAAAAAAAAAAAAAGTTTTTAGCTGAGATAGACCAAGGAATATTCTGTTGAAACAGTTCAGTGATATTGTTTTGCCTAGAGGTGTTGAAATTAATCAAATAATCGATGCATCGAATCGTGGACATGGACGATGCTGCATCTATAATTGGCAGGCTCATAATCGATTATTTCTGTTTACAATTTAATGTAGACCTAACAACCTTTCTGTTTACATATTCTGTTATGTTTTGCACATTCGGGAAGTGCCGTGTGCTCAGTGCTGTATAGTTTTATGTAGCTAATTTATTTAGTATTAGAGCACTGCAGAATGTTTTGTTTTTGAAGCTTGAAAAGCTATGAATTAAATATCCTACATGGCTTTAATAGAGAAATTGATCGTGATGCATCGAGATATCGAATCGAAGACATGATAATCGTTATCGAATCGGGAGATCAGTGAAGATTCACACCTCTAGTTTTGCCCTCAGTGTTCTCTGTCCACTGTAAAATACGTGCAGTACGATGGATCCATTGGGTTAGGGATACCAGCTTGTCAATCCTTGCATTGACACCAAATCTGACAGTATATAGTTACAGTTACGGTTCAACTTAAATGTTAGAGTTAGGGTTATGAGTCACTACTTACCAGCCATCTGGGTTATAAGTGTGGCTGCGGACTAACCAAACAAACAGTCAAACAGTCCCATCTGTGCAGCAGAAACTCTAAAACCACTACAAACTACATGTATCACAAACTAAGACAAGAAGGAGATGGATGCAGTCTTACACATGTTGAGCTGCCTGATGAAACTGGCCATGTTGTTGTGCTTAAAGAACTTGGGGAGGATCTCCTTGGCAAAGTGCTGCTCGTCCAACACCAGAAAACTGTTGCCCTCCTGAAAACAATCAACACCACCATGACAGTCAGAGATTTGGCTTAGAATGCTAGCTAGCTAACTACCAGGTAGCGCTAGTAATGTTATGCTAGCTAACCAGCAGGTAAAGTTACACAATGAAGGGGGATTACTAGCTACGTTAACGGTTTATGTTTAGCTTCAGCTAATGTTGCCAATAGCTGGTGGCGTGAAATGCACGGCTGTTGAACCCCAGCAGTATGTTGTTATGTTTTGGTGTGGCGAGATGCTACGCTCGTAACGTTAACGTTACGTTAACTCCAAGCTAATCTCACTGGCTAGCTAGTGCGTGCTAGCTAACAGTATACAGTTTTAGCGTTACCTGACTCCAGCAAATAAATTCATTGGTGTCTGCATCCTCGACAAGCGTCCACAGCTTGACGAGGAAAGCCGGGACGTTCGAGTTGTGTTTCATTTTTGAAAAATTCAACGACAAAAACAAGCAGACTGAAAAGCAGCTGCTTCTGCTTCTTCTCCTTCTTCGTGTTATTTGGGGGGTTTAACGGCAGCTCGAGTCCTTAACGTCGTCCTACTGCCATCTTCTGGAGTTAGCGCGCTCCGACAGTGTCCAGTATGCCAGCTTTTCCTTATCGGTCCTGTTCTCAAAACATGTTCCACCACACTCCAGTATGGACTGTCATCTTTTTATGTCTTCCATCATGTCCTTTTCACTCTGATACATATTTTAACATGCTCTACTGGTACCTGACAGTGGTGGAAGTATTAATCATTTACTCGGTGTAGTCTACGTGATATGCAGTATACCCACTAAGAAAGCTCCAGGATTTCCATATACCCACTTAAAAATGCCCAATGACCCGCAACAACATACTTTCCATTATATTTTTGATATATTTTGAATTGTCATCTGTGTTTTTCTTCTTCAAGTAGGCTAAATGAAGGGATTTCCATCGTAAATTGGTGCATAAAAATATATCCAAATACAGGAAATGAAGTCCTTGATGATCAAAACTTCCCTGGGGGAGGACACCCAGATCCCCAACCTATGATATGCCCCAAAAAAAAAAAAACAAAGCAGATTCTGGCCTATAAAGCACAGTATACCCACTACAATACATTAGACTACACCACTATTACTTAAGTAAAAGTAATACCATACTGTAAATACTCGGTTACAAGTAAAAGTCCTGCATTGAAAATGTTACGTAAGTAAAAGTATGTAGGTATTAGTAAAATGTACTTAAAGTATTAAAAGTAAAAGTACTCAATGCAGAGAAATCCTCACATTTTAGAAACTGGAAAAGAGCGAAACCATTCTGTCAATGTTTAATGGTCTAATCATTTCAGCTGTAGGCTTTGTATGTTATGTTATTGTATGTTATAAAATACATGTGGTTTGTGTGTAAAAATCCTAATTTTTAAAGTAACGGGTAACTAAAGCTGTCAGATTAAAGTAGTGGAGTAAAAGTACAATATTTCACTCCGAATGTAGCGGTGAGAAGTAGAAGGTGTCATGAAAAGAAAAGACTGAAGTAAAGTACAACTATCACAAATGTTTACTTAAGCGCAGTACTTGAGTAAATGTACTTAGTTACATTCCACCGCTGGTACCTGACAACGACCACAAAAACGGTTGGATTCTTCCGTATAATGTAAAGTGTGCTGTTCAGATCACCGTCTTGTTTTATTTTTAACCTCGTCATGCTTGTTTCTTTTCTATTTCTCACTATATCAAACTCTATTTTTTAATATTTCCTTCCATACAATGCCCTTTTCTTCTGATTTTGGGAGATTTATACGCGTGTCCATGTTTTCTTTTTTACAGTAAAAAGCTTGTTTGGCTAGTTTGTCCACTCTTTCACACCCAGAACTACAGTATGAGCAGGAACCTGAGATCTGCACTTTTATTTCTCACATTCATTTGAAGTAATTTCAAATTCAATTCAATTCAATTCAATTTTATTTATAGTATCAAATCATAATAGGAGTTATCTCAAGACACTTCACAGATAGAGTAGGTCTAGACCACGCCATAATTTACAAAGACCCAACAATTCCAGCAATTCCACCACCAGCGTTTCTACAAGCCCACAGGGATAATAGGCCAGAGATCCTGGCCATCACAGAGTTATCAAAGCATCAGCAGAGTCAAATCTTTTCTTTAACACAGCAATTATGATTCTCTGCAGCTGATGTTTGAGCAAAGCAACTTGCAGTTGAGATCTGCCATGAAGGCATACGGGTTGTCCCATGGGATTGCCGCACCCCTAACACGCCCCGCTACATTCATTATTTTCTGACGAGGACAAACACGAGCAATGGTTTCCGATCTTTAGAAATGCATCTCTGTCCCTCATGTGTCTTTATCAATAGAAGGTGTATGGTGTATGGATTTATCCTCTATCAAAGAGGAAGACATTTGCTGGGACACAGTATGGGAGAATCTACAGGATACCTCAAAACCCTGATCACCAATTAATACATTTTAAATGTATACACAGAATGTATCTTACTCCAAGAAAACGTCATGCTATGAAAATTATCCCATCTCCTAATTGTGACCTATGTACACTTGATGTCTCAAGGTCATTTATACATATGTTTTGGGAGTGTCCCAATGCGTTTGCCTTTTGGAGACATAATATGTAGACTTAAGTCCCTATCCGACTAGACGGATTTTTGCAGTTCCTCGAACATAACGTTCCTAGAATCCTTTTTTTCTCGTGTTATGACTGGACCAATTTGGGGATTATTAATTTCCTCTGGCTGCAGTTCCTGTAACTCTTTCAGCTCCTACTTTAGGGCAGGGTCTTTTCGCTGTTCCCTTTGCCACATAGGAACCCTTAGTGACCTAGCAACGTCTGAAACACAAACAGTGACCAAGTAGTTACAGGAACGTAGTTCTAGGAAAAGTCCACTTCTAAGCAGATCTACTAACTACTCTCCCCCCAAAACGTTTTTTTTTCCATTTGCATTCGCACTGGCCAAGTGGCCATAGGAACTATAGGAGGGTAAGGGGAGTGATGCAAGCACGGCAACAGTCTTTATAGCGTTAAAATCAGAAAACAAATACACCAAAAAAGTATGAACTAAATACTAAAGCTAATGTATATAGCATATTTGTCATAATTAGAAACAGGTATCTCTCTCTCCCCTCCTCTGCTTGCTGCGCTGTGGACGTGTGTGTTCGTGTGTGTGTGTGTGTGTCGGCCCGGTCAGCGAGGTTGTCAAGCCGGAGTTTAACTCGAAAAGACAGTTAACCACAGGTTCCTGTTAATCTTATGATGGAGATGTGTTGTGATATTTAAACAAACGAACCGTCAACGGCGAAATAAAAGCCTCTTATTAATGAGAGCGGTCTGAGAGACCTCCAGCTTACAGCGGGGTCTCTGAGCAGGACTGGCCGAGCAACGAGCTAGCGGCCGGGGCAGGCGCCTGCTGGCTGTCGCCTGCTGGCTGTCGCCTCACTTCATGGAGCTTCTCAACTCTGAAAACTTTGAAGCAAATTGTCAATTCCGCATCAATTTTCGCAAGACTGCCTATATTCAAAATCTAAACGGTTAATTTCTTGCCTAAAACGTTGACAGAAGTGAATTTAGTGATGAATAAGATGGCGAAAACTGTTAAAATTATCCCGTTGTTGGTCTGTCTGTACCGGAAACCCGACCCTCGTTGACCTAGAAATGGGAACAGCGAAAAGACCCTGCCCTGAAGTCGGAGCTGAAAGAGTTACAGGAACTGCAGCCAGAGGAACTTAAAAATCCCCAAATTGGTCCAGTCGGAACACAAGAAAAAAAGGGTTCTAGGAATTTTATGTTCTAGGAACTGCAAAAATCCCTCCGGTCGGAAAGCAGCTAGTGTCTGTTGCAATTTGCCTACGTATGCTAACTCATAAGACAAACATCACACATTCAACCAGCTAATTGTTAATGCTAGTTAAACTTACCCGTCGTTTCGTTTGCCTGTTGCGCTCTGCTCTTCTATCTTCTTCCATCATATTAATTAGGATCATATTACGCGTGGCGTCGCCGTCTTCTGTGTTTAGCCCTAGTCTTTAAACGCGCTGTTCGAACTCCGTTATGAGGATCCCGGCAAGGCACAAACAGGGACATTCCGATGGCCTCCTCCACGCTGGTTTGTTGTTGTATGTGGCGCTTAAAGTCAGGTGACGACGCGCTATAAAGACCATTGCCGTGCTTGACGTCTACCCTTACCCCTCCTACCAGTTCCTATGGCCACTTGGCCAGTGTGAATGCAAAATGGCAAAACGCGTTTTGGTTGGAGAGTAGTTAGTAGATCTGCTTAGAAGTGGAATGTTCCTAGAACTATGTTCCTGTAACTACTTGGTCGGAAAGAGGCTATATATGGCTCACTTTTAGTGATCTGCTTGGAGTTAATATTCCACTGTCACTGACGTTGCTTGTACTTAATGATGACTCTGCCTTAGAATTGTCTCTACAGCAAAAGCGTATACTATGGGCTGGTCTCACTGCAGCAAAGAAAACGTTGCCGTTGCGATGGCAACCGCCTCACACATTGTCGTGGCAGCAGTGGGCCAACTTTTCTAGACATAGTTATGATGGAGAGATCTGTGGCGCCGGGAACATGGAGCTAGTCAGAAAAAACTCTACATGCATGGGATGAAGCTTACACCTTGGTTAAAGAAAGAGTTCCGCATAAATGATTTTTTCAAATTTTTATCATGTCAGGTATTATACCTGTATGTTTGTATTGTTTCCTTTTATTTCTTGGGGAGGTCGAGAGATCAGGGACAGGGGTCGGTAAGGGGTTTGCCATGGGATCGAGGTGGGTGGGGATGTTCTGTATTTGTGACGTATATGGTTTTGTGATGTTTAAACCTGTACTATTATTGAAAGTTTACCTGTTTATTATCAATAAAAAAAATGGATAAAAAAAAAGTCTCTGAGCTAGAGTGCACACATTTTGCATTCAGCACTTCTTTTGTTTTGGGCCTCGTTGTTTAAAGTTTTTAAAGCCAAAGCTTGTGATGAATGGAACAGCAGCTGTCTGTGCGGTCGACATGTTTGTTTGTCCTCTCTCACATGTGGCGCATGCAGCAGATGCGATGGGGGTCACGCAGGGAGGGGAATAACATTCAGTTCATCAGACGTTTCCTAAAAAATAAAGATTCCCACATCTCGAGTCTCAAGTCCAGTCTGAAGTCACTGTGGGTGCGAATTAAGTGCAACTCGAGTCTGAGTCTCAAATTCGAGTCCCCCATCTCTAACAAAATCCAAGCCAGACAGTGCAGGCGTAGCAGCCAGCAACTGACCCCGACATATGAAACAGCTGGCGGGACAATGTAGTGTGGTGCAGCGGACTATGAGTAGGGTTAATGTCCCCTCAATATTCGACTGTGTGTGGTTCGTTTGTTCGTGTCACATTTCCTGCACGGCTTCCAGGAAGGCTGCTCTCGTGTATCCTCGCTCATAGCTCCTCCTCGATCCTCGGTCCTCGGTCCTCGGTCCTCGGGGCAGGAATAAGAGCTTTGACACGGCCTTCACGAAGGAGGTGCCAGAACGACTTCCGGGTCAACCAAGGAGCAAGGAGCTATCCAATAAGGGAAGAGACATGCACTACAAGACTAATGCTGCGTTCCAGACTCAATTTTCAGCCCATAAGTTACGACTTCAAGTCACGACTTACGACTTGGTAGCGTTCCAGGCAAAGTCACGACAAACCCTTCTAGATAGCGTTAGCTAGCTGCTACCTAACGTTGACGTTAGCTACTACTACTAGCGATTTCTAGTCGGCGACATATTTTGGGCTTCATTTAATAAACATAACCTGTAGTAGTACACAATTGTATGTGTATTGTTTTGATTACGATGTGCGGAATTACTTTACGTTGCCTATTTATGTCTATTCTATTATATATATTCTATTTCTCACCGTTAATCACTGGCGTCTGTACAGCATCAACAGGGGTCGCCATTGTTGTTTGTGTGTGTGTGACGTCAAAAACTGTAACTGGGAGTACAACCATCTGGTACCAGTTCACGGCTTTGACTGCCGTTCCAGGGCACTCTCACCGGTAGAAGGTTGCGAAAACACGGGTTACGGGTTGCCTGGAACGCAGCATAATATACACACGGAAAGCGGTAACGAGGAACAGGTGAAACACATCAGGGACTAATTAGACTTATCAGAAAACAAAGCTAGACAAAAGCTGTGTTGGAAACAGTTCCCTATCACGGAAATAGTCAGTCCTTCCTTCAGAGTTTTTTTGTGATTGTTGCGGGCAAAAATCCTTGATTATGCGGGATGTTTTCTTAAAAAATGCGATGGGATATGCGGGATTTTTATGCAATTTTATGTGATGAAATTGCAGGAACTCGCAAAAAATTTGTTTTGATGAAGAGATTTTTTTTTTTCCTTAAGGTTTCCACACACACACATTCACTATGGACTGTACTTTTATGATCCATCACTCCAGTTACACACTTACTTCATATTGCTCCACATGTACCTGACAGTGGTGGAAGTATTAATCATTTCATTGGGTGTAGCTCTACGTGATATGCAGTATACCCACAAGAAAGCTCCAGGATTTCCTATACCCACTTAAAAATGCCCAATGACCCGCAACAACATACTTTCCATTATATTTTTGATATATTTTGAATTGTCATCTGTGTTTTTCTTCTTCAAGTAGGCTAAATGAAGGGATTTCCATCGTAAATTGGTGCATAAAAATATATCCAAATACAGGAAATGAAGTCCTTGATGATCAAAACTTCCCTGGGGGAGGACACCCAGATCCCCCACTATGATATGCCCCCCCCCCAAAAAAAAAAACAAAGCAGATTCTGGCCTATAAAGCACAGTATACCCACTACAATACATTAGACTACACCACTATTACTTAAGTAAAAGTAATACCATACTGTAAATACTCGGTTACAAGTAAAAGTCCTGCATTGAAAATGTTACGTAAGTAAAAGTATGTAGGTATTAGTAAAATGTACTTAAAGTATTAAAAGTAAAAGTACTCAATGCAGAGAAATCCTCACATTTTAGAAACTGGAAAAGAGCGAAACCATTCTGTCAATGTTTAATGGTCTAATCATTTCAGCTGTAGGCTTTGTATGTTATGTTATTGTATGTTATAAAATACATGTGGTTTGTGTGTAAAAATCCTAATTTTTAAAGTAACGGGTAACTAAAGCTGTCAGATTAAAGTAGTGGAGTAAAAAGTACAATATTTCACTCCGAATGTAGCGGAGTAGAAGTAGAAGGTGTCATGAAAAGAAAAGACTGAAGTAAAGTACAACTATCACAAATGTTTACTTAAGCGCAGTACTTGAGTAAATGTACTTAGTTACATTCCACCGCTGGTACCTGACAACGACCACAAAGACGGTTGGATTCTTCCGTATAATGTAAAGTGTGCTGTTCAGATCACCGTCTTGTTTATTTTTTTAACCTCGTCATGATTGTTTCTTTTCTATTTCTCACTATATCAAACTCTATTTTTTAATATTTCCTTCCATACAATGCCCTTTTCTTCTGATTTTGAGAGATTTATACGTGTGTCCATGTTTTCTTTTTTTACAGTAAAAAGCTTGTTTGGCTAGTTTGTCCACTCTTTCACACCCAGAACTACAGTATGAGCAGGAACCTGAGATCTGCACTTTTATTTCTCACATTCATTTGAAGTAATTTCAAATTCAATTCAATTCAATTCAATTTTATTTATAGTATCAAATCATAATAGGAGTTATCTCAAGACACTTCACAGATAGAGTAGGTCTAGACCACGCCATAATTTACAAAGACCCAACAATTCCAGCAATTCCACCACCAGCGTTTCTACAAGCCACACAGGGATAATAGGCCAGAGATCCTGGCCATCACAGAGTTATCAAAGCATCAGCAGAGTCAAATCTTTTCTTTAACACAGCAATTATGATTCTCTGCAGCTGATGTTTGAGCAAAGCAACTTGCAGTTGAGATCTGCCATGAAGGCATACGGTGTCCCATGGGGAGTACCGCTCCTAACACACCCGCTACATTCATTATTTTCTGAACGAGGACAAACACGAGCAATGGTTTCCGATCTTTAGAAATGCATCTCTGTCCCTCATGTGTCTTTATCAATAGAAGGTGTATGGTGTATGGATTTATCCTCTATCAAAGAGGAAGACATTTGCTGGGACACAGTATGGGAGAATCTACAGGATACCTCCAAAAACCCTGATCACCAATTAATACATTTTAAATGTATACACAGAATGTATCTTACTCCAAGAAAACGTCATGCTATGAAAATTATCCCATCTCCTAATTGTGACCTATGTACACTTGATGTCTCAAGGTCATTTATACATATGTTTTGGGAGTGTCCCAATGCGTTTGCCTTTTGGAGACATAATATGTAGACTTAAGTCCCTATCCGACTAGACGGATTTTTGCAGTTCCTCGAACATAACGTTCCTAGAATCCTTTTTTTCTCGTGTTATGACTGGACCAATTTGGGGATTATTAATTTCCTCTGGCTGCAGTTCCTGTAACTCTTTCAGCTCCTACTTTAGGGCAGGGTCTTTTCGCTGTTCCCTTTGCCACATAGGAACCCTTAGTGACCTAGCAACGTCTGAAACACAAACAGTGACCAAGTAGTTACAGGAACGTAGTTCTAGGAAAAGTCCACTTCTAAGCAGATCTACTAACTACTCTCCCCCCAAAACGTTTTTTTTTCCATTTGCATTCGCACTGGCCAAGTGGCCATAGGAACTATAGGAGGGGTAAGGGAGTGATGCAAGCACGGCAACAGTCTTTATAGCGTTAAAATCAGAAAACAAATACACCAAAAAAAGTATGAACTAAATACTAAAGCTAATGTATATAGCATATTTGTCATAATTAGAAACAGGTATCTCTCTCTCCCCCTCCTCTGCTTGCTGCGCTGTGGACGTGTGTGTGTGTCTGTGTGTGTGTGTGTGTGTCGGCCCGGTCAGCGAGGTTGTCAAGCCGAGTTTAACTCCGAAAAGACAGTTAACCACAGGTTCCTGTTAATCTTATGATGGAGATGTGTTGTGATATTTAAACAAACGAACCGTCAACGGCGAAATAAAAGCCTCTTATTAATGAGAGCGGTCTGAGAGACCTCCAGCTTACAGCGGGGTCTCTGAGCAGGACTGGCCGAGCAACGAGCTAGCGGCCGGGGCAGGCGCCTGCTGGCTGTCGCCTGCTGGCTGTCGCCTCACTTCATGGAGCTTCTCAACTCTGAAAACTTTGAAGCAAATTGTCAATTCCGCATCAATTTTCGCAAGACTGCCTATATTCAAAATCTAAACGGTTAATTTCTTGCCTAAAACGTTGACAGAAGTGAATTTAGTGATGAATAAGATGGCGAAAACTGTTAAAATTATCCCGTTGTTGGTCTGTCTGTACCGGAAACCCGACCCTCGTTGACCTAGAAATGGGAACAGCGAAAAGACCCTGCCCTGAAGTCGGAGCTGAAAGAGTTACAGGAACTGCAGCCAGAGGAACTTAAAAATCCCCAAATTGGTCCAGTCGGAACACAAGAAAAAAAGGGTTCTAGGAATTTTATGTTCTAGGAACTGCAAAAATCCCTCCGGTCGGAAAGCAGCTAGTGTCTGTTGCAATTTGCCTACGTATGCTAACTCATAAGACAAACATCACACATTCAACCAGCTAATTGTTAATGCTAGTTAAACTTACCCGTCGTTTCGTTTGCCTGTTGCGCTCTGCTCTTCTATCTTCTTCCATCATATTAATTAGGATCATATTACGCTGGAGCCTTCGTCTTCTGTGTTTAGCCCTAGTCTTTAAACGCCGCTGTTCGAACTCCGTTATGAGGATCCCGGCAAGGCACAACAGGGACATTCCGATGGCCTCCTCCACGCTGGTTTGTTGTTGTATGTGGCGCTAAAGTCAGGTGACGACGCTATAAAGACCATTGCCGTGCTTGGCGTCACTCCCTTACCCCTCCTACCAGTTCCTATGGCCACTTGGCCAGTGTGAATGCAAATGGCAAAACGCGTTTTGGTTGGAGAGTAGTTAGTAGATCTGCTTAGAAGTGGAATGTTCCTAGAACTATGTTCCTGTAACTACTTGGTCGGAAAGAGGCTATATATGGCTCACTTTTAGTGATCTGCTTGGAGTTAATATTCCACTGTCACTGACGTTGCTTGTACTTAATGATGACTCTGCCTTAGAATTGTCTCTACAGCAAAAGCGTATACTATGGGCTGGTCTCACTGCAGCAAAGAAAACGTTGCCGTTGCGATGGCAACCGCCTCACACATTGTCGTGGCAGCAGTGGGCCAACTCTTTTCTAGACATAGTTATGATGGAGAGATCTGTGGCTCGGGTACATGGAGCTAGTCAGAAAAAAAACTCTACATGCATGGGATGAAGCTTACACCTTGGTTAAAGAAAGAGTTCCGCATAAATGATTTTTTCAAATTTTTATCATGTCAGGTATTATACCTGTATGTTTGTATTGTTTCCTTTTATTTCTTGGGGAGGTCGAGAGATCAGGGACAGGGGTCGGTAAGGGGTTTGCCATGGGATCGAGGTGGGTGGGGATGTTCTGTATTTGTGACGTATATGGTTTTGTGATGTTTAAACCTGTACTATTATTGAAAGTTTACCTGTTTATTATCAATAAAAAAAATGGATAAAAAAAAAGTCTCTGAGCTAGAGTGCACACATTTTGCATTCAGCACTTCTTTTGTTTTGGGCCTCGTTGTTTAAAGTTTTTAAAGCCAAAGCTTGTGATGAATGGAACAGCAGCTGTCTCTGCGGTCGACATGTTTGTTTGTCCTCTCTCACATGTGGCGCGCCGCAGAGCGATAGGGGTCACGCAGGGAGGGGAATAACATTCAGTTCATCAGACGTTTCCTAAAAAATAAAGATTCCCACATCTCGGAGTCTCAAGTCCAGTCTGAAGTCACTGTGGGTGCGAATTAAAGTGCGCACTCGAGTCTGAGTCTCAAATTCGACCCCCCATCTCTAACAAAATCCAAGCCAGACAGTGCAGGCGTAGCAGCCAGCAACTGACCCGACATATGAAACAGCTGGCGGGACAATGTAGTGGGGTGCAGCGGACTATGAGTAGGGTTAATGTCCCCTCAATATTCGACTGTGTGTGGTTCGTTTGTTCGTGTCACATTTCCTGCACGGCTTCCAGGAAGGCTGCTCGTGTATCCTCGCTCATAGCTCCTCCTCGATCCTCGGTCCTCGGTCCTCGGCCTCGGGGCAGGAATAAGAGCTTTGACACGGCCTTCACGAAGGAGGTGCCAGAACGACTTCCGGGTCAACCAAGGAGCAAGGAGCTATCCAATAAGGGAAGGACATGCACTACAAGACTAATGCGGGTCAGACTCAATTTTCAGCCCATAAGTTACGACTTCAAGTCACGACTTACGACTTGGTAGCGTTCCAGGCAAAGTCACGACAAACCCTTCTAGATAGCGTTAGCTAGCTGCCTACCCGTTGACGTTAGCTACTACTACTAGCGATTTCTAGTCGGCACATATTTTGGGCTTCATTTAATAAACATAACCTGTAGTAGTACACAATTGTATGTGTATTGTTTTGATTACGATGTGCGAATTACTTACGTTACCTATTTATGTCTATTCTATTATATATATTCTATTTCTCACCGTTAATCACTGGCGTCTGTACAGCATCAACAGGGTTCGCCATTGTTGTTTGTGTGTTGTGACGTCAAAACTGTAACTGGGAGTACAACCATCTGGTACCAGTTCACGGCTTTGACTGCCGTTCCAGGGCACTCTCACCGGTAGAAGGTTGCGAAAACACGGGTTACGGGTTGCCTGGAACGCAGCATAATATACACACGGAAAGCGGTAACGAGGAACAGGTGAAACACATCAGGGACTAATTAGACTTATCAGAAAACAAAGCTAGACAAAAGCTGTGTTGGAAACAGTTCCCTATCACGGAAATAGTCAGTCCTTCCTTCAGAGTTTTTTTGTGATTGTTGCGGGCAAAAATCCTTGATTATGCGGGATGTTTTCTTAAAAAATGCGATGGGATATGCGGGATTTTTATGCAATTTTATGTGATGAAATTGCAGGAACTCGCAAAAATTTGTTTTGATGAAAAAGAGAAAAAAAAAGTGATTCCCCCAACACCCTGCTTTTCGATGATGTTCACGTCGCGTAGTTACGTCACTTCTTAAAGTCACTTCTTAACGTCACTTCTTAACGTCACTTCGTAACGTCACTTCGTAACGTCACTTCGTAACGTCACTAACGTCATATCGTAACGTCACTTCGTAACGTCACTTCGTAGCGTCGCCCGTACGTTCCCTGGCAACAGGGGAAAATGGCTGTTCTTGTGTGAAGTAAACGCAACATTCTTCAACTTTCTGCTAAGATATATGTGACTTTTTTTTACAACGAAAATGCGGGGATTATGAAATCATGCAAGCCCCGCATATTTTGCGCGGAAATCTGCAATTTATTCGGCGAAAATGCGGCATATTTGAAAAAATGCGGCCCCCGCATAAATATGCGGACTTTGGCTGATTATGCATTGAATTATGCGATCGCATAATCACGTTTTTCTGGAGGGACTGAATAGTGCACTATATAGTGTGTTCGCCATTTTGTAGTGGCGTTCCAATTCTCAGCAGTTAATTTCATACACTATATAGTCCACTATAAAATACCCACAATGCACTGCTAATTTGAGTGTACGATGTACCCTAAATTATACTCCTGTACACCACAATGCAACGCAGTCGTTTGGTCATTCCCTTTGTAGTTTACTATGTTTTAACACTATATAGGGAATAGTGAGTGAGATGAATGAGGGAACAGCTTCGAACACAGCTAAAGACACATTAAAACCGAACACTACAAAATAATCCAGGAAATAAAGCATGCCCACTGTTCATCACACCCCCAACCGGCTCGTCAGACACCGCCTACCAAGAGCCTGGGTCTGTCCGAGGTTTCTTCCCAAGAGGGAGTTTTTCCTCGCCACTGTCGCACTGCTTGCTCTTGAGGGAATTACTGGAATTGTTGGAATTGTTGGGGCTTTGTAAATTATAGAGTGTGGTCTAGACCTACTCTATCTGTAAAGTGTCTCGAGATAACTTATGTTATGATTTGATACTATAAATAAAATTGAATTGAATTGAATTGAATTGAATTGAACATACACAAGGAATGGATCTGGGAAAACAAATCAGAGAACACAGAACAAAAAACAACAAAAAAGTCAATATATAAACACTCATCAGCATTCATTAGACACTACATAAAAAAATTGAGAACATAGCGTCCAGGGCATGTAGTTACAGAGAAAAAATGTTTATTGCATGTAGAAAATAATTTTGCCATAAATAAAAGTAAATAATTCACAACTCAGTACAGCAAATATATTGCAAACTGTAAGTACTGCAAGTAATACAGTATTGAATTTCTGTATTTTCAGCATAAAAATAAAGTAAGCCCAAAGAACAAAGACAACTCTAAATGAAAAGCGTATTACACAAAATATTGTGCAACTGCAAAATCAAAGTCAATCAGAGACTCATTCTGCCTCAGCATCCCGTCTTTGTGCTGGGTCCGGCCAGAGGACTTCGTCCACATCACATGCAATGTTGTCCCTTCCTAGGCAATGGCGGAAGAACCCTCTCGTGTGCCGGATCCAGCCTTGACAACACTCCACACCTATGTCACCACAGGCCAATTCCATTGCCTGTAAAAGATGTACCCTTGTATATGGGTTACGGTCATAGACCTTCCATCGCCACGCAGAGAAAAACTCTTCTATTGGGTTGAGGAAAGGGCTGTATGGTGGAAGGCAAACATTCACGAATCGCTGGTTGATGTTGGACCGCTCACGTATTCGGACACCACGGTGAAAGCTGACATTGTCCCAAACCACAACATAGACGGGATGCACTGCCTGCTGATGATCCTGCTGCTCACGTTCAAACAAAACATCCCGAAGACCACCCCGAAATGTAAGAAGATGGTCAGTGTTATATGGCCCCAGGGTTGCATGACAGTGGAGAACACCCCCCCCCCATTGCTTATGGCTGCACAGAGGGTGACATTGCCACCACGCTGGCCAGGGACTTCCACAATGGCACGTTGGCCAATTATGTTCCAGCCTCTCCTTCTCCTCTTCGCCAGATTGAACCCTGCTTCATCTACAAAAATATATTCATGGGGCCTTTCCATGGAATCCATTTCAAACACCCTCTATATATAAAAGAGATAAATAAATAGTTTAGTAAGTGAACAAGAACATGGTCTATCACAGTTGCCCGAATTTGATCTGAAATTACTATTCTTGGTCTTGCTCTTCGTTGTCCTTGTACCCTTCCTCCTCGTCCACCACCTCTTACACAAACTCTTCCTCCTCTTCCTCCTCTGCCTCTCACATTGTTTCCATCCATTCTGGTATCAACATTCAATGTACCTGGGCCACCTGTGTACTCTGAACTGGCTTATATTCTAGACAACTGATTTGATCACATCATTAGAAACAAGTGTGAACAATTTTGTTGTGTGTAAACGATGACAGCTGTGTTGTAGTTGTGTTTAACGTTGTATGTACCATTTTGCAACACAGTGCAAAATGTGTTTTAGTGAGTGAAAATGTGTTTAGAGTTTTGCAAAAAGAGCGGATGAGATTTGCAAACAGTGTCTTAACTACCTGAACTTGTTCAAGGTTTTGCCTGCAAAGTGACCGTTTCGACAAATGGGTTTAGGCCACTGAGCATTGGGCTCAGAGAATGGGGTTTAGTGTTTTAGCAATTGTGAAATACTGTAAAAACATTTTTGAAAGTGTACGTCATCACGTGGCCACTAGATGGAATCCTTAACTCATTGAAAAACATGATTGCTGTCAACTGAACCAGCGTGCTGCCAGAACTGCTGTATGCAATCTGTCCACTACTGTCTGCCTTTTGTTACTGATCACTAATCTTAATATCTAGAGTTTTAAAGTATGTAGTATTAGGTTTACATGGTGGGTACATCACATGTGCGTATATTAGAGTTCAAGAGGTTTTCAGTGACTGATGACATACTGTATTTAATTTCACAACCACGCATTACTCAAAATGTGAGGCCACACAAATCATTGAATATTGGCTGAAGCCTTTATTTACCTCAACCACATTGTAGATAAAACCAGGTTATAATCTGTGACAGGCTAATAAAGACATGCTGCAATTCTGAATTACTCCCAATCATAAGTATAAGTATACTGGATCATACTTTTGTAAAAACCCTCCCTGTTGTGTCTGTTTCCATTTATCCTGTTAATAAAAACACTTCCTCTATCTGTTTTACATTAAAACGTTCTGTAACTGTTCAGAGGGAATTGTTGTTGTCGTCATTATACCATTTTAATTATTTTTATTTTCTGTTATCCTTTATTTGGGACCTTACAGTCCACAGAGGACAGAAGTAGGAAAGTCTTCCTCTCACATCAATGCTCGCTGTGGCTGCTGGGTCCTCAGTAAAACATTTCTAGCAGCCTCATTCACACCTAAATCAAACTAAAGCAGATAGAGAGGGTCAGACTGGTGTAGTTACTCAGTCGAGGCATGCCATAGTGAATTTGAAAGAACCAGTAAGTGGCTGGGCCTATCTTTCAGGCTAGTAGCCATGACTGCTGAGTGAGGTTGACAAGTGTTGGGCTAATTGGATTGGAGGGTAATATTACATCAAAAGACGTCACCCGCTCCTTTAAAATGGCTGTAATTAGGACATTCTTTAACTCAGACACAGGGGAGATTATGGAGGAGCAGGAATCAGAGGATATTACAACAACCACCCAGATGACACATTCATTTCATACTGCACAAGATAAATAGTCCTAACACTAAACAGTACCATCCTTTTTATCTGCAAATTACAATTCACTTCCTGTTCATGTGGATAGAAATTTTCAAAAGGTTTCTACATCACAAATTTGGATCTCTTTCAACCAAATTGTCAAAGAAAATAACGTGGATGGTTCCATACAACGCTCTTCACAAAAAAGTACACTCTTCATTTAATTTGGGTGTTTTATTCTATTTTATAGCATTTAAAAAAAAAAGAAAAAAAGAACGTTGAAAAAATTGACAAAAATGTCAGAAAAAGTGACAAAAATTGTCGAAAATTAAAAAGAAAACGAGGGGAAGACAACACAAGGGTTAAACAACAAGTTTATATATGGGGGGGGGGGAGATTTCCCTCTTTTATGTTGACACCACGTTGTGCTATATCATTTTGAGATTATTTTCCATTGGATATTGAAGTTCATAAGTAAGTGTTTTGGCATAGCTGCACTATATCCATGGTATAAAAAAGGGGGATTTAATTTGTGCATGTTTTCTTTTGTTGTTCATGATCAAAAAACATCCCCCTCAGCTTTTTTTCACAAATTGCACCCAGTGTATATATGGGTACTCTTGCAGGTTTGGACATCATTCTGATTTTACTAGAGAAATGACAACCCAATCTACTTTGAATTAGGCTACATGCGTATGACACTCTTAATTGCAGAATTCTAATGGAAATAGCAATTAAAATAATTATATTATTATATATTTGATATATTTTGAATTGTCATCTCTGTTTTTCTTCTTCACATAGGCTAAATGAAGGTATTTCCATAGTAAATTGGTACATAAAAGGGTATCCGAATACAGGGAATGAAGTCGTCGATGCTCAAAACTTCCTTGGGGGAGGACACCCAGACATAAAGGACACCCAACGTAAAGCCTATAGGCCGAGCGGTAGGGGTGGGCGATACTGGGAATTTAAGTAAATACAGGGCTAGTATCGCCGATAACGATTCCGATACTTTTTACTTGTAACTCACGATCATTGAATAATTTTGTGATTTTGCCTTTAATTAGTTGATTATGATTATGATAAAACACGGGCAAATTTAAATGTTTTTATTTACTAACTAGAACAATATAAAACAATGTAATGGTATAAAAATAAAAAAATAATATACAGTGACAAAATATAAATATAACAAAGTCAACAACACAACCAAAAACACCTTCCATTACGCACAGATATCTGTGAAAAATAAAGTCAGTTGTGCAAAATAAGTAAACAAAAGCCACAATGTATAAATATGAATATAACAATATAAAAAACACAACAAAAAGTACACTGCACACAGATATTTGTGAAAAATAAAGTCATTAGTAATGTAACAACGTCAGTTGTGCAAAATAAGTAAACAAAAGCCACAATGTATAAATATGAATATAACTGTTCTGACTCGGGCGGGGCCAGCGGGAGAATCACAACTGCGCATATTCAGTGGACCTCATATCAGGAAAGTAAACCTGGGATCTTAAACCCTCTTTGCACGGGATTAGTATAATCTGGGGACCTTGTGTGATTTAAAAATGACCCCCCCACATCGAAGTTTCGTGTGGCGGGGTTCCATATTGTTTTGGGCCAGGCCCGGTAGAGATTACGAGAGGCTCATACCCTATTCCCACCGCGGCCGCACCGACACAGCATCACCGTCAGCCCTCGGGTGACGACGCGAGGGGAGCGGAGGTCTCCGGTCCGGACAGTGGTCCAGACTAGGTTGGTCACGAAAGGCGGCGTCCGCAGCACCCCGCAATCCTCAAGAGGGATTGAAAAGGGCGCACAGGAAACAAAAACCTTGAAAAAACTGATATACGACCCCGCCAAATCGCAGACATGTCGATTCACATGGGACTAATATTATCACAGGACCTCGGTGTTCGGCGAAATATGGTAGGTCACAGACAACCTCCGTAATAAAAAAAAATAAAAATCATCAGGTAATACTAATCCAGTGCAAATAGGGCTTTAACAACGTATTTGGCTTATGCGCCAGGCGAGCAACTCCATTGAACTGAATAGGCGCCATTTTGTGATCCGGTATCCAGTTATTATTACACATCCATGCTTGCCACCAACCATTTAACACCCTAAGATATCTGCCGGTTCCCCCTCCCACCCACCTGAGAAGACCACTGGTGGTATGACATCATTATGACAGACCTCATCAGTGAAACAGCAAGGACCCTGGACAACACCAGATTATAAACACTCACAGCATGAGTCAAGTTCATTTTCTTTAACATGTTGATGAATTTAAATTAGAAAACAAATCATCGATGTAAATGACTTTGTTAACTGTCCTCTAGGGGCGGGGCAGCCCTCACATACACCAGCTCAGGAACACAGGATCAAGTGCTGAGTGGAGCGTCGCCAAACAGCATCACAAGAGGTGCACAGAGCAAGAATGATTTCCTTCTTTAACCGACAAGAATATTGAACAATAACAACAATATTTAAGTGGCCATTAACGGACCTCATAACTGAGCTTGGACTCTGACTTTCAAAAAAATTCACGCTGCTTATCCAGAAATTCGTTGACATGTTATGTCAGTAGAGTTATGTGTTGTGTTTTAAACAGGCTACGTTAGGTACAACCAAAGCATTCCTGACTTAAACCCAAATCTGGCCTGTGTGTGTGTGTGTCATCTGATTAGACTCACAGTTTATATACTCTGTGTGTGTGTGTGTGTGTGTGTGTGTGTGTGTGTGGGCTTGTTTAACTATATTCGTGGGGTCCAAACACCGTGTGACCAGTATACTTGTGGGGTCCCGACAGCTTTGTGGGGCCAAAATGCTGGACCCCACAAGTTTAAAGGGCTGTTTGAGGGTTAAGACTTGGTTGTAGGATTAGGGAAAGAATGAGGTTATGGTTAGGGTGAGGGTAAGGGTTAAGGTTAGGCATTTAGTTGTGATGGTTAAGGTTAGGGTAAGGGGCTAGGGAATGCATTATGTCAATGACGGATCCCCACAAAGATAGTGCCACAAACCTGTGTGTGAGTGTGTGTGTGTGTGTGTGTGTGTGTGTGTGTGTGTGTGTGTGTGTGTGTGTGTGTGTGTGTGTGTGCATGCGCGTGTGTCTGTGTGTGTGGTTTCAGAGCAGGTAAGAGGCTGCATACTGAACTGTGCTGTGGAGTTGGAACACAGAGTGGTTGGAAAGAACAGACATTTTCCATTGGATGGAGAACTTGGACATTGATTTTATAGTTGTTGTTCTCTCTCATTACTTGATTAATATTGAAGTCTAGCAGGACAAAAAAAGACCCAGAAGAAGAAGAAGGAAAAAAAAGAGCGGCATTACTGCTAACCTCGGCAGATTTATTTTTTAGCCTAATGAATAAATATGTTTCGGAGTATTAAGCGTCCTACACTGCCAAAGCATGAATTTTACTGCACTTTCAAACAAATGTTTGATTAAGTGTAACTCAATAAGTATGCCTCTTTCTATAAACTGGTGCTGTATTTCTTCAATGCCCCCCCCCCCCCACACACACACACACACAAACACACACACACACACTCTTCACAAAATTGAAAATGAATGATCTCACCAAAAAGTGGTTATTTTTAAGACCTTTGTATTATAGTGCAACAATAAAACACACCTTCCCAATTTTTCACTCTGTCCTTTTCTCTTCTCCCCTTCAGGAAGTTATTTTTCCAAACATTATAAAACCCATTTTTCTTTGTTTCTCTTTACTCTCAGGAAGTTTTTTTTTTTTTTTTTTTAAAGATGATAAAATTAATTTCTTTGGAGATTTGGAAATGATTTTAAACTACCTGCAAGCCAGAATAATGCAACAACCACAACACATGTTTCAGCACTTGAGATCAGAGAGTCCTGGCTCCAAACTCAACAGGTTGAAACAATAAGTTACCAGAGGCCATAGAGAACAATGTAAGACAAGCTGTGTGTGTGTGTGTGTGTGTGTGTGCTTCTACAGTCTGTGTCCATGAACATCTGGAAGGCACCGCAAAGAAATTAAAATAAACATACAGTATCTTAGTTTACAACTAAAAAGTCATCATTTTAGTTGTTTTACAGCTCAGATTCAGAAACAGGTGGTGTTTTTCCTTTGCTCTACTCTATATACTCGACGTTCCACTTCCGGGATTGTTCAGGTTCTGCTGGGAAACCCTCCTCCGCAGCATTGTGGAGGAAGGTCTGTCTGGCAAAGCGAGACAACTTTTGCCCCAACAAGGCAGAATTTTCCTCCTCCAACTCTGGGGCCTGAGGAGAGTGATGGCTGTCTGTTTGTCTGTCCATAGTGTAGATATTCATTGTCACTAAAGGATATTTACAAATCCTAGATGTCTCCTTGTGTGCCACACCTGCAACAACATTTTCACTTGTATTTCAACTATTGCTCTCCCCTCTCTGTCTAAGGGCAAAGCACCGGATTCATACAGTAACATTTACGAGTACTCATCATTTATATCATCCAGATGCTGCCGCTATAGAGCAGCGATGCTATGAGATGCACTTGACGCACCACTACGAGACGACTCAACAGATTCGGCGGCATTCATTCGCGGCAAATCCTTGCGGCTTGATGGCGGTAACGTTAGCACATAGTAGTATGGACGGCGACATGATTGAAAATGAAGAAAACGGAGATCCCAGAGACGAGCAGAAAGACATTCCCAATCATCTTTGGCCTTATCTGATAGAGATGTTTGAGATAGTAGGCATCAAGAATGATTAGTTGTAACTCTAAAAATATGGGGAACGTCTTAATTAATGTCTGTTTAGTAATTCATATTTTATCCTTTATTTTCTTTCCAGAAGCCATATTTGAGCTCACACACATGCATGTAGATTCCTTTAAATGTTAAGGGGAAGATTAAAAAAGAAAAACTGGATCTGTGAATTCTCACAGAATCACAACTGAATTCATATCTTGCTACTTAGTCAGAATTATTATTAACCTGGAGTCCCAGTCTCTGTCACAATAATCATATACAGTATGTGATGTTTTAGGCCTATTGGCAGACATCCATTTAAAATGTAGGCAATGGCATATAAAGAGCCTTTTTTCCATGTCCACCGAAGTTTCTCAGCTTGCACTCGTAGTAACATTTGTGTGGCCCAGGTAGCTTCGCAGAAAAAATGGTTGTCATTCGCAAGGCTAGTAGTAGAGTATTTTTTAACACAAGTATCTGTACTTCTACTTGAGTATGGGAAGTGAGTACTTTTGCCATCTGAACGAGGAGACGCATAAAACATAAAAACGACAAACAAGCCAGTGTTCGTGCTAGACTAAAGGCTAACCCCAGCACACCAGCTCTCCAGACTGTTTTCGCAGCAAATGTCCGTTCCCTCGACTACTTTCGTCACA
Source organism: Perca fluviatilis (assembly GCF_010015445.1). Taxonomy (NCBI): domain Eukaryota; kingdom Metazoa; phylum Chordata; class Actinopteri; order Perciformes; family Percidae; genus Perca; species Perca fluviatilis. The sequence continues at coordinate 489,484 of NC_053129.1, read as the reverse complement.
CAGTTCGATCCTCTATGTACAGTAGTACCATTTGAGACACCCTACACAACTTCTTTTTTCTCTCCCTGCTGTATTTTTCGCTACAGCTAAGAAAGCCTTTAGGTTTAAAGCCCCCTCAGATTGGAATAATCTACCTGTAAACATTCGATCTGTTCTATCTCTCCACTCATTTAAAAATGCCCTCTCTTCCTATTACAGTACCAACTGTACCTGTCCATAACCCTCTACAACTCCACGATAACACCTCTTCTAATAACATTATTAATATCCAGTTTCAGTCTTGCTCTGTCTCAAACTAGATTATGACTGACTGATTGTTTTTTTTGTTTTTTTGTGTCTGTTTTTGTTTTGTTAACTGTTGTGTCTAATTATGATCGTACTGTATATTTATTTTTCGAAAACGAGATGCTGCATCTCAATGGGTTGCTCCTAATAAATAATTTCAACATATTATACTGTATTTATCACAATAAAGTCTTTAATCTAATAGTTTAGCCTTAAATTAGATGCAGCCCTGAGCCTTTGGCTACGGTAAGCCCAACTTTCACTGAAAGAACGTGAATGCGCATCTGCGTTGGCAGAACAGCCAATAGGAACGCTCTGGAGATTCTGAAGTCTAGTTTTCTCTTAGAGCACTTGAATTACAGCATGCTGAAAGATTATCATGGAATCTTTGCCCAACAACGCCAATAAACTGCCTCCCTTGGCTTCAAATCCACACTTTGTTATTGTGGGATGTAATGCTCTGCGGTCCTCTTCACTTCTGTGGGTCGGGTTATGCAAGAAGACGACTAGTTGGTACGAAACTAGTTTCTGACCATGTCAGAAGGCAGAAGTGTGGGATGAAAATATGAGGATACTACTTCCATGATGTAGGCCTACATGATGTCCACCCACTTGTTAAACCATTTCGCAAAAGTGTGACGACGTTTCCTAATCCAAACAAAATGAACTATTCTTTGCTTAATTTGTACAACGTGAACCAAAATGGGAACGTGAAATGTGAATCAGTAATATTTGTCTATATTGATGTTACTTTTATCATTTCATATACTTTTTGTTGTGTGTTGTACTGTGAAAGAGCGAGGTCAGGCTATTTCACACTGCTTGGATTAGAAAATACAGCTGAAATTTAAGAAATGGGTTAAAAATCTTTACTAACAACAGTAACACAGAACCATCTGAGAAGCCGTCATTGGAAACTGTTCGGAAAAGGGCAGGCCTTTTCACAAAATACCTGGCAGGTACCTGTCTATAGGCCCTGACACACCAACCCAATAATCGGCCGTCGGACAGTCTGGCGAGGTCGGTGACTCGAGTCTGTTCGGTGTGTTCCGTGTCGTCGTCCGTCGGAGGGGCCGTCGGCCTTCATTTTGGCCGACCTGACTTACTGGATCGAAGGTCGGGCAGTCGGACTTAATGACCAATCTGATTGGTGGAGTGCTTACCCGGAAATGGCGAGCGGGATGAGTGACGAACGCCTCTCAAAATCTGACGAAAATCTTTTAAACTGACCTTTGTCGATCTGAAATGAAGACAGATTCAGCAACTACACGGCTTATTCCTATAAAACACGTTTCAGTGAATTATTTTCGTAAAATACGAGATCGTATTTCGAACAAGCCGCCATTATCGGTCAGCCGGAGAAGCCAGACCCACGTGACGCGCTCGTCATTTCCGGTTTCCATTTTTTGCATTACGTCTCGCGCACGTGCAGAACGTACGCTCAAGTCAGCGTCGCTTCGATGTGTTCCAAGGCCCTTTTTGGACCTCGGGGAGCCGTCAGATCAGTACGTCTGCCTTTTCTGCCGACGGTCGGCCATCGGGTTGGTGCGTCAGGGCCTTATCACGTCCACCATTGTTGTTTTGAACGCACAGTTGTGACTGTCACAAACACCTAAACCACGCCCATAGCTGCAGTAGTTAGTCACCGGACACTGATTGGTTCGGTTTGCTGCTATTCGGACACAAATGCTTTTGCTTGAAGCCTGACAAGATGGTTTTTCGTGTGATATGTGATCCTATGATATTGAGAGAATCCAGCTGCCGTGCCAGGTAACTGATTTACCCCCCCCCCATGAATCATGTATGACAGACAAGCACGCATGGACATATAGTGCTTGTCTGCAGTCTGGCTTGTATGTTACTTGGTATACATTGGACATACTGCACTTTTGCTCTGATCCTGCACCACAGTGAGGTTACAGAAAGAAAAGATGTGCAGGGTGAGACAACACAGTGTGATGACGGGAATGGTTTGCTGGCAGTACATTGGCAAACACATCACAGAACACTCATCCTGCAATAAACTGACAGTTTGAAAGAAGTTTGATGACGTCTTACTCCCATGGCAAACAACAGTGCCAGAAGCAGTTGCAAGAAGATTGAAGACTGCAGCGAGAGCCCATTACATACATTTGGCCAATAATACGCACATAGCACAGTCAAATACCTACAAAATGATACACTTGTCTTTGAACATTTCTAGTGCTCACTAGAAATGTAAATCTGACATGAAGGTTTTCTAACTCATCCCGCTGCCACATCGCTGATACAGTATACCAAGTCTTTGATTCTCATTTTAAACTCAAAGTGAAACTGTGAGACTCCTAAGCAGCTCCAACCGTCCTTGTAAACGTGTCATAGTGCAAGTACACAATACAAGAAGTCATGGTAATAAAATGTAAACGTGATTGCTTTAAAACCTGCGTGTCAGCTGCCTCCATGCATATTCATTTTGTTTTTGCCAAAAGTCCAGAAGGCCCTGGGAGACAGAGACACAGTCGCTTTCATTTACCAACCCCAGGTGGCCTTTCAGTGAAAGGGGTAAATTTTTAGACATATAGCTCATCCACTGGACAGGATATCATTCGTATTTGTCAGACACAGAGGTGTGAAGGTTGTATCATGGCTTATAACTTCTTCATGTGGTAGCGTATGCGTGTGTCTTTGATTGTGTGTATGTACATGTGTGTGTGTTGTGTGTTGGGTTGGGGGCTGGGGGGGCTGGGAATTATGCGTGGGCGAAAGTAGCAGAGCAAAACCATATGGAAGCACCCAAATGTACCATTCTCTCATCTGCCAATTGAAAGTAAGCTCAGTCAGGTGGGGGGAACTACAAAGACAGGATATCATTAGTGAGAGCTGAAGTCACAGCAATGGTATCAACGCTGCATGAAATGAGGTCAGTCCTGTAAGCAGATGGTGGGAGAGGAGTTAACAATTAAATACAAACACGAACCAGAAAAAAAATAACCATCAAAGAATGGTTCTTGCAATGTGTCCAACGCACTTGCTGGAATGAACTATGATACGGGACCATTCAGCAGACCCCAGATTATATTCAATGACGCCATTTGAATGATTGCCGCCAATGTTTTTCCATTAATTACCCTTACAATATCTATGCATGGCAACTGCCGCATACTTAAAGGAATAGTTCAAAATTTTTGGGAAATAGGCTATTTAGGAGTCTCAATCATTGTGGAAGTGTGTGCAGATGCACAATACTAATTTCCACTTCATGAATCAAAAAGATAATACATTTCGGAGAAAAGATCGGGAAAAAAAAAACACATGCGTCCATTGTAACACGCAAAACACAACAACAGAAAGGTCAATTGAAACTAACTTTTTGGGTGTCTAGGTAGCTCACCTGTTAGAGGTTCACTCCTCAACGCAGTGACCACGGGTTTGACTCCGACCTGTGGCCCTTTGCTGGATGTCATTCCCCCTCTCTCTCTCTCCCCTTTCCAAGCTGTCCAATAAAAATAAAGACCTAAAATGCCCCAAAAATAACTTTTTGTGTCTTTCCTTTTGCAGATAAAGGGGAAAAACACACATTGGTGAAACTGCCTAACAATCTAAATAAACAATGTTTACTTATTAATTGGTTTAATTTTTTTACAATTCTTTTTCATTTGATCTTTTCTATGATATCACCCTCAAATGACTCTCGAAAAACGTGGATACAGTGGGCTAAAGTATGTGTGGAAAAGCACACATTTTCCCCGTACACACTGTCTAGAAATACGAAAAAAGCCCAGCGCTGCGAAATACGAAAGTTTTGGATTCGGTGCGGATAGACCGTTAGAGATAGATGGGTCAAATTTTTCAATTGACGTGCGATTTATGTCAACAAAAACAGTGTATGTAGGCGACTGAAGTGAAAGTACTGAAATGGACCGAGGATGATTGAGATATAATGTACTTAAGCTGAAACTTGCTCACGACAGACTAGTTTGTAAATATCTAAATGTGTCTACTCCTTACAGAAATTATAATCAGAACAGACCGGGGCACCTGTGTGTGGGTGTGACAGCAGAATAATCACCCTTCATAACATGCATGCACGCACGCACGCACACCCACACACACACACACACACACACACACACAGATACAGAGATCGAGTTAACAGTTGAGCTTTTCATACCTCAACCTTCAGCTCCCTGCCTGGGTCATCAGCAGGAACAGGGAGCTGCTCATAATAATCATATCTTGTGTTTGCCTGCCCTGATGCCCCGACCGGCCTGAACCAGGTTTTAGCTTTGTTTTGGTTGGGTCCATGTTTACCTGTCATGGGTCTCTGAACACAAGTATAAGTTTGGATATGAAGAACTACACATTCTGCATCAGCCAATTGGCATGCAACAAGTTCATAATTACTGGCTTGAAGCATTACAACGCCTCTAACCTGTCGAGGTAACCCCCACCTGCTTTGCTGGGGCCCCAATGATTCAGCGTTGCTATGGACACCATTCTGTGCTATAATAACCCAGTACTGTCTTATTTTAGAAAGCTCCAAAAGTGGTTTGCTTTATCAGGCATCTACTTTGTTTAGGTGAGTTAATGCAACAGACGTATGCAGTTAGAACCAAAGTTTCTCAGCTCATGGCAACGTGAATGTCTAAAGTGTACTGCAAGGTGTACTGAAAAGTCCTAGTCCGCTTCCGGCATTGCTCCAGTGCCGCAGGAATCCCAGCACATTCTCACTCCCAGCGCACCACAAAGCGACGCTTGGTCAGGTGCCTTTGGCGTTTGTTGCTGACGCAAAAAATCTCCTTTAGCGACATATTTAGATGCGCTTGGTCGGGGCTCTTAGCTTCCCTTTATGATGCTCTGGGTCGGGACTCTTGGTGTCACTTTTTGCCAATCAGGGTCGGGACTTTTGGCATTATTGACGCTCAGGGTTGGGACATACATTTGACTGACATGCGGCACAAGAACGGGACAGTTAGGGTAAGGAAAAGTTTGTGGGTGGGGTTACAAAATGTACAATTTAGTGACACATGGGACAAAATATCGGGACACAAACCCTGGTCTCTTGGGTTAAAGTCCTTTGTTGTTTGACCCATCCACCACCCCAACCAACCTTCTTATGTGGATTTTCGGTCTTTCATACTACTCGCTACTGTTGTCACTCTTCATACTACGTCATCTAACAGCTGCTGCTCTGCCGGTGTGGGCAGTACAGTCGCTAAAGGGTGATTTTTACGTCGGTATCCGATGCTGAGAGCCACGGACCAAGCGTCAGTATTTCACAAATTGGTAATCAGAACGGGTTGCCAATCCCCTTCCAACAACTCTGTCTTTGTATTGTTAACGGCATAAATCACACAAATGGAGATAACCGTGTACACTTTCAGACAGTCTTTCCTGAAAGTGTCACTTGCTTCATAAGGTGGCCAGGATTGTCGGATTGTCTGTTTTGGATCGCACCGTCGGTGTCAGACGTTGTTAGATGGTCTGACAAGCAATTTGATTTTACGCATACTGAGGTCTTAAGCCATAGGACGCAACATGAGCATCCGTGTCTGTAAACAGAGACCCTTCCAGTGTGTGGCCAGCGGAATAATCAACAGCTGTTCCTGTCCCAGGATTCTGTTTACTGACTAACTCAAAGTCCCAGACAAGTAGGGAGTCAGACAGTCATAAATCATATTGTCACCATCTTTCTGACACGAGTTTGATGAATCAACATTGCAGCCCATTTTACACTGAAGCACTCAGTTCATAAAAGTACCATTAAACATTGCAATCAGCAGATTCCCCCCACCCCCCCCCCCCAACCCCCACCCCCACCCGTGGGTGCACTTCAGTAGGCCAGGTTCTCTCTTTGTCCTGGCTCAGCGCTGGTCTTTTCACAGAGCAACCCCCTATTGTGAAGTAACTTAGACATTCTGGGTACATCTACCCCACACATGCTTGCGCGCACACACACACACACACACACACACACACACACACACACACTAACCCCGACCCCAGGAGACGATAACCTTTGTGAGTTACTCACTGCATTTCACTGTGATGGACTTTTACACTCAGACTAACATGGCTGAAGCGCGGCGGAACAGTGGAAGCAGGGCCTCAGATCTACAAGAATCCAACAATGCACTCTTCTTCTGTGGCCCTGTGAAAGGCCTCTCCAGCAGAATTGTGACTTCTAATGAAGCAGATTGAGTTATTGAGGCTATAAATACTCTGAGTGGATAAGGAAGGGTCTGTTCACTGCTGTGTGTGTGTGTGTGTGTGCCAATTGTTACTTTGTTGTTGTGAGGAAATGGAGAGATAATCATGCTGTTTGTGCAAATGAATTTGCTGCAGTTCTGAAGTGGTAATCTACAGGAGGCTTGTTGAGCCCACAGTATGCTCAGCAGCCACTGCTGTATATTTACGCTAATGCTCAGTGTTGTTTCTGTATTCAGTTATTAAATACTGTGACATTTCTGTCCTGTTTTTTTTTTTTTCCCACCGGCTAATGTTCCTAGGTATAATGGTGTGCGTTGTACATGTGTGTTATTTTCTCTGTCAGTGGGGTCTGTTGAATCAGTGTTGGATTGCTCAACCACAGTCAGTCAGTCAGTCAGTTGGTCAGTCAGTCAGTCAGTCAGTCAGTCAGTCAGTCAGTCAGTCGGTCAGTCAGTCAACCACTTTGGTCTACAAAATATCTCCACATCATCTACTGGATGGATTAGCACAAAACGTAGTATGTGGATGTAGTATGTAGACATTCATGGTTCCCACATATTTTTTATAATCGCTTTAATATTTACGACCTCACCAAGGAATTGTCCATGTACAGGAAATCATGGGCACAACAAGATGTGGCTATCACTATTGATAAGGACAGAGTTCACAAAATTCTTAGGGGGGGGGGGGGTGAAGGAAAGGAAGAGCCCTGGTCCAGACAATATTGGTGGACGCCTCCTCAAAAGCTGTGTCTGACATAGTCGCCTTCATATTCAATAAGTCACTTCAATCACACCGAGTCCCTCATCTCTGGAAAGAGTCAGTGATTGTGCCTATGCCTAAGACCAAAGGACCTAAATCACTTAATGATTTTAGACCACTGGCCCTCACTTCTCTCATGAAAGCTTTTGAAAAAATTATCAAACAGGAGATTTTAGCAATAACGCAGCCACAACGCGACCCCTTACAATTTGCCTACAGGGCAGGAAGGGGGGGTCGAGGATGCTACGGGCAGCCTACTCAACACAGTTTTAAACCATCTGGAAGGGGCAAAGCAATTTGTACGACTACAGCTTTTAACTGTATTCAACCCCACATTTTAGCAGAAAGACTTTCAAAGACACACAACATCAACCCAGGGCTAATAGCATGGCTAGTTGACTTTTTATCCTCCAGATCCCAAAGGGTTAAAGTTAATGGTGTTTTATCTGGCAATCTTTTATCTTCTACTGGCTCGCCCCAAGGATGTGTCCTCTCCCCTCTCCTCTTTGTCTTATACACAAATGAATGTCGTTCACAATATGATGGAAGACAGGTTTTTAAATTTGCGTCTGCAGATTCTGTCATTGGGTCTCTTCTTAATGAAAGTGTGATTGACCACGGACCGAAATTGAAGGACTTTAATGATTGGTGTAAGCGGGGGCGTCGGACTGGGGGTAAAACCAATACTGATTACCAGAGCCCAAGGGGGGAGAGGGCTCTTGAAAAGTCTGGAATATATTTTATTTCATCTGGATATTTTCATTTCCTATTTCAATTTAAAATTTAAATAAAAGTTAGCTGTCTAACTTAGTTGATTGACTGACTACATTTTGTATACAAAAAAGGTCTAAGGTCTCACCCACCCCTTGCTAATGCGCCAAATGGTTTAGTCCATCTGCACGCATTTTGTTTATGTTAGCTAGCTAGTTCAGTTGAGCGTCTGGTGGAGCGCAAACTTCTGCTGTAGAAATGTCTTTCTCAAAGAAAGCCAAATCAGACTACCAAAAAAGAAAAGAAAGACAGGAGGAGAGAAAACAAAATGAGGGGAAACAATTGGTAACTGACTTCTTTTCAAAGAAAAGTGAGCACAAACTAGAAAACGAAATCCATGGTGCTAAACTGCTTGAATATCTCCGCGACCGTTAGCGCTAAAAACGGACTGAGACAACCCATAGAAAGAGCAGAACATACACTTTCAAATGATAATTTGGTTATACTTGTAATCTGAGCTAAAGGCTAAATAAATAAACTACAACAACAATGATGTTTGCATACAATACACCATTGTAATAGCCTAATTTAAAACATGTTTAATTTTAAATGAATATGCTATAATGTCTATAATTAGCAATAATAGGCTAATCAGTGTCAGGCTTGGTAGCTCATCGGTATGACACGATGTGCCCTGCTATGACATGAACTTCCACGATAACCTTCGACGTCACTGTGACCTTTAATGTGACTATTACGCCACTGTTCATCACACCCCCAACCGGCCCGTCAGACACCGCCTACCAAGAGTCTGGGTCTGCCGAGGTTTCTTCCTAAAAGGGAGTTTTTCCTTGCCACTGTCGCGATAGCCACTGCTAATGCTTGCTCTTGATGGAATTACTGTAATTGTTAGGGTTTTGGAAAGTGTCTCGAGATAACTTTTGTTATGATTTGATACTATAAATAAAATTGAATTGAATTGAATTGAATAGATACATATCATGTCAACATTATAGTTGTGAGAGTCAGATGTCAGATTTAGCAGAAACATTGTGAAACACATGGCCCTCAGTTTCAGAAACTGTCCCAACAGGGAGTGGAGTAGCAACAGATGCCTCATCCTCCTCTTTGGATTTGAGACAAGGTGAGCTTATGTCAAAATTAAAGCAAACCATGTTTAGCCATTTTGACTGAAAGCTGTTAAGTAACACTAACATCTTAGTGTGTTTTATTATATTAGGTTACAATTAGGATAAGAGGTTAATATCAGATGTATCCTTCATAGAGAAAGATGATAGAGAAGATCTGATTGAGGATGTTGGGGGTAAAGACAGCAGGGAGCATGAGTGTTGCTCTGAGCACAGTGTGGAAATGAGAGATGACGAACTGGAAAGTAGGCAGAGCAGTGCAGAGCAGTTTTTGCCAGAGGATCCAGGACTATGGCCAGATAAATTAACAGATGATCAGAGAGACACCATAGTACGCAGGCTGGCAAGTAAAGGTACAGAGAAAACCAACAAAATGTAGTAGTAACCACAGTAAAGTAGGCTAGAGAATGTTGAGAAAGGAGGTTTGAAATGTGTGTTATCAGGCTACTCTAAGCATTACAGTTAATAGTTATTACCCTATAAACATCTAGGCCTACAGATTCATGTGTACAGAGGCCCTATTATTATTATTTTATTTATTTTTTTGGGGAGGCAGGGGGTGTTGAGGACCATGGGGGCCCATCAGGACTGCCTATGCATAGGGCCCAGGGTCTGGTGCTACGCCCCTGGGTGTAAGCGCTCCTCTCCGTCTCCAAGACTAAATAATTAATTATTGATTTTAGGAAACAGTGCCCCTCTACCCCCCCTATCATTGATGGCCAACTGTTGAGACAGTACAAGAATATAAGTACCTTGGCACAATAATTGATAGCAAGCTACGTTTTGAACCACACACTGATGCTGTTTGTGCCAAAGCCCATCAGCGTATGTACTTTTACCGAGAACTGAGGAATTTTAACATCGACCCCACTTTTATGAGAATGTTTTATTCCTGCTTCACTGAGTCTGTTTTAACCTTCTGTTTTATCTGCTGGTTTGGTTCTCTGTCCATAAAAAACAAAAAACGACTAGAGAGTATCGTTAGGACATGTGGCAAGATTGCAGGCATCAACTACCCCACTCTCTCACACATCTACTCCAACAGAGTGGCAAAGAAGGCCCGATCCATTGCCACTGACCCTAGCCACCCCTTGTCCTGCCAGTTTAAGCTACTTCCCTCAGGCCGTAGGTACTCCATGTCCAGATGCAGGTCCAATAGACACAGAAACTCTTTTATCCCAACTTCCATTTCCATTTTAAAAAAATTGGCCAGAACTGTTTTAAATGTATGTATTTGATTTACTATTGTGTTTTAGATACTGTTGGTATTTCATGTTTTGCTGTATATTTGTGTGTCTTGTCTTTATGTCTGTCTGCTGGCTGTACGAACAATTGCCCCTCGGGGACAATAAAGTTACCTTGACTTGACATCGACTTTGGTGATCCCTTAAAGTGCTCATTTTATGCTCATTTTCAGGTTCATAATTGTATTTAGAGGTTATATCAGAATAGGTTTTAAAAAAACACCATCTTTTTTGTTGTACTACACATTTCTGCAGCTCCACTTTTCACCCTGTGTGTTGAGCTCTCTATTTTAGGCATCACAATTCTATTCCATCTTTGTTGGGAGTTGTACATGTGCAGTACCTAGGTAAGGACTACTAGCCAGTCAGAAGCAGAGTATGAGGGCGTGCCCTGACAGTAACTAGGTAAGGACTACTAGCCAGTCAGAGGCAGAGTATGAGGGCGTGCCCTGACAGTAACTAGGTAAGGACTACTAGCCAGTCAGAGGCAGAGTATGAGGGCGTGCCCTGACAGTACCTAGGTAAGGACTACTAGCCAGTCAGAAGCAGAGTATGAGGGCATGCCCTGACAGTACCTAGGTAAGGACTACTAGCCAGTCAGAAGCAGAGTATGAGGGCGTGCCCTGACAGTACCTAGGTAAGGACTACTAGCCAGTCAGAAGCAGAGTATGAGGGCGTGCCCTGACAGTACCTAGGTAAGGACTACTAGCCAGTCAGAAGCAGAGTATGATGGCGTGCCATGCTAGCAGCTAGGCGAGCATTATAACGTGTGTTCCAAAGTGACCACGTCTGTCTCTGAAGTAAAGGCTGGACTACAATAGAGCTGTTTGGAGCAGTTGGTGAACAGTGTTTTCTGTTGGAGATGGTAAGTCCCTTTGGGGAGGGACTTTGGGCTTTTTCACTTTGTAAACCTATAACGTGCACAAAAAAGATATATAACACAATAAAGTAAAGGTAAAAAGCCAAAAAGCATAATATGAGCACTTTAAAGCTTTAGAGGGAAACTCTTTGATATTAATGAACGTCCATTACATTAAAGCCGTTGCCAAATGAGTTGTATAAAGCTAATTAAGACTATCAGCTTCACATAACTCTCTCTGGATTTCTCAGTGTGGCTATGTTCAGAAGATTTTGGCGTCCGGCGACTTTCCTGCAGGGGCGGACTGGGACAAAAATTCAGCCCCGGCACTGTAGCCACATCAGCCCACATCACCACGCCCATGCAGCCCCACCCACGGACACGTGCATTCACTAATTACATTTGTGTACAGATGGTGAAATAATATAAGCAGTACCTTATGTAACATATTTTTTAAAATGTAATGTAAGTGACTGGCAAACAATGCTTACAACCTTTTAAAGAGCACACGTTTATAATAAATTTACACATACAGTAAAAACAAAAGAAAAATAATCTGTGTGCTGTCTGTTTATGCCATTTGTATGCTGTTACTGTCATTCTCTACAGTATGTTGTTCTTTGTTGTTACTGTCTATCTGTTTGATTCTCTCTGTTGACACTGTACATATTGTCTGTCTGGTTCTCCATCTTTTCATCTGTTTTAACTCTCTAACTCTGCAATTTTAATATGTTTTTATGGCTGTCTGTGATTATACTTCAGGGTTTTTCCTGGCTCAGGGGGACGCATAAAGGGGTCTGGGGCTCCTCCCCCAGGAAGTTTTGAGCATAAAAGACTTCAATTCTTGCATTCTGATACATTTTTAGGCACCAATTTATGGTAAAAACGTCAAGGAAATCACAAAATTCTGGTGGCAGGTAACAATTTAAAATACAAAATAATGGAATATTATTATATTCAGTAGTCAAGTAAGGGGGGTTTCACATCTGGGACGTGGGGCCGGATATGACTACACTTGACCCTAAAGTCCAGTTGTTTAATTAGCATGAACAGGGCTTCATGGTCACTTTTTTTTCCCCATTGAAAAATGTAGGATTGACTTCCAGAGGCTACTGCTCAAAATGACATTGTGACTTCGCATAAACATACACGCCACTGTCCAAACATACACAAAGCCAAGTGGCGTGTTATCTGTATGCATTTTGAGCTAACCGCGTGTATGTTTATGCTGTATACAACGGACGGCAGTCTGCAACATCACAGAGTAAACACAAAGCCACATGGCGTGTTATCGCGAGGCTACGTGTTAAAAAACGTGGAAAGGAAACGTCACACGCCAGAACCAGTTGGGTTTAGGAAAAGAACAACGTGGAAAGGAAACGTCACACTCGGGACACGAAACGTGACACTCAGGACCCGATCCCTGGTCTCCTGGGTGAAAGTCCTGTGTTTGACCCATCCTCCTCCCCGACCAACCTCCCTATGCGGATTTTCGGCCTTTCATACTACTCGCTACGGCGTCAATTCACACGCAATCGCAAGGTAATGTAAGTCAATGGAGGCCAAACGGCGTCGATAAACACGCTAAAAAGCGAGTATGCGTCTTGATAACACGCCAATAATGGCATACGAATTGGCGTGTCATACATACGCCACTTCATGAGATCAGTCTGTACTGCCTCTACTGCTAAATTGTACAATAACACAATCACGTTATGGATACAAACCATTATGAAGGGTAATGTTTTCTACATTCTATTGATCAAAAATGATCAGTGATGTTGAATATAGCCTACAGTGTAACAGACCACCACAGTTCATGCATACATGTGAACTGCGGATTAATTGCAGAGTTTAACCTTCGTAGTGTAAAACTAAACACTTACGTGAACGGGGCACAGCAGAAAGACGGAGCAGAACGCATGAGCGAGGCCCTTAACCTCCAACCGCTCCAGTGGAGCTGCCCAGTGGCCAGCAGATCAGACTGTGGTTTTACCGGGCAGCTTCCAGGTATGACGCGCCAACAGTGTTGTTGTCATTACTTAGAATTCCTCATGAGGGAGAAACCATAACCATAAAAACATAAATCATGCTTTTGTTGCCAATATCGTGTGTGAACATATTGCTGGTTCGCTTAGTGTGAACATTTAGCAATGTTCATCAGTACAAAACGTACAGTTATCAGGGCAGAGGTACGTTACTTTCAAATGTATAATTTGCAGTTGCAGATTAGTAATATATAAACATAATTAACAGGATTGCACCTCTTTCTCGTTGTGTCCGTGTTCATTTGCCACAGATGTTAGCTATAGGTAGACATGGTATAAGCGTCGACATGCATGTGCTGTGTTTCTGTTTCAGCTCAGCCTGTGTCTGACGTAAAAACTGACACGGGCACGTCTCTGTGTCAAACTGCACCACCCAGGGTGAACCGGCATCCACTCGTGTCTTTGCATAGACTTTATACGCAGTTTCCCTGCTTCTAAAAGTCACTTTGAATATAGTCTGAACACACCTCCACACTAAAATATCAACTTTGTGTGCACTTCAATTATCCCAAACAAGCTTGAAACACCAGTGAAGAAGTGAAATGAACGGCATTCATGTGAAAACTGTGAGGTAACACTTAAACATTTCAGTACGGCATTCCATTTATTTGTGTTGCACAAATGTTCCATTCTCTGCAGCAATGATTAGAAGACTGAGGCAAATAAATTGGGATTTACAGGTTTGGCAGTCACATTCCAAACTCACAATACACATGTAATGTGGCTAAATCTGCATCAATAAATGAAGCAAAAACTTCATGGGGACTAGTTAAAGGAATCACAGTTTTGTTTCACACCATTAATGTTTCTATTTATAAGTGATGTAATTGCCCCCAATTTAGCTCCCTGTTAAATGGCAGCATATGTGTTGAGGTGTTAATCCAATTAGAGCAAGCAAATACCATTGAGAATGTCACAGTGGGACCTAGTTTGGAGCTCAGCACTAATAGTATAAAGTGATTGCATATTATTGCTGATCTGGTTTCAGCTCCGTGTCATTAATCTGATGTTATCCCCTCTGCTTCCTCTCCCATTGTTAGTTCTGATCCAACAGGATTGTTCAAACCGAAGCAGAGATGTTGCTTCATGAAATGATCATGTATGCAGAGGAATTGCTAAGTCACATCTTTCCCATCAATGTAAAACTACGTCTAATTCCAGGACTCCAGGTACAGACAGCCACATAGTGCCCTTATGTTTACTGTAGTGCTTTGTTTTGATATTTGATTTCGTTTGGTGGAGATCTGACGACAGCAGGTTGGGTTTGGGTGCATTTGGCAAATTCCTTTCCCTTTTTTTTGCTTATGATTTCTGATTCAGTGGGAGAGATGGAATGGCAGCAGCTTCACTCAGATCACTTCATCACCTTTATGTTGCCCAGTCTGAGATATTATCCAACCCCAAAATGTGTTTATTGAATTCTAAAACCCATTTTCTTAATCGGCTTTTGAATGTTACCAAAACAGTTTTGTTGTTTGTTGCTCCAGTAGTGTGACGTGGGCAGGACTCAGCTTGGATAAAGGTGATGTCACACATGCACATGGGTTTATGCAACCCGTGCAAAGCGTTTTTAATACAAGGAATGCCTCTACCCAGGGACTGCTAGCTTCCCGTTATGTTGCTAGTGTAGTGTATATAACGCGTATTTTGAGTATTTGGTGTTGCGCTAGCATGTAAATTGCGACGGATTGTATGCATTGTTAATGTAGGAAACTCCCGCTGACATGACAGAAGGTGTAAGAAGCTCCTGTTTCAATCAATGGGTTTATGTGCTGTTTTCATTTTTTATTTTTCATATCCCATTGAGATTGAGATCTCATTTTCAAAAGACCTGAGTACATAAAAACCTAAAGCAACAATTTACAATGTACAATAGCAATAGCGATAGTTATAGTAATACAATAAATTTAAATAGCTCACATTAATGTATTGTGTGAACAGTTGACTTCATTTAATATTGTACGTGGCGTTTTCTTTTGCGGTGTGCAAATGTTCCACCTAAACAAGTTCCTTCCCGAGACTATTTGCCCAAAATGATTGTGATTGGTTTAAAGAAATGCAAACAACCCAGAGCATTTTTTTTGTCCTATCTAGGGATGGGGATCGAGACTGCTTAAAGTGCTCAAATTATGCTCATTTTCATGTTCATAATTGTATTAAGAGGTTGTACCAGAATAGGTTTATTTTTCAGAAAACACCATATATTTGTTGTACTGCACATCGCTGCAGCTCCTCTTTTCACCCTGTGTGTTGAGCTCTCTGTTTTAGCTACAGAGTGAGACATCTCACTTCTGTACCATCTTTGTTGGGAGTCGCACATGCGCAGTAAGTACTGCTAGCCAGTCAGAAGCAGAGCATGAGGGAGTGCCACGCTAGCAGCTAGGCGAGCATTATAACGTGTGTTCCAAAGTGACCACGTCTGTCTCTGAAGTAAAGGCTGGACTACAACAGAGCTGTTTGGAGCAGTTTGTGAACAGTGTTTTCTGTTGGAGATGGTAAGTCCCTTTGGGGTGGACTTTGGGCTTTTTGGCTTTTTCACTTTGTAAACCTATAATGTGCACAAAAAGATCTATACCACAATAAAGGGGAAAGGCCAAAAAGCACAATATGAGCACTTTAACAATCCAAGTCGTTATCTATACCAGTATCAATACTTCTATTATTTGGTTAAAAGTCAGGACGACAAATTATTCATCTTAACAGAACTACGGGTGCAACGGATCATAAACTCACGATTCGAATCAAGGTTTTGAGTCACGGATCGGTTAAATTTTGTATCAGCAGAAAAAAGGGGGGAATTCATGATTTATTAATAATGTAATTAACAATAACTTTTAACAATAATAACTTATTTCACCAGTAAATTGCTGTTAAATGACAAAAACAGAAGAGAAAAGGGTATTTTACAACAACTTTGAATGCATCACGAGGTTTGCCAGTTTTAAATAAACGCAACCTTGTTTACGTCTGTGTTGTTTTGCCGACAACAGCAGTGACCACCAGTGCTAGTTTGTGTCTTTTAGCTCATAGCTTTAGCGGCTGACTGTTGTATGTCCCGCTGTTGGAATCCTCTACAGTGAAATACAGTCACCCTACACCATTTAGCTTTCAGTATTTTAATCGTGTTTAATTCAGCTACTTTCTAAAGTCAGGCTAACATCAACGTTACCTGCTGCCAATTAACATTTACTATGGTCTTAACGCACATTGTGCTCATAAATCATTTTTCCTGTTTGTGCACGTATCTATTTTTAGACATACCGTAACATTATATGATCCACTAGTCTCGATAGCAGTGAAGATAAGCTCGGACCTTATTGATTTTCGGGTTTTGAGAATTTTGGAACCTGGTCCTAATAGAACCGGGTCTTGAGACCCATCCTTACTCCTATCCAGGAATGTATGTGTGGAGGGGCCAGACCTTACGCTGTGGAGTAAGGTCTGGCAATGCGTGACTAGAACCAGGGCATCAAGCATTAAAGTACACTGCTATTTACTCCAAATGTATGGTGTTGAGACATAGTTACAAATTAAGGACACAGGAAATAGTCAGTATACTTAGCAAGTAATACTCTCAGGTTAAAACTGGTAATAAAAAGGGGATTTAAAGCTTAAAGCTAGCTTCTGCTAATAAATTTCAGTGTAAAAGTCGTAAACTCATTTTTCAAGGCCTTCAACATCGTTCAGCTCAGCATAGATAATACATGACGGCATTCTATACTTTCTGCAAAGTATCACAGAACAGTCGCACATTTTAGTATTACATAGTTGGGCCTTAGCTTCACATTTCATTCTAAAGCTCGAGTTAAAACGGCAGATACATTTACATCAACATATTCAAGCAAGGGTTCCCCATATTCTTAATGATATGCTATGACATGGTTTAATTCTATTACATTCACTGCAACTATTTTTATTATTATTAATCATATTTATATTATTATTAATCATATTTATATTATTATTGTTGTTGTTGTAGCTTTGCATCTCTGTCTGTCTCTCTCCCTCTAACTTTCTATCACATGTCATATGGGTTGTTTAGACTGTAATTTCATTATGCTGGTGTATTCTGTACACAAATTTATCGCACATATGTCCCTCCTCAGTAGCTCAGTTTTTCCCCATTAAAGGTTTTTTGGGATATGTTTTCGTCACGAGATTTCCGAGGGTCAAAGGACAGAGGGTGTCATATGCTGTACAGATTGTGGAGGGACACTGGATCAGGTTAAAGCACAGTTCCTAACATGTTTTGAATTTGATACAGGATAATTGGTAGGATATAGGACAATAGTCAATAAGCAAGGCTACCACTGTTTGTTTGACATTTAAAGCACAATGGAGAGGTGGCAGCCTTACATTTGAAAAGATTTTAAGTATATCATTGCAATTAAGTTAAAATGCTCTTGTTCAGTTTAAATTTTAAATTCTTCCCATATATCTTTTATAATCTTAACAACCAGTTCCCTCTCCCAGCAGGTCTGTCCCAGTTCCTGAATACCAACAGAGGAATAGTCTCATAACATTTAGTATAGGGAACTATACTTTTGCACTTTTTTATTTCTTGATATGTCTTATCTGAAAGAACTGAGAGAGTTCCTTTCTGAATAATCTATCTTTCTGTGCTATCCGTTTAAAGGTCATAAGAATCCCAATCTGACAGAGGTCCTAAAAGTAAGAAATACCATTTGAGGCTCAATGTTTGAAAACCAGATTTAAGACACCTGGTAAAATAATCAGTTACTAATAACTTGTGTGTCACACAGGAGGTGTTTTAGCCTTCATACCCCATTCTCTTCTCAATATACACCACCTCCCTTGGTTTGATCATCTACTTACTACTCTGACTCACCGGATGCAGAGTGTTGGTAAAATCCTACCATCAGCAGCCTATTTCAGATGGCATTATCTTCCCCTTCCGCTATCTCTGCTATCTATTTTGCAAGGGCACCATCGTTGCATCTGTGGCTTCGCACCGCCCAAGACAATTGTCATTAGTTTAAATAAATACAAACAAGCCAAACGTGTTTTTCTCCCCTATACCAGAACAATAATGGGTTCAGCCAGACCTTTCTCCAGCGCTGACACAGCGCTGTGTAGATAGGCCTGGCTGTGCAAGACTAACCACTCACTGGATTTTTCTTACCGCTGCTATGCTGATGATACCCAGCTATATCTGTCTCATAGTGGATGATAGAACACCACCTTCAACTCAATCTCTCTACAGCTGTTTCAACATATGAACCGATCCAACTGATTCAGACATTTGTGTTCTCACTTACTCCGGGTAATATCTAGATAATTTTAGGTTTGCAGGGCATGTGTGAAAGGAGTTTAAAGGCCCTGACACACCAAGCCGACTGTAGGTCCTAGTTGGGCCAATGGCGACTGACCGTCTGTCAGGATTTGTGACTTGAACCCAGAAGCAGACTGAGACAGTTCGAAGTTTAACACAGTTTATTGCTGAATCAGACCAGGTAGCAGAACGGACAGGTGGGAAAATCCTCTCAGGCGACAGAGCAGGTTGTGGACACAGGCAGGGAGACGAAGCATAGTGGTTCTCCTTCAAACACAAAGAACAGCATTCAGGTCTGCAGGCACAAACAGCAGGTTACAAAAGTACCGCGACAGAGTAAAACTGGAGGTTCACCTACGTGACTAGAGTTAACTATCCGGCGCCAAACAGAGAGCAGCCACAGCTTAAGAAGCTGCGCTGATGAGCCACGGAAAACAGGTGGTTGAGTGGTGATTGCCTGCAGCTGCAAGTAATCCAGGGAGTGGCCAGTCACACACACTGCACTGTGAGAAAGGAGAAACAGATCGAGCAGAGGAGAAGGAGAGAGAGAGAGAAGGCTCCAGGGAAGCCCAGTTTGTCACTTCCCCACTAGGGGATTCGTGACACCGTCAGCCTAGTTTGTGCGGTGTGTCCTGCACCGTCGCCAAGCGTCAGCCTTCGTCTGCCTTTTTTCGGCCAATTCAACATGTTGAATCAGCGTCAGCGGCTGTCGGCCGTACAGCCTATTCATCTGATTGGCTGTTCAGCTTGAAAACGAGAGTGAGGAAAACACACAAACGTCTGTGAGAGGCACACACCAGCCTCGAAATTAGTCAAATGTAACAACTTAATGTTTAATTCACACACTCTTGTCACATCGTAGGAAAGCACATTGCAATCGCCAGATGAGTGACATGTTTGTTTGGCAAATTTTCAGTAACCAGTGTATGATGAAGGCATGTTGGGTGGATGAAATTAGCAATCTAACGTGAGCTAACGAGCCAGCAGCGGGCCCTCCGCTCCCTCTGTAGGGAGACTTCTTTGCCGACAGAATGGATGACAGCCCGGGAGAGGGGCAGTCTGTTTAGCCATCTCCCGGTGTCTGCTGTTTTCCCGGCGGGGAGTGAAACACAGGGACCGTAGGCTCTGCTCGGTTCTTCCGCTGCTCAAGCAAACGCTGTTTGTTGTGGTTATCATAGCAACGTTATCCGATTTCCCTTGTTGAATGACGAATACATTACTGCCTGCTGGTTATTTCCTCTCACACAGGCGCAGTGTGTCTGTGGCCGTCGGCTGTAGTCTCTGCAGTGTTTTTTTGGCCCAAACAAGGGCGACGAGGGCCAACGAGAGGCAACGCCACAGTCGGCCGTCGTCGCCACTAGTCCCCGGCTGTCGGCTTGGTGTGTCAGGGCCTTAAAGGTCCCATGGCATGAAAATTTCACTTTATGAGGTTTTTTAACATTAATATGAGTTCCCCCAGCCTGTCTATGGTCCCCCAGTGGCTAGAAATGGCGATAGGTGTAAACCGAGCCCTGGGTATCCTGCTCTGCCTTTGAGAAAATGAAAGCTCAAATGAGCCGTTTTGGAACCTGCTTGTTATGAGGTCATAACAAGCAAGGTTACCTTCCCTTTCTCTGCTTTGCCCGCCCAGAGAATTTGGCCAACCCATGAGAGAGAGACATCATGGCGCTATACGGGCAAAAAGTGGCAGTTGGTCAAGGCCACACCCCCACCATCCACCTTGCCACTCCCACTCTCCTCCTCAATAGCTTCAGACACAGAAATGGCACATACTAAGGAAAGCTCATTGTAGGACTGGCTCTAGTGGCTGTAGTTCTGCACCAAAGCTGAATTTCGGGAAAGAGACTTCAGATACAGTATTAGGGGACCACTAAGGTCTATATAAAAGCATCCAAAGAGCACCATGTCATGGGACCTTTAAGACTGAACTTCTGGTACATCCCAGCCAGTCCCTCTGCTCAGCACAACATTAGTATTCAGTCTGCTTGAAATCTAATAACTTTCACTGAGCATGTTGCATCTGTCACTCGGTAAGTAATCTAACATCAGAAAGATCAGGTCCTATCTGACTGAGTATGCTGCTCAACTCCTTGTACAGGCACTGGTCATTTCTTGCTTTGACTACTGTAATGCACTTCTGGCAGGGTAATCCTGGATCAGCCTTCTATACATTGTTTTAACCTATTAACTTGGCTGTTAGAGCCTTCCTCTGCTTGTTACTCAGACTTTAACTAGTTAACTAAGTTGTAAGCAGCTTCCTTACAGTAACCAGAGCAAACCATCAGGAATGTTAATGTCCTGATGTATATCCTCCCTCATGGCGTCTCCTCAGCCACATGTGACACAGCCTGCGGTCATACACAAGAACCGACAGGAAGAGAAAAAAAGACAGAATGTGTAAAAAAGGAAGTAGGAGCATCTGAGAACGAGGTGTAATTGCATGTTTGCTTGGCAGCGGCAGAGCTACATGCTTGTTTAGTGGTGGGAGGGTTTGAATGTGTGTGTATGTCGGTGTTTCTATACAGCATGTGCCCTGTGAGTGTGTCTGTATTTTGTGTATGCATGTGTGTGGGCAGGGAGGCAGTTGGTTTGTTTTATATCAAACCAGCGGATATGCACAATGACCCTGTAACATGCATGCACTTATCAAATTGTAAACCTTGGCAAGGGGAGGTTGTATATCCTCAGCAGTGTGGGAAACAGTGCAGAGCAGAGTGCTTGCATGGTTTCTGTATATTTACGTGGGCTTTAAATACTAAACAGCTCAACACTCCAGCCCACATCTCACAGCTTGGTTGCGCACATTGTCACCAGCTGCGAGGCACTGAACCGCAACACTAAATGGGGTCACTTTCTCTTTCTGCTTTTGCTCAGAAGATTTTTCAGGATTAGTGGATATCATACAGAAGACTACTTAACTTTAAGGCTTTTAAAAATGACACTCAAAGATCCTTTCCCTGGGGATTCCTTTCCCTTAAAGAGAGGATTTGTCCCCTCTGTGACAGCATTAGAGTAATGAGTAGCTCCCACAGAAAGCCACTGTGTTGAATTATTGACTGTAAACACTCAGGGAATGTTAATTAAGCCTCTCACACAACCAAACAGATTCAGTAGGTAGTTTAGTGCTCTGGGGACAGGGAAACCTCATCCAGCCCAGCATGTGCAAAGCTGTAACTTCAACTAAATTGTGTTGAAAGCAAACCAGGTCTTTATGCTTCCATCGCTGTGGACTGCATAGTGGTCTGTCGGGCATTCACAGGCTGAATAATGGCTGCAGCATTTTAGCAAAGAGTCGTACATTTAGCCGAGAATAAAGCAGCCAGATCAACGTTAGTAACAAATAGCTGATATTCTGAACACCTGAAGTGAATTAAGTCAAAGTATAAAACCATGATTGTGGCCCCTGGAGGCTACAGTGTTCATTACACCGCATAATACGAGAGGAACAAACAAAATACTGAGAATTATGCTTTTGGTAAGGTGTGTCCAGACTGGACGTAAAGCGGATTTTAGAGATGATTCAAACAGGTCCGCATGAGTTGAAAATGTTTCAACTTATGTGAAAGATTCACTCTTATTCCAAGGCTTTATAAAGAAGCCTGTCGTCACAGAGAGGGGCCAGACTTGATCATTAGGGGGGATAACAGTGGTGGGCAATTTTTATCTCAAAGCCATTTATGGTGTTGCACTCTGTTCTCAATCTCAACTTGTAAAATATAGATGCTTGGGCAGTGATTCTCAGCGTCAGATACAATGCAAAAATCACCTTTCAGCACATGTATGGAATGCACAGGGCAGAGCAGCAGCGCGTCAGCGGCGCTATAAGATGACGTAGTAATCAATTCAATTTTATTTACAATATTAAATCATAACAAGAATTATCTCAAGACACTTTACAGATAGAGTAGGTCTAGACACACACAAAAGACCCAACAATTCCAGTAATTACCCCAAGAGCAAGCATTTAGTGCGACAGTGGCGAGGAAAAACTCTTTTAGGGAGAAACCTCGGGTGGTGAGGAAAACTTCCTTTCAGGGAAAACCTCGGACAGACCCAGGCTCTTGGTAGGCGGTGTCTGACGGTGCTGGTTGGGGGTGTGATGAACAGTGGCAATAATAGTCACAATAAAGATAATGGAACTATGACTAGGAATAGTGGTTGTAGTAGTTAATGGCATAGCAGGGCACTGCAGGGCGTTACAGGGTGTTAGCAGGGCGTAGCAGGACACTGCAGGGCATAGCAGGGCGTAGCAGGGCACTGCAAGGCATAGCAGGACGTAGTAGGGCACTGCAGAGCATAGCAGGGTGTAGCAGGGTGTGGAGTAGGACCACGGCTGCAACCATGATTTAAGTGCCACCCTAATCCAAGGAAATATGCTATGAAAAAAACATAAGGACTCCGGGGAATAAGCTCCCCAGAGCTAAGTTAGTAACAAGCATTTCTGTGACATGGATGCACACAGATGGAAAGAGAGAGGAGAGAGGATTTCAGTGTGTCAAAAGGAAGTCCCCCGGCAGTCTAAAACTATAACAGCATAATTAAGAGTTGGTGCAAGGCAAACCTGAGCCAGTTCTATAAGGGTTGGTAGATGAATCTGATGACTATGAAGAGAAGCAGAGAAGAGAAGGGTTGCCGTGTCTGAAGCTATACACCCTCCGCCGCCGGTCTAGGCGAACGCTGCAACTCCTCTCTCCCTAACTATAAGCTTTATCAAAGAATTGAGCTTTTAAGTTTACTGGTAAATGTGGTGACGGTGTCTGCCTCCCGAACCCAGACTGGGAGCTGGTTCCACAGGAGAGGAGCCTGGTAGCTGTAGGCTCTGGCTCCCATTGTATTTTTAGAGACTCTAGGAACCCCAAGTAACTCCGCAGTCTGCTCTAGTGGGGCAACAAGGTACTATGAGCTCTTCAAGATATGATGGTGCTTGACCATTTAGAGCTTTGTAAGTAAGGAGAAGGGTTTTAAATTCAATCCTGGATTTTACAGGAAGCCAATGCAGAGAAGGTAATACAGGAGAAATATGAGCTCTCTTCTTAGTTCTTGTTAGAACACGCGCTGCAGCATTCTGGATCAGCTGGAGAGTCTTAAGGGACTTATTTGAGCAACCTGATAGTAAGGAATTACAATAGTCCAGCCTGGAAGTAACAAACGCATGGACTAGTTTTTCAGCATTGTTTTGAGACAGGATGTGCTTACTTTTGGCAATGTTACGAAGATGAAAAAAGGCTGTTCTTGAGGTTTGTTTTAAGTGGGCGTTAAATTATATATCCTGATCAAAAATAACTCCTATATTTCTGACAGTAGTGCTGGAGGCCAGGGCAATGCCATCAAGAGTAACTATATCTTTACTTAATGAGGTTCGGAGGTGTTTAGGGCCCAGCACAATAACCTTGGTTTTGTCTGAGTTTAACATCAGAAAATTATAGGTCATCCATGATTTTATATCTCTAATGCATGCTTGAAGTTTAGCTAACTGGTTTCGTCTGGCTTGATTGATAGGTATAATTGGGTGTCATCCGCATAACAGTGAAAGTTAATTATTCCTAATAATATTGCCTAGAGGAAGCATATACAGTATAAGGTGAATAGAATTGGTCCAAGCACTGAGCCTTGTGGAATGCCATGGCTAACTTTAGCGTGCCTGGAGGAGTCATCGTTAACATTAACAATTATTAAGAGCGACAACGGTATGCGAGTAGCGAGTAGTATGAAAGACCGAAATGCTTCGGAAGGAGGTTGTTTGGGGTGGTGGATGGGTCAAACAACACAGGACTTTCACGCAGGAGACCGTGGTTTGTGTCTTGTTTTTGTCCCGTGTGTCATAGAAACATTAATTTTATAACCCCACCCATATTCTTTTCCTAAACCTAACCGTCCTGTTCTTTAGCCGCATGTCAGTCAGTACGTCCCGACCCAGAGCGTGAAAAAGTGACGTCAAGAGTCCTAATGCTAAAGGATACTTTTAGCGTGAATAACAAACGCCAAAGGACGCCAAGAGTCCCGACGCTAAAGGAGACTTTTAGCGTAAATTACAAATGCCAAAGGATGCACCTTTAGCATGAATAACAAACGCCAAAGGATGCCAAGAGTCCTGGCGCTAAAGGAGCCTTTTAGTGTGAATTACAAACGCCAAAGGACGCCAAGAGTCCCGATGCTAAAGGAGACTTTTAGCGTGAATTACAAACGCCAAAGGCACATAAACAAGCGTCCATATTTTACGCGATGGGAGATTGAAAATGTGTTGGTGACTACAAGACTAGCAGGAGAGGTAACCCTCTCTGAATAATACCTTAAAACTCTCAAATGGGAATAAGGTTTCTATGCTTTTCCCATTCTGCCCATTGGTTGAATGTAGAATCATTCACATATACAGCAGTCTGCATGACACAAAGACAACCAGGAAGAGACAAACCTTTTCTGTGTCTGTCCAGCATGTGCTGGGTGCAGGCCTGGATTATCCATAAGGGCACTTGGGCCAATGCCCAGGGGCACCAGCCATTCACAACTAGTGGAGGGGGGGCACCACATGACACAAGCTTTAACAATATTTTCCGTAAACTGTTATATTATTCACTTTAAATTGTTGAAAGACCATACATTACTTGTTTATGAACACTAATTTCACAATAATAATAATAATAAATTATAAATATCAAAAGTGGCCAGTTTAACCCCCCCAAAAATGTTATCATAATGATGAATGTAAAATATTACATATAAAAAATGACAAGTGGTTGGCTTTCTTGATTCAATGTCATTGGCAAGCAAAGAAAATTTGTTTTCACACAACCCCCCCCCCCCAACCTCTGGGTGAAACTTGATTTGACCGACCCACAATGCTGCAATATACACTCACCTTAAAGATTATTAGGAACACCTGTAAGATGTCTCGTTAATGCAATTATCTAATCAACCAATCACATGGCAGCTGCTTCAATGCATTTAGGGGTGTCGGCCAGGTATAGACAATCTCCTGAACTACAAACTGAGTTTGTCAGAATCAGAAAGAAAGGTGATCTAAGCAACTTTGTGTGTGGCATGGTTGTTGGTGCCAGACGGGCTGGTCTGAGTATTTCCCAATCTGCTCAGTTACTGGGATTTTCACGCACAACCATTTCTATGGTTTACAAAGTGTGAAAAAGGAAAAACATCCAGCATGCTGCAGTCCTGGGGGGCGAAAATGCCTTGTTGATGCTAGAGGTCAGAGGAGAATGGGCCGACTGATTCCAGCTGATAGAAGATCAACTTTGACTCAAATAACCACTTGTTTCAACCAAGGTATGCAACAAAACATTTGTGAAGCCACAACACGCACAACCTTGAGGCGGATGGGCTATACCAGCAGAAGACCCCACCGGGTACCACTCATCTCCAATAAAAATAGGAAAAAGGGGCTACAATTTGCTCACCAAAATTGGACAGTTGAAGACTGGAAAAATGTTGCCTGGTCTGATGAGTCTCGATTTCTGTGGAGACATTCAGATGGTAGAGTCAGAATTTGGCGTAAACAGAATGAGAACATGGCTCTGTCATGCCTTGTTACCACTGTACAGGCTGGTGGCGGTGATGTAATGGTGTGGGGAATGTTTCTTGACACACTTTAGGCCCCTTAGTACCAATTTGGCATCGTTTAAATGCCACAGCCTACCTGAGCATTGTTTCTGACCATGTCCATCCCTTTATGACCACCATGTACCCATCCTCTGATGGCTACTTCCAGCAGCATAATGCACCATGTCACAAAGCTCAAATAATTTCAAATTGGTTTCTTGAACATTACAATGAGTTCACTGTACTAAAATGGCCCCAAGAGTCACCAGATCTCAACCCAATAGAACTGCTTCGTACCCTGGATGTGCATCCCACAAATCTCCATCAACTGCAAGATTCTATCCTATCAATATGGGCCAACATTTCTAAAGAATGCTTCCAGCACCTTGTTGAATCAATGCCACAAAGAATTAAGGCAGTTCTGAAGGCGAAAGGGGTCAAACACGGTCTTAGTAGGGTGTTCCTAATAATCCTTTAGGTGAGTGTATAGTATTGATTTTGGCTTTTTTTGGGGGGGGGGCTTTGAGGTATAGTGTCCAGGGGCACCACATTGTCTTAATACGGGCCTGGCTGGGGGAGAAACTTTGAATGGAATTAATGACTTTAATGGATGTTTATAACTGTTTGGTAATAATTTCACAGTTCATTATGTTTACTCTTCACAATAAGTGTGTTTGTTGATTATTTTTATTGTCACCTTCTATCTATATAGCTATTACACTTGGTTAACGATAGGAATTATCAAAACAACTAAAATAAGACCCAGGTTGTAATAAATGGGAATTATCTTTCGACTGTGAGGAGTAACTGAATTCACCATCATCCACAGTATTATTATGAGCCATTCAAATACGCAAATTTAAGCAACAATGGCAATAAGTGAACCAGCTTCATGTTACAGATGTTAAATGATGAGCGCTGCTGTGTCCTGTTTGGGTTTAATCTCATTCAGAAGAGATTCAAGGTTGTCTTGGAGAAGCTTACACTCTGCTTCTGACTAATCCCCTCCCTCACACGCTGTGCCTGTGTTAATGTGTGTGTGTGTGTGCATGTTTGTGTTTGTGTGTACATGTGTGTGTGGTCTCACAAAACCAAGGTTTGACAAAAACAGTGTCCAGCAGAGGGCCTTCTTTTATCATCTTTAAAGTAGGGAGTTACTAAGTATACACACACACACACACACACACACACACACACACACACACACACACACACACACACACACACACACACACACACACACACACACAAATATATGCCATTACTCATCACATTTTTTATCATATTCACAAATGTGGTCTTTAATAGTGATCTCTTCAGAAATACAGAGAGAATTCTTTGTATTTGACAATTGTGCAAACAAAATGCTGGACACCAATTATCAATACAGAGTAAAATGTGCCAAAGTTTTGTAATCATTCCAGCATGACCCAGCTTTATATCTATATTGTATCTGCTTCAGTTAACCTACAGTGTCTGGCTTGATTGGCTTAGTGCCATGGCCCGCTCAGTTGTCCAACCAACATCACTGCTTATCTAGTTCCACCAGTCTTACCAATACTAGTATTAGTTAGCAAACCCACTGGAATCAGCTTCATGCTGAAGACAAAACATTATATTCATCCTACCCTAGTCCAAATTTTAATGTTTATGTGACATTTTGTTTACCAACAACCATTAAACAAAAAAAAATAGATTTTAAGATGAAATGCTGAGATGTTTATTGACGGATCGCAGAACTATCTGATACAGTATCAAAGAAAACACATTTGAGATGGATTGAAATCAAATTGCTCACCAGCCAGATAATGAAAAGGTGAATGCATCTGTCTCTCCATTCAGACACTCACAACACTTGGTTGAAGGACTATCTAGCTCAATTTTGAGGAATGTGCTTATTCACTTTCTGAAAACAAATTAATTCAAATTTTGAGAGTGCCAGTGTAGCGGTTGTAATTATGTAACTGCGGAGGCTTGCAGGGGTGTGCGCATGTTTGTGGAGCCTAGTGAAAGAAGCGTGCAACAGGCCTTAGTAGGCAGAATGTGTCACGTTCGGGGGGGCTAGAGGGACAGGACGTGTTTACTTTCTTAACATAAGTGAAACCATGATCATTCCCTAACCTAAACAACTGTGCTTTTCATGCCTAAACCTAACTACTCAGGATGCTAACTCCAGATGGTGGAAATGCCTCAAAGTTAGAGGTGCTGACTCTCATCCCAGCCACTTCATACTTGACTGCAAACGGCCCCAGTGTATGCTGAAGGTTGCGATCTAATGAAGCCAACAGAACCACATCATCTGCAAAGAGCAGAGAAGCAACTCTGAGGTCCCCAGACCGGACACTGCACCCCCGGCTGTGCCTTGAAATCCTGTCCATTAACAGAATCACTGACTGTCTTCATGTCTTATTTGTATGTCTAAAATAAGGTAAAACATTATTTATCGTGGAGGAAATTGCTGTGCAGAAATTGAAATACGAAGTGGGAAGAGAGCACATATAAAGAGTGCATCTGAAATGTGGATCACAGAGATGGATCTGGGTACAATTGTAGATAAAGAAAGTTTCACACATCATCAGAATGGACTGCAGTATAAACAAAGATAAATATTGAAACCCTTGGGACATCACCATCAGCATAAGGTGTGCACAAAAGACAACTTAGGGTGTATTATCTACTAGGGGAGATTTTTGTAGTTTACATTCCCCCTCTGCTCTGGTGGCGGCTAACACTGTACATAAAGTCGTACCACAGACTGGGATCGAGGCGCCTGAAGCAGAACATTTCATACTGCTGTTGGCAGTATGTCACATGTTCTACGTAGAATAATTTTTGCCTGGATCTCTGTTATGGAAACATACCAACCTAAAATGAGGCATGACAAGATCAAAAGGCTGGAGGTCAGACAATGGACCCAGTTCTCCCCAGCCCCGTCTCAAGAGGGCCCTGGGGCCTCAAAGTGGAATGAATGCCATCTCTCCTAATCAGACCAGGTTTTCAATTTTCTGAAGAACCTGAGTGATACTGTGGAAATATGAATCTAATAAAGAGTTAGACTGCTGCAGACTCTGCTATGCTGTTACTTTTGCTCAAAGTATATTGCAGTCTGTTTATTAGCCCAAACAGTTGTACACTGGTCTCCACATAAAGGGGAAGGTCTGGCCCCTTCACACATACACTCCTGGATAGTAGAAAAAACAGTCAGGGGTTGTTTGCATTTCTTTAAACTAATCACAATGGTCTTGGGCGGCGCTAAAGTCCAGTTGCAAAAAATGGGGGATCTGTAAAATAGTCTCAGGAAGGAACTTGTTTTGGTGTTAGATGTGCACCCCACTAAAGCCCACTAAAACCAAAACGCCATATACAATAGCTATAGGCATAGGCATGATAGCTATATAAATTAACTGGATACATGGTTAAACATAATTTGCTCTTACTAGTGTACCGCTGTGTGTATTTTGTCCATGGCAAATTCTTGCCAATAGGTCCCAAAAGCCCAGTTAGAGAGTAAATGCCATAAACATATTCTTTGTTAATATTTACAATAATTCCCTGAACGAACCAAGCAGGCCTGCCTTGTTGCACCATCCAAATTTCCTTCAAAACTTGCCATTTTCCGGTTTCAGGTTCCGGTTAATGTTACTCGAAGCGACCGGAGTTTATAACGTAAACACAAAGAAAGCGGAAAGTGAAGGACATCCGCCGGAACTATACGGTAAATGAACCGTTGTCGATCCAGACTATCTGTACACAGTCATTAGCTGTAGCTAGCTTAAAACATACCTATTAGTCTGGATCAACAGAAGTACATTTCCAGGATCACTTTCAGAGCAGAAGGTGAGGGACATCCAGCTACTCCCGAGGAGTTCCTTTTCAGAGGCACCGTCTCTGCGTCTGGAGCTTAGCGCTGCCCCAGACGATTGTGATCAACTGAGTAATAGTGACAACTGCCCGTCTATAGTGACGATCGTCAATGAGCCAATGATAGTGAGCAAGAATGAGACAGATGATGCTAATGTGAGTGCCACTTAAATAGCTCCATTTCTTTCCGTTTTCTCCTAGTTCCTTATCTTCATATGTTAAGAAATGAAACAAACAGAACCTTAGCACACATTTGAATTGTTACAACTCATGCAAACGCATCTACATAGTGCCAAGAACAAATATGCACCTGTTCACGTCTACTTGCGTCTTTTCATTGACGCATTCAGTATTCGGGGCTGAGGTTGTCTAGAAGTCTAAAAAGTAACAAAATCATCAGGAATTACAATCGTTTAGGAATTACATTTGCTAGCATTTTTGCACACCTTTTATTTCAAATCCAATGTTTTCATGTGACTCAAAATATGTCTGCACTAGTAGCAAATCACCCCTCCGACTCCAGATTCCAAAGTCTTTGAATTCCACACTGTTCCTCTCAGAAATACTACGTTTACAACAGAGCTTTAATTTCCTGAGGCCTTACAGCTGCAGTTACCAGACAACTTCAATAAAGACCAACAAATCCCCTGTAGATTTGACCCGAAGTATTTTACCCCCTGAGAAGAAACACACACACACACACACACACACACACACACACACACACACACACACACACACACACACACACACACACACACAGCAACAGTTGAACCCTCAGAAAATCCAGTGTTGCAAAACAATAAGACATGGATATATAAAGCAGAAATGAGATAATGTTAGCTTTATATATAGCTTGACGCTGACACAGAAAACTATTTATTGACTTTATCTGATGTTTGTTCACAAAGTCTCAGATCTGCATTATATGAATGTTGGGTTCTGTGTTTCTATAAAGCAGGGAACTGTAAAGAGTTTTGCAAAAACAAGGAAGGTCACAAGGAAGGTCACAAGGAAGGAAGGATGGAAGAAACAGATTGGGGGTGAACACATAGACACACATGCTGTGCACACAGCACATAACTGCATACAGGTACACATACACAACAACACAATCACAGACATACAGACCCGTCACGATGTTCTTGGTACATAACAATGTACCTACCCTACCTTTCTGTTCTTTGTGACCACGCCCATTTCTGCCTAGAATTCTATTTACCTAATTCGCGAAAAATGCAAAATCCACCTTTTCATACCAATTTGTGGTTTTTAGACTCAGAGTGACAAGGTTGGTGTCAAAACATTCTCTGAATGCTTCCTCTTGGGGTAATTGTTGAAATTGTTGGGTCTTTGTAAATTATAGTGTGGTCTAGACCTACTCTATCTGTAAAGTGTCTCGAGATAACTCTTTATGACATAACTCTTGTTATGATTTGATACTATGGGCCCTATTTCAATGATCTAAGTGCACGGTGTGAAGCGCCTGGCGCAGGTGCCTTTAGGGCGCGTACAAATCCACTTTTGCTAGTTTAACAGTGGAAAAAAGGGCCTGTGTGCCAGGCTTAGTTTGGACTTAGTGTTATGTTACGCCCAAAACACACCTATGATTCAACCCAGTCTCATGGCAGTACGTGAAATGGTCACGTTATTTAATCTATTGATACCTGTTCACGGGGACGTTTTTGTCGTTTGTTTCGTGGTGGCCAGCACGAAAATGTGAGCTAATGTATTTAAATAGGAAGCATATGTCGTGGTCACAGCACGTCTACGGTAGCGAGTAGTATTAAATGCCGAAAATCCACTTAAGGAGGTTGGTTGGGGGGGTGGATGGGTCAAACTATTCTGGACTTTCACGCCGGAGGCCGGGGATCGCGTGCCGCGTGTGGCGTTTTGTTTCCCCGTTAACCGTCCCGTTAACCGTCCCGTTATTGTCCCGTGTTCCCCTGCGGCCGTGTCCCGGGTGCGTGTGAGGCGTCCTCCCCCGGGGTGTGGCATTTGCTTTCCCCGTTAATCTCCGTATAGACCATTTCGTGCTGGCCACCACGACAAAAAAACAACAAAAACGTCCCCGTGAACACGTATCAATAGATTAAAAATAACGTGACCATTACACGAACTGCCGTGAGACCGTGTTGTATGATTACGCCCAAAACATACCTATGATTAATTATAATCAGAGGTGTGTTTTGGGCGTAACGTGCAATAAACCAATCAGAGTGTCATCTCCCATTCCCTTTAAAAGCCAGGCGCGTTTGGACCTTGGCGCATTGCTGTTATGATGGAGGATTTACTGAGCAGGAAGGAGACCAGATCATAGTATATGGCACGAGCACTATGCCACCAAAACGAGAGGGGAAGCAGGACCGTGGCGTTAGACTTTAGACCAGGTTTTTGTTGGTTGGATCACTTTCCAATGCCTCAAGATAGCAATACACCCAGAATGCACCTGAACACACCTCCCTGTAAGACCAGCACGCCCATGGGTGCACAGATGGGCGCAGGTGCATTTGCTATTTAAACGACGCGGGTTCTGAACGGGAAATTAACAACTGCGTCGGTCTTCAACTAGCAAAGACACTTACGTCGGGCTTTGAGTACAACACTGAAGGTTCTGGCAAACACTTGCCCACAAAGATTCATAATGACCAGAAATGTCCTGCTG
Source organism: Perca fluviatilis (assembly GCF_010015445.1). Taxonomy (NCBI): domain Eukaryota; kingdom Metazoa; phylum Chordata; class Actinopteri; order Perciformes; family Percidae; genus Perca; species Perca fluviatilis. The sequence continues at coordinate 456,868 of NC_053129.1, read as the reverse complement.
GAGAGCAATGAGAACAGATTCAGAATTTTTTTGTATTGCTGACGCTAAAATGAGGAAAGTGCTGGGTCAGTTGAGTAGGATGAGACGTATTCCTTAGGGAGGGGGTGTTTATGTAACACCCCCTGGTATCTCCAAATGTCTTCAGTTCCTATAGTGTCCCTGCATGTTTTATACATGAAAAGCCTATCATTGAGAGTATGGATAATGTGTGTGTTTGTATTCCCGGTGCATCTGCGCATGTGTGTGTGTTTGTGCCGGTTGAGTTTGGCCAACAGGAAAAAGACAAAGCAGTTGCTAAGCTGGATCTTTCGCTGCTGAAGAAATGCAGTGTTTGTGCTGGGTTGTTTGGGTCCCACCTCCCTGGTGATGCCCTGGGCACTGGCACCCTGGCCAGGACGCTCTTGGCTGGGTGCTGATTGGATCAGTGGGTGTTGTCCTGTCCTTCTGCAGGTTCAGTGATAAAATTATTAATTAGATTAAGATCAATCAACTTTATCACTGGTCTTAGGTTTGACTTCATACTGGAATCCATAACTGGGTAGGTGTGTGTGTGTGTGTGTGTGTGTGTGTTCGTGTGTGTGTGTGTGTGTGTGTGTCCAGAGCAAAATGGCAGTCAGGCCCATAATGAGGTCTGGAGGCCCTCTGACCAGGCTTTTGAAACACTGGGCAGACACTTGGCACCCACGGGATACTACATCATTTAGACAAAGGGGTATTCATGGGCACGTTTGTGCACATAGACTCACATCAACGCACGCACCACACACACACACACACACACACACACACACACACACACACATACACACACACACACACACACACACACACACACACACACACTAATGAGCTCCACACATGCCTCTTGTGGATTTGTGCAGGTTCACATGAGCTCGTCTTGATGAAAACAACAAAATTGAGAACAAGTTGATATTGGTGATTTACTGTTAAGTAATTGTTAAATTATTTTTACCTATACCTTTTTTTGACTCCAGAGTAACAGAAACAAGTTAACACTGTTTCTGTTTTTCTTCGCTTATATTAAAAATAAAATAATAAATAATAATAAAAATTCCAAATCCAAAATCCCAAATGCACCAATGCAATTAAAAGCAGACTGATCTCATAAAGTGGCGTATGTATGACACGCCAATTCGTATGCCATTTCGGCGTGTTATCAAGACGCGTAATCGCTTTTTAGCGTGTTTATGAACGCCGTTTGGCCTCCATTGACCTACATTACGCGTGGATTATCGCCATAGTGAGTAGTATGAAAGGACAGAAGTTCACAGAGGGAGGTTGGTTGGGGTGAAGGATGGGTAAAACACAGGACTTTCGTCTAGGAGAGCCTGGATTGCGTCCCGCGTGTGGCGTTTATCAACCTTTTCTTTTTTTTTAAGCCTTCCCCAATGTTTCTTTCCTAAACCCAACCGTTTATTGTTTTCCTAAGCGTGTGACGTCGTGTTTTTGTCGTTTATTTGTGTTACTAAAGCCTTTCCCAATGTTCTTTTCCTAAACCCAACCTTATTTTTTTTTGTTCTCGCGATAACATGCACAACACATGTTTACATACACTGTATACAGCGTAGACATACACGTGGATAGCTCAAAATGCGTACAGATAACACGCCATTTGGCTTTAGGAAAGTGGCGTGTATGTTTACGCAAAGTCATGATGTCATGTTGATTAAAAGACTTGACACACATCTCAGGATCAACTCACAGAACACTGACAACATGTGTCTCCCAGCAACACAAACACATTGTCTCACTACACAACGAGCTCACTCCCTAACAACAGGTAGCATTACAACACGTGGGTAGTGTACTTCTCCATGACTTCACGAATAAAACGGTTGATTTCATACAGACTTGTAGCGACTACAGGAGCATAAACCATGGCTTCACAATCTAGTAGCTCGTGGTGAGTCTACCTTTGATGGTTAAGACATTATGGCTAATAATCAAAAACCTTTATGCAGAATATGAATGGGATTTTCACTTCCGTAACCACACTGTTCTGGCTCTATAGAGAGTAAAGCCCCTTTTCCATACACACATGCTGGATTGACTTGACTCGGTTCGACTTGGCGCAGCATGGCACAGATTTGCATTGCCATTACAGCAGGGCTACCCGCTTGAAGGTGTGTCTTTAACTGTAACACACTTGTCTTGAGTCGAAACGATCCATGGCTATGAGTAGTGGTCAAAGGAGCAGCTGTAAAACAGTGGAGAAACATTTAATTTCATAATTTCTTAACAATACAAGTCCCCTGTTATCTAAAAGTCAGGAAATGTTGGGTTTTCTTCTGCAGTAATTTCATTTGACTCCTATACAGTTGAAGCAAACATGAAAAACAGTAAAATAAAGCAGATATCTGAAAGTACAAACAGGGAAAACTAAACTTCAAACCACAGAAAGTCAGTTAGAAGCTACAAAGGTACTGAGAGCTGAACACCAGTGTTGTAGTCAAGACCACCTAGACCAAGAGCAAGTCATCACCAAGACCAGAGTGTATCGAGACCAAGTCAAGACCAAGACTTTGAGGGGTCGAAGCCCGAATCAAGACCAAGACCAATGCAGGGCGAGTCTGAATCAAGACCAGAACAGTGGCAGACAGCCAGAGCTTCTTCTCATGCCTCCCGCATTCACTTTCTTAGAAGTGCATGTTAAAGGTCCCATGACATGGTGCTCTTTGGATGCTTTTATATAGACCTTAGTGGTCCCCTAATACTGTATCTGAAGTCTCTTTCATATAGACCTTAGTGGTCGCCTAATACTATATCTCAAGTCTCTTTTATATAGGCCTTAGTGGTCCCCTAATACTGTATCTGAAGTCTCTTTCATATAGACCTTAGTGGTCGCCTAATACTATATCTCAAGTCTCTTTTATATAGACCTTAGTGGTCCCCTAATACTGTATCTGAAGTCTCTTTTATATAGACCTTAGTGGTCCCCTAATACTGTATCTGAAGTCTCTTTGATATAGACCTTAGTGGTCCTCTAATACTGTATCTGAAGTCTCTTTTATATAAACCTTAGTGGTCCCCTAATACTATATCTCAAGTCTCTTTTATATAGGCCTTAGTGGTCCCCTAATACTGTATCTGAAGTCTCTTTCCCAAAATTCAGCCTTGGTGCAGAATTACAGCCACTAGAGCCAGTCCCACAATGAGCTTTCCTTAGTATGTGCCATTTCTGTGTCTGTAGCTATTGAGGAGGAGAGAGGGGGGCGGGGCAAGGTGGAGGGTGGGGGTGTGGCCTTGACCAACTGCCACTTTGCTCGTTTGTCTCTCTCTCATGGGTGGGCCAAATTCTCTGGGTGGGCAAAGCAGAGAAAGGGAAGGTAACCTTGCTCCTTATGATCTCATATGGAGAAGATTCCAGATTGGTCCATCTGAGCTTTCATTTTCTCAAAGGCAGAGCAGGATACCCAGGGCTCGGTTTACACCTATCACCATTTCTAGCCACTGGGGGACCATAGGCAGGCTGGGGGAACGCATATTAATGTTAAATAAAAAACCTCATGAAGTGAAATTTTCATGCCATGGGACCTTTAAGGGGGCGGGGAGAGGGGGTTAACAGTTACACATTTCAAATTAGAAATGAGTCAAGTTATTGGTTGCATTTGAAGCAAGACATTTTACATCTAATCACAGGAATGATGTTAACACAAAATTAGACGATGCAGAGTCAATTTAGTGATATCCCTGCAGTGCTCTTGATCAGGACTATGGTTAACTGCTCCTCAGATCTCTGCAGGGTAAATCCCGACAGCTAGCTAGACTATCTGTCCAATCTGAGTTTTCTGTTGCACGACTAAAACAACTTTTGAACGTTCACGTTACACCCAAACAAGTTCCTTCCCGAGGCTATTTCGCAGAGGAACAGTTGCTCCGTGTGGCACTTATCACCGGCCAAGATGATTGTGATTGGTTTAAAAAAATGCCAATAAACCAGAGCACGTTTTTCTCCCATCCCGGAATGCTGTGTGCACTAGCCAGACCCTCCTTTGCATCGCTGTGGAGGAAGGTCTGGCAATGCGAGACTATCAGAATTGCAACAGGCCTTTTGGGTCCTACTGCGACATGGTAAACTCAAACTTGCAGCTGATGCACGGAAACACCAGCATACAATACTGTCTCCTGTAGATCTCGTATCTCATCTGAAGCTCTCGACCATATCTGTATCCCACGGTCCTCGTTATCAGACTTTTGGGCAGGATTTGTTTTGGGGGCCCCTCATTGTAACGGGTTGCCACTTCACATGGCACTGAATGAACTTGTGTATTGTGAGTTTTAGTTTAGGCATGCTTATATCATGATCTGAATTTGTTTACTCGTTTGGACTGTGAGACTGTTCATTTGAACATTGTGTGTAGTAAAGTCTTTCTTCAACCTGTGTCTGCATTTGGGTCCTCAATCCTGTAGCCTCGTACACACATCTGTGACAGAGTTGTGTGCAACTGCTGACATGGAACAACAGCTCTCACGCCAGTCAACATCTCTGAAGTACAGCGGCAGCCAACAGGTGCAGCCAAAACTGTTAGAGCCAGCCACGAGATGCAGTTACGAATTACGTCGGTATTACCGACGACTGATTCACGTTAAATCAAATGGTGCCAAATGTCTGTACCTGAGAGCACGCAAGCGTGAGCTTATCTGTCCCTCCTGCATGTTGACAGAGAGCGGAGCTCAGCTCAAGTCACAGTGAGCGACGGCAATGCCGGTCAAGCGGTTGCAAGTGTCGTTACACTTTTTAAAACTCCACACAGACACTGTTCGCGGTGCGGGTACACTTCCTCTGACAGGCACACCAGTGTTCTCCTATACCCTCGTGACTGACTGACAGGCTGGAGATTGGAAGGCAACTTTATTTCTATAGGGTGCTTGGGTAGCTCAGTTAGTAGAGCACGCACCCACATTCCAGACTTTTGAATAGTTTTTATCCAAGTGCCGTAAAACACCTGAACTCATGACCCATATGGACTGCACTGCACTTCATTGGCTGTGTCTTCTTTTAGCTACTTATCATTTCTTATAATGTATTTATTTATTACTGTGTTCATATTGCTTAGGTCTCTTTTTTTATGTCTTAATTCATGTTTTACTGTGTTGTCTTGTCATACTACGTGTCACCACCAGGGGAAGTGCAATTGAATTTCGTTATGTGCAATGACAATAAAGGCATTCTATTCTACGTATAGAGGTTTACTCCTTGACACAGCGGCCGCAGGTTCAACTCCGACCAGCGGCCCTTTGCTGCATGTCATTCCCCCTCTCTCTCCCCTTTCATATAAATAAAATATATAAATAGAATCTTTAAAAAACAACAACTTTATTTCTATAGCACATTTCAGCAACATTAAAGAGCAGTTTAAAAAGAGATGGAAAATAAAAACAGGCTAAAATAGAATAAGATACAAATACAAGAATAAAAGTTACAGTGCAGTGTAAGAAATTCATAATTATTTGATTTGATATGTTGTAGGGACGGGTTTGGGAGGGGTTTTATTTTGTGTGGAGTGTAAAATCTTCTAAATAAATAAAATGTTGTATGTAAATAGTATAAATAGGTTTGAAATTATTTTTACAACGGAAATTAATTTTGTGTTATTACAGAAGGAAAGTACCACCCGTTGGGTACCGGAACCAAATTCCAGGTACTGGTAGTGGAAAAAATGTGAAAGGTACCCAACCAGACCAGTGAAGTCTATTAGAAACTGCCTGCGAGCTTCTCCTGTACTGTAATTCCTCTACTGTGTGACAGTATGTAAGTTGCGTGGTTATGACACAATCGTTAGCCTATTTTTACAAAAATGTCTGCTACTGAGCCATAACGTGAGATACAAGGTAATGAAGCCTTTTATACATTGTTGTGTTTCTTTAGAAATAAATAATGGACAAATAGAGTCTTTAAACGCTTCAGATGTAAAGTTATTCACTTTCAAAGTGACGTCAAAATGAATGGGAGTCAATGGAATGCTAATGCCAGGTGATGGCTTGTTAGCATCAAAATCTCTCCATAGGAGGTACGCTTTGTGGATGCTCGCTTACCCCCTTGAAAAAACACTACTTTAAGGCACCCCTGTCATATTAAAGCTACAAAAAGCCCCAAAGAATAATCTTTAAAAACAAACAAGCAAAAAAAAAGCTTGTTTATATGTGTGTGCATATGTATAAAACCACTCTACCTGTTGTCAAGATCATTGCTTTGAGTGCACAGAAACAAGTGAAGGCGAATCAGACAAGCGTATTAATATTTTTGTCAACTCCTTTCTCATCAGGACTATAGTGGCTGGAATACAACAGCATATTAGGGCCATTGTAGGAAATAAATAAGGAGCCAAGGGTAATATTCCGAGAAAAAAATTCAGAATTTCTGAGATTCAGGTGGTACATTTAGCACCCATTGGTTTGTGGGGATCTGCTATGAGTCGTCGAGTTTGCCTGCTTACACTCTACGTTACATTACACACTTTCACTTTCACTGGCAATCACAATCATAGCCACGCCCTAAAACATCCCCTGCTTTATCGCCAATTTTAAAATCAACGAGACCATAATTCAGAAGACTTAAAACTAGCGATTGAGACCATAAACTCATTATGAAAATGTTTACTGAGGTAATAAATCAAGTGAGAAGTGGGTCACTTTCTCATAGACTTCTACAGAAACCGAACTTCTTTTGCAACCGCACGTGTCTCCCCCTGCTGGAATTCAGATAGAATGCAGATTGAAGGCACTTCCGCATTTGCAGCACTTCACCGAACCGGATGCGTTGTCTATTAACATTAACAGTCTATGATTTACTCTGAGATTCTAAACTCAGATATCACCTGAGATTAAAGTCACAAATTACGAGATAAAAACTCAGAGAATTGTTTTTAGTCAAGGAACCACATCGCTTCACTTTGCAAGATTGGATCAAGCTCATCACCCCACAGATGCTGCTGCTTGCCATATATTATTATTATGCCTGCAGTGATGATCTGTCGAATTGTGTCCTGTACCACGTAAATTAAATGAATTGCCCGTAGATGTCCATTGCGTTGTAGTTCCGGAAACTGGGTCCGGAATATGGGGGACAATGACTCCAGATTTCCACTGAATGCAGAACGTCTGCGGACCGGCTCCGCTGCGTGTCTGCTGCGTGCTCTGCCGTCCGTCAATACCCACCAGGTCCGGATTTGTTGCGGGCACGGCTGCGACCATGACTGACAGCTGTAGTCACGAGGACCCACAAGTTCTCGTGAATTCACGTAGAATAGAACCACAAAACCAACAAGTTAGTTTCCATCCAGAGGAGTAGAGGGGAAACAGCTGTGTGCTGTGTTTTCAAGGTGTAATGCAGGCAAATATGATCCGCCGTGAGCACGGTGTATTTTATTTAGAAAATTAACCAGATTTTTATTTTGTTTCTGTACTTGACTTCCTGTTGTGCGCTGAATTGTTAAGTTTTTACCCACCCACTTTTAGGTGTCATGTAGTCTCGCATTGCCAGACCTTCCTCCACAGCGCTGTGGAAGAGGGTCTGGCTACTCCACACAGCATTCACTAGCATCACTTATACTTAGCTTATGCTTATTCTTTATGCTTCCTTACTTAGTGCAGATAAAAAATGTAGGTGGTCCCAGCTGTGTCGGTTAGCATTATATTGCAGAATTTAGACACTGCTGTGTGTTTTCTTTTAGATGTTTTGCAATTATACTCTTAAAAAAAAAAAAATAATAATAAATTTGGCTGACATCTCCCAGACAGCCAGAGCTTCTTCTCCTAGAGACAAGACCAAGACCTTTAAAAAGTGGTCTCGAGACCGGTCTTGATACCAAAACCAATCTCGAGTACTAAAACACTGATGATAATATGGTGATTCTGGGCTAAAATCACGAGTATTTCCTTTTTTGCTAAATCCGATTGCAATATATTATCATTAGGTCATCAACTGCAGTAATAATAGCCCCGGCGTCTGAGGTGATCCTGAAACGATGTGGTTCCTTGAAAACACAATCTTTCAGACTTTTTTCTCGTAACTTTGTGAGTTGTTTTTTCTCGTACATTTACCACTTTAATCTTTGTATATTATCCCCTACCCCCGGCCACGTAATTCTTATTTTTTCTCAATAGCCCCAATACGCCGTCGTACTGGACAGTACATGTACAAAAAGTAAAAAAAAATGTGATTTTGATAAATTAAAATGACGGTATGCCCTAAATTAATAACATAGCTTACTGAAATGGACTAATAATTAGCTTTTGTTAGTAAAACACCATGTCTACTGTGAAAAAAGGTCAATCAGCTGACCCTGGCTGCAGTCCTGCAATAATAACAGGCCTAGGTGTAGATTTACACATTTTCTGTAAATGCATAGCATAGCATTCGGGATATAAGATCAGTCAAATCAAAAGACTGCTTTGATGTCATGTTTTGTGGGGGAAGAAACTCAGTGAGGCACTGAGATAGAAAGAGGGAGGGAGACAGATTGGGTGGTTCTTGGTGGGCTGAGGTGTCAGGACTGGTACAAAGTCTAGCACCAGGGTGTACCAGGCCCTGTCCCACCCTTGTTCCCAGCTGTTAAAAGAGAAAATGCACTGCCTTCCCACCACCAGTGCCCTCCATGGCCTCTATTCAGACAGACAGGGAATGGTGGAAATTCACAGGATGTCAAGTTTCCCAGGACTTCTGGAGCAGGGGCACAGGAGATCTACACACTGGGGTCAAAGTCATGAGACACACAGCAAATCTCTGGTGTCCATGTTATGTGACATGCAATAATGACTGCAATGAGCATACAACAGTCGACCATCCAGAAACACTTTCACATCACGGGTACCCTCCAACACTAGCCCACTTCCTGCACTTCTGCCACTGTGGTATTCCAGTTGAGTTAGGTATGTTCAAAACTACTTATGAGATATGTTTTACATGATCTTCAATTCCTTTTGAATGTGTGAATGTGTGTGTGTGTGTGTGTGTGTGTCAAGCATAACCTGACCCTAACTGAGTCTTCTAGAGGAATAGAACCTCACGCAGCGATGAGTCAGAGAAGAATTATATGTGTATTAAAATACAAATTCTCATCCCCAAAATACTTAAAGGTCACATGGCATGAAAATTTCACTTTATGAGGTTTTTTAACTGGTCCCCCAGTGGCTAGAAATGGTGATAGGTGTAAACCGAGCCCTGGGTATCCTGCTCTGCCTTTGAGAAAATGAAAGCTGAGATGGGCCGATCTGGAATCTTCTCCTTATGATGTCATAAGGAGCAAGGTTACCTCCCCTTTCTCTGCTTTGCCCGCCCAGAGAATTTGGCCCACCCATGAGAAAGAGAGAGAGACATCATGGCTTTCAAACGAGCAAAGTGGCAGTTGGTCGAGGCCACACACCACCCCCCTCCACCTTTTCTATATTCTTTTTTTTTTTTTTTTGGGCTTAACTTTATTGGAAATGCACAGGTACAAACTAATAATACCAAGTTTATTTATTATAGCACCTTTTACATTACAAAGTCACAAAGTGCTTCATAAGAGGATTGCCACTGGCTCTGGGTTTTGCCACTGAAGGCTCTGGGATTGCCACTGGGGTCTATGGGATTGCCTCTGGGGGGTCCAAGATTGCCACTGGGGGCTCTCCAAGCATACAGTGTCACTGCTGGGGGTGTCAGAGCACCTGTCGGCATGTTCTCGACAGCACGTGTTATGAACTCAGAGGAAAGTGGTAATGTTTTGCTGTACATACTTCCTCATTTAGATCCAACATAAATGCAGTCAAGATATTGCTCTGAGAGAGTTCAGTCACAAAGCTCCAGCACTGCAGTGGAGATGAGTAATAGTGAAAACATGGGAAGTATTCCATCGTGATCGGCTAAAGATCAAAAGCTCTGTCTACAATGCAGCTGGCCTGCTCCGCATTTCTCACATGGTGTAGAAGAAGACAATACGCACGCATGCACGCACACACACAAACACACACACACACACACACACACACACACACACACACACACACACACACACAGACACACACACACACACTGACAGAAGAGGTGCTTTTAGTTAAAGGACGATGGGTAATGGTTGGCAACATTTCTATCATTTCTCTCACTATTATAATCTCATTGGTAACAGAGCATGTGAGGGAAGTGGAGCGCGTGCGAGCTGGGAGCGGGAGGAAATCTGGATGGAGCGTAGAGTGGATTTTTAAAATGTTGGAGCATTGCCTTATCTCCCCCCCTGCTCCAAATATTGCTCAAGTTAAAAAAAAACTAAAATAGCAGAAATGTTGCGCACATTTTTAGCAAAGCTGACAGAGAGGCAGCTGGAGAGGTCTGCTCCTTCTAGAACAGGGGTCCGCCTGCCCTAACCCATACACGCCTCTGCAGTAAATACCATCTTTTGTGTGTTCCAGGCAATGATGAGTTTCAATAACAACTGATAAAATGTAAATATTTTTTTAATATTGTATTTGAGGACATTTTATTTCCACTTATTTAAAAGTGCATTCATAAACGTTTCTTTGCAACAGCAAATAATTTCCAACTTCATGCAGGCCTAATTGAGGCTACTTTTAAAATAACTGAATATCAGTAGGCCTATCCACAAGTCAACAAAACATGCTTAACATGTGTAATCAGCACAATGGACAGCTCTCTGATCAATGAACGACAACGCTGCTTGTTCACGGAACACATAACATTTAACAGTCAACTGCATTAAAGGCATGTTATCAGATTGAACAGATTCACATATTTTCATCACATTTTTTTTTAACAATTTCAGCCACATAAAACCTCAGATATAAAGAACAAACTAAATGCGCCATTCACGTCATTTGCGCTACAAGAGCGGAATCAACCCTATGGCCCAACCAATGTATGCATTCAAGACAACACAAGTTTAAGTTACAATGTAATTGTCCATATCAGTGGGAACAATTGCTTTTGACGCGCAGAGGTGTTCGATGCGGGGCTGCACTGCAGAGAGAAATAAACGCAAGTCGTCCTCCCCCTGCAGCCTTGATCTGTATGTGTTTTTAATCAGGGTCAGTGCGGAAAACCCACAATCACACAAGTAGGTGGAAGGTGAAGGGGATTAGGACTTTCATAGCCTTAGTGGAGATCTGGGGGAACTCGCTCTCCACAGACAAACAGCAACGCGTGATCAGCATTTCTCCCAGTCTCTACTTCAAGTTCATATTTGAGCTGAGCTCGACCAGGCCCTCATCCTCCTGCAGGCTCAGTCCATCACGGGGTGTGGCAGGGAAAGAGAATGGATTTCTCACCCACTGATTTCCCATTGCGTCCTCTCCAAAATACTCGCCAAACTGGTCACGCAACCCATTCAGGGTTGGGAACATTTCCACCGAACCTTGTTCAACATGAGCACACCACAAGTCCAGCTTTTTCCTGAACCCAGACACTTGGTCGTGTGCCGAAAAATCAAAAATCAAATGAGCAAAGTCAGTCAGTGGACTCATCCAGCTGAATGGCGTGAAAGGGGCTTTCACGAACACCGTCCAGGACCAGGACAAGCCATGTCTGATATTTGTCGCTGGATGGTATTGTCAGAAATAGGGATCATGTCAAGTTTAGCTGCAGCTGCTTCTCCCAGCATCACTGAACACATATCTCTAGCTGCAGGGAGTAGCAATGTTTCACCGATGTTATGGGGTTTACCTGCCTTCGCTAGACGTAGCATGACACGATAAGATGCTTCTGTCGCCTTCATGTTAATAGTGCCAAACGACTGTATTATGCTTTTTTGTGACTGCAAATCATCACGCTTCCTCTCAACAAACTCAACTGGCTTGTTCACTAAATTTGTGTGCTTAGTTTAAATTTGACGCTGAAGTTTGCATGGTCTCATACTATCATTTGCTAGCACCTCCTTGCAGACCACACACTGCTAGCTTGTCAGGCCTTTCTTACACAGACAGGCTGGTTGACGTGAGAGGACGCTGGCACTGTTTATTCGCCGCTTCTCCTTCTGCTATTCCCTCTTGTGTTCCTGTTTGTTTGTGTTCGCTGTACCCCTACCTCTGGACAGCCTCTCTATCTCTGGACAGCCTCTCAGCTGGTTCCTGAAGCTGTTTGGGCTCCTCGACCGGACTATTGCCTCATCGGTTAGCTGCTAGCTGGCTGCCCTCGTTCAACCAACGCGTGGCGGCTAATCCTAGCTGCTACAGCATTTAACCCGATTGCCCACCTCCACCAGATGCGAGCCGTGACAGAGACTGGACTTTCATCTCCTCCTGTCATGCCGTGGATAATTTTGGCACTCACAACAGTAATCCACCTCTAGTCCACGGCTAACTGCTATCACGGAGCTCTCGGTCCCTCCGCTCGGCATCATGTTCAAATATTCAACTCTGCAACTGGTCGAACTCGTCAACTACTCCATTCCATCCTGTATCCCAGTCATCAAACAGCTTGGACTTCGACGTCGACCCCGTTACATCCACAGAAGCTCTCGCCGCAAGTTTGTTTACTTCCACCACGGACAATCCATTCCATCCATCTGGTCACCTGCAAGCTCTGTCGCACCTCTCCCACGTCATCAGAATACTTCCCCCACTGGATCACATAGGACTGAACTCACCGTCAGGCTGCACAGAAAACATACACCTATTCTCCAATCATTTGCAAATACACTCACTGTCCCCCCTCAACTGCAATACCCCCCCTGCCCAATGACCACACGCGCTGCTAACCGGGACAACCTTAGATCTCTCCAGCCTGTCCCCATCCCACCACCCTCTCACCATGCCAACTTTGCCCTCCTCAACACCCGATCGCTCAACAATAAAGCCCCTGCCCTCCATGAACTAATCCTCGACAACACTCTGGACTTCCTTCTGCTCACTGAAACCTGGCAACAACCCAGCATCCCCCCCCTGGCTACAACTACATCGGCAAACCCCGCCCCTGCCGCCGTGGAGGTGGCCTCGCCGTTATTTTCAATCAGAACTTCCGGATCACAGAACTCACCCTCCCCTCAGTATCATTGTTTGAATATATCGCCTTCAAAGCTCTTTCCTCCATGACAGTCATCCTCATTTACCGGCCACCTAAACCAAATCCCTCCTTCCTCTCTGATTTTACTGAACTCCTCACACTAGCCTCATCTCTCTCTCTCCACGTCTGCTGCTACTCGGTGACTTAAATATCCACATGGACTCCCCCACCTGCAAGCTCTCATCAGAATTCACCATTTTACTGGACAACTTCACTCTCACCCAACATGTCACATTCCACAAACCAACCAGTGCTCCACCTCCATCCATGCCTCTGATCACAAACTGATACGGTTCACCATCCCTTCTCCAACCCCACGCCCCTGCCTCCTCAGAGAAATCACCTTATAACCTTAAATCTATCAATCCCCACCATCTCTCTGACCTGCTCTCCACCACTCTCCACCTGGACTCAACCTTCACCTCACCTGATGATCACTCACAAACCACCTCAACTCCACCTTGTCTACCTTCCTCAACACTCTGCCCCCCCTCAAAACAAAAACGTCACTTTTAACACCTCTTCACCCTGGTACACACCTGCACTCCGGAAAATGAAACAAACTGGCCGCCAACTTGAATGTCTGACAAAAAAATCATCACAACATGAAGCCTTTAAACTCCACCTCACTGCCTACAAAGATGCCCTCATTGCTGCCAAATCTGCCTACCTCTCCACCATCCTCACCAACCCCTGTCAAAACCCCAGAACCCTCTTCTCCACAATGAACAACCTCATCAAGCCTCGGACCAACACCCTCCCTACCTTTACTACGGATCTCTGCAACTCATTCCTCCAAATTTTCGCTGACAAAATCAACATCATTTACCAATCTCTATCCCCTGTATCTGACCTCCCTCTTTCTACTCCAGCACCTACCACGACCCCTCTTCTCCCCATCCCTCCTGACCTCACGACCCCTCCTCAACACTGCCTCCTCTCCCAGTTTGACTTGGTCACCCCTCCTGAAATCTCTAAACTCATCAGCTCTTCCAAACCCACTACCTCCTCCCTTGACCCCCTCCCTACTCCACTCCTGAAGTCCTGCCTCCCCGTCCTATGCCTCTACCTCACTAACCTTTTCAACTCCTCACTGTCCCTTGGAACTATCCCCTCTGCCTTCAAACTCAACAACTACCTCAACAACTACCACCCAATATCCAACCTCCCCTTTCTGTCTAAAACCCTGGAACGTATAGTCGCCTCACAACTCCAAACCCATCTTCATGCTAATAACCAATTTGAACCTCTCCAATCTGGTTTTCGCCCCCTCCACAGCACAGAAACTGCTCTCCTCACCTCTGCTGACACCGGATTACCTCAACATCCTTATACTCCTCGACCTGAGTGCAGCCTTCGATACCATGAGCCATAACATCCTGCTCACCAGACTCAAAGACCTTGGTATTGAAGGTACTGCACTCAGATGGCTCCGCTCCTACCTTTCCAACCGATCCCACTTCATCTCTCTCCACAACCACACTGCTGCCACAGCCACAGTCACTCAAGGTGTTCCCCAAGGCTCCTTACTCGGCCCCCTCCTCTTCATCATCTACATCCTCCCCCTTGGTCAGATACTCCGCCACTTCAACCTGGACTTCCACTGCTATGCTGATGACACCCAGATCTACCTCAGCACCAAATCCCCCCACAATCCTCCCCTCTCCCACATCAACTCCTGTCTTTCAGCTATTAAAACCTGGATGCAACACAACTTCCTCAAGCTCAACAGCGATAAAACAGAATTCCTCCTCATAGGCTCCAAATACACACTCAGCAAACTCAACAACCACACTCTCACCATCGACAGTACCATCATCTCCCCATCTCCCCAGGCCCGCAACCTTGGCGTGATCTTTGATTCCACCCTCTCCCTTGAGCCCCACATCCGTCATGTCATTAAAACCTCCTTCTTTCACCTCCGCAACATTGTCAAAATTAGACCCTCTCTCACACCCTCCGCTGCTGAAAGACTCATTCACGCCTTCATCTCCTCCCGACTGGATTACTGTAACTCACTTCTCCTTGGCATCAGGTCTACCTACATCAAAACTCTCCAACTGGTCCAGAACGCAGCCGCCTGACTCATCACCCACTCCAAATCCTGGCACCACATCACTCCAGTCCTAAAACAACTCCACTGGCTTCCTATCTCCCACCGGATCACCTACAAAATCCTGGTCCTCACCTGCAAAGCCCTCCACCATCTGGCCACCTCATACCTCACTGACCTCTCCCTGTGCCAACCCTCACAGTCCCTCAGATCCACCTCAGCCGGTCTCCTCTGCATCCACAAGTCCAACCTCCACAGTTTTGGGGACAGAGAGATCCGCACCTGTGAGTCCCTCACCATCTTCCAGTCCCGCCTCAAGACCCATCTCTTCACCTCTGCCTCAGCCCCACGCCCCCACGCCTTAGCCCCACGCCCCCCTCCCTTTTCATCTGTGCCTTAAGTTGTTTTTTTTTGTTCTGTTTTGTTTTGCATTGTTTTTATTATCTATTAAGCGACTTTGAGTTCGTGAAAAGCGCTATATAAATTAAATTTATTATTACAAGACCAAGTGAAACCTAACTTTAAGTACTTAGGATCATATTTCCTACGCTTTTTGCTGGCACTTGTCTCCTCCCTTAATGCCGACGATGCATTTTAAAGCTAATATACGCACGCACAAAGAGCTGAATACAGTTATTTTTTCTTCGCGTGTCGCACCTCACCTATTGAAAACCGCTGTTCTAGAACTTCTCTCAGGACGCCATTACTCCACTATATCTCAACATAGCAAATAGTTGTTTGCTGCTAGGAACGTGAGGATGCTGGCGTGAAAATCGCCGCTTCACAATCCGCGAAATTAATATTTTCTTTTTTTTTTCTAATAAAGTAAGTACCTTAAGTTTTAGATTAGGTGTTGGTCATTCTCAACACCTTTCTATCTCCTGCTTTGACTCATCAATTCGGGACTCTGTGCTGCTGCCAGCCTGTGTAACGTACATTACTCAACCACGATCAATCGTTAGCTTTTAGCTGTCTGATCACTCTGGAGTTAGTAGTAGCTTTGAGACACCCGGTCAGCTGTTTGCTTATTGAATTTTTTGAAATTTATTGAAATTTATTTCTGGTACAGGATATACAATCCTCTATTCCAGACTAAAAAACACAAACAAATATATATATATATATATATATATAAATTCACATTTTAACATTTTATAAAGTTTTCTAACAATTCATAAATGAATTACTGACAAGCTTTATAATTATACATAACATATTTTGACAGGCAAAATGCATTCAACCTATTCTTAAAGGAATTAATAAAAGGGGAACACACAACTTCTTCTGGAAGCTCATTCCATGATTTTTCATGAGTGTGAAAAAGTTTTTTCTCTTTTCAGACAGGAATGTTCTAGGGTAGAGTTTTAAAGAATTCCCTCGTGTCTCGTACCTATTGTTCCAAAACTGAATGATAGGTTCAACTGTTACATCGTATATTCCCTGTACAAGCTTATATACCTGAATCATATCTCCTCTGTATCTCCTAAATTTGAGAGTTGGTAAACTTAATTTCCTCAATCTATCTTCATACAACATATTTTTCATCCCTGGAATTAATTTAATAGCTCTTGTCTGGACCCTTTCAATTTTTTCTACATATTTCATTTATATGGACACCAGACTGAGCTTGCATAGTCAAGATGGGATCTTACCAGGGATTTGTACAATGGTAAAAATATATCCTTACATAAATTTTGAAAAGTTCTTATTATTGCAATCATAGATGTTGTTTTTTTCTTTTTCAGAAATATGTGTGTGGAATTCAAGTGAACCATCCACCACAACACCTAAGTCCCTCTCCTCTTGTACAGGATTAACCACTATATCCCCAACTACATAATTGGCTACAGTGTCATTTTCTTTCCCAATATGTAGATGTTTACACTTTTCGGGATTCATCTTAATAGCCACTGGTCACACCATTTGCTCATGCTACGACCAATTCTATTCTCCTTATATATGCTTCCTCTTGGTAATATTATTAGGAAACACTCAATTAACTTTCACTGTTATGCGGATGACACCCAATTATACTTGTCAATCAAACCCGACGAAACCAGTCAGTTAGATAAACTTCAAGCGTGCATTAAAGATATAAAATCCTGGATGACCTATAATTTTCTGATGTTAAACTCTAACAAAACTGAAGTTATTGTGCTGGGCCCTAAACACCTCCGAACCTCATTATCTAAAGACTTAGCTACTCTGGATGGTATTGCCCTGGCCTCCAGCACTACTGTCAGAAATCTAGGGGTTATTTTTGATCAGGATATATCCTTTAACGCCCATCTAAAACAAACCTCAAGAACAGCCTTTTTTCATCTTCGTAACATTGCCAAAATTAGGAATATCCTGTCTCAAAACAATGCTGAAAAGCTAGTACATGCATTCGTTACTTCCAGGCTGGACTATTGTAATTCCCTACTATCAGGTTGCTCAAATAAGTCCCTTAAGACTCTCCAGCTAATCCAGAATGCTGCAGCGCGTGTCCTCACAAGAACTAAGAAAAGAGATCATATTTCTCCTGTATTACCTTCTCTGCATTGGCTTCCTGTAAAATCCAGGATTGAATTTAAAATCCTTCTCCTGACCTACAAAGCTCTAAATGGTCAAGCACCATCATATTTAGAAGAGCTCCTAATACCTTATTGTCCCACTAGAGCACTGCGCTCCCAGAATGCAGAGTTACTTGTGGTTCCTAGAGTCTCTAACAGTAGAATGGGAGCCAGAGCCTTTAGTTATCAGGCTCCTCTCCTATGGAACCAGCTCCCAATCTGGGTTTGGGGGGCAGAAACTGTCACCTCATTCAAGAATGAACTTAAAACTCTCCTATTTGATAAAGCTTATAGTTAGGGAGTGAGGAGTTGCAGTGTCCACCTAACTGGCCCACCTGCTTCTTTATGTAGTACCACTACGACTACCATTTGAAGTCACTGTTCCATTATTAATTTGACTATTATCGCCACTGTTCATCATATCCCCAACCGGCCCGTCAGACACCGCCTACCAAGAGCCTGGGTCTGTCCGAGGTTTCTTCCCAAGAGGGAGTTTTTCCTCGCCACTGTCGCACTGCTTGCTCTTGAGGGAATTACTGTAATTGCTGGAATTGTTGGGGCTTTGTAAATTATAGAGTGTGGTCTAGACCTACTCTATCTGTAAAGTGTCTCGAGATAACTCTTGTTATGATTTGATACTATAAATAAATAAAATTGAATAAAATTGAATTGAATGTACATAGATCTTCTTGAAGATGGGCTCGGTCTGTGTCACTTGTTATTCTGAAAATTTTAGTATCATCCGCAAAAAGGTAAACATCAGACTGCATCATATCCGGCACCTTTCACTACCACCTGTTGTTTTCTATTGTGCAAAAATAATATCCAATAAATAACTCTGTTGTCTAAACAATAAGATTTTAACTTTGATAGTAGTCTTTTATGAGGGACAGTATCAAAGGCTTTTTGAAAGTCCAGATATACACAGGCAACAGGTTTGTCCTCTATCCAAGGCTTGTGACCATTTGTCAAAAACTGTGAGTAACTGAAGAGAAGTTGACCACCCAGATATGAAGCCATATTGTTTACTACTAAATATTTTATGACTTTTCATATGATTGACTATATATGTCCTTATCAAATTTTCCATTGTTTTGCTAACAACTGACGTCAAACTAACTGGTCGATAATTTCCAGCTAGAGATTTATTTCCTTTTTTAAAAATTGCACTAATGTGAGCCTCTTTCCAGTCATTTGGTAAAACTAAATCCTCTAATGATTTGTTAAATTCTATGGGTAGCGGTTCAGCAATCTCAGTTGTCAGTTCCTTCAAAATCCTAGGATGTATTAAATCCGGTCCAGGGGATTTATATACATTAATTTTCTGTAAAAGCCGTTTTGTATCTTCAACTGTTATTTCAAGATTTTCTGTTTGCTGAACTTCCAACCTTGGTACATCGGATATCTGCCCGTCAGGCTCTTCAAGAAATACACTGCAGAAGTATTCTGACAATATAGCTGCCTTTTCTATATCTTTCTCTGTTTTTATAGACTTAGTATTATTCTGTTTGCAATATAGATCACCCACTGCTGTTTTTATTTTTGTCCTTTTATTTATGTAGTTCCATATAACCTTTGGTTTGTATTTAGATTGCTTGGCTAATTCTTCTTCATATTTTCGCATCCTCACAATGTTTCGAACTCTCCGATAAGCCTGCTGTATTTCTGTTTTTTTACTTCTTAATGCTTTCCTTCCAAGATAATTTTTTCTTTTATTTTAGTTTTTGTAATGTCGTCTAATGGAAAGAAGTGTTTATTATTATTATTATTATTATTATTATTATTATTATGGGGCCTAATTTTAGCAATAGGTACAAATTTCTCCTCTATTTCCTTCAACTTAGACTTTATTAGTACCCATTTTTTATTAACATCATAATTAGATAGATGTGATATCCAATCGAAATTCTCTAATTCCCTACGTGCTTCATCATAATTGGCCTTATTGTAGTTCCTTCTTACGGTTACGTTATTTAACATTTGTGTATAACAAAATACCTTAAACAACAATGATCACTTTTGCCTAAAGGGCTTAGATATTGAATATCATCTATCATGTGTTCCTCATTTGTTACAATAAGATCCAATACATGTGGTGTATCACCACCTCGCCACCTTGTTGGCTCTAAAACATGCTGGAACAACCATACATTTTGAATACAATCCAAGAACTTGTTATCTAATGATATGGGGTTATTTCCCTTCACTTCTAATAATCTCCAATCTATATTTGGCAAATTGAAATCCCCCATAATCAATTTGTACGAATATTTTATAGTCGACACTTCTTCTAGTAAAACCAAAAGGTTATCATTGTTGCTCTCTGTTCCGCTATCTGACCTGTAAATTAATCCAATAATCCCATTCTCGTTATTGCTACATTTAATCTTAACAAAAATACTTTCTTGGAATTCTGAAACAGTTACCATTTCTTTTGCTTCTAAAGTTTTGTGTACATAAAGCAATAAGCCTCTACCTATATCATTCTCTATATTCCTAGAAAACATATTATAATCCTCTATATCATCCCAGTTAAATTCCGTTGGGATCATCTGTTGCTTATGACTCTTTGATTTAACTTTGGTGATTCCTATTATATGAATAAGCGGGAATAATCCCAAACGAACAGCAAATTCAGGCAGTTTGTTATGAAGTTGATCTGCATTGGTGTATAAACACAAGATGTTTGGCAGAGATTTACATTCCTGTGCTACTTTAACAGAGACGGGAACAGGCTGCTTAAGTCACTCAGTCTTAGGGATTCTCACCACTCTCCTTGCCCAGGGAGGTCCACGGACTCTGAAGGTGTATTCTCCTGATGACTTCCGCTGTTTTTCCTTTGCTTCTTCATATAGCTCCTTTTCCTTTTCTCTCTCTGTCTTTAATAATAATAATAATAATAATAATAATAATACATAAATTTTATATAGCGCTTTACATGTAACTCAAAGACGCTTTACAAACAAATGATCTTTGTGAGATCATTTGCTAATCTCACGTTTCTATGCTTGTCCGTTTGGTGCAGCGCAGAGTAGAGCTGTAATCGGGCCTTAAAAGTACGGCCCGAAAAGGCCTGAGCCCGACAGAGTTCGGCCCGAGCCCGACAAGTACATTTTGATTGACAGCTTTTTAAAAACCCGAACCCGTTTACAGCCCGACTGTACAAAAGGCCGTCTATCAGCATCATTAGAGTGTCGGAGAATAGCGCGGACACGCGCTTCACAAAAGAAAAAAAGAGACTGCGCCACACGCACACAGCTCCTTTGTCTTTCGTAAAAAATTTGTCATTTATACATGTTTTAACATGTTTTATAGAGACCAGCCTCCGTTTCACCTCCTCAGGATCCATTTTCACGCTAATGGAAACGCATCAGCTGACCGCTCATTTATACGGTGGCCGGGAAGTGCAATGCAACATTACAAAGAATGAAACACTTTTACAAAGCTTGAGACAAATTTACATTTTGGAAAACAAATTTACATTTTAGAAAACAAATTAACATTTTGGAAAACAAATTTACATTTTGGAAAACAAATTTACATTTTGGAAAACAAATTTACATTTTAGAAAACAAATTAACAAGATGCAAAACACTTTTACCAGTCCTGAAACAAATTTACAAATGACAGATTCTTCACGGAAAGGGAATGTACCACATACCGGAAGTGATGAGGTGTTGTATACATGTCGCCTTGATTACGGCAGTTATGGATCGAATGCGTCAATAGAGCCGCCATCTTGGAACAGGGGAGGCACTCCCTTATATACTGTCTATGGGCCGTCTTTAATGCATCAGCGTCAATGTAGGCAAAGGTCTAACGGAAATAAAATTACTATAAATCGTCAAAATCTCATGCGATGTTGTAGTTTTTTTAAACAAAAAGACTAAGAGACTAATTAAGGTGTTAATACAAAGAATATTTATTATAATCAGTTCACAGATATGAGTACAAACGGAAACTTCACCCTTCTGAACTAAGAGGTTCTGCTTCAAAGTGAAGTTTAAACAGACTGAAATGTCCAGGCTCACTCCCCCACTAATGATTCATTTATTTCTGCATGTAGTTATTCATTTAAAGTCATGTTTCGTCATCCACAGTCCGAGTCCCGCCAGACTCCCTTTAGGAAACCTGTGATTTAAACTTCAGCAGGTTGTGACAGTCTGCTCCGCTTCAGTCCTGGATCTGATTCTCCCGGGCTTCCCTTCCCTCCAGCGGGCCCAGCAATACGGCCTGGGTCTCCAGCTGCGTGGTGTCGTTTTGGCTCCCAGGAATGGGCAGTGAGCTCCAGGTCCTGCAGCTGCAGACGGACTCAGCTGCCCCCTGCTGTAGCCTTCGATCCGGCCGCCTGCTCGCATATCGTCCTCCCGTTTTTCCAATGTTTCTGTCAGGTCCGGCGTCATATAAAAACTCCAAACACCGACCACACGTAAAAGTCACCATAAACTTCATTCACGCCATATACTCACTCACAACAACACAAATTGACTGCGCTCACCAGCAACACCCGCAACACCTCATCACTTCCGGTATGTGGTACATTCCCTTTCCGTGAAGAATCTGTCATTTGTAAATTTGTTTCGGGACTTGTAAAAGTGTTTTGCATCTTGTTAAATTGTTTTCTAAAATGTAAATTTGTTTTCTAAAATGTTATTTTGTTTTCCAAAATGTAAATTTGTTTTCTAAAATGTAAATTTGTTTTCTAAAATGTAAATTTGTTTTCTAAAATGTAATTTTGTTTTCCGAAATGTAAATTTGTTTTCTAAAATGTTATTTTGTTTTCCAAAATGTAAATTTGTTTTCTAAAATGTAAATTTGTTTTCTAAAATGTAAATTTGTTTTCTAAAATGTAATTTTGTTTTCCTAAATGTAAATTTGTTTTCTAAAATGTTATTTTGTTTTCCAAAATGTAAATTTGTTTTCTAAAATGTAAATTTGTTTTCTAAAATGTAAATTTGTTTTCTAAAATGTTATTTTGTTTTCCAAAATGTTAATTTGTTTTCTAAAAATGTTAATTTGTTTTCTAAAATGTAAATTTGTTTTCCAAAATGTAAATTTGTCTTGAGCTTTGTAAAAGTGTTTCATTCTTTGTAATGTTGCATTGCACTTCCCAGCCACCGTACATTTACCATGCAACCCGAAGCGCAAGACCGAACCTGACCGAACCCTTCGGGTCCCGTCGGGTTCGGGCAAAGATCTTCAGCTCTAGCGCAGAGATCTTCCTAAACAGGCTGATCTTTGCAGAGTAACCAGAACAGGTCTCCCCAGTCTCACCGGTTCATCTGCACCCTCACTCCTGCTGTATTTTCCAAGCCGGGCAACTCTCACGAATGAATCCACAGTTGTATGGACCTTGCACGTTTTAAAGACATCTTTTACAGCGTCTACATCTTTTTGATTTCTCTCTTCCCTCTCCTCCCCGTCACTCTCTTTTATTCCAAACAGCACAATGTTCCGTTCTCTTGATTTCCTTTTGTCCAGTTCAGTGAGAACTTTGTTAAAGGCAAAAGAATTCTCCTTTGGTTCAGCGTTTTCCACAACTTCTGCCCAACTCGGCGTACCTTTTTTCTGGTGCTCGTTTAGCTGCTCCCGTATGATTTTCGACTCTTTTAGCCCTGTTCTTGGCTCAAGCAAATAGCTAACACTTACAACTAACGTTAGTGTTGGCCACTACTGGTGCTCCTAAAAATTCCTCACTGCAACTTCTCAACGTCTTCTGCTACGTCGCTCCAGCTTGCATTGCCGACATAAAATCCCTCTGACTCCTACGTCGTCCTCGTTACGTGCACAGGGTTACGTGATGCAAGTTTGTTTACTCCGATCGTGCCATCCCTACCACAAAAAAGAAGGGAAAAAATTAAAAGGGGAAAAAAAAAAAAAAGGGAAGTTTAAAAAAGGGTTTTAGAGGGTTTTTGGTGGAGGGGGGGGAGTGGGGGAGAGGGTGGAAAAAAAAAAAAAAAAAAAAAAAAAAAAAAAAAAAAAAAAAAAAAAAAAAAAAAAAAAAAAAAAAAAAAAAAAAAAAAAAAAAAAAAAACACCCCCCAAATTATTATTATTATTATTATTATTATTATTATTATTATTATTATTATTATTATTAATATCATTATTATTATGAATGTTCTGAGTACAAAACATTTAAAGTAGTAAAGATACATTTCAGACCCACTGGAATACGCTTCCATGATCAATAGGGTTGCACATCGAAACCCAGTGCTAAAATGGCACCGGTGCCTAAACGACCATTATCTACCGGACCAGATAGCAATTGCGGATTTCGGTGCCACTGGAATGCCTGCGCTTCTTTCTGATGCTCTGAGACAGACGTTACAGGCAACAGAAGCATCGCTGCACGTGACCCTAGTTAACACTACACTTGACGTCAGGTAACATTAGCCTACCGTTAGGTAGTAGCTGGCTTAAACACGGTTAAAATTCTGACAGCTAACGTCAAACGGTGTAAAGTGTGACTGTATTTCACTGTAGAGGATTACAAAACCGGGACGTAGCGCCGCTGTTGGAAAAACAACGCGGTACGCTCACTCGAAACTGGTAGCCTAAGCCTTGTGGTGCATTCAAAGTTATTGTAAAATACCCTGGTAATCTGGTAGTTGTCATTTAACAGCAATTTACTGGTGAAATAAGTTATTGTTATAAGTTATTGTTTTTACATTATTAATAAATAATTTAATTATGACCATTCCTTCCTTAGCAATAAACAAGCTGTTCTTTAATGTCACCGACTGTCGCTTTGTGGTCTTTTTTTAAAAACCTTTTTTAAAAGTATCGGTTCAAGCACCGTTTAGGCACCGGCACCATTGTAAAAGTAGCGCTTTAGCACCAGTATTAGAAAAAAACAAAACAATACCCAACCCTAATGATCAAATAGCCACTGCATTTCATTGACTTAAGTCTTTGGGTTCCAACCTCCCCATTTATAGGGTCTGGGGTCAGATTAAGGTTACATTATTTAGGTCAAGAGTTGCATTCTTCCTTTTCAGTGTTTTAAAAAGCATTTGAAGAGGTTAGGTTATTTAAAGAATACAGATAAAGAAAGAAGTTGTATTTGATGATGATTCAGTCCTTGGCAGCTGAAGCCACACATGGAGAGGAATAATTATCTGCCTCAATCCTCTTACAGCTCTCACAAAGATAATGATCCTAATGCCTAAAAAACAATGTGATCTGAAGCAGAAGGGAAGATATCTCGTTTTGTTTCAGAACTGCTACTGCACCTAAATGAAATGCAAGTTAGGATAATTGGAGACTCTTAATTGCCTGATGGTGTGAGTGTTCATCTGTCTGTATGTTTCAGCCCTGTGTTAGACTGGAGAACAGTATACCACCTCTAAGCCGGGTATAGGCTCCAGCCCCTGCACAGGATAAGCAGGTAAATAATAATTGATGACTTTTGTGTGCAGAATCACTATTTCAACAAGTAGAACCCATTTAGATTTTTTAAATTGCATTTCATTTCATCCCTCCTTCGAGTAGTACATTTCTCTGAGCCATCCTGTCCTTGAGTGGCCAGATTCTTGGCTCTATCTGCACTAGTGGCAGTAGGCTAAATGCATTCCCTGTAGCTTCTTGTGATTTTCAGAAAGACCAAATTTATAGGTGCAGCTAATACGTGGACTGTCCACTTTGGTGGTCTAAACTATAGCACTGAGTAAGGGTGGGATTAGGTCTAACGTTTGCAGAATGTAGGGTTGTAGTTGGGATCTTAAAGAAAGGCTATTGGTAAAGGTTTTTAGTTTTAACCCTTGATCATTTTGGTCATAATCTGCGAAAAACACGTTTGAAACAAGATTAATTACACCTTTATAAAAAACTTCCAGTTCAGCATTCAGCCAAGCTGTAACCAAGCTTTTCTTGTTTCTTTCCAGTAGAAAAAGAAGCGTCCTGTTTCTGATTTTCAGCCTATGGGAGAGTGTGTCCACAAATGTACAAAACCAGCATGTTTGGCCCTTAATGAAAAAAAGTAAAACTGCAACGAATGGTCCAATAAAAAGAACCAGGTATTCTCAGCCCAATCTGAGTACCGCCCTGTAATTAATCCCTGAATCAATTTTATTACACCCAACAGTTTTATGATGCAGTATGTGCAATCAAAGCCCAGCAAAGCAACTCTTGTCTTACTTGGTGTTTGAAAATGGCTGTTAGTTATGTTGCAGGACAATTCACACCATCAGTGCCAGATACAAATGGTCTTAGAAATTTGGTGAAAAAAAATAATAAAATTCTTCTGCACAGCAGATGTGTGTAGGTTGAACCAATGAGTCAACATTGGCTGCAATAAAATAAGCAAGCATGTCGAGGTTAGACAATTTTTTAAGCAACTAGGAAAGAAAAATATCTATTAATCCTACATACAACTTTCAGCTCGTGTTCTGTCTAATGAAACAGAAGCATGACACATGGTTGGTATGTCACATGGCAGAGTATTTGTGTTTGGTCATAGTTTGTTTTGCAAGTATATTTTGGTTTTCTGTGCTTGGGGGAATTTTTGGAATTGTTGGGTCTTTTTAAATTATAGAGTGTGGTCTAGACCTACTACTGTATATCTGTAAAGTGTCCTGAGATAACTCTTGTTGTGATTTGAATTAATTCAATTTCTTGTTGCGTATTTATTTTGGGATCGTTTTGGCTGAAAAGAAGAAAAAAGCTGAGAAGTACGCTAACAAGGAAATTTTATTGAATTCAATTTTATTTATAGTATCAAATTATAACATCTCGAGACACAGATAGAGCAGGTCTAGACCACACTCTATAATTTACAAAGACCCAACAACTCCAGTAATTCCCACAAGAGCAAGCATTTAGTGCAACAGTGTAAAGTATGATGAACAATGGCAATTATAGTCACAATAAAGATAATGGAACTATGACTAGAAATAATAGTTGTTGTAGTAGTTAATGGCATAGCAGGACACTGCAGGGCATAGCAGGATATAACAGGGCATAGCATGACATAGCAGGGCATAGCCGGGCACTGCAAGGCGTAGCTGGACGTAGCAGGGCACTGCACGGCATAGCAGGGCACTGCACGGCATAGCAGGGCAATGCAGGGCATAGCAGGGCACTGCATGGCATAGCAGGGCAATGCAGAGCATAGCAGGGTGTAGCCTTAGGAAATGAGACATGTAAAAAGGAACACACTTATTTGATACAGCTGTTGTAGCTGTCTACTGGGGAAGTGGCGATGGCTTGAAGGAGCCGTTGGACACCAGACGAGCGTTCCATGATGTTGAGTGTCGCCCCCCTGGGGGTTCCGGAGCAGCTGAGAAGTTTAATATTTCACTGTAACAATTCAAGTATCAGAATAGTTGGAGTTGTTGAACCGTCTACTGGCAGTGTTTTTCCTGTGATAGAGTTGCCGAGGAGAAAGCGGTGGAGCGACATGAAAAGGACGGGCAAAGCCGAAGGCCCGCTCGCCACTAACAAAGACAAGGCAGAGACAACGGACCTGTGCGGCTCCACGTAGAACAATGGACTCCTGTTCGGTAACAGAGTTGAGCTTCCCCAATTTTATATGGACTTCCGATTTGGGACATTTTATCTTTTTGAATAGTTTTATTTTCCTGTATCATACCCTGTCTTTGTCGTCGTTCCTTTGGGTTGCCATGCATTGCACTCCATTTGTAAATAAAAAAACAAAAACTAGTAGTGTTTTATTGATTTTAAGACTTTTAAGCCTTGTTACAGTTAATTTGAAAAGGAAAGCATGTATAAAATACCCCCTAAATACTGGATATATCTCCCTACAGAATTACTTTTATACATGCATCCTCTGTGTCTAGGTAGCTTTGCTCATAAATATACAGTTATAGTAGGATGTAGTATATATATATATATATATATATATATATATATATATATATATATATATATATAGGAATAGTAGTAGGATGTTGGTGATGGGTTTTTCTGCCCATCAGCTTGCATCAAGTGCTTGCACAGACAGAAAACAGACAACAGAATAAAGACAGATACATAACAAGTAGTTGTTGTGGTGTAAAGTATAATGTAAAATGCAAATTTAATTTGCAGCCAGGGGGGTCTAGGCACTCTCCGTTGGCTTGGAGCTGGAAAAACCAAACTCTGGTCAGGCCAATCACATCGTGTATGGAGTCGGTGGGCGGGGCTTATGGCTGCCGCTGCTGGGAACAGCGGTCTTCTGGAAGACTTGGAGATAAGCTTTTCTTTGAGAAAAGAACAAAGAATGGCACAGAAATCCTTCTTAAAAAAGAAAGATGTGTTCGGAGTTTCGCCAACCGGATATGGCAAAAGTTTAATCTATCAACTAGCTCCGCTACCTTCTTCGTTGCTCTGCCTGGTTGTAGTGCTATCCTATTGCGTGCAGAGGGAATTTGAAAGACAACTGTTTATCCCGCCCCTCGGATTGAGCCCTGTCAATGGTGAGTTCCCAGACCCAACATCTAGATGTGGGTCTGGCTTGTCAGCTTGTAAAGTGCACAAATCACAGAATGATGGGTGGAAATGTACGACGCCGTCTCTCCACGGATTCTTGCTAAGCTTGCGAACGTTAGCAGCCACATTGTCATCTCTTTGGTCTCTTATAATTGTTTTCAATTCAACTCACTTCCAAGAATATGTTGGTGTTGAAATGGAGAAATGGGGCTGCGTTGAACATCCTGTTTGCCTACATGCCTTTTTATTACCACAGGTTTACAGACACGTCTCTGCTGATTGCGTATCACCTGTGACAGCCAATAAACGAGACACACCCACCAAACGAGAGAAACGTATCTCAAAGCCGTTTTACACCGTTTCACACCGTTCCGAGGAAACCTTTTTGAGTTTGAACGTGCCCCTGTTCACGTTCCCGGAACATCCCCACCTGCCTGTCATTACCTTATCAGTCCTTCAGTGTATATAACCAGTTCAGTTCAGTGCCAGTTTGCCATGTTGTACTCTTGTGTTCCAGCCTTCTATACCTGTTCCTAATTTTCTGCCTGATATCTGCTGCATGTTTATGACCTGCTGCCTGTTTATGACCCACTGCCTTGCTCCTCTGGATTTGTTTGCTTGTTTGATCTGTTCATTTGAACACTGGTTTAGTATAGTCCTCTTTCTTTAACCTGTTCTCCCTCACTATCTGCATTTGGGACCTATTACTCGAACACACATCTGTGACAATATATTGCAACCATCTAATATAATGAGCATTAGACATTTAGCGCCTCATCGGTGTCCAGGGGCGGGGCTAGAAGGGGGGCACGGGGTAGCACCGGCCCACCCCTGAAATATAATTCCGCCCCTTGTGCCCCACCAATCCATTGGGCTAGAGTGCTGTCAATCTGACAGTTGTGATTTCCATTGGATTAAAGTGCTGTCACTTGGCTGCCTGTTTTCCCAGCACTTGTCACATGACCAATAAATGTTTTCATGATGACTATCCGAAATTCTGATATTCCCCCCCTGATTATTGGTCCTCCCTGTGCCAGCCCACTTAAAGTGATGGTTTGGAGTAATTCACCCTAGGGTCCTTTGCACCATGACCTCGAGCCAAACACCCCCCCAGAAGCTTTTTTCACCTGGGTCTTAAATTGGGCGAGTTAGCGTAGAGTAGCGTTAGCCGCTGAATAGCTTAGCGCGGGGCTAATGGACCCACGTTTGTATCTCTTAAATGACCCCACTAATAATGCCCGAAATGAAACCAAAGGTCTACACTAGTACATATAGGTTATGCACTCATAAAACGATGGATTGGAAAGTTTGTAAGTACACCAGAAGTTTATGTAAATAACTACTTGCCTGCTGGCTTCTGCTCTCTGCTGTTGTTGTTGCTGCTGTGAGACGAGTGCTTAGGGACATCTACAAATTACAACACCGAAAAGAGATGCAACAAAAATATTTTTTAATTTAACTTATTTTTTAAAGTAAGTGCTGTAATATAACTAGCAAGAGACAAGTAATAATTGAGGTAAGTTTGGAGACATTACCTTATTTAGTCATTAAATTAATACATATTTTTGTTGTATCTCTTTTCGGTGTAGTAATTTATAGACGGCCCTAAGCACTCGTCTAACTGCAGGTAGCAGCAGCAGCAGCAACAGAGAGCAGAAGAGAGCAGGCAAGTGTTCATAAACTTCTGGTGTACTTACAAACTTTCCAATCCATCGTTTAGGAGGGCGTAACCTATATATACTAGTGTAGACCTTGGTATCATTTCGGGCATTATTAGTGGGGTCATTTAAGAGATTCAAACGTGGTCCATTAGCCCTGTTACTCAGCCAACGCTACTCTAACGCCTAACTCGCCCAGTGTTAGACCCAGGTGAAAAAAGCTTCTGGGGGGGTGTTTGGCTCGAGGTCATGGTGCAAAGGACCCTAGGGTAAATTACTCCGAACCATCACTTTAATAAATACTGGAATCGCCCCTGCAAGTGGCTGGCTTTTTCTTTAGTTGGGAAAGTACAGGAGAAATGTCATGTAGCTACTGGTCTCTGGGTGTGTGTGTGTGTGTGTGTGTGTGTGTGTGTGTGTGTGTGTGTTCTTATGTGTTCTTAATCCAAGCTGGTCAGTCATGGTCTGGGACAGCGGAATGGGTTCATTTTCCCACCACTTGAAGGAACTAACTTGTTGTTTAGGTTTACATTATTACTGCTACTAGCTGCCATTTCTTACTGACATTCAGTGTCAAGTTAGCTAGAGCTATCAGTTGTCACTATGATGTGGTTTGAAGTAAGAAAATGTAGAAAGTAGAGGATTGTACCATACAAATTAACTTAAATAGAGTAATATTTCTATTTTCAAGTAACTTGTTATATGTCCAAATAGAGTCCATTTATTATACTGTTGGGAAAACAATTTATTTTAGAAACCAGTTGATGCAGGTCTTGCTAACCCAATATATAATCTAGCTCACACATACTAACTAGGTCTCCATCGACAGTGTCGAGCAGGGAAATAGCAGTCACTGGAAGTAAGCCCACTTCTATGAATATGTGCCTAGCCCTCACCCGCTGCTCATCACCCTTTTAAAACTCAGCAAAGGAAATAGAACAGGGGCAAGCTGGGCCTGTAGTTAAAGGCCTATACACATAATCATAGAACTGGAGTTACGTCATGTAACTACTATTTCTATTTAATAGGGCTCCACCCTCTAACGGGTTTTGCTATTGGTTACCACCGTAGGCAAAGGCAGTTAAGAATGTGACGTACTACCATCTGGGCCCGAAATCGATCACAAACAAATCGGACCCAACCACTGACTGGGAGAAAAATGTTGAAAAAGTCAGGCCATTGAGCCCCACCGGTCTACGGGTCTTACAACCAAACACTCCAAGCTAGGAGCTGACGTGACCCGAAGGGTGTTTTCACAGACGTTGCAGCAAACAAGAGTGAGACAGAGTCATGCTACGTTTACACATGGCCGGCTATTTTCATAAATGGATTTCAACCTCTCCGTTTTCAAAAATAACATCGTGCACAGTTGTCAGTTTTCAGAAAAGTGTTCGTTTACACGTCCCTGTGTATATATGCCGTCAATGCAGCCAAGAGCATGCCAAACCTGTAGGTGGCAGTGTAAGAGAAGCTCAAGCCCACGTTAGCCAATCAGAATCCCGAAAATAGCAACAACATGCATCAGTTTACATGCAAACGTGCAAACGAAGGTTTCAAAAATCTCCACTGTGGCCGGACTTTTTAGAAAGACTCGGTTTCAGAGGCGAATTCTCCGTTTGCGTGTAAACGAAGGGTACAAACGAAGGGAAATGTCTCCGTGTGTAAAAATAACCATGTATGTGTAAACAGGGTCTCAGACGTCATATCCCTGAGATACGACTGCACAAAAATGGATGTAGAGGACCAGGATGCCAGGCAGATATCCTCCACTAACACTCCGCTAAACCGGGCAGCCAATGAGGCAATGCCTCATAGCCCTTGCGGATTGCATCGCAGATCCAATGTGCCAGCTGTTGAGCTGACAACAGATCCCATTAGGCTCACGCACCGGTCAGACTTCTTAAGACTGGACGCGTAGTTCACGTAAGCAAAGCCTGCACGCTGGGCACAGGGTATGCAGACCCAACAACCCGGAGACAAAAACAAGCATTTTCAGTGACATAGTAATAAAGGGCTGTAGATGTATGTGTATGTCACATCGATGGTAATCATCCAGTTGCATGCATCAGCAGTTGTTACACCATGTGAAAAGCCCTTCTGTGATGTGGTGGTCAAAAACATGGTCATATCCCTTATTGGCTACATTGCTCCTGACTTCCTTACCCAGAAAATCTGAGAAGTAACGTCTCTGTGTGCCTCCATATGAAGTAGTGATAGCTCCTTTCCTCATTTCCTCCTGCAGTGCCACGTCCCCGTGGAGCAAGAGAAGGAACTATGTAAGATGTCCCAGAATGGAGGAAGGCAGCAGAAAAGAAGAGCCAACCATCTCCTCAGCATCCTGTCCAGCCAGAGAGAGGGCGAACCATGGATTTGTATCCACGCTTGAATGCTTGTGTGCCAGTTGTGAGTGGGGAGACAGGTGCAGAATCATCACCAACTATCCGTGTGGGAGCCCGGTTGGCACAGTTTGGGCACAAGTGAAGTGGAGGATAATAATGGAAAAGGAGGGGAAGAATTGACTCACCTCAACACCTCTCCCTCTCCAGTTGTGCACTCCTGTGCTCTTGGTACAATTAAGGCACAGGTAAAGGCGACAATAATAATGTACGGACAAAAATTACTCGCCTGTGCCACTTGGAGAAATCACTAGCCACGCCAAGAGTATCTATAATAAGAAAATGATGCTACACAACAACATTTTACTGTTTTCATAAGGCATTTTTCATTCAATATTGCTTAATTCGCATAAAAACATGTGGATGGAAACATGGCTAATGCCTGCCCTTTTTCAAACTGTTTCCAATGAAGGCTTCTCT
This sequence comes from Perca fluviatilis, assembly GCF_010015445.1. Lineage (NCBI taxonomy): Eukaryota > Metazoa > Chordata > Actinopteri > Perciformes > Percidae > Perca > Perca fluviatilis. Next base: position 424,344 of record NC_053129.1, on the reverse strand, counting down.
AACAGTTCTTTGTTACCAAACCATCTGGTGCGTCAGGTTAGAATGAGGAGATGAGTGAATAATCTTTTTTTGTGACATGTAGGAAGCTGCGTCAGTGATGCTACAGAGCAGAGATCAACATGGGAACAGGCCCTACCAGCATGAATGGGCGATCCCAGTTCATACCCTGCGACGGCCACAAGCTTCACCTCAAGGCCCTGTTGTAACAGCACAGTATTCATTTTAAACTGCACGTGGCTTCGTTTATCTGTGTTTTTTGCCCCCAACGGCTGCCTGGAAGGCACTAGGATTAGGCACTGGTTAGGGTTAGGTTTTTGAGTTAAAACGTAACATTAGGGTTAGGGTTAAGTTTAGGGTTAGGTGCCTTGAAGTCAACGGTCGCAGCACTGCCTTGAAGTCAATTAGGCAACGGTTATGGTTATGGTTAGGGTTAGGGTTAAGTGCCTTGGAGGCAGCAGTCGCAGCGCTACCTGGAAGGAGCCGTTGGGGGCAAAAAACACCATTGAGCAATGGCTTCTGAAGACAGCTGAGAATTATTTCTCAATACAGTGCAATCAAGTTTTAGAATTGTGAATGGTAGCTCAGGCAGAGCGATATCTATTCATTCAATAACCCAGTGAAGAACTCGAGGTGAAGAACAAAAGTAGTTGGAGGTACAGTATCCACGACCATGGTTATCTTTTTCAAACAAAAGCCCTAAGAACACCAAAGAAATGCACAGCTGCATGTGTTAGTAATGCATACCTACTCCCCACACTTACAATGCTTATTCCTAATGTTTTTTTGTTTTTTTTTGCTTTATCTTGATCTATGATTTGGTACTGCAGCCGTCCAATTATGGAATTAGGGAGAAAATAGAAAACTAGTGCACCCAAAGCATTTAAAGACTAAATGTTAATGAAATTGGAAATCACATGGCTTCCTTATGTAGTGTGTGTGTGTGTGTGTGTGTGTGTGTGTGTGTGTGTGTGTGTGTGTGTGTGTGTGTGTGTGTGTGTGTGTGTGTGTGCGGGTGGGGGTCAATGGGGTAAGCAGGATCACATGGTTTGTTGAAACAAATTAAGGCTAGCTGGAGTTCTTTTTTTAATTTGGAGCAAGTGAAATGAACCTTCTGTGTTTGTGCAAAGCCACTTAAAGTCACCTACCTTGTGCGTGTGTGTGTGTGTGTGTGTGTGTGTACTTCTTGGGTCCCTGAGGAAACCACCAGTGTCAGTTCTGGTCTTGATTTGGGACAGCATTCTCATCATCCACTCCTTATCCTCACTGGCTTGGAGTGCTCAGACATACGCTCAAACACTTAAAACGTATAAGGCCTACTCTACTTCGGTGGGGTGAGACAGAATTGACCCTCCTCTTTCTGTTGGGAGTTGTTGGCAAGTGGACCCAAATGCAGAACAAAGACCAGGAGACAGATCAAGTTGAACAGGTTACTGTTACTGGAGTTACTGAAGCAGGAGATAACCAAGGTGGGTTAAAAGGATGGAGAATGGCAGGAAGGAGAGGGGGAAACTGAGAGAGGCTGGTCAGCGTGGCGGCAGAGGAAGCAGAGGGCAAGCAGGTGAGCGAACAGAATTCCTGGAGAACAGGAACAAACGAGCATTAGACAATGTAACAAATACACAAGTACAATCTTAGTGGCGGCCGGCCCATAGAGGGCACTAGGGCGCCGCCCTTCCTGTTCGACATCAAAATGAATTTATTTTTGCCGGTTCATGAGCCGGTCAGCTTGCAATGCACTCTCGGCGATGAAATTGACTAAAAGCTACTGCAATACAAATAGATACTTTCCTTTGTGGAGGTTGCTGGCAATAGAACTGCCAGCGAGGTGACGAAAGCCCAGTCTCGCAACTTTACAGCATGGGCGTAAGTTTCAACTAACAGATGGGGGGGACGATAAACATAACATTTCTTAGGAGCAATTATTCAAGGGGACACAAATAATACAGCTACAATTTACTATGTACTTGTAGAGGATATGTGTAGTTGTGGAAGTCCAGTAAGTAGGCTGGATGAAGTGATTCTTTTCTCTAATACAATGATGAAGTACAGAGGTGTCAAGTAACAAAGTACAAATACTTCGTTACCTTACTTAAGTAGAAATTTTGGGTATCTATACTTTACTGGAGTAATTATTTTACAGGAGACTTTTTACTTCTACTCCTTACATTTTCACACAATGATCTGTACTTTCCACTCCTCACATTTAAAAAACAGCTTTGTTACTCCTATTTCAGTTCGGCTTGTTTTCATTCCGGCTTGTCATCATTCAAAAAAACACAAAAAAACTAAAACCTATCCAGATAAATCGCGCCATCCAGATAGAGTGAATTTCATTGTGATGAGAACTTGAGTGAAATGTCCAAACCAAGCACCAGCGAGGAGGTTGGTAGCCAGGAAGACCAGCCAGCCCTCCTACATCCCTGGCCGTACCGGGAAGAATTTTTCAAAATGGTTGGATGCAAAAACAACTCCTTTCGAATGTGCTGCAAGCTCTGCGCACCCAAGTACCACGAGCTAATTACAATAGTTATAGGCAACTAGTCATCATATCTTCCGCTCCATGAAACATGTTAATGCTCAGTAGTACACATATATGGTCCTTTAATGTATTTGCATTGTACTAAAATGCGTTCATTTTCAATGGGCATAAATGCAATAAATGTTATTTTTGTGGAGGTGGGGTAGTGCACTATAGGCCCCTGTTGCGCAGCCTAAGCTTTTGTCCTTAATGGCATTTTTTCCCCTTACATTACTTTTACTTTTATGCTTTAAGTAGTTTTGAAATCAGTACTTTTGCACTTTTACTTGAGTAAAAAGCTTGAGTTGATACTCAACTTCTACAGAATTTTTTAAACCCTGGTATCTATACTTCTACTTGAGTAATGAATGTGAATACTTTTGACACCTCTGATGAAGTGAGAACTGAGCCTCCTAGCAAGCCAGCTAACTAACTAGCAAGCCAGCCGGCCACTAAATGAATATGGTTTAACAACTTAATGTTTCATTCACATACTTTTGTCACAGCGTAGAAAAGACCAGTGCAAAGTGGCAACTTTGATAGGCTCTTTTTCTGTAACCAGTGAAAGCACATTGGGTGGAATTAGCAAGCCAACATTAGCTAATTAACTATACATCAAGCTACCAAACAAGCTAAGTAACTTTTTTAACTGCTAACATAGTGGACTCATGGAAAAATACAGTTTTTTGTCCGGACTAATTTATTAATGACTCAGCATCATCTGTATTAAAGAAAAGAATCACTTTATCCAACGTTTAAAGTGAATAAAACAGCCATGCCAGTAACTTACCGACGCATTTCCTTCTCTCCCACGAGTCCCACCGGACTTCTGTGTACCGTTAACCAGTGTTGCCAAGTCTTTTCCAATGAAAGTAACTGGCACTAGCTCCAAAAGTCGCTAAAAGTAGCTAGATGATGTCATACGTTCATTTGCATATTGATGGCATCATTACGCAATCATTTGCATACAGCTTAGTGGTTGTGTCAGGTGCAACAAGGCCAAATAATCACAAACTCACTACAGGAGTTTATATTACATTATAATTATTACTTAGGTCCATCCATCCACCTTCGTCCGCTTATCCGAGGTCGTGTCGCGGGGGCAGCAGCTCCAGCAGGGGTTCCCAAACTTCCCTTTCCCGAGCCACGTTAACCAGCTCTGACTGGGGGATCCCGAGGCGTTCCCAGGCCAGGGTGGAGATATAATCCCTCCACCTAGTCCTAGGTCTTCCCCGAGGCCTCCTCCCAGCTGGACGTGCCTGGAACGCCTCCCTAGGGAGGAGAGGAGAGAGCTGTTTTAGCGGCCACAAGAGGGAGAGAGGCCTCACGTGCTCGCCGGACAGTCCTGTCTTCTACAAAATGTCGCCAGAAAGTTGCTAAGGGGGTCTGAAAAGTCGCTAAATCTGGCGACAAAGTCGCTAAGTTGGCAACATTGCCGTTAACGTAAAGGGAGAAAACCAAGCAGTGGACCAAACCTCTGTGAGGCAAGGGAGAGGGGACTCAAAATGTTTTTTTAAACTTAAAACACATTTTGTTGCGTTTGGATTGTTCAACTACTTACACAATTATTTGAAGTGTATATTATTTACAATACACAGCGTGGTTTAGTTATATTTTTAGGGGGGCACACCGCTCAGATGGGGTGTTATGCTTTACAAGGGATCGGGCGCTCTGGCTGAGTGTCCTACACTTCCACATATACACTCATTAACCCGCCGAGGGTGTTTTCAGACACATTTTGGCATGCTCTGATATTGTTGCAGTATATTTTTAAAGTACCATGCCTTTTATATTCAGCATTAAGTTCAGCTACAATAATATCTGAGTAGAATGTATTTCATGATTGTACTTTTTCTTAGTCTTAAATATGTAACAAGCACAACGACTTACATCTGCTCCATTGTTATATGTGTATATATATATATATATGGATGGATGCCAGCCAAACTTAGCCCCATCCACAACATTTGAGGTCGGGAAGTTCGGTCGGGACTCGATCCGTTGTGGAGCTTCTATGCTTGAACCAGAGCTGTTCGGAACAATCAAATTGTCAGGGCGGGCTTTATACGATGATGGACAGATGATCAACAGCAACGTAATCAACCACGTCCCCAAAAAGCGCTTGGGTTGAATTCCAGTGTTTCCCACACATAGAATAATTTGTGGCGGTGCGCCACAGAATCAACACCAGCCGCCGCATATTGCGTTTCGTTATTCTTTTTTTTTTTTTTTTTTCACTATATTTAAAACACGTGGCGTATTCGTTCATCTGCATTTCCTTTCCCTGCTCTCCCTCCGTCTCTCTGTCACTTATGCGTCTCTCTCACACACACACACAGCCCCTCCCCTCCGTAGACACCACGTCAACCACAAATTGCTTTCTAATCTGTGGGAAACGCTCAATTCGTTTACATCGCGTCTGTTGTAGAAGATATCGACAGCGCAGTAATTTTAAAAGAGGAACAGAGAACCTTATGTTAAACAGTTATTTTGTATATATTTGTTTCCATATTTATTTCAAATTAATGTTTAATATGTTTCCTTGTAAGTGTTACTTACTTGGTAATAAATCCTTTTCTGAGCCTGACTGTGTGGAGTTGGTGGTGAGAGGACTGTCTGTGTTAACGTGTGAAAGATGTGTGGTGTCTGGTGGAATTGCCAAGCCCAGATTTATTCTTTTTCATGCACGGGGTGTCCTCAAGTCGCCTCCATATTATGTAAAACTGTATTCATCGGTGTCACCGGATCCCCAAGTTTCAGCAGTGTAACTGGTGAATAAACAACTATCATGAACATTACCCACCACTTTATCTAAATCACTAGCCTGTCACCACTCGCTGTCTTCATACAGTTCCATATAAAAATGACATAGCTGACGTGAGTGTAGGATGACTGGAACTTGGCCCGAAGATATTCGCTAGCCGAACATTGAGGCATGTCTGAAAAGTTGTGCTTGGCCTGTTAATGACAGCCTGAAGCATTGGCCCTGACAGGCAGGCAGGCTGGCGTCAAGGTTGGCAGAGAGATATTGTGCGAGAGGGAAAGGGCGAGTGAGTGAGAGAGAAGTTGGCATGAAAAGAGGGGATCTGAACCGCTGCCAGGTTTTGCTGCTTAAATGGAGAACCAACAGCAGAGAGGGGCTCAGTTGTCCGGACCATTAAAACAGCACAACACTGTTTTCTTTTACTTCCCTTTTACATCTAGTTCAATAAATGTCCCCGGTTGGTTCGCCTGCACAGAGAGAATCAGGCCAGCGTTGCTGTTGTAGCAGCTCTGAATACAGACCTGGTCCCAGACCTCTCAACGTAAAACTCCTCCCGTCAATCAGATCACATATTAAATAGTTGCACATATTGTAACTTTCAACACACACTTTCCACCATCATTAGACAATTGCATACTGAGACATGGGACCCTTTTTGCAGTTTAACCTTTAAAAAATCTTTAAAGAACTGGGTACCAGATTTGGAAGTGCAGGCTAAAATCCAAAGAAAAATCCATCAATGGAAGTCGTAAGGCTGATTCATAGTATGTAACGGTCATGTAGTATGTAGTGTCACGGCATAACCACGACTCTGGGAAAACTTGACATTATCGTTACGCCTAAGGTAGTCTCGCTTTGCCAGACCCTCCTCGATGCGCGCTGAAGGAGGGTCTGGCAACTCCACACAGCATTCAAGGGTTTGGAAGGAAAACGTGCTCTGGTTTAATGGCATTTCTTTAAACCAATCAGAATCCTCATGGGCGGTGCTAAACTCTGCACAGAGCCGCTGCAAAATAGTTGTGCGAGAGAAAACTCAGATTGGACAGTCTCAATTTACCATGCAGAGGTCTGAGGAGCAGTTCACCATAGTCCTCATAAATCCACCGAATTTAAAATTCCAACACAGGAAACGGAAAATACATGCACCCGGCGGAATTTCCTGCAGCACCGGAGCAACCCGCCATCCGTTCCGCCATCCATTCCGACATACCCCCCACTCCGACATTGAGGTCTAATTGTCGGAGTGGCGGCACTTCCATTGTTTTCAAACGTCCCACCACTCAGACAACTTTTGTTTCCATTAGGGTTAGGGAATAGCAGCATGTCGGAATAGTGGCATGTCGGACTAGAAGTATGTCGCAGTGGCGGCATGTCGGACTGGCAGCATGTAACCAGACATCGCCTACCGCCTACCAAGAGCCTGGGTCTGTCCCAGGTTTCTCCCTAAAAAGAAGTTTTTCCTCGCCACTGTCGCACTAAATGGAATTCCTGGAATTGTTGGGTCTTTGGAAATTATAGAGTGTGGTCTAGACCTACTCTATCTGTAAAGTGTCTTGAGATACTCTTGTATGCCGCTTCGTCTTCCTACCAGCTCTGTCCTTGGACCGGCGTCGATTAGCCTCGATGCTCCGGTGTCAGTTCATTTGTAGACATTTAAGAAGCGGACAAAACATTAACACAACTTGATGAAGGATCGTCATGCCATTTAGCAGCATACATATTCATCCTTGACTCTCTGACTGTCCCCCTCAGTCTCCTTCACCTCCTGCTTTGTAAGCTCTGTTACGCAGGCAAGCCACACCCATCTCAGCCTGGCAACCAATAGGAAACGATTGTGCCGTGACAGTAGGCTCTTCGCAGAGCCTGGATCGTAGGGTCCGTATCGACGCGTGCCCACGTACCTACCTTACGGCGTCGATTCAACGCAAAAGTTTTACTTGTGTTCAGCTTTGGAGTCATCTGATGCTCTCAATAATGGTACCAGGTTTGCATCCTTATTGCATTTCTTTTCTCTCTCTTCTTCATCAGACAGCGGCCAAGCAACGTATCACACATCTGTAAACATGTCGACTGCAGAAACATTAGATGCACAGCTGTATAATCAGATGGCGAGGATCGGTTCAGAGCACAAGTGTCTCAGACATCTTCCAATCCTACACAGAGGGAAATAATAATGCAAACCTAGTTCCTCCAAATATGTGTTTGTCTTTTAGTTATTTTTAGTGTTCTTTGTTATTTATTATTAAAATACACTTGTGTTTCTTTATTTGCAAGAATATATTTATTGTTTTAAAGGTCCAATATGTAATATTTGTACTGTAATAAATCCAAAAATGACACCAATGCCTCATGAGATATTAAGGAAACATGTTAAACTGAAATACTATCTTTTCTGACAACAATGCTAATTTCAGTATTTTTCTTTTTGAAATTTACATTCCGTGACGGAATTTATGTTTATGTTTTGATCTGTGTGTTGTTATCAACGGCCCAGTTTGACAGCCAGGCCGGGTTGCCAGATATACCTGTAAAACGTAAACCCAGCGCTCACAGCTGTAACGGTAGTACAGCCATGAAAGCAGCAAACAAACGAACAGGATCAACAGAGATAGATTCTACCCGACCTAAAAAAGAAAACAGCATTTTGTTAACAGTTGCGTGACCAGAGACGTAACAACCCCTGGTAAATATTGGAGATGTATTTGAAAGATGGAGACAGCTTAGAGCCCAAAAGGACGAGAATTGGCTTATTTCCTCCTGAACCGGTAAGCATTAGCTTCAGGCTAATTTATCACAGCTACTAGGGGCATTTTTTGTCATTTCAACATTTGTGTTCCCACATTTAATTATATAGCTAGAGTACCGGAGTTGGTTACTTGCAAAACAATTGAGACAGTAAAGTGATCCCGACTGGTCCTGGCTAACGCTGCCTTGCTAACCCTGCTTACTGCTAACATTACCGGGGGACCAGGCAAGCCCATGGCTGTTTACAGCATGTAGCCTCTTCAGCGGCTGGAGCCGACAACGGTGAGTTATTTTAAACCACGAGAGGGGGGCTGTAAATCGGGGTAAAGAGGGGACTGTGAGTTTGCGGTGTGTTTAGCGATGGTTGCCGTAATTCTAAGCCAATGAAGTGTGTTCCGTCGGCAAGGTAGTGGTATATTTAGCGTTTCGTATTGTAATTCTAAGCCGAGGAAGTGTGCCTGACTGGCGTGTGGAGAGGACGGTGAGGTTGTTGTGTTTTTAGCGGTTCATACTGTAATTTTAAACCGAAAAAGTGTGTCTGTCAGTTGGTTACAGAGCCCCGAATGAGCACGGGCTTTTATGACTGTCAATATAGCCAGAATCTAACGTTAGCTACGCTGTGCTGTGAAATAATGTCTGGCTATGTGAGAAAAGCATCTAGCAACATTGTTGTGAATGCTGCGGTCTCAGCCTGGCAACCTCCGTGAACTTCGAGTCTGGGCAGGAGGGGGCGGGGGAAACGACTCTCCAGTATTTTGAATTTGTACTGCAGTAACTATTTTAACCGCTAGCTGCCAGTATTACACACAATATTACATATTGCACCTTTAAGATTTCCTCTTTTACTTTTAAAGTGCAATGACTTAGGGAGGTTGGGAGAGTTTGTTTTTCCACAGTAATTCTTTGGATTTTTTTTTTTTTTCTTGAGCCCCTTAATTGAGGACATCTGGAAGCATCGTTGAAGCCGCGTTTTTCCAGCAGTTACAGCTGAATCAGGTGCCTCTCAGCTTAAGGACAGCTAAACTCCAAAGGGAAAAAAGGGACTGGAGCACACTGATTGACTTGCAGCCTTTAATTGTGCCAACAGGCTAAGGGCTTGACACAACTACCTATTTTCCCTGAATCATTATCCTTCCCTGCAACATGTAATGCGCTATGTCTTTAGCCATTAGCCTGCCATCGCCAGTCTAAAGGCCCTGACACACCAAGATGCAGAGATCTTTTAAAAGACATGTTATGTTTGAATAAAAGAGCCTAAACAAGTAGTTTTATATATCTCGTTGTATGCTACGTTTACCATCTTATGGACATGTGCAAAAATAGTTATTCCAATAGTTCGAACCTGTGTGTCTTTAGAAAAAACATTCGAACGTAATCTTTGACCCGTTTTGACGGCTTTGTTTGTATTGGATTGATCAGATGAGATAAAAAAGTAAGTCAATCAGATGAATTGGCTGTTCAGCAGACCAACGAAGGCCAACGGTGCAGGACACACCACACAGACTAGGCCGACGGTTGGTCGATTGTGATTGGCCCGTCAGATCTTAAGTTGCTGGAAGTCTGTCTGAACAGGATGTTAGGCTTTGCCCCTCCCCTTCTGCATCTGTGTGTTACTGTTCTCAAAACACTTTCGCTAGGTTAAACAACAACAACCACAACCTGCGAACTACCACGCGCTGTAAATGGCAAGTTTGGACGAAAATTTGGAGCGTGCAATAAGGCAGGTGTGCTTGGATTTTTCGGTGAATGATTGTAAAGACTTAAAAGAATATGTTTATGGCATTTACTATCTAATACGGACGTTTTAGCATGTTGGCCCACCGGTTATGTTAAAAGCTTATTACGCAGGGCCAGATAAAAACACAGATGAAAAAGTTGTCGCTGTTCAGTTCTCCATCGTATACAGATCACCAGAAACATTCGTTGGCAACGATAGATTGGCATTTGCAGCCATCCTGCAAATGCCAATTTGTCAGAACCGATCGATCGGGATTGCTGTGGACAGGGTACGTAGGGCAATACACTAGTAAGAGCAAATTACAATTGTACAACGTTGTATCCAGATAATTAAATAGATCACATTACTGTATTTTGTGAACAGTTACCTTCATTTAATATTTCATGTATAATTTTTTTTGCAGGGAATTAGCCATTCCAGAGCTCACATCTCTATGTCCCTACGTGCCACCTCCTAGAAATATAATTAAAACCACGCTGTGTATTGTAAATAATATATACTTCAAACAATTGTGTAAGTAGTAAAACAATGGCCAAAAACGTTTGAAGTTTAGAAACATTTTAAGTACCCCCTCCTTTGCCTCACAGTGGTTTGGTCCACTGCTTGGGTTTCTCCCTTTACGTTAACGGTACACAGACGTCCGGTGGGACTCCAGTAAGTAGGCTGAAATGCTGTTTTATTCACTTTAAACATCGGATATGAAACATGTTTTACTGTGTTAGTGTGGGCTGGAGGTAACTGGTAGTTCAGTTATTCGCCCCTTTTTTTGTTTTAGGATTAGTTGTTCCTTTTAGGTTGTTTAGGGGGAGATACCGGGAGCGACAGCCCATTGCGTGGTTGGTCCAGCGTCTTCCCACCTATTGTTCTTTTTGGCTGGGGTCTCCTTGTTTGCTTCTTTTGGGAATACTTTGAATAATTTAATAAAGCTTGTGTGTTAATTGTTAACCTTGTGTCTGGCGTCCTTTTATGTGTTGCATCCTCCAACCCTTTTTAAGCCTTGGTTTGATTTCATTAAATTGAGGCCGTAACAGTAAACTAAATGACTTTTAATGAGCCTTGAATCCATAGCAATCCAAAATGTACAAAAATGTAAAACGTACTGTCTGTGTTACCTCTGCCTTGGTGCCTTTATCAGCCTCAGACACACCTCTCACAAGGAACGAGCCGATGTTAGCAGTTCCCCTATGTGCCTCTACAGCGTTATTATGGATCCCACGCAACTTCTAGGCAAGTCCTGCCCTACAAAGCAGCCCGATTGGTTGGGGTTAGGCATTGATCTCGGGTAGTTAAGGTTAGGACCTGAACAAATCGTGTTCCGTTACCTTGCGTAAGCATGGACGCCTGGCCAGTAGTAGCGTGTGAATGCTATTGAAGGGCGGGTCTTGCCTGGAAGTTGCGTGGGTTCCATAAAAACGCGCCTCTACAGCCTGTTTATGTTTGCTATGATTAGCGTGTTTGCTAACGTCATTTTTTTCCACCGGGTTCTATGCTAAAGTCTGCCTGACCGTGCGGCTAGAAACGGGAAGGTCTGGCACCAAGAGTACAATCATTTTTATTGCATACTTCTTTTTAGGAGCTGTTTCATCATCACAGTATTTTCTTGTTTGGGTTGCGAGTACCACGACATATTCTACAGTTTGGACATATTACAGAAACTGTGAAAAACCCATTTGAGTCATATCACTATGAAATCGGGAGATAAGCGGGGCAAATTACCAATCGGGAGCAGCGCAGGAGAAATGGTTCAGTACAGTAGGGAGACTCCGGCATAAATCGGTGTAACATGATTATCAAAGCGTCCACTTGCCATTTACCAGAAGTGTATATTTGTGTACTTTGGTGTAGTGTTCTGCCCCTTTAAAATATGTACGGGGTTGTTTTTAAGGGAATGGCGCACATTACGTTCTTTCCAGTTTACATATTAATTCCTGTTCTAGAAATGTATGTAGGCTATGTTGCTAGCTGAATTAGCCATCCACTAAGTTGTGTGTGTGTGTGGTAACGTGTGTTTCCATATATGTCCCATATACAGCCACATGCTGCGGATGTATGTTCAAGAACAGTCCAGTGGCCGCACTGTTTGTCTATTACCAAGTACATATTTATGCTGCCATCAATATTATTGAGTTATATCTCCGGAGTTTAACTTACCCATGTAAGCGTGTCATCATTACCGTGGAGGTATGTTCAAGAACAGTCCAGTGACCGCTAGGGATGGGTCTCGAGACCCGGTTCTTTTAAGTACCCAGTTCCAAATTAAAATAAATCAATAAGGTCCGAGCTTATCTATAATGCTATTGAGACTAGTGGTTCATATAACGTTATGTCAAAAAATAGATACATGCGCGAACGTGTGCGTAAAGACTAGTCTCCCCACCGCAAATCATACCAGAATAAAAACCACTCAACTGGGATGACTGGACTGTGGTTTATCTCCATAACACAACGCAAGATCACACCTGTTACATATATATATATATATATATATATATATATATATATACAATTTAACAGGATGTTTATATTTTTTTGGGCATTTTAGGCCTTTATTTCAACAGTACAGATGAAGACGTGAAAGGGTAGAGAGAGAGAGAGAGGGGGAATGACATGCAGCAAAGGGATGCAGGTTGGAGTCGAACCCACAGCCGCTGCGTTTAAGACTAAGTATCTTTACATGGGCACACGCTCTACCAGGTGAGCTACACAACAACCAGCGTCTCCTCAATGCTAGATGTGTAGTGATGTCACTATTCCCTAAAGCTTATGGCACATTGGTTTTGACCTTCTACACACACACACACATACACACACACACAAGCACCTTGGACAGAGTGGCCACCATTATAGTCCTGCATTGCCAGAGCTTCCTCCACAGCGCTGCCGAGGAGGGTCTGGCGAGTCCACACAGCATTCCGGGATGGGAGAAAAACATGCTCTGGCTTATTGGCATTTCTTTAAACCAATCACAATCGTCATGGGTGGTGCTTAGCCATACACGGAGCAATGGCGCCTCTGCAAAATAGCTGTCTAGCTAGCTGTCTGGATTTACCCTGCAGAGATCTGAGGAGCAGTTAACCATAGTCCTCACAAATCCACCGGAGGTTAGAACGCCAACACAAAGGAAGAGGAAGGTGAGGGATTTGAAAGACATCCGGCGGAAGTTCCGATGGCACTTGAACATTCCCGGAAGTGGAACGTAGGGGATATGGACTACCACCATTATGACAAAAACAAGAGAACACTGAGCACGCAATAATACACATGTTACAGCGACACTGAGAAGTTCTGTGAAGACTAACTGCTCTGTTTGCTTGTCTTGTTGTTTCCAACAGTCAGATATGTAAATATTAGTGTGTTTGAGTCTAGTGTTAGCCACACTCAGACCAAACTGTAAGATGGTCATTTTTCACAACACAAACATCCCGTTTTGTTGTCTAACCCCCGATGTTGATCCTAAAGTGTCCAGCACCGTTTTCAGCTGTATAAAAAAAAAAATCAATATTTAGTATTCTGCCAGGTTAAAAAGACATGGCCTGCAGACGTCGTTCTCGGTGCAGAACGAGAGGTTGAAGAAGACAAGGGGGAAGTAAACAGCGTGGCGATCATAATGGAAATGATGTTTTCTTGCACCGCACGCATTTTGTGTGGGGTTTGTTTTCACCCGGACTCTGAGGCCATATGGTCTGCAGGCGCTTGGCCTGTCCACGTCCTCACGTCTCTCATCACCTGCCTTTACATCTGCCTTTCATTCTCATACTTCTCCAGGACATTGTGGGATCCAAATTATGACCAATACCAAGTGTGCAGTTATTGAATATTAATGCAATCTGCGGAAAATAATGGCCACTTGGAAAAAGAAATTGTTGTGTAGCGTAGCCAGAGCATCAAAAGATAGGCAGGCAGACTTCTTGAATTCCAAACAGCGCAGATTTATTTGCAGGGTGCCAACACGAATAAATCAGAAAAATTACAAAAAGATAAATAAAAAAAAAATAAAAAATCTTGAAACTATCAAAAGAAAACTGGAGCCAAGACAACAAAATCTACTTAATGAAAATGAAACAAAGCATGCGTTTGTATCAGCATGGCTCTTACATGCAACCTCATACATCTAACTGAAACTAAACTGTGGGTATTTGCATTAAATTAAACCAGACCCAGATGTAAAAAAAATTTACATTTTTAATACAAACAAACCCTGGACAGTTAGTCCCGAAATTTTCCACAAAAACAATGATAAACTTATAGCAAACTGAAAATGAATAATAATCAACGTAACTAGGGCAATGTGTTAAATAAATATGGACAAATGTACATAAACAGAAGGGACACGTGGTAAGTGCATCACCCACTTTGTCACAAGAAATATTGTTTATTCATATTTTTGCATAGAAACGCTCTCTAAATCCAACTTATTATCATCTGTCAGCCTTGGGATAAATGTTACTTTCGCTACATTAACAGTTGTTAATGTAGTCATATGAAACACCCGTTCATATGACTTAATTGTGTTTGAACACCACACACACATATATATATATATATATATATATATATATATATATATATATATATATATATATATATATATACACAAGCGCATACACAAGCATACAGGAACGCGAGCACGCACGCACGCACGCACGTACACACACTCACATACATATTAACGTCTTTTTTTGTGTGTTTCTTTTTGTGTTATTAAATAATATAAAACTGTAAAAAATTGAAGTGCAACAGGAAAAAATATGTAACAACATGTGACTGGATATGAAAAGCACTACAATAAAGTAATAAAAAGAAAAAAAAATTGTGTTTGAACCAGTTACACACTGCTGTTGCTAACCTCAAACACTTTTAGCAATTCTACTTCTCAGTGATTAGAGTACTGTAAATGAAGTACACAGAGAAAGTGCAAATATACAATAAGTTCACCAAACACTACAGGCCAATTCTGCAGACTGAGGAAAATATCATTTATTTCTCTCCATATACCCAAATCAGTCAACAAGTCGACGTCACAGAAAAAACAACAAACAAAAAAATGATCTGAAAAAGTACAGAAAATACTAGACATCATCTTTTCGCCTAGCTGGATCTGGCCAAGAGAATTTCATCAACATCACAGGCGATATATCCTCTTATGCAAGACAAGTGTCTTGAATGTGGAATCCATCCTTGCACAGCTGCGGCGTCGACTTGGTCACAGGCGTCCTCCGTGGCCTCAATGAGGGGTACCTGAGCCTGGGGCCGGAGATCGTAAACCCTCGCGTGAATATGGGCCCCCTTCCTCCTTGTCGTTCTCGACCCTCAATCCTCAAATGTCCCAGCAGGCCAGCTGACAGTCTTGCCTGGGCCCGGGACGAGATCTTAGATGGGCCCCCCCCCCCTCGCGGCCAGATCTCTCCTTTTCCCTTGCTCTTCCTCTCCTCACATCTCTCACTGAAATTAAGTGTGTAATCAGTCTCTGATCCATCCTGCTCAGACTCTCCGACAGGGCAGCGAGCCCCCGCATCACTCTCTCTCTCTCTCTCTCTCTTCTCTCTCACGGGTAGCCTGACTCTGTCCCTCCGTTGCGGGGCAGCGGGCCCCTCCCGCATCACTCTCTCTGTCACCTGACTGCAGCTGGATCTCTCTCTGTCTCATCCTTACTGATGGAGCTACCAAACTCAACTGTTTCTGTCAAAGTTAACGTGTTGTGTCAGGCTTTTATACAAGCTAATGGACGTTAACATGAGAGCTGGCCTGTTACGTTACGTTACATGGCTCGTAAACGTTGGCTGCGCTGTTTCTTACCTTGCTCTACGTTGACAGTTCCAGCTTCACCGTCACCACCTTTTTTTAAAAATATTTGTTTAGAAAATCTCTAAGGCCTCTATTTCCTTCTTCTCTTTTCTTTCCTTTTCCGAGCTCCGGACTTGTGCTGACCGGACATTTTGAGCGTACTGAACTTCAAATCAAGTGACAATATCAAATTTTGATCAGTGGCCAAACCATTTTTATGTTGGGGGTGGGGGGGTTCTTGACCACCATTTCCAGGACAATTAGGAAGAAAACAAATAAAACGCTTTTATGTAATTCAAATATTATGCTACATATTTTTTTCCACAAATAGGCCTATTTAAAAAAAAGATTTTTAATTCTTCCATAATTTAATTTAATTTAATTAATAATTTTTACTGTGGGCCCGGGACAACAGACCCGTTTGTCCCCCCCCTATCGGCGGGCGTGTCCCAGGGAGGGGTATCAAAAGTGCTGATATGGTGATATATATCCAATGAGCAGCTGATTACTGTAACTGTAGACAGATTTTCTTTTACCTGTTTCCTTGTCGAAATGTCCTTATGACAGATGCCGCTGTATATCTACTAAGATTTGGCTGAACTCTTAGTCCAGCCTCCCTCAGCATCAGTCCGTGGTTCACAACATGGTCCACTAGTGTTGCGCGACTTTTCATTTGATAAATTTGGTCCTCTTATTCTTTGAGCATATTCTCCGGCTTCAGGTCTCCCTCTCCCTCTTCCTCTACCTCCAAGCATTCGTGTTGTGGCTTTTGCGTTCGTGTTGAACCGTCTCGGCCACCGTACTCAACACATGGAAACAAAACTCATACAAAATCTTGGAGGATCCCAATGTTTTGTGCTGTTTAAAAACATGTACAAGTAGACAACAACACCAGTAAACAATTCAGGCAATCTATTTTTTTTACATGCAATGTACATATACAATACATTACGTATAATGTATGAGTTCAACTTATACATACAACATGTATGTGTGTGCAGCTTCCTGTAGTTTTATTTTCAATCAGCAGAGGGTGTTTGTATCTTCAGAAGAATGCCACATGTGGTTTCTGCTTCCTTGCTTGCGACAGTCAAAGCACGTGCAGAGAACTCCAACACACAGCCAAACATCCTGCTGGGAACTGAGAGGAGACTGACGGCAGACAAACATGGCTGAGCGACATCTGACATAACTGCAGTCCATTTCCAGCATGGAGGAACATGGTACAACAATGTCGTTCATCTCATCTGTATGCCTTGCCACAATAATTAAATCTCTCTCTCTCTCTCTCTCTCTCTCTCTCTCTCTCTCTCTCTCTCTCTCCCTCTCTCTGTCTGTCTTTGTGTGTGTATGTGTGTGTGCCTGTCACACTGTGGGATGACAGGAACTTCTCACCATGGGAACTGTGTGAGGGGATCACAGGGCAAGAGCTGCGCGCACACACACACACACACACACACACACACACACACACACACACACACACACACACACACACACACACACACACACACACACACACACACACACACAGTTCTGTTTGTATATAAACATGCCTCATATCCTCCATTCTGTGGTGGAAACATGCAAATCATCCACAATTATACTTGAGGGAGAATGGGAGCTGTTCTGTAAAATGCTTTACTGTTGTATTGAAATAATAAGGAAAAACTGTTGTTATCTCTTTGGGAAAATAAAGCAAACCTTTGTGTATACAGTTTTTACAATCTAGGTCTTATTTCATAGCTTTGATGACTGCTGACATCTGGAACACAGCAGTGCTACCTACCAGCCCTGCACACATTCACCAGCAGGCCTAAATGACGGAATATGGAGTGGCTTATTCATGGCTGGTTATAAATCCTTTACTGTTACAAAAGTCCCAATAAGCAGGAAGTAAAGAGAGATTGTATAAAGACAACTAGCTAACAAGCTAGCTAACAAGTCTGTTAGGCTGGCCATGCAGCGCTACCATATCTTACATCTATACATAAATCCAATTTTTAGAGTTGTAGAATGGTATTTGGTTAGAGATGATTCACTTTATGTATAAGGGTAGACATAGGTGTGGGCTGAGTGCTCATGTTTTATAAATAGGTGTCGTAATGGATAATTATATGGAAATACATTTACATTTTTGGACACAAGTCATGTCACAGACAAACATTGTGTGTGTGATGTCCCCATTGGAAGTTCTCCACAGCCTTTAAGGCAGGGTTGGTAACAATTTCCAATATATAACTTATGGGCTCTGACAAAGGAGTGAAAAAGATCTGTCATCTGTAGCTGCTGTAATCCTTTAAAGGTCCCATGACATGGTGCTCTTTGGATGCTTTTGGATCCTGCTAATACTGTATCTGAAGTCTCTTTTATATAGACCTCAGTGGTCCCCTAATACTGTATCTGAAGTCTCTTTTATATAGACCTCAGTGGTCCCCTAATACTGTATCTGAAGTCTCTTTTATATAGACCTTAGTGGTCCCCTAATACTTTATCTGAAGTCTCTTTTATATAGACCTTAGTGGTCCCCTAATACTGTATCTGAAGTCTCTTTTATATAGACCTTAGTGGTCCCCTAATACTGTATCTGAAGTCCCTTTTATATAGACCTTAGTGGTCCCCTAATACTGTATCTGAAGTCTCTCTTATATAGGCCTTAGTGGTCCCCTAATACTGTATCTGAAGACTCTTATATAGACCTTAGTGGTCCCCTAATACTGTATCTGAAGTCTCTTTTATATAGGCCTTAGTGGTCCCCTAATACTGTATCTGAAGTCTCTTTTATATAGACCTTAGTGGTCCCCTAATACTGTATCTGAAGTCTCTTTTATATAGACCTTAGTGGTCCCCTAATACTGTATCTGAAGTCTCTTTTATATAGGCCTTAGTGGTCCCCTAATACTGTATCTGAAGTCTCTTTTATATAGGCCTTAGTGGTCCCCTAATACTGTATCTGAAGACTCTTTTATATAGACCTTAGTGGTCCCCTAATACTGTATCTGAAGTCTCTTTCCCAAAATTCAGCCTTGATGCAGAATTACAGCCACTAGAGCCAGTCCCACAATGAGCTTTCCTTAGGATGTGCCATTTCTGTGTCTGTAGCTATTGAGGAGGAGAGAGGGGGGGCAAGGTGGAGGGTGGGGGTGTGGTCTTGACCAACTGCCACTTTGCTCGTTTGAAAGCCATGATGTCTCTCTCTCATGGGTGGGCCAAATTCTCTGGGCGGGCAAAGCAGAGAAAGGGGAGGTAACCTTGCTCCTTATGACATCATAAGCTGTAAGCTGTTGGATTGGAAGTTGTTCAAGAGGCTCTTTCGCGGTTGTGTCTTTGACTATATTATTCAGTGGTACGCGGTGGTTCGTGGGATGAGTGGTTCCTTCGCTCTGAAATGAAAATATGTACACAGACTTTTTGGGGATTTTCTGTTCTCGAAATTATGTATGCTTATGAGTCACGTCGTAGCTGGTTAGCCTAAGGCATGGTCTAAAACTCTTTATATACGGATTTTTCCAGATGTCAATGGGAGAAATGAATGGGAAATTTACTTCCGGAACCTAAGGTCTCTCGGAGGAGGGGTGGGACTGTTGAGGTCTATGGCTCTGGCTCAATGGCTCTGGGTGTGCTGTCATCAATTTGAGCAGCACATTCTACACACACTAATCAGATATCCTGGTCGAATCTACTTGTTGTATATATACTTTTTTAAGGATGCACAAGGACTATAAAGGACATTATTAAGCTATAACGTTTGTAAATAATATCTTATTAATGACTCAAAAAAAGATTTTTTCCTATCAAATAATTATTTTCTCAACATTTTTGGGTCTTAAACTATATTTGTGGTGGTCTTAAAAAGGTCTTAAAAGCACTACATTTGACTTTAAAAACGGTGCAAGAACCCTGGTTAAGCACTTTGGGATTTTGTATCTTAAGGGGCTATATAAATAAACCTTACTTACTTAATTAAACCTTACTTATCTGCGGGCCCGTGGGTTTACTGCCACTCTAGACAAATAAATCTCTTTCATGTGCGACATTTTTTTCTGCTGGCGCTTAGCTGCTAACACAACCAGTGGCTATGTTAGGTTGGCTACAGTTAGGGTCAAAATAATTAGGCTGAATCAAACTTTCAAATCCAAGTTCAAAACTCCCCTCTAACGATCTTGGGATATTCTATGAATAGTGATGGGGATGTTCTTTTTAGATAGTGTTTGGAGTCGTTCCAGGCCTTATAACTTATCCAAAAACATACCATATTAAAATATTTGGTCATGCCTACAAATTTTCCAGGAAAACTAAGAATAGTATATTTTAAATATACGATTTTTAATGTCCCACAAAACAACCAGAATATACCCTCATTTCATAACCTCCCATTGACCTCGCATTAACAGGTCAATTTTAGTAATTTTTCCAGGTTGTCAGCCTTGACAGCAGTTAAACACTTGCAATGTACCAGCAAGTGAATGAATGGCACTGTTTCGTGCAGCAGTGGCAAAAACACACTCAAGAGTTCATGCAGGACCAATCCAAAACTAACACATCACGCGGCAAAGGTTGAATGCTTGCAAGGAGCAATTTTAGTAGCAGGAAATGAATTGATTGAGTGCACATGCAGGGCCAATGCAAAAGTCAGACTCAATGCAGCTCTAACTGCAGAGCCAAGTGAAACAACAAGCTTCATGGACCCAGTGTAGTGGCCATCTATGGGCAGCAGAAAAAGAACATCTGACATCACTTTATAAATTTGTTATGATGAACATGTTAGCAAATCGTTGCCTATTTTTACACATCCAGCAGACATGGAGCAACCTGGTCATTCATTTGTGAGTGGTGTTTAAGTCCTCTGATGAATGTAAGTCCAATATTCACTCTTCACTTGAGCTGTTTTTGGTCTCTACCAACTCCTGAGTGAAATGTCTGTCTCTTTAGCTGCTAACTGTTCACCAGCTAGTCTCTAACTGTGTCTGCCGTTTGCTGCTGACCAGGCGTACAGTTGGTTTATCAGAGCTTTTTTATGCCTCCGCGCCTGCGACAGAAAGTGTGAGCTTGGAAAAGGCCAAGTAAACTACCTTGGGTGTCAGATCAGACAGGGAAAGTTGATGTCTGTTCGTGCAAAAGTGGAAGCTATCCTCAATCTTCCCCCACCAAAGAGCAGAGGAAAAATGATGACAGGGTTGGGTATGTGTTGATTTCATTGGAGATTTGTACCTAACTTTGCTGCGGTTACTGAAGAAAGGTGCTGCGTTGTGTGGACAGAAGCCTACATAGTACAGGCACGATTAACCATTCACACACACATTCATACACTGGTGGCCAAGGTTGCCGTACAAGGTGCCACCTGCTCATCACATAAACACTTGCACACCAGGGTTCAGAGTCTTGCCCAAGGACACTTAGAGGAGGGATCGATCCACCCACCTTCGACTGTTAAACGACCACCTGAGTCACAGCTGCCCATCGCCCAATGCCTGCAGCATTGGAGTGGTGGCGGATTTTTTGCAAGCAGATGCAACCAGACTAGATATATCGGTAGCTTTCTCTTAGAAACTAAACAATCATCAGAAGGCTTATTCTACGATAAAAAAATGAAAGCTTTGGGTCTTGATTTGGCAGTCAAGCTTTTTGAAGTGTCTCACTCAAGTCGAGATGTTCTGGTATACACTGACCACAAACCGCTGGCTTCCAAATCCTACCTCATCCACATGATGTGCTTTTTTCCCCTCAACGACTTCTGTATCTAGTGCATTAGCCACGACAGTTCTCGGAACAATGGGCCCCGGGTAGTGGCAGTGACATTAACTGCCAGATTTCCTACAGGATGCTGAGTGAGTGTGTCTGTGCAATTATGTGACAAAGTCCCTTAGTTCTGCATCCTCCTCTGCAGGTAGTAAGCACACACACACAAACACACACACACATACACACACACACTGTGCTTACATGCAACCTTATTCTAAACATGTTCTTATTGCATCGTAACCTGTACTTGGGTACCACTTATTTTCCTTCAGCCATGCTTCCGTCATGTTCTCTGCCCATTGTCCGCTTCCTAATCCTATCCTTGTCTGCTAAGTCTGCACAGTCTTTTCACTACTCATTTGTTGCCTATTATTTTTTTCTTTCTTATGCAATCTCTTTATCTCTTTATATTTCTAATTTTGCTTCATCACGTATCTGATGGTACAATGATGCTTTTATCTCTTCCCATTTCCTGTAACTTTTCTCTTCTTATCCAGACTCTTGGCACTCCGTAATGCTGCTATACTTCTTTTCTCATTTTCAGCAACTTTTCCTCCTCCTGCTCCACTCTTAGTACTGTTTTTCTTCCTTTTTCCCCTCATGTCATTTTCTGCAATTTTTCTCATTGTTTCTCTCTCATTTGTTTCTGTCTCTGTCATTTTTATTATTTTGTTCCATCTTTTCTCTAGTCATTGTTGCCTGCAGTGCCGTCTTCCTTTCCTAAATCCTCCAGATACGGCATCTACACCTTGTTGTCTCTTTGCCCTGCACAGTTTGGTCTGCCTTGCTTGATCACTGAATTACAGATTACAGATCTTTGAATTCCATAAGAACAGAATGTTTTTCTTCTGTTCTCAACCCCATTTAATCTCTGCTGTGACTATCAAAGAGATAGTACTTCCCACCTTCGCACATCGGACCAGTTGTGTAGCTTGCTGCTCTCGTCCCAACTGTCACAAAGAATGAAAGGCTACAACACAGAGGCTGGACACATGGCATCTGACAAGGGGTGGCGTCCTGCAACTTGCATCTGCCAGATCCATTCCTGCAGCTAAGCCATCAACAAAGTGTCACCTTCCAAGTCAATGTAATTAGGGAGTTCTGTGATGGTTAGATGTTCTAATGTTGTGCTAGAAAACCTTTCTGCAGAAATGTTTTAACCATTTCCAGGATCATATCAGTCTGTAGTGTTCAATTGCCTGCCCCGGGGTTCCGCCATCCATTCCGACATACCCCCCACTCCGATATTGAGGTCTAATTGTCGGAGTGGCGTCACTTCCATTGTTTTCAAATGTCCCACCACTCCGACAATTTTTGTTTCCATTAGGGTTAAGGTTAGGGGTTAGGGTTAGGGAATAGCAGCATGTCGGAATAGAAGCATGTCGGCGTGGCGGCATGTTGGACTGGCAGCATGTAACCCTGCCCCGAGCTCTTTGTAAGCGGTGCGTCCTGTCCAGGGCACGCCGTTTGGCATTCTTCTTCTTGACCTTCGTTATGTTTTGTAAATGTTCCCTACACAACCAAAAATGACAAATAACTGTCACAAATCAGTTAGGTAACTACAGCAATATTGACATAACATCCCATCATTTTGAACTTAGTGCCTACATTTTGCTGCACAAAGTCAGTGTCTTGTACATTTAACAAATGTCAGAATTCTGTGCTTCTCTACAATTAGCGGTGCAACAACACTTCTGACATAGTACTTAGAATATTTTTACTAATAGGAAAAACTTGCATATTTTATTTCAGACTTAATAAAGCACTCTAAATAAAGCAACCTAAGAATACAGCACATTCTTTAATTCGACCCCATTAGAAATGAATGTTTCCTTTCTGTGCTTTGGCCCCTGTTTTTACATTCTTTATTGCACTTATCACAATACAGACATTACACAAATCTCCATGTGTTGTCATAGATTTGTTGTACTGGTCTGTGATTGTGTATGTGAGAATGTTTTTTTACGTCTTTTACGTCTTACGTCCCGATATGCAAATTATTTTATTCCCTCTGCCATTAGATTCTTAAATATTGTTGACAGCAGCAACTAAATAAGCGCCAGGCATTCCAAACCTTTGTATCATTAGTTATTTAGTATTTACTTAGTATTACTATTATTTATTAAATATGCTACTATCTTGAGAGTTGGTTGCTGCTTAGTCAGTATCGTGGCCTGTGTATGTTTATTTCTTGCTTGTTTTTGATGCCCATTTATGCAATATGATGTCATTGACAGTGTTTCTCTGCTTGTCTGTGTGCCTGATTAAGTGTTGTCTTGTCTTGTTGATACGACTGGCAGGCTAAAAACAGAATTGCCCTATGGGGATAAATAAAGTTGTTTTGAATTGAATTTGAATTGAATTGAATAGTGGCTTGGGCAGAGAATCTAAACTCTACTGAACTGGCAGCATTCAATAACTCCACATCTAATCTGCGGAAGCATGTTTTGCTAAGTATTTGTGCATTGGTACTTCAAACGAAGTTTGAAGTGAGCAATAGCAAATTGCCAATTAGCAAAACACCATGTTTCGTGGCATTGCTAAGTTTTGTCTAGCACTAGCAACCCGTAGGACAATGTATGTAGGACACTGGCTAAATCCCCCCCACTCGGTTTTACAGTTTTTTAAATGTAACTAAGTAACTTTTACTTAAAGTACATGTTAAGTGAACTAATGATTACTTTTACTTGAGTACTTTGTACTTGAGTAATATTTCATCAAAGTATTGGTACTTTTACTTGAGTAGAATATTTTGGTACTTTTCCCACCTCTGATCATTCAGTAATGTAAGCTACTGAAAAGCTCATATTTCCGTACTGTAAAAACGGAGAGAGGAGAATCCTTAACCTCTTCAGCTATATATTCAACTATACAAGAGCAATTCAAGTTACAAAAAAAGTGAAAGGCAAAGTTTGTGGTGAATCTGTTCCATTCAATTCTGCTACAACTCTGAACAAAGCCTCTCTCATCTGTTTGAATTGGTATCATCCATTTGTGTCATAAAAACAGAGGTGTCAAAAGTATTCACTTTCATTACTCAAGTAGAATATTTAGTATAGATACTAGGGTTTGAAAAGACTTCTATAGAAGTTGAAGTATCAACTCAAGCTTTTTACTCAAGTAAAAGTGTAAAAGTACTGGTTTCAAAACTACTTAAAGTATAAAAGTAAAAGTAATGTAAGGAGGAAAAATAAATGCCATTAAGGACAAAAGCTTAGCCCGCCCCACAGGGGCCTATAGTGCACTACCCCACCTCCACAAAAGAAAAGGAAGCACTTTGTTTGATTGTATTTGTCTGTTCTGTATGTTCAAAAATATAAAACAATAAAAAGTTGATCTAAAAAAAGGAGCACAAGGCGACATTAAAGAACGGCTTGTGTATTGCTAAGGCCACAGGGTCAAATTTAAAGGATTTATTAAAAATGTAATAACAATAACTTATAACAATAACTTATTTCAGGCCTGAACAGCAGCTACAGTCTGTTGTTACAATCCTCTCCAGTGAAATACAGACACACTTTTACACCGTTTAGCTGTCAGCATTGTAACCGTTACTCCAGCTGCTAGCTAACGGTAGGCTAACGTTACCTGCTGTCAAGTGTAGTGTTAACTAGCGTCCCGTGTGGCGATGTTTTAGTTCCCTCTAACGTCCATTTTCATAGCATCAGAGAGAAGCGCAGTTGTTTGAGTGGCACCTAAATAAGGCACCGAAATCCGCATTGCAATCCGGTCCGGTAGATAACGGTCGTTAAGGCACCGGTGCCGTATTAGCACCGGGTCTGTGCAGGTGCGATGGATCGCGTACAAACCAATAGGGTGTCAGAATGGTATATGTTATACTTCTCATCCAACCACAATCAAATTCACTCTATCCGGATGGCGCAATTGACATGGAATGAAAACAAGCCAAACTGAAATAGGAGTAACAAGGCTATTTTTTAAATGTAAGGAGTAGAAAGTAGAGATAATTGCGTGAAAATGTAAGGAGTAGAAGTAAAAAGTCTGCTGTAAAATAATGACTCCAGTAAAGTATAGATACCCAAAATTTCTACTTAAGTAAGGTAACGAAGTATTTGTACTTTATTACTTGACAACTCTGCATAAAAAGTCACACTGTTGTCCTTCCTGATGATGTATCTGCGTGAACCTACCTTGGGCCAATCCCCCTTTCCTCTGGTGCGTCTTTCTTATCTAGCTATTCTTACATCACCAAAGTGAATGGAGTGATTGTTAGAAAATGTACTCTCATTAAACCTTTAGAACATTGTGAACTGAACCCCGCTTCGTGCCATTCTGTTCTCCGAGCTCCTAACTGCTTTCAGAGTCAACTCACAGAGGTCATAGTATATGATATTAGCATGAAGTATAATACACAAGTTTAGGTATGAGTGTGTGAGGTGTCTTTGCAGCCATGCTTCAGCCTGCTTATGTTCTGCTCTGTGTACACTTTGTGCTGTGGAGGGGTTTTAGAGTTTCGAGTTGCTGCTTTCCAGGCTCTGTTCCCAGAGGAGCAGTTTAACATAGTCACTGTTTCCTCTGTGCACACTTGTTTCCTGTGGGCAACCACTCAGTCAGCCTGCATCTGACCTTTTTAAAATAAAATAAAATAAAAATTGGAAAACTTATTTCTAAATGGTGCTCATAAATGAGTAGGTGTTGCCATACTGTTTCACGAGGTGCATTTAAACGCAAGGAATAGCATTCACATAGTAAGGTTACTTAGTAAATGTAATGCTCATGCCTTTTGCATCGGGAAAAAAATCACGGAACATCTAATTGGGATATCATACTGGACAAGTGGCAAGATATTAAAGCTATAGTGTGTTTCTGTCGCCCCCATGAGGAATACTAAGTAATGACAACAAAACTGTCAGCGCGTCCACGTGATACAAGCCTAGCATGACCGTGCACCGCCCCCCCCCCAGTAGTCAAGGAGGACAAAAAACATGATGGACTTTTCAGAAGAGGTAATTATCTTATTTTCTGCGTGGGAAAGTCACTGGATGCCACAATCTTCTGAACATAGTCATAGTGAGAAATACAGAGAGAGTTGTGCTGATAGCCTTAATTAGCTTTGTATCAACTCATTTGGCAACGGCTTGAATGCAGCGGACGTTCAATAATCTCAAGAAGTTACGCACTAAAGCTTCAATGGCGCAGCGCTGCCATATCGGGATATATATTTGTTTCTGTGAGGACTTCCCAAAAATACAGTAAAACTTTACTTAAATAAAACTTGCGCCTCCCCTGAACTGAAGGAACTGCTTAATAAAAATTAAAAAAAGAAGTTATTCAAACGACAATGTTAAAAACGACAGACAAAGCCAGAAATCTTGGTGAAATCAGAATTTCAACAGCCACATTAAAACAATTACAAAGTCAGCCTATTACCACCTTAAGAATGTATCAAGGGTTAAAGGACTTATGTCTCAGCAGGATTTGGGAAAATGCTTTTATCTTCAGTAGACTCGACTACTGTAACAGTGTCTTTACAGGTCTCCCTAAAAAAATCAATAAGACAGCTGCAGCTGATTCAGAACGCTGCAGTTTGAGTCCTCACTAAGACCAAGAAAGTTCACTCCAGTTCTGAAGTCTTTCCACTGGCTTCCTGTGCCTCAAAGAATTGATTTCAAAATACTTTTGCTGGTTTATAAATCACTAAACGGTTTAGGGCCAAGATACATTTCTGATCTGCTGCTATATTATGAACCCCCCAGACCTCTCAGGTCTTCTGGGACAGGTCTACTTGCTGTCCCCAAAGTCAGAACTAAACAGGGGGAAGCAGCGTTCAGTTTTTATGCTCCACATATCTGGAACAAACTTCCAGATAACTGCAGATCCGCCGCAACTCTGTTTATTTAAATCAAGGCTGAAGACTTTTCTTTTTGATGTTGCCTTTCTTTAAATAATTATTCATTTCTATTAAGTTGCATTGTTGAAACTGTATGAAAATCAATATAAGCATATAAAGAGAAGACCGATGGAACTGGCCCGTTCTGGGAACAGCAAGGATTCTTGTAACTGCTCTTTAATGTTTCATGTCTTGTACTGCACTCTAACTTTTATTCTTGTATTTTAATCGTTTTTATGTAAAGCACTTTGAATTGCCCTGTTGTTGAAATGTGCTATACAGATAAAGCTGCCTTGCCTTGCCTTAAAAAAATATTGTCCCCTCTTTTTATGTACTGGCCAGAAAATTGATCCGATCCGTGACTCAAAACTGCGATCCGATCTGAACAGTGAGTTTTGTGAGCTGTTGCACCCCTATTATATATTATGCCATTCCACTTGTCATTATTGTTATTTGATATCAATGTGTGTAGATTTATTGGCTCAAGGTCGCCCTCTCTCTAGAGATAGTAGTTAAAGCGCCCATATTATGCTCATTTTCAGGTTCATAACTGTATTTTAAGATTGTACCAGAATAGGTTTACATGGTTTAATTTTCAAAAAACACCATATTGTTGTTGTACTGCACAGCTCTCTCTCACTGCTGTAAATCCTCTTTTCACCTGGTTTCTGTTTTAGCTACAGAGTGAGACCTCTTTTCATCTTCTTCTTCTGTACTATCTTTGATTGCACTCGCACATGCTCAGTAGCTCAGATGTAGAGCATGTCAGCTAGCTAACTCTAGAGACAGTAAAAGAAAGCCTGTTTCTCCAACTTTGGTCAGTTACAAGGCTGTGACGTCACAGTCCGAGCCGATTTTGAACAGCTCACTAGGAGACTGAAGGCAGGACACATTCAGAAACTGTATCTCACTCAAAACAGCATGGATGGATTTTTTTCAAAGTTTGTATGTGTGTGGAAGCACCAGAGACACAAAAGAACACCCCAAATCCCAGAAAAAGTGATTTTTTCATAATATGGGCACTTTAATCTTTGCCAGTTGTGAGAGACGTGCCAGAAGAGGTGACTTGCCGAGCCGAGTGTACAAATATTGTGTATTATGTCTATATATTTATTGTATGAACAT
Source organism: Perca fluviatilis (assembly GCF_010015445.1). Lineage (NCBI taxonomy): Eukaryota > Metazoa > Chordata > Actinopteri > Perciformes > Percidae > Perca > Perca fluviatilis. Next base: position 396,077 of record NC_053129.1, on the reverse strand, counting down.
ATGTGCACTGTGATTTATGGACATATTAATAATAAGAGTTACAAGTGGGTTGTTGTACTTTTTCAAGTGCTAAACTGTTAAAAAAAAGAGGCATAATGCACTTTCTAGCTAGCCTCTGTGCTAAAATAACATTCTATTCTTTTGTAGTGTGCTGCATGTGAGCTACTGTGAGCCAACTGTATGACTGACCAGTACATACGCACACTGTTTCTATTCAGGTACATATTTTCCTATTATTGTATTTGTTATAACTGATGTATGTCTGTTGCTATTTATAGCCAGTTGTGAGAGACCTGCCCGAGTGTGCTACGTGTGAGCTACTGTGAGCCAAGTGCATGACTGACCAGTACATACTCTGTTTCTATTCAGAAATTAAACGGTAAAAAAACATAAAAGATCAAGGAGCCTCCCGCTCGTCATTCTACACACCACACAGAGTCGAGGTGTTGCCTAAACCAGCCAGTCACAGAAGTGCAACTGGGTGTGGTTACATAAGGGCTAGGTCCTCCACAGCGCTGCAGAAGAGGGTCTGGCTAGTCCACACAGCATTCCGGGATGGGAGAAAAACGTTTCTCTTTAAACCAATCACAATCGTCTTGGGCGGTGTGCTATGTGCCGGATGGAGCAACGGTGCCTCCTCAAAAGCCTCGGGAAGGAACTTGCTTTGGTGGAACGTGTACGTTCAAAAGTTGTTTTAGTCGTGCGAGAAAAAACTCAGATTGGACAGATAGTCTAGCTAGCTGTCTGGATTTACCCTACAGAGATCTGAGGAGCAGTTAACCATAGTCCTCACAAATACACCAGAGTTTAAAATACCAACACAAAGAAAGAGGAAGGGGGACAATCCCGGAAGTGAAACGTCGTTGATATACAAAAAACAGTAGACCCAAAGAGATGAATGACCTGCGGCCAGTTGCCCTACCTAGGAAGAAGATAGTGTTTAAACATCATCAGTTTGCATACCAGCCTGAGTTGGGGGTTGGGGACGCACTGCAGACAATGACCAAGGGTGAACACCTTGAACAACCTCATAGTCTTGTGAAGATTTGTTGATTTTAGCAGTGTGTTAAACACCACCCAACCCCATCTGCTGGCGGGCAAGCTGATGGATCTCGGGGATAAATCCAAGGCTCCTTCTACGGATCACTGATTTTCTCCTATATCATACCCAGCAGGTTAGAGTTACCACAGTCTATAAATACAGAGGGTCCCCACAGGGATGTGTTTTGTCTACCATACTGTATACAGTACACTGTATGCCAATGAGTGTCAAGCTTTAGTCTCCACTAACACCGTTTTCAAGTATGCAGATAAAACAGCCCTAGGGTGCGGTTCCTAAAGCCTGACAACTCTTCCTTGTGTCGTTTTTAAGAAGAGGTCGGGCGCTTCACTAAATGGTGATCTGACAATTTCCTTGAGGTTAATGTGACTAAAACAAAGGAAATGTAACAGATTTTAGACATAGCAAATGAGATATCCCACTCACTAATGTTAACAATGAACTCATTAAAAGACTTGAATTGATTCTAGATATTTTAAATAGAGATTAATGACCAGCTGAAGTGTATGTGCCACTGTGAAGGTAAAAAAAACAGCAAATGTCTTTGCTTTATGTGTTTCCATGTAAGAAGCAGAAAACAAGGGGTTACAAAAATGTGACCTTAAGAAAAGCCATGCCAAACCATGAAGAGGTTTAAGCCAGCAGAAGCCTCAGCAGACTATTGGTAGCTAATGTGCCATGTTGTCAAGCTTTTGACGTCAGCTGAAAGGAATAAGTCTAGACTCCATTGATCTGGTATTATTTCCCTGTGGCAGAGTGGAATTTTCCAAACCAAATCGTGGGTGATTGAAGCCAACAGCTTTTAGTCACGATGGCCAGAGGCTGTTTTACTTAAAAAAAAAAAAAGGGAGAATTACTTTTCAACCATGACTTAAGGTTGCAGAAAAGCTTTTTTATTAAAGCAGATTGCGGCCAGGTATTTATTTATTTATATGTGGAGGAGAGTTGGATGGTTAAAAAAGGCCTGATATGAAATTTGGTGCATACTTGTTACACTTCATTTAGATCATAGAAAAAACATTTCCTCTGTGCTGCAGCTGACACATCATGGCACCATCAGTACTAGTCCAGCTTATCTTTCATGACTTCAATTATCTGATAGGATTTGGAATCAGATATTTAAAAAAAAAAATAGAAGCAATTATAGCCAAAGGGTACAACAGGAAATATTATTTTGCTTGTTTTGGATAAATGTTTTCCCATTTTTTCCACGTCTAACCCAGGTCGTGGCAGTGAGTCACAGGAATGTTGGAGCCGCTCTGAAACATTTGCTGGTCACCAGAACCACTGATGGACTGCTGTGTCATTTAAAATGCGGCTGCCCACAACAGATCTACTAATAGAAAGCGTTTATAGACTCTGTTTAACCCAGAACTTGTTTCACTTCACTACATTCAATTCAATTCAATTTTATTTATAGTATCAAATCATAACGAGAGTTGTCTCAGGACACTTTACAGATAGAGTAGGTCTAGACCACACTCTATAATTTACAAAGACCCAACAATTCCAGTAATTCCCCCATAAGCAAGCATTCAGTGCGACAGTGGCGAGGAAAAACTCCCTTTTAGGGAGAAACCTGGGACAGACCCAGGCTCTTGGTAGGCGGTGTCTGACGGTGCCGGTTGGGGGTGTGATGAACAGTGGCAATAATAGTCACAATAAAGATAATGGAACTATGAAATAGTAGTTGTAGTAGTTCATGGTGTAGCAGGGCACTGCAGGGTGTTACAGGGTGTAGCAGGACGTAGCAGGGCGTAGCAGGACGTAGCAGGGTGTAGCAGGGCATAGCAGGGCACTGCAGAGCGTACATAATAACAACGTAAATATCTACACTTCATCCATTTACTTTCTTTTAATAACTACAATGGATGGTAATTGATTGTGGTCCAGCATGGCATCAAGGCAGCATTACTCATAGGCAGACATCAATGTAACATAACACACACTTTCACAAGTTTCATTTCATAGTATTCACGGTGAATAATTACTAATATTGCAGTTTCGATATGACGTGCTAACAACACTGAGATAAAACTGCTGCTTAGAGTAGTTTCCTGTATCTGTGTCACATGGGCTCCGCCACGGCCATGTCTCTTTAGGAGACTAGAGGCAGGTCCTGAGTGTCATGGTTCCAATGGGAGAAGTGAACTTGAACACAGATTATGAGCGATTCTTTCGCCCCATACTCACCAAAGTATATATTGGACCCATATCTCCAGAACATTCTGACACTAACATTTTTCAGACATTAGTTTGAGACCTGTTTCTGTCTCAGGACCAAACTCTCGCGAGATCTGGCAACACAGATGTACACAATATATGTAGTAGCTCCGTCTCGCTTTCAGTTAAGGGGTCCTTGGCCTAAAAAATGTCGAAGACCCCTGGAATAGACACTATATACTCAGGTGGTTATTCAATCACTACATTCGTAACGTTGTTTACTCATCAAATAATGTAGTGTTACATTAGTGTTGCACTTTAGACTCAAATAACCCCCAAAACTTAGCCATATCTGGAAGACAGATCCAACCCATTGAGTTATGAAACATATCATAAATACTATGCCTTTCCAACAAAGTTTGTTGATTGGCCACAACCTTCTTTAAAGATTTTGACAAAATTGGGAGTTTAGATATAGGCCTATGATAGTTGTTTTTTCTTTAATATAGGATGGATGGGAATGGGAAGGTATTATTGGTTTGTTAGAATGAATAGTTTGTTAGTGTATTGGTATGCATTTTCGAACACAGCCCAAATTGCCAGTTGTATGGATTAATTTTCATCTTGTGATTGGTCTCTACCAGCCTAATCCATCACCAAGCCGTGAGTTCAGAGCACCTCTGTTAAAAGATGAATGACTCTGACTAACCGATGGGAATGTGTGTGTGCTGTGGTTTTTGTTTGAAGTTGTACTTTGAAAAGCCTGGCTGTCAAAAACGCTGGCACTCCCTCTGCATTGATGTCGACAACACAGTCCATCCAAAACTAACAGTCCACAGTGAAACTCACAGCACTGACTCCATCTCAGCCGGGCACTGACGACACACTGGAAATACTACTGTACTCGGCCTATCCGCTTCTTGCTTCTCAGCTGTCATCATCCAGCCCTGTTATTATGTTCAAGTAAAAACACTGTTTACAATTCACCCACCTTTCAACCTCCCAGCTCCCAGGTGTTTTGTTTTACATATTATTACACTCCCTACCTTTAAAGGTTCCATATTGTAAAAAATGAAATGTCCATGTCTTTTTTATTATAAAGCAGGTCGAGGTGCTATATAAATACTGTGAAAGTCTCAATTCTCAGAGAAATGCATACAGCCGGTATTCAGAAAATGTGCCTTTAAACGAGCCGTCAAGACTACCGTTCGTTTGTGATGTCACAACTAGAACTACTATAACTATAACAAATATTTTGGCTACAGTGCCGTTACAGTCATTCCCCGGCTGCAATGACGGTGCAGAGACCTGGAAACGCTGACCAAACAGAGCAGACTGGAATTTTGGGGGCTTAAATAGACAGGTACTAAAACAGGTACACATATAGTCAGACCGACAGTATCAGAAATTTATTTTTTTTAACATTAAAGCATGTAAACATAATACAAGTATAAACCTGAAAATGAGTGTAATATGGGGCCTTTACTGACAGAAACACTATCAACACTAAAATACCTGAACATTTCCTCTTCCTCCTCGCAAACAACAAAATCCTGCATCTCTGCCAACATCTGGTGACGAATGGGAAAGACAGTTGGCCAAACCTTATGCTTTCCATAATCACAGCAGAGGATTGAATCCATCCTCTGCACATCCATCACCGTTTGGTTTGAGGCAGCCACAAAAACAGGACAAATGCAGATTACAACACACAATTCGGACAGCTGAAAAAAGTCATTGGTGCCCCCCTGCCCTCCCTCCAGGACTTGTACACTGGTAGGACCAGGAAGCGGGGAGAGAACCTCACCAAAGACCCCACACATCCTGCACACACTCTCTTTAACCTCCTCCCCTCTGGCAGGCGCTACACATCCCTGTGCACAAAAACAACAGACACAAGAACAGCTTCTTTCCCACTGCCATCACTCTACTGAACTGTGGGGTCATCCCCACTTTGGCCACTCACCCACTTGTCTACACATAACATACTTATCATTCCAATATGCATCTTGCTCACTACTTTGAACTATTACTTTTTGTACTTTACATCCCACTCTATGTGTACTTGTCTTGATATTATGTCTTATTTGTATATTTGTATATTTGTATTTTTGTATATTATGTTGTTATGTGCCTATATGTATATTGTTGTCTCTATTGTACAGTATGTGTCTATATTATTACTATTATAACTATACTATTTGTCTACTACTACTACATGTCTATTTGTTGAATGTATAGAGAGTTAACACCTACTGAAGTCAAATTCATTGTAAAAATAAAATAAAAAAAAAAAAAAAAAAAAAAAAAAAAAAAAATAAAAAAAAATAAAAAAAAAAAAAAAAAAAAAAAAAAAAAAAAAAAAAAAAAAAAAAAAAAAAAAAAAGAGAAGAGGGGGGTTAATAAAAAAAAAAAAAAAAAAAAAAAAAACCAGTTGGGGTAAATTCCTAATTTATTATTGCAAATTCAATAAAAAATAAATACCAGTGCTACATAATCTCTGTGTACTCTATCTTTTATTTCCTTTTGGTCTATCTGGCTCTTACTGTACAATCAGTTTGTACTGACAACATGTCATAGTATGTACACAGAGTTTCTACAGGTTTCACCAAGTCAAATTTAAGACTTTGATAAAGACCTTTTTAAGACCATTATGAATTCAATTTAAGACCATTATTGCAACATCAACTAAGCCCTTAATTCAGTTTTATTCAAGTATCGCTAAACTTTCACTTCCCCATAGCTGAAGAATAAAATCAGTTTTATGTCTGTGGTACAATCTGAAAGAGACTCGCGCCAATAACACAAAAGCTGATTGGCTGCAATATAAGTAGCATGGTGGTCTCATTTGTAGTCGTAATACAGCGAAATTATATTTGGACTAGCGAAAGAAAGAACTACAACACCATGGAATAAAAGAAAAAGAGCATTAGAGGTAGCGTTGCACTGACGTAGGAAAATTAACGCCTGTTTAAAATTATTTAAGACCTAGAACACAATACTTCTTCTGTTTAAGACCCCACGGAAACGCTGGTACAATAACCCACAGTATCCTTTGTATGCGTATACTTTTAAGTTGGTTGGCTGTCCAAAAGGTGATTCCCAACTGTGACAGAGGTGTAATGGGAGGTGAAGAGAAGAAAATATATACTGTATAATCTGCAACACACGCTCTGTAGTTCTGTTAAAGGAATACGCCACCGTTTGTTGAAATAGGGCTTATCACGGTCTACCCTGGCTGTAGATAGGTGGGCCAACGCATTTTTTGTCTCAGTGCAAGTAATGAGGTTGTTTTTTTGTCTTTTGGTGCCCCTTTAAAAGATAGCATGACTACATGTGACTGAGAAAAAGTTTAAAAACCTCTTTGTAACTTTCAGAGCTGCTGTGGATGGTCGCTAAGATGCTAAAAACAAACGGTTCTGTGTGTGTGTGTGTGTGTGTGTGTGCGTGCGTGTTTGCGAGGGAGAGATGTTTGGATGAAAACACCCTCTTTGTGACCAGCAAAAACACCACTTACTTAAGTCCAACACTTTTACACTGGCTGTAAACAGTCATTTAAAGACAATGACTGCTTACAGTTATGAAACAAATCAACTTAGTCCTGTGAATGAAATGTCTATTAGTTTTAGTTATATTTTTATTTCATTGTTATTTTTTTTTGAATTTATGCTTATTTCAGTCAGTGCCGTTGGGTCAAACTAACATCAGAAATAATGCTTTTCCAAGGTACACGTAATGACAGATTCTTGTTGGCATATGCAGTTTACAATAGTCATATTGTCTGTAAAATTAACTTGTGTGTGTCTGCTTGGATTTGAAAGTTTTGTCCCTCCCTTATTGTTACAAAATAGGCAAGACTCTGAAATCTATTGCTTATGTTGACCTCCCCCCACAAAACTGAAATGTGTGTGTGTGTGTGTGTGTGTCTGTGTCTGGGTGCGTGCGTGCACACAACTGCTTTACAGTTCTGGCACCCATTTTTCGTGATAAAGTGTGCAGCTTGTCATAAGGCTGATGTATGTTTATTCAATAAGGAAATTCCTACATACTGACTAACACGTTAATCAGGATGACGCTGTTAGCGCTATGAGTATTCAGTGTGTGACTCTGCTACTTTACAGCAGTGAAAACCCCAAGACAACACACCTCAGAGGAAGTTCAGAAGCTGTTTGTCACCTCGTCTAGTTCTGGATGGACAGACGTGTCGACTCCTATTATTCAGTATTTTCATATAAAACAGCATCCTGGCAAATCCAGCCTTTACTCATTCCTGTCTCCAGACTTTATAGGTACATGCTGGGGCGGAGAAAACACACTCTCTATATTTGCAATTGCTAAATTGGGTATAAAGAAGAGGTTTATTGTGCAGCTAACAATGCTATTTTCAAGCTATTACAACATACACACATGTATTGTATGTGGGATGTGTGAGGAGTGAGGGAGATAGAGATATGTATGTGATAGAGTGTGTGTGTGTGTGTGTGTGTGTCTGTCAGTGTGTGTCGGTGTCTATACGAGGCAGTTGAAAAGGCAGTAAGCAGTGGAACAGTGCTGTTTTCAATTAGCATGCCAGTCTGAAAGTCATGTTCGGGTGGGAGGACTTTACAAGCAGCCTCACTACGTACCAGATGAATGGTGAGATACATAGACTAGCCCTGTGTGGGAGGGAGAGCAGCACTTACCTATTTGTGGACTACCTTCTGCTACTATGTAACGTATTGTAAAAGTTTTTTTTTTTTCGCTGTGTGTGTGTGTGTGTGTGTGTGTTCACTCAGCCTGTGCGAAACCTTTTCATTTCTTCCGGGGCCGGGGCATGTGAGGACACACACCACCGAGTCACCAGCAGATCTAAATCAACACTTGATTTACAAAATCACTCTTTTTTTTCTTCTTTTTTTTTTTACGAGAGATTTCACGTTATTTTCTCTCTCAAATAATGATGTTGCCCTCTAAACACATGGTTACTCACCGACCCGCCAGCCTGTTTCAGTGGCATAGCCGAGGCTTTATTAACTGTAGCAGCGCAGAGGCTTGCTAAACTTGAGATTGAGCACATGGCCTGTAGGCATGGCTACATTCCCCTTGTGCTTTATTGGACTCCTATGTGCAAAAACTACAGTTCAGCTCATTTGATTCCGTGTTCTGGGTGATCGGATTAGATAGAGCACAAACACATAAAAATCCATGTGTAAATACAACCCAGATGCATGAAAGACGCTGTGACCTACCAAACTGAAAAAGCAGCCAAAAAAAAGGACCAATTCGTCACATAAATTACAGGATGGAATATAGACCTGTTTTAATCCTGTTTTACAAACTATAGTGATGTGAAGAAACCTATAAAGCCCAGTTCAGACCCAAGATTTGCAATGAGACGAGTTGAAACTTGCAACTTCTTGCAATGCGCCGGTCTGCAGCGTTCTGAAACCTGCCAGTTCAGACCAATGCGACGAGACGGTGTATCATCTCCATAGCGACGACTCTTTGTACTAAGAGTCGTTGCTAACTCCGTCCTAACTTCTGACTTCCAGGCTTATTGTAGCTGGATATATCCTTTGTTGTGTCTAAATATGAATGTGGATAACGTTACTGATAGTGAGATGTTTGCTACAGTTGCATTTCTAGTGATGAATCGGCGAAAACACATTTTATTTCTCTGATTCACAGCTCAGTTCTAGCCTCTAGACTCTTCAGTCACTCTATAGCTTGTGCCACCATTCGTGTTTGCAGGCACACGTTGAGCCTCCATTACCAATTTGTAACAGAAATAAAATGGATAATGGATCATTTCATTGTAGCTGAATTTACGAGAGGACTTCTCTATTGGCTGTTGAAACAGGAGACATCCCTTGTTTTCTAAAACCAGCCTCTGGAGACTCGACCAGCTTACTTCTATATTGGCTTATGAAACAGGTGACGTCCCTTACGTTCTAAAACCAGTCTCTGGAGACTCGACCAGCGGACTTCTCTATTGGCTGTTGAAGCAGGTGACGTCCCTTGCATTCTAAAACCAGTTGTCCCCCGTAGAAATATCAATACATGCTGGGTATTGTAAATAACATAATGATGTATACTTAAAATATCTGTGTAAGAAGTAAAACAATACAAACCCCAAAAAATGCTTTTTAAGTTTAGAAACATTTGGAGTCCCCCCTCCCTTGCCTCACAGTGGTTTGGTCCACTGCCTGCTGTACTTACCCACACACAACAAGTCCGGCGGACCGCATGAGAGAATGAGAGAACATACTGGTAGTTGGATTCACTACAGTAATATAACGTTAGTTGTGGAATGTAGTAAGTAGGCGGTTCAAGGCTACTTTATTCACATTAAACATCAGATTAAGTTTTTCTTTTCTCAAATAGAAATGATGCTGAGTAATTAATAAATTAGTCATGGCAAAAACATTCGCTGTTAGTGTAATATCATGTAACGTTACTTAGCTTGTTTAATATCTTGTTGGATAGAAATGCACCCAGTACAACTAACGTTAACATGGCGATAAGCCTAACGTTATGTGTGTGAACTGATATTAGGGTTAATATTGAAGATCTACAGTTGTGTTTTGCTCCATATGAAGTTAAGTGGCTGATCAGTTAAATATATATCCTCTGTCCCTGACGAAACCTAATATTTATGTGGAGGACGCAAGATCATTTCATAATTAGTATGACCGCGTGGTGAACCTACTGTATGAACCTAACTCATATTTAGACATCTGACATTAAAGATTTGTGTTGTTGTTGCCCAGATAAAATGACAGAGAAAAGAAAAACAGACATAAGATCCTTTTTCAGTAATCCAAAACGCCAAGTAAGAACAATAAGTCCTCATATCAAGACAATTTGGTAACATCTTTATAAGAATGGGTGCTTATGGAAATCCTAACATCACTATGTCACAGGCAAAGGTAGACAGAAAGAACTGAGGAACAGGGAGACCAGGGACAGTCAGGTGTAGAGTCTCAGGGAGACCAGGGACAGTCAGGTGTAGAGTCTCAGGGAAGTGTGTTGAGCTTAGATAATATTTTTGGAGGTGTGCGGCTGTCAGGGTTAGCAGATGAGCTTTACCTGTGGCTCACTAATTTACATTATGATCAGCTAATTTAATAAGTGAACAAAAGCATTGTATTTCTTTTATATGGGGACACTTTTTCAAAATAAGTCATTATGTTTTAAGGTATTTTTGATAGATTTTGATGATGGATGGGTCAGACTTTCACCCAGGAGACCACTGTTCGTGTCCTTTAATTACGTAGCAAACGTACTTATTTTACCCCAAACCCCATGACCTTTTCCTAAACCTTTTCTTCACAACATGCGCCTGTCGCTGGTACGAGGACATGTAATCTGGGAGAAAATGCGTTTCCCTTCAAATGTAATTGAGCATTCAGTATAGTTGTATGGGGACATATTTTTTTCAGAGACAGCGTTGCAACAGAAACTTTTACAGGGGACACTTAAAAGCGATGCACATAGCTGGGACACCATGAAATGAGACTTACAGAAGTCGGCTATCCGTCATTGTGATCGCATGATTCAGATATTATAATAATAAGCAAAAGGCTAACACTGGGTGTTGTGTCTATTTGCATGTTTTTTTTAAATAAATAATTTGCAGTGTGTTGAGCTTTCAAGGCTACCGTAGGTCTCTTTTTGACCCCAAACACACGTAACATCACCTTCATCAATCAATTTGTAAGCTTTGTGGCAAAGGGAGGCGTTATCACTTTAATTTACCTACATTTGGATTTTAATAAGGTCAGAAAAAAACATATTGGTTTTTGAAATATTGTTGTATTTTGTAATACAGAGTAGTGGGGGCTGTGCGACCGCATACAAGGAGGAAGTAAAGCAAATTTAAACAAAACACAGAGGCAAAAGGCTGCTACTGTAAAAAAACAGACATGAATTAAACCTGTATGAACATCTAACATCAGTTCATTCTTGACCTTTGGGAACGGTATGTGTAACTCAAAGGTTCACTTATGTTTCTTTTTAAAGATTATTTTTTGGGGCTTTTTCCTTTATTTGATAGTGACAGTGGATAGACAGGAAAGAGAGGGGATGACACGCAGCTATGGGCCGCAGGTCAGATTCAAACCCGGGCCGCTGCAAAGGACTCAAAAGACTCGCTGCATGGTCTTACTGGGTGAGCTAGAGGGCGCCCCGGTTAAATACCTCCTTGATCTTTCAATGGCTGTCCACTGACTTCTGCTCCATTACCGTGTTTCCCTTTGAGACTGATAGAAAGCTGCAAAATATCTTTGCTTTTGAACTTGTTACTTGTCTTTGAGTCCACACAGCATCGCGGGACGGGAAAAAAAACGCGCTTCGGTTTATTGCCATTTCTTTAAACCAATCACAATCGTCTTGGGAGGCGCTAAGCGCCAGACGGAGCTATGGTGCCTCTGCAAAATAGCCTTGAGATGTGTGCGTTCAAAAGTAGTTTTACTCGTGCGAGAGAAAACTCAGATTGGACAGATAGTCTAGCTAGCTGTCTGGATTTACCCTGCAGAGATCTGAGGAGCAGTTAACCATAGTCCCCAGAAATCCACCGGAGTTTAGAACGCCAACACAAAGGAAATGGAAGGTGACCGGCATCCCGCCGAAATTTCGTTTCATTACGGCGGAATATCCGGCGGAATTTCCGCCTGCACCTGAACAATCCCAGAAATGAAACGTCGTCGATACAGACTTGTCGTTTTATATTTGGATCACAGGTTGTGTTTTTAATTTGTTAATAAAATGCAATAAGGTCTATTTAATCATGTATTCATTTTGTACTTATCTTTGGTACCAAGACCGTATTGTTGTGTTGCTCTGGCACATTATTGTCAATACTGTATCACAGTATCTATGCTACAGTAGATAGGAGGAAGAACCCAGCATGGCATTATTTTGTCTCCACTGGCTACCCTTATGGATGCCCCGAGGCTTCATGAGACATTCTCAGGACAATGGTTTCTAAGGCTGAGTGGTCCTGGAGAAGCAGGGCATTTGCCACACACCAGAACCACTGTATGTGTAGGCGTATGTTTTTAAACCTTCCTGTTGTAACACACTATTGCTCTCAGCAGCTTGCCATCTAAATAATAAAAGCATTATATCCTAAGCCAAACAGGTCCACGCAGTGTTCAAAGCATATTGCCTTTTCATAAAACAGAGCGCTGGGATTGAGAGGAGACCTTGGAGGGGTTTCTGGGTACTTTGCTGTTCAGAGGAAGAGGCAAAATGAGCTTTTCATTCCAACGTTGGCACAGTCTCTATCAAAGTGGGGCTTAAAAGAGCCAGTGTGGAGGTTGGGCTTCTCAGTGTGCTTTTCACGTTTCCCCAGGCACATCCAAAATAAAGGTCCCATGGTGCTTTTGTTGCTGATGGTTGCACAACTTCAGCAGGACAAACCAGTGTTTTTTCGTGGACCTGCACAGTTGAAGGACTTGTGTTAACTCCTGGATGGCACAGATACATTAGAGAAGTTTTCATCAGTGAATTAATAGTCTTCTTTCATGGCAGTGGACAAAAGACCCAACAGCATGAAGCAAAACAAATCTTTCATCATGTGCTATTGCATTTTAACTTGACCAGCAGCTCAAATGGCTTCCTGTGATTTTCACACCTTGTGATGAGCTTTGTCTGAGCTTAGTTCTCTCAATAAACTCTTATGTTGTTTTTAATGCACTGGATGATTATTGTGTCCAGTTGAGTGCATGTTTTGTCCAATCCTGTTTACTGCACATAGGTACATGACGGGGAAAAATATTAGAGAATTTTGTAAATGTGATACATCCCCTCACCACTAACTACACCGTCTAAACATGTCACACTGTCACACACACACACACACACACACACACACACACATCGCAAGTGTTGGATTCCGTGCTGGGCTGTTACAGTGGATTACATTTCATTGTACAGGTGCAGCTAAACAATTGGTCTTACAGGGAGGTGTGTTCAGGTGCATTCTGGGCGTATTGCTATCTTGAGGCAGCGGAAAGTGATCGCGCCATTGACCAACAAAAACCTGGTCTAAAGTCAATAACGCAGCATTTCATTGTTATTTTAACAGCATATTGATAAAATGCGCCTAGGCTCGTGCACAGCTCGCGCACACTATGCTTGTTACACACACAGCAGTGCAGCAGCACACTAACATGCAAAAGATTAAAAATAAAAAATATATATGATCTGCTCTCGCGCTTTCACTTCACGCAGATCATGGTTCCACAGCGCTGCGGAGGAGGGTCTGGCTAGTCCACACAACATTCCGGGATGAGAGAAAAACGTGCTCTGGTTTATTGGCATTTCTTTAAATCAATCACAATCGTCATGGGCGGTGCTAAGCACCGGACAGAGCCACTGAAAAATAGCCTCGGGAAGGAATTTTTTTGGTGGAAAATGTGTAAGTTGGGTAAGTAGGTTGTTTTAGTCATGCAACAGAAAACTCAGATTGGACAGATAGTCTAGCTAGCTGTCTGGATTTACCCTGCAGAGATCTGAGGAGCAGTTAACCATAGTCCTCAGAAATCAACCAGAGTTTAAAATTCCAACACAAAGAAAGCGGAAGGTAACGGGACATCCGGCTGAAAAGAGGGACATCCGGTGGAATTTACGGCGGCAATCCCGGAGCAATCCCAGAAGTGGAACGTCGTGGATATAGACTATATCCATTGTAATACAATTAATTGGTCAAACACTGATGAACACTTTTGTACTCTCTCATCAAATAGTTTCTAGAAGAAATTTGAGAAATGTAATTGTAATTTCTGGGAAGAGGTTATTATTATGTGATCAATTGAGAGAACAAGGGTCCTAGATAGAATGGATATTACACTGGAACTCAAACTGATCTAATATGTTGTAACAGACTATCCTGGCTCCGCCCTCCTACGTACTTCAACTCAATTTTCATTTTCCTTCAGTACTCCGTCTGGGTTTGCAGTATTCTTGGGTTTTCTCAGGTCATATTTTTTATATATTTTATCTTGTTGCACATGTGCATGACATACGTCACGACCAAACGTTAGCGATTGGTTATGGCAGATCCAGAGTGGCTCTGGGCAGAGCCAATAGTTTTAAACTTCAACAGAGTACCCGCCTTCAAGGAAGTTAACGCTTGTCAATAGAGAGAGGCCAGACTCTCTGTACAAATGAAATGGACCAGAGTAGTGGTAGGACCAGGCTAGTAACAGACTTGAGAGAATTTTCAAATCCTTTAATATGTAATGTATATTATGGTCTTTCTGACCACAGTCTAACTCTAGTGACCAGAAGACTAAACAATAAACTATTTAGGGCTTTTTTTCAGGTAATATGAGTAATTTACAATCCCCCAAAACGAACAGGAGAACCTTTAAAGTGCTGTCCAGGACATTAAATGTGATGATCTGCTGTAGCACTATCAGAGAGCAGAGGATATCAGAGGTAGACTGATATCATCGCCACATCTGTCAGGCTTGTGTCTGGCGCCTGTTGTACTTTCCCGGTGTGCATTGCAACCAGACAGCACAGTTCTTTAGATATTGAAAAAATGCATGTCCAATGGGTGTAATCAGGTTCGAGGTTATTTCCCGTATCAATTCCAAGAATCCACCAAAAGCAGCTGTCCTCATTTTCTATTCATCGGGCCTGCAGGAGCCCTGCTCTAGTCTTACCTTGTCCTGTTTCTTTGAACCTCAACATTGTGCTCTTTCATCTCAACATGAAAAGCTAAAAGGAAAATACTCCAGTCATGATCACACAGCAGAGGAACTGCCCACAGTAGGCTGCCCTCTGACTGACACAAAGTCATTCACTCATCGTTTTATTTTCTCTGAGATGTTATAGCTCATAACGCATACATTTTTAGATTCAAATGAAGATTTTTGAATTGTTGCCTGAGCTGTAGTGATGAAATTTAAAATCAGCAGACTTGAACTAGGGGTGGGAATCACTAGAGGCCTCCCGTCACGATATCATCACGATACTTGTCTCGATACGATATTATTGTGATTTAAAACATATCAATTTAGCAATTTCCTGCGATATATTGCAATTTATAACCTATTTTCCAACTTCAAATTTGTCCCAATTTCAAATTATGTCCCCAAAAGGGAACTGTGTCAACATCTGTTTTATCTAAAAAGATGCATTTCTCTGTTTGTTCATCTCACTTCAATTCTATTGCTGCAAAATGGGATTGTCAAGCAGATAAACTTACCAACATACACACACACACATATATATATATATATATATATATATATATATATATAATAGATCGATACTTGGCGTCTGTGTATCGATACGTCACGATACTATGCTGTATCGATTTCCCCCCCCCCCACCCCTAACTTGAACCAACCACTGTCATTACATCATTCAATTTGTTATTGATAATTAGGCCAGAGCCCAAGAGGTATTTTGCGAGAACATGCAAACTCCACACAGAAGGCCCAGGACGACCAGGGTTTGCACCCAGTAGCTTCTTGCCGTGAGGCCCCACTGTTAACCATTGGGCTATGGTGCTACTATCTGTATTGGTAACTGTATTGGTTAAAGGAAAGAAATCTAAAACAAGGTTTATAACCAACTGATGTTTTTTTAAAAGGGTTGGGGATGTTGCCAAGCTAAGTCGTGACCAACTGCTAGCATGGTGCGATGGTCCTCCATTGCACCGCATGGCATGGTTTTCCCTGATGACATGTTGGAGGGGTACTGATTCACACATACTTCATCTCATTGTGACTTGAAGAATATCTCCCTCCATATGTAAAACTGATCTGCTGACCAATTTTTATAGCAATACAACAGCTAACAACCTGCCACTAATTCTGTGACAGCTATATTGCATTTTCATATACCTGCTTTACAATAAAAGCCTGCTGCTTGTTCATTGGTGGAATCATGTTTGCTCAAAAGCATTGGACAAACATTGGTCAAATGTGCAACTGCGCACAGAATTCTTCTGACTATTTCGGTGACTGTGGCATCAGGAGATTGCAGCTTTTCCACAGGCTATCATTGCATACATCAGTGTCTCAGGACAGACTGTTTGGACTTGCTATTCTTTCCATTGAAACAGATGATGTATCGAACTGGAATTACACATCTTTTCTTACTGCAGGAAAGCAGGAAAAGTGACCTAATTCATTCCATGTGGCCTATGGTGAGTCCATCTCACCTAACCCTAACCCATCTCATCCTAACCCTAACCCTAACATGACAGTATTTCTCATTGTGCTGTAGTACTGGAATATGCCAACATGACATGTTAGAAAACGTTCTGCGTAATACTTTAAAAGTTGTGCATAATGTTGCTGGATGTCTAATCTCCTTTCAAAGTCAAATCATTAGTTAAAAGGTGTTGAATTTAGCGCTGTTGAAGTTGTCATAATGCTGATGGATGTGCTTAGTCTGTTTAAGGTGATCATACTGCTGTTTTAGCTGCTGTGTAATGCTGTTGTAATGCCAGACCGTGCACACCACACGCACTTTCCCTATATTTAACTCTGATATTTTCTTAGAGAAAAACTTCCTGAATTCAGAGAATGACGAATGAACTTCTCCATTTGTTTACTTCTGAACATGACCAAAACCAAGAGATAGTCATAGACTTCAGGAGAACAAGGGCTTCTGCAGATCCTATCAACATTCTGGGAGAGGAGGTGTAGGTGGTGGATAAATGCAAGTATCTTAGAGCTTACCTTGACAGCAGACTGGACTGGAGATCTAGCATTAAGGCTATTAACAGGAAATTACAGAGTAGACTGTATTTCATGAGGAAACTAAGGTTATTTAAAGTGTGCAACAAGATGTTGCAGATCTTTTACCAGTCTCTTGTTGCAAGCTGCAATGTGCTCGGGCAGGGGCACCGGGCATTAGAGCCGGCGACCATAACAGACTGAACAAACAGATCAGATGGCTATGTTCTGGGAACCACCTTGGAGCCGATTAAAAAGGTGGTGGTGGAGAAGAGGATGCTGCACAAACTGTTCATATTTCATGGAAAATACCTCACAGTACTTTCAGTAACAGACCGATCCAGCTCCAGGGACCGCTACAGGAGGACCTTCCTGCCAGCTGCCATCTTCCTGTACAACCAGTCCCCTCTGTGTCCGGACAGGGGGGTTAGGAGGTGAAGCCTCACGCTTCCCACTAACACTCTAATCCTGGACTCATACACCTTTCATCTTCTTAAAATTATGCTGTCGAGCATTTTGAATTTATTTGTTGATAGTTCACAGCGTAAAGACAAACAGGATATGTGGGCAGAGAAAGGGTATGGTCACCAGCTGGAATTGAACAGGACGTTGCAGTTGCTATGTAGCTTCACCAAAAAGCTACGGGGAGTGTTGTTGTACGATTGTCTACCCTACACAAACACAAATATAGGTATAGCTTGCCAAAGACATTGAACATTGTTGCATTTGAAACTGTTGTACCAGTCATATGGACCATACTTCTCATGCTTTTTCTGCAGGCCTGCTGATGAGTAGTGTGATGCCCAATCTTACATTCTTGGGGGCTTTTAGAGCTTTTGATGAAACAGTAGGGGAGAGAGGCTGGCGGTCTGGGCTAAGATGTTGGGGGAGGTAATTAGTGCAGAAATCCCACAGAAATATCTCTCATTAAACTCGAGTCAGACCGCCATCCCAGCTTCCATCTGGAGGCCTTTCCCTCACTTTCTTTTATTGGCAAATGTTGGAGCTTTTATGACACTTTTTTTATAGTCTCCATCAGAAACCTATCTGGCTATATTAATTCAAACATACATTAAAAGGCCTTTTTCAGATTCACAGTTTAGACCCCCAGGACATATACGGTACTTGAACAGTAGTTCATAAAAATAGCACACATACATTGGTATGCATTTTTCAGTTAGTTACTTCTAACATTCTTATCCATGTGTAGGTTATGTTTAATGAACCAAATGTTTTAGTAATGCAGAACTATACAAGCATAGAGTAAAAATGCACAAAGTAAAACCTATGTAAGGTTTATGTTCAGTGCTATGTTGTTGAAATGGGAACACTATGATAGCAACATGTATAAATCATTGATAAGCCACTAGTTCATGATAAAGTATTCATAGTGAAAAAGCAACATCATAATAACCAAAACACAAGTATTAAAGAAATCAAGTAAATGTCACGTCCAGGGTCATACACCGCAGACCTTTTTTAACAGTGGTACATGCTGTGTCCTATTATGGGATTGTGGCTACTAAAGGAATGCCCCCTTACAGTAATAACACATAGTTCACCTAAGTGATCCAATAATGTGGTGATCTGACTCAGCAAATTTGCAAACTCTGCATAAGATTGAATCAGGAATTCCAGCTTCAAGTCAAGTCATGCCTAATCAGTTACTCCTCAAATCGTCAGTGTGGCCTTCCCTCTACCCTCTGTTCACTGGCAAAGGGGGAGGTCCTGCTGCACACACACCAGTATCCAACTGTCCCATGTGTTATGTCACACACGCCTCTACCTGGCTCCATCAACTAGTGAAACAGAAAAAGATGTATTGTCAAAAGAGTTTACAATCAGATTTACATGGAAACATTAAAAGTTCAAACATAACGAACCCTAATCCCCATACTGAAATGTCATTAATGTAGTTTTGTTGCTGTCTGGATTGTATTAAACAGTCTGTTCATACAATTTATGGCAGCTAAACTATTACAGTTACAGTATCTCACCTTATATGAATACAAAAGCTCTACATTTGGAGTTTAATAACATTATATACACCTTGCAGTATGACTTAATATAGGACAGTAAAGCAAACTGCTCATGAATGGAGGTCCTCTACTTGAGGTCTGAAGTGTTCAAGAGCCCAAATGACTGCTAAACTCTCAGGAGTTGAGGGTGGTTTTTCAGCTTTGTGCTGGAGTGACTTGCATATGCCAACACAACTTCTCAAACCTCCTTATCTTTCTGCATCAGGGCTGCTCCCAGGCCAGGGTTACAACCCAAAGTCTGAATGAAGAAATGGTGTGAATTCAGGAAACCTCGGGATGGCTGCTGGAGGGTAAATGGAGGGGCTTAGCATGGCGGACGTATAGTCCTGGACAAAATGGCGAAGATATCGTCTGACTTGTTTCATGGTGTTTGGCATTTTCAACCTTTCAACGTAGCTTTGACTTTGTTGGAATCTGGTTTAATAAAGGTGTGATGCAGTAGCCGAGGAAGGTGAGGTCGCTTAAGCAGAACCGACATTTGTTGAGCTTCAGAGAAAGGCCAGCAGCCTGGAGTCTCTTGACTACTTCCTCCAAATCAGCCCAATGTTGCTCAAAGGTGCAGGCAACAACGTCGGCACATGTTTTGTAGATGAGACCAGCAAGCACTGTGTTCAAGTACCTGTTGACCTGGATCAAACATCTAGAGTCCGCACAGAACCTTGGATCAACACTGTGCCTGTTTACAATCATGACTGGAGCAGCCCATGACGGTTCAAAGATGACCCTAACACTACAGAGTTGCTCAAGCGCAGTAGCAAAGGAATTGTCAAAAACTCCCAAATATATACTTCCCAAATAGCAATAACTGTTAACCAAAACTGACCTGTATCTGACCTGATTGGGTTTCCATTCCTAAACTTCTAAAATAATTGGCAGTTCTGTTCTACACCCACCCACCCACACCCACACACACACACACACACACACACATCCATCCATACCATAAAAGCCCCACACACACTAATCCCTGCTGTCAGCGGCCTCTTTGTTTTCAGCGTAATCTAACTTCTTTACAGGTGACTGAGCGACCCCTGCCTGGAGATTAACTAATTTCTTTAACAACTTTGAGCAGGGTGTCACATTTACTACTGTCTCTGCCTTCAGACATGACTGGAAATCCAGGGAACTGAGCTCATATATACTGTGTGTGTGTGTGTGTGTGTGTGTGTGTGTGTGCGCGCGTGTGCGCGTGTGTGTGTGTGTGTGTGTGTGTGTGTGTGTGTGTGTAGTGGAAAACGCTGTTGTCATGTGGTTTTTGGATGGGCCACTATCAGCTGAGATCACTTTAGAAGAGATTATTTTCAAAGAGCGGAGACGAGACACTCCACCGCTTGATAAATCAAGAAGGGGCCCACAATTGGGCCCACAATTGGCGTGATTCTCGTGTGGTGTGTAGATTAGATTGTCTATTGTTATTTTAGTTCCAGTGCCCCCTGGTCATAATGCCTTGTTAGAGGAACTGACACAGGCTATCAGTATTATCCAGATCAATCCCATATTAAATAAACCTCCCAAAATATATGTATGCTCAGGTATGAAGGTGAGTGCCCCTTACTGACCACAAAGGTAAAAGTTGTTAGTACATTTGAAGATAAGTTAATGTAGAAACTCACAATATGACTATTTTGTAATGAAAAGTCATATAAACTGATAAATATTTAAAATAAAATGTTGTAATAACTGTTCATATACATTAGAGGATGGATACCCGAACCGGGCCTGGTCCGGACAGATATTGATATTGTTGCCCCGTGTGCGCTGATGCGCTCATCTGTTGACATTTCCGAATGCCTTCCTACAGTTGCTTAATAAAAGCTTTCCACACAAACAAACATACACGTGTCAATAGTATGAGAAAAAACATATCGGACATAAATATCTAAATGCCTGTCGGGCTTGGGCCGGGTTCGGTTACTGCTCTGTCGGACGCGGCTCGGGCTCGGGCCAGGCTCGGGCTAGGCTTCTTAGTTAGTTTTAGGAAATACTGTATGCTTATTTTCTTTCTTCCATCACCTTCCGCTTCCTTTGTGTTGGCATTTTAAAGCTATAGTGCGTAGTTTCTGTCGCCCCCATGAGGAATTCTAAGTAATGACAACAAAACTGTCAGCACGTCCACATGATACAAGCCTTCTGTGATCACGCACAGCCTCCACCACCCATCCTCCACGCAATTGCTAGCAACCAAGGAGGACAGGAGGATTAAAAAAACATGATGAACTTTTCTGAGCTTCTGCGCGCGAAAGTCTCCAGAAGCCACAATCTTCTGAACATACCCATACTGAGAAATCCAGAGAGAGTTGTGTGGAGCTGAACGGACGTTAATGACGGACGTTCATTAATATGAAAAAGTTACGCACTACAGCTTAAACTCTGGCCAGACAGGTTGCTAGACTATCTGTCGAAACTTAGTTTTCTGTTGCACGACTAAAACAACTTTTGGACGTACATTCGTTTCACCAAAACAAGTTCCTTCCCAAGGCTATTTTGCAGAGGCTGTCATTGTGTCCGGCACTTAGCGCCGCCCAAGACGATTGTGATTGGTTTAAATAAATGCCAATAAACCAGAGCACATTTTTCTCCCATCCCGGGAATGATGTGTGGACTAGCCAGACCCTCCTCTGCAGCGCTGTGGAGGAAGGTCTGGCAACGCGAGACTAAAATTAATGTAATGTCCGCCCATTAGGTATGGATCTGTCTCCTGTCTCAGTCCATGCTGAGCTTACCACATTCTGACAGTGAGTGATGTCAATGTTCTTATCTCATTCTCAAAAAGTAAAGTAATAAGTCTATTTCTGATCCTTGTTTTTTGGGGGAACGGGATGATGGTGGAGGACTTGAAGCAGGCCGGTATGTGGAATGTCTCCATTGAGATGTTAAAGATGTCTGTGAACACCGGATACAGCTGATCAAATAAGCATATTTACCCCAATGTTGAACCATTCTTTAGATTCAACAGCATAAACTGATGAATAGACAATAGTGAGGCAGATAATAGACAAGAGTGGAGCACCCTAAAGCCTATGGTTTTGAAATTACATGTTAAACTGTGACATTAAAAGGTTTTTGTGCCCACATATTTTGGCCATGAAGTGTATCTCAATTTTCAAATTGAAATGATCTACAAGCTCATTGGCTGAGCCCCAAGAGAGGGCGGGTGTGGAAGGGAAAAGCTGAATAAATATTTCACTGGTGTTGTCAGTGATATACCATTTTGTGTCTCTTTCTGTTTGAACCACTTGTTTGCACAGAGATAGTGCTGTCAGCGAAACAGGAATGATCAGAGAGAGCAACATCAGTCACCGTGACCTTGTTCAGACCCTTGGAGATAATCAAGTCCGGAGTGTGACCCTTATTGTGTGTGGGCTCTGTCACATGCTGAGTCAGTCCATAGTTATCAAGAACACAACACAGTTCTTCAGTCACTCTGTCCGGGGGGTTGTCAACATGATATCTCCAACAATAACTACACAGTCAAAGTCAATACAGATTATAGATAGCAGTTCAGAAAAGTCATCAAAGTAGGTTAGACAGTATTTAAGTGGCCTGTAGATAATTCGGAACATGAATTTAGCTGAAGACCCACATATTCAAATGAAACAACATTTTCACAAGATAGGGTGAGAGAGAATGGATTTGGAGAGAATTATTATAAGTGATGGAGTTCGAGTTATTTAAAATCACTTTCAGAAGTTAATTTTGGCTGTAATTGAGTTAAGCGAGAAGGCGTTAGTCGCTGCGATAGCTTAGCGGGGCTTATTGACCCACGTTTGTATCTTTTAAATGACCTCACTAATAGTCCCAATGATACCGAAAGGTCTACACGTATATATAAGTTATGCACTCATAACGGATGGATTGAGTTGGGGTACACCAGAAGTTTATGTAAATAACACTTGCCTGCTGGCTTCTGCTCTCTGCTGTTGTTGCTGCTGCAGTAAGACGAGTGCTTTGGGACATCTACAAATTACAACACCGAAAAGAGATGCAACAAAAATATTTTTTAATTTAACTTATTTATAGACAAGTAATAATTGAGGTAAGTTTGGAGTCATTACCTTATTTAATCATTAAATTAATAAATATTTTTGTTGTAACTCTTTTCGGTGTAGTAATTTGTAGACGGCCCTAAGCACTCGTCTAACTGCAGGTAGAAGCAACAGAGAGCAGAAGAGAGCAGGCAAGTGTTCATAAACTTCTGGTGTACTTACAAACTTTCCAATCCATCATTTTATGAGAGCATAACCTATTTGTTCTAGTGTAGACCTTTGGTATCATTTCGGGCATTATTAGTGGGGTCATTTACGAGATACAAACGTGGGTCCATCAGCCCCTGCGCTAAGCTAATCAGCGGCTAACGCTACTCTACGCTAACTCGCCCAATGTTAGACCCAGGTGAAAAAAGCTTCTGGGGGGGTGTTTGGCTCGAGGTCATGGTGCAAAGGACCCTAGGGTAAATTACTCCTAACCATCACTTTAACGTTCCTCCGGCCCGCCAGCCTTTTTCTTTTAGAGGCTGTATAGGGCTCAGTTTGAAAGCTAGAATGAGGATATTGGTATCATGAAACTAAAAGATGTAAAGAAACCATTGAGATGCTAGCCGGTTGGGTAAGGGACTAGATAACGCTGCAAAGTTAGGCTCAATTTTGGCATGGGAAAAACTGGTATAGCCATTTTTAAAGGAGTCCCTTGACTTCTCGCTTTAAAATATCTGAATGAAAATGGGTTCAGTGGATAGCGACGAGTCTCCACTTTACAGACTTGTCTACTTTATGCTAATCCCATGCAGTTTCCCCCACGCAGTACAAATATGTTATTTTTGCCTATTCTAAAATGGTGTGTTTCTGCATACTAGGGTCCCTAAACAGTGTGGGAATTGCATAAATTGAGTATGATCGGACTCTTATGGATTGCAAAGATTAGATCGATTTTAACAAAGCGCGATGCAGAAACTCTGATTCATGCCTTGTGTCTTCTAGGCTAGAGTACTGAAATGCCCTGTTTTCCGGACTCCCTGCATGTTCGCTTAGAAGCCTGCAGCTCGTCCAAAATGTAGCAGCCAGGGTATTGACAAGGACCAGGAGATATGACCACATAACTCCTCATACCTTTTTCCGGCGCCCACCGCAAGCAGTCCCACCACCCCAACCAAGCTCCAGTATCCCTTACATTTTAAGACAGGTGTACAAGAAAGCTAAAATCACTACTTTAATGCAGAATGCTGAAAACATTTACAATTTATAACATTGCTTGTCTTTACATTTACATGTTATTTTCATTCCACACATTCTTTTCATTTCATATTGCTTTTCTTTTAAAGTTTTTCTTTTACTCTTTTAATGAGTTATTGTACAAATTTGTTGCAGACTTTGCATTCTTTAAGACTGTTTTGGAAGGAGTGTATTTGTGGGCTGGGCCAGAGTGGTTCATTTTACATGAGAGTAGAGCGCAGACAGTTCTGTTGTCTAACGTCATCCTATTCTCTGTAACAATCTTTCGTACCATGCTAAACACCCTTTCTGAACTTGCATTGCTATGGGGAATGCATAGTAAAGCCTTCAGAAGTTTTGGCAGCGCACCGTCTCTGTCGTAGCGTCCATCATCCGTCTCAGTTTTTTTTCTTCTTTTTTTTCCCCGCGTTGTCACCCATCATCTGACCTCACACACTAACCTTGCGACAACTGCCACCTATAGTACCTGTAGTAGGCTACTGGGGGCCCGGGGTATTATTATTTTTTAATAACGCAGGTTAAAATACGGGAGGATTACGGGAAAATACTAATACGGGAGGATGGCGGGAAAGAAGGGTAAAATGCGGGACTTTCCCGGACAAAACGGGATACTTGACAGGTATGTAACTCCTATCTTAACCTCACTCCACTGGCTACCCATACAGGCAAGAGCAGATTTGAAAATCCTCCTTTTAACATACAAATCGTTGAATGGCCTTGCACCCTCATATCTAGCTGAACTGATTAACCCCTGTACCCCCCACACGACCACTCCGCTCCCTGGGTACCAACCTTTTAGAAATTCCTTGGGTCAAAAAGATATCGGCAGGCAAGCATGCCTTTTCTTATCGAGCACCATACCTCTGGAATAACCTTCCGTTATATGTCAGAGAAGCTAGCTCCATCACCACTTTTAAATCAAAACTCCAAACATTATGGACCATTATTATGACTTCCTCTATCTTTTGTTTTTACCCTTGTACCACTTTTTATTTCACTTTTATGTACATATATACCCGCAATGATTTTAAATGTATTTTTTTGTATTTTTAATCCTAACTTTAACTGAATTCCCTGTTGTACAGTGTTTTGAGACCATGTCTTATGGTGATATTGCACTTTGAATAAAATTTAATTGAAAGTGTTAGGTAAGGTATTCATGTGTGATGATGTTAGTTTCCATAGTAGCCATTTCATTGTAGTTAGACCATTTTTTGACCTTTAAGATAATCACAGCCTCATGAAACTTTACAACCACAAACTAGAGACCTAGAGAGGATGTATATCCTTTCCTAGGTATATTGAAAATAAGGTGGTTTCTCTGCAGTTTCCAGAACAGAACATGGTAAGCATTGCTAAGCCTCTCACAATCACAAGGTAGCCAAGCCATAAAGCATACCCTGCTTTATCTTCTATACTTCAGACCTTATCTTGCTACAATCCCTCAATTTTTCCATCTGTGTGCATCCATGCCCCAGAAATGCTCGTAACTAACTGAGCTCTGGGGAGCTCATTCCCCGGGTTCTTATGTTTTTTTGCCCGGCAGTTTTCCTTGGATTAGGGTTGCACCTAAATCATGGTTGCAGCCTTCGCCGTGGTCCTGCTCTTCGCCCTACTATGCCCTGCTACACTCTGCTACGCCCTGCAGTGCTACTCTGTCCAGAACTCCTACCATACTACACCATCTCAAAAAATGAATCCCAATTTTAATTTCATGTGAGTCTTTATGAGGGTTATTTTTAGGTTTCATTTTCCAAAATACATTGTGAAAGACCTTTGGTTCCCACTTGATGAGTGAAGGCACTTTTGCTCAAGTTTTTTTAAGTCTTAACATACAAAAGAAGAGCACCTTAATGTCTATGCACAAATGTAAATTCTAACTATATTTCTGCAAGATTTGCACATACACTGGCCACCATCAGATATCTTCAACATTACAACAATACAGTGACATTAACCTTTAACCTTTCCTTTAACACTTTACTTTTCACACATGAAGCATCATTGAAATATCAAACCACAAAGACTAATTAGAGTTGAATGTGTCTTACCAGAATGAAAACATCCAGAGAGCTTAAATGTTAGCCAGCACTGAGAAAGCTGAGCTGCATGAAGTGGTGAACTCTTCACTAAACTAAATACATGCCGTGTGAGGATCTACTGCCATTACATATTTGTGAGTAAGTGCTGCTTCTATTTTAAAACAGGTCTGTATGTCCCTCTCTTTCATTTAAGAACCTATTTTGGTCAGCTCACTTTCTTGCTTTGTTGAAGTTTGAATTCAAGTAGTCAGATGGAAACATTTGCAGCTGTGGACTACATTACGTAATCTAAAGTGTTGATTTACTTAATCAGGAGCTTGAAGGATGTCTTCATAGTGAAGGAATCACAAAGATCCATCTGGATCACTCTTACTGTTCACATGCTAATACGTTTGTATTTATTCATTTGCCTATCCCTAGATTGATGAATCACAATGTTATTGTGTCACATTAAATGTAGTCTGGATCAAAGAAAGTACATTTCCACACGCTCTCTGTGTACTGCCGTTCTAAAAATCCCTTTGCTGCAGGAAACAACAACTTACTTCGAGCTAGCAAGCTACACTCTGAAAATGGCAAGCTTTTAATGAAATTTAGATTGTGCAACAAGGCAGGCCTGCTTGATTGTTGGTGGGGATTGCTGTTGCCATGTACACATGGAGATACACTGGTAAGAGCAAATAAGGTTCAACCATATATCCCGCTAAATAGCTCATGTTACTGTATTGTGTGAACAGTTGACTTCATTTGTATGTGCCGTTTTCTTTTGCGGGGGGGAAAATGTCCCACCAAAACGAGCTCCTTTCCGAGACGGAACTTAACAACGCACAAGACGATTGTTTTTTTTTCCTATCCCACAATGTATCTGTGGTTTAGCCAGACCTTACTTCACAGTGCTGTGGAGATTGGTCTAGCAATAAACATAATACCGTGACCACGATGCGTTACCGTCACATGGGGTACATGCTGAAATGACTGATGCTGTTCTTCGTGACAGGTCAGTTCCAATAAATGATGTAATGCGTGTTCCGGGTAGACTTCCTGCAAGAATGTTAAAACTAATCACTCACTACTATATAAGTAATTGATTAGTCTTTTTGTTACTCTTCCCAACAGTACTGTACATCACATCACATACTGTATGTACGTTTAAATCCTCTAAAATCAGTTCCTCATGAACAACAAAAGTATATCAAAATGACTCACATGATCATTACTGAAATGTTCTCTAATCCATTTGAACCTAACCACCTCTTGGTTAGGGTTAGAGAAAGATGGTGGTCATGAGGACTGATGTTACCATGATCAGGGAAAGGAATGCAAAATAATGGCTTCCGAATATGGTACCTAACCAGATTTCTGTAGTCTGCCTGTCTGCACTGTAATTGCACAAGAAAGAAAGCAACAAACGATTCATAGCGCATGTGACTCATTACTGTAAATAGCATTTATATTGTTAGTTTCCTTTTAATATCCACAGAGAGATTTTGACTGCTGTTTAAATACATACATTTGTATGAACATACAAACACTCAACATATTTTAATTGTATGAAATAAAGCTACAGTAGCTGTTTGTAAAGCACACTGGGGCAAATAAATAAGATGTATGCTGCAGGTAAGCTTTTTATTATTAGTTGGATATAACCAGCATGGTGGAGATGAAAACACAGTTGTTCCCCCCGGTTCATAATAAATGCATTAAAGGAACACGCCGACTTATTGGGACTTTAGCTTATCCACTGTATCCCCCAGAGTTAGATAAGTCCATACATACCCTTCTCATCTCTGTGTGTGTTGTAACTCTGTCTGACGCCCCCAGTACTAGCCTAGCTTAGCACAGATCCTGGAGGTAACCGGCTCCATCTAGCCTACTGCTCCCAATAAGTGACAAAATAACGCCAACATGCTCCTATTTCCATGTTGTGATTTGTATAGTCACATCATGTACATATAACAAGATCACATGAGACACAGCCGTCTTCTAACCGTATACAAACTGGGAACTATATTCTCAGAAAGGCGAAGCACTGCTACTGCTGCTACTTGGGCGGAGTGATTTGCTCGCAGCACCTGAAGCCCTGTGGTGAGGAGCAGAGAGTTTGCCTGGAGTTCGCTCAGAGTTAGAGTAATAGAGTCAACAATTACTAGATAGTAAAAGCATTGTGACCTTGTTATATGTACATGCTGTGACTATACAAATCACAACATGTAAATAGGAGCATGTTGGCGTTATTTTCTCACTCATTGGGAGTAGTAGGCTAGATGGAACCGGTTACCTCCAGGATCCGTGCTAGGCTTAGCTAGCGCTGGGATAGTCAGACAGAGTTACGACATGCACAGAGATGAGAAGGGTATGTATGGACTTATCTAACTCTGGAGGGTAAGGTGAATAAGTCCCAATAAGTCGGCGTGTTCCTTTAAAGCAGGGATCTTCAACAGGGGGTCCGGGACCCCTAGGGGGTCCTCAGAGTGAATGCAGGGGGGCCTCAAAATTATTGTTAATTTTTTTAAGTTTTTTCAAAAGTTGTAAAAGTCTTAACATGAATCCAACATATTATTAGCAAATATAAATCCCCACTGCTTACTGGCCTATAGCCAAGGTAGTCACTAAGGCCATCCACAGATTTGTGCCACATGTATGTTTAACATTAAAACATGATTTATAAAATCATACCAACAATTATTAATCTGAATAGCTTATTATATGCAAAAAAAGGTATGTATAAAGGATTTAGGCTGCCCTACACGTTATTGTAGCTATTTTAGTTAATATGCGACTTTATTTTATAAAATATATGTAGTAGGGGGTCCCTGCTCCATCTTTCTTTCAGTTAAAGTGTCCTTGGCTTAAAAAAACGTTGAAGAACCCTGCTTTAAAGTAAAGCTCCTGGGCTCCTAGGATTTATACCTTTATACAGGAGGAGACAAACTCAGACAATAATGTCAAACGCAGCAGTTCACTCCTTTACTCAGCCTGTGAAAACACTTGTATAATGTCTTTTGTCAAATTTTAGAAAGTAACTCTGATGGTGCCATAGTATGATGGCCGACCAGGGCCAATGGCCCAAAACACTAATGTGATGTCATCAGCTTGGGCTCGAGGATTCAATTCAATTTAATTCAATTTTATTTATAGCATCAAATCAAAACAAGGTTTATCTCTGACACTTTACAGATTGAGTAGGTCTAGACCACACTCTTTAATTTAGAAAGACCCAACAATTTCCCACGAGCAAGCATTTGGTGCGACAGAAACCTCGGACAGACCCAGGCTCTTTGTGGGCCACATCTGTCGCTGCCGGTTTGAACACAGACACTGATGTAGATATGCAGCTATAGAGAAATATGATTCATAATTATTATAGCAGTTGGAATGATGAACAGTGGCAGTTATAGTAACAATAAAGATAGTGGGTCAGTGTAACGCTTATCAGTTAAATTTTCTAAGCACAAACGGACATTTGGAAAACCAGAAAAATGGGTTCCAATATCCAATTTTTTTTTTTTTTTCCGCCTTGACAAATAAAAAAATTGGATCTTTAAACTGTTTTTCCAATTTTCTGTTTTTATTCAGAGGATCAGCAATTTCGAAAATTACAAAATTGCGTCTGGGCTCCAATTATTCAATACTGCAATGGTATTCTCTCCCTCGTTCCGCCTAGCTACGCCCCGCCCCCCCACTCAAAACCATCAGTTGCAAGCACCTCTGACCCCAAAGTCTATCAGCTTTTGTTTTTTTTGGTCCATATGCAGTTAATGACCTGCATATTCCACAACGTAAAGGAAGAGAATACCATTGCAGTATTAAATAATTTTGTAATTTTCTCAATTTCTGATCCTCTGAATAAAAAACAGAAAATTGGAAAAACAGTGTAAAGATCCAATTTTTTTATTTGTCAAGGTGGAAAAAAAATGAAAAATTTGATATTTGAACCCATTTTTCTGTTTTTCCAAATGTCCGTTTGTGCTTAGAAAATTGAACTGATAAGCATTACACGGACCGTAGTGGAACTATGAATAGAAATAATAGTTGTAGCAGTTCCGGGCGTAGCGGGGTGTTTCGGAGCGTAGTAGGGCACAGCAGGGTGTCGAACCACAGCAGCTGCAACCATGATTTAGGTGCCACCCCAATCCCCCCGACAGATGTGGGTATTTGCCAGCATGAGAGGGTAAAAACACAAGATGCTATTGATTGCATTATGGGAAAGTTAGGTTTCAGCATGTCTGGAGTTAGACCCATAAAAAAGTCAGGTTATCTCACCCTCTGTTGGTTCTTTTTTTAAGCTGTCCCTTGTGAGTCTTCCAACTTTATGTAAGTGAAATAAATAAAAATAAAAACTGGAGTGGCTCTTTTAAAATGGACAAGGCGGATCAGTTAGAAACACTTAAAAGCTTGGGGTTATTTATTTATCATTACATATTGCAGTCCGTTCAGGGAATTACTGATGAGTTCTACAAACACACTGGGCTTTGAACTGAGCTCAACTGAACGGAGATTCCACCAGCGATCTGTGTATGTTTGTACAACATTAACCTACATTGTCTTTCTAGTCCTACAGTTGAATAAAAAGTCTGAATCCCTGCAGTCCTTTACAAAATCAAGATTTTTTTTTGTGTGCTTCCATCATAAATAGTTTATAGGACTGCAGTGTTTAGTGGAAATGTCAGCTCTTTTAATTTTATATTTGAACATATGTTCTTTTCAGGAGGGTAAACTGCACAGTTAGAAACATGGCAGGCTCAGCATGATGCCTATTACGCCCAAACGACTTCTTTACTGTGGCTTGAGAATAAATGTGGGACAAATTATACCATCAAATGACACGTACCAATTACAAAGTTACAAAGTAAAAATCTGTTCACATAGTTATAATCCAATGCCAATGAGCTGGGTCCTATAATTGATGCCAGTTTGACTCAATCACAGATTGTTTTAATTGGTAGCATGTTTATGCTGTGTGTGTGTGTGTGTGTGTGTGTGTGTGTGTGTGTGTGTGTGTGTGTGTGTGTGTGTGTGTGTGTGTGTGGGGGGGGGTTTTCTGGTCTCGATAAATGCTGAGGTCATGGTGACACTCAGATACTTCCATGTCAGATGACTGAGGGAGTTAATTGGAGGGTAAGTGGGGGAAGGATAGGGGAGGGGAGGGCTGAAGGTGGGGTGTGGGGGTTATTTCCTGCAAAAAAACATGTATTTTGTATTTTGCAAAGGAACATTTGTAGGGTTGGACGCTGTAACAGTGAAACTTGTGAGAGACATACAGACAATTCAGCTGATGTTGTATTTCAGTTTAGCTGGAAAGCTTTTGCTGCCGTGAGCGACCACCGCGAGGCTCTGTCAGCCGACTAGGAGACCGTCCACGCCACAGAAAAATGCTTTAACCACTTGCTGTGCATTCAGATCGTAAACAGAACTGCATTGAGTTGAGGATTACTGTCATAGTTTATTAGATGCCAAAACAACACACAGCAGTTTATAATGAGACAAGATTTTACACTTTCATTCATTATATCCTTTATGGTGATCTTACCAGGAATGTGCGCTTACACGCCGATATAGTGCATTGCTGGGTGTGAAAGAGTTCAAATTTGTCTTAAATAACTGAATAAATGAGCCAGATATTAATCCTGGTGCCACTATCTTGTTATCTAAAGTTGTAAATGGTCAGCTAAATTAGCCTAACTAATTTAGTGTGATGATATTTGCAGCTAAAAAAGGCTAATGTTAGACATGCCCTAGTCTAATTTTGACTCATTGGCGCCAGTAAATACCAGACATCCACCATGCCATGCCACCAAGTAATGTAAGGTGTTTAACATAGCCTCATTTAAGCTGAACAACATTGGAGTGAACATAATGTTTGCAAGGCCAGCAGAAAACCTACTGCCATTAAGTGTACTATATGAAGATTTGCATGCTTTTATATGGCAACCTAAGAGATAGAAATGTCTAAAGTACATTTGGCCAATTATCATTTTCTGTTACGGCATTACAAAACTGGAATTTATTGCCCACAACAATCAAAGATGTACATACATATTCCACCTTCACAAAATACCTTAAAACATGGCAGTCTGATAACTATTACTGTACACATTAATCTGTCCGATGTGATGTGTGTTTGATGTGACGTAATGATTGTTGCTGTCTTGTATGTGCTTTCAATGTGGCCTCTTGAGACGCTTCTCCTTTCTTTTGTCTCCTTCATATTGTATTAACGGCATGGACTGATTTAATGCCATTGCCACTACCTGTGCTTGTCTGTTTCTGTGCCACTTTTTTGTATGTTTTAACCTTTTTTGTTTAGGCCTGCTGTTATTATAGATGTAATGTAACTCATTTTAATATGTTAACCATTGTATTTTAGGATGCCTATTGTCAGCTGGCCGGGGACTACAGCTGGAAATTTGCCGTTGAGGCTAAAGCTGCTCCTTTTACTGTATAGTTCATTAAGGGAGACTGTCCACGACATTATAAACTAATAAACTAAACTAAATAAACTAAACTAAACTAAACTATCAAAAGAAAATAAAGATTGTCAGGGCAGTTTGACTTGAAGTCATATTGAGAAACAGAATAATAGAAAAAGTTACAGGGAAACTTTCTGTTCAGGATTCATACTATCTCCAATCTGCATTAGTGTTCGTAATTGGTTGTATTACACTGTAAGGTGTTATTTTGTCTACATGCACACACTCTACATTAACAATTAGTCCAAAACTACACGTGAGCTTGACTACGTTCTGAGGCGATCTACAGAAAATGTCTTTCACAACCGTGAGCTTCAGGTCGGAATACACGAGGCCCTTCAAGTTGGCACTGATGAAACACATGCATGCTATAATATACAGAATTTCCTATACGAATATTACAGTATATTATACACATTATATCTGTAATTAATTGATCATCGTCAAAACTGATAATATTGATGAGGTTGAAAATGGGTGGAGGGATGATTTCACTTAGTTCTTACACTGAAAATGATTTTAATCTGATGAGTGTTAGAGGTGTTTTTACTGCTGGATCCCCAGTATTATCTTTCACAAAGTGACATGTTAGTAATCTCTGTGGTCGTAAAGTACTAAAGTAGTCTTGGTCGTACAGTAAATGCCAGGCTGGGTGTGTTTGTGGCCAGGTCAGGTCTGAGCTGGTAGCTTGGGTATGCCAGTGGGCCTGACAGGCCTCCTCCAGGCTCTCTCTAATAGGTGCTAATTGCATTCCATCCTCGCTGGTCAGTAGCCAGAGGGAATGTGGCTGTTATTACGGTGGAGTCCTGGAGCCACGGGCCATCAGCACATTCTTCTGGACTCAGTCAAAACACGCCTCCTGCAACCACAAAGGTGTGAGGCAGGCTGCTAGGAGAGCAGCCCCTAGGCAACGCTTTCTGATCAGTGTACAAGTGGAGGTGCATGTGTGGGTTCAGGAAGATGTGAAATGTAAATGGACTGCATTTATATAGCGCTTTTCTAGTCTTGAGTCTCAAAGCGCTTCACTTTGAAAAGGCAATCATCTCAGATCTAACGTTAAAGACTGTCAAAATATGTAAAGACTGGGGTCTAGCAGGGTCACACATTGCAAGAATACAACTAGATTCATTTTGAAAAAATTTAACCAAGCTAGCTAGCTACCGCTAGCGTTAGCTGGTAACTTAAGGGAAAGTTTGCAGATTTTCTGTCGTATGGCACATGCAGATGAACGATGGCAGTACCTGCAGGTCCGCGTTTATCCTCCGGTAAAACTCCCGTTGGATTACGCGCTTCAGAAGGGTTGAAAATCAACAACTTTCCCTCTTTAGCTAGGGTGACCAGCAACTTAAAATCGGGACGGGACGGTCCCGATTTTCAATTCAATTCAATTTTATTTATAGTATCAAATCATAACATAAGTTATCTCGAGACACTTTACAGATAGAGTAGGTCTAGACCACACTCTATAATTTACAAAGATTTTAAGTCCCGACAAAAGCCTGTCGGGACGCTAAAATGTCCCGGTTTACACCAACCACTATGAAATTGTCCCGGTTAAATGGTTAAAATGCTGACAGCTAAACGGTGTAAAAGTGTGACTGTATTGTAGAGGATTCCAACAGCGGGACGTACAACAGTCTGCTGCTAAAGCTATGAGCTAAAAGACACAAAATAGCTAGCACTTGGTCACTGGTCACTGCTGTTGTCGGAAAAACAACACAGACGTGAATAAAGGTTGCATTTACTTAAAACTGGTAAAACCCGTGGTGCATTCACAGTTATTGTAAAATACCCTTTTCTCATCTGTTTTTGTCGTTTAACAGCAATTTACTGGTGAAAGAAGTTACTGTTAAAAGTGATTGTTATTACATTTTTAATAAATCATTTAAATTCCCCCCTTTTTTGTGGTGATCCGCTGACTGATAACAGAGTTTAGGGAAACCTTTCTGCAGCTCGTGCGCGGGGAGGGGGGAGGGGAGAACGCTATATATGCGTGTGCCTGAGCAGTGATTGACAGGCAGATAGACCCCCCCTGTGGCCCTGATTGGAGAAAATCAACCGGGAGTGGTGGAATTTTGCCAATGGCACTACAGGCTGTAGGTGGTGCCAGAGGAGCTGGATTTTTTTTATATTACATAATTCATGTAGTTCTACTGGAACATAGGGTCAGTTTCAGCAAATATGACAGGAAGTTAGTTTTATAAGACTTACCTACTGCATCTTTAATTCATAATTCATGTACGCTTATGTTACCATAACTTTAGTTCAAGCCTGTGGCAGCAGTTCCAAATAATTCGTTTAGTGCCATGCAATGAAAAATACATTTTCACAAGTTCAGTGGGTGCATTTTCCAAAAGAATGCTTTAATTCTGAAAAATAAAGTTGGTCCCCCACGAAACTCACACAATGTCTTTTAATATTATTTCTTAGATATGCAGGCTATATACCAAGAAAATTTATGAATATTAAGTGAGATACCCCATTATGTTGTGAGCAGTAGGCCTACATGTGCTGTTGGCAAAATTGGGCCTAATCTGTCTGTGTCTATGTCTGGCACATGTTCACGTTAAAAAGCGTGTGCGTGCATGAGCACTATGGTCACGCGCAAAGTGTCCTGGTTTTAGTTCCGGGAAATCTGGTCACCCTATCTTTAGCGCCATAGAAACCATAAACAACACCGGCTCTAGCCATTTGCTGCTTCCTGTTTGGTGCTGGAGGGAGCGTACCCATTTGTTGTTGACAATGTCTACGTGATTTAACTTGGTTTTGTCAGAACGTCAACACGGGAATAAGACAGACTTTATGACCACCCCACACCAAAAGATTGAGATGACGGGAGCGCGGCCAACTCTAGCAAGACTATCGTGATTTTATTCCGATATCGGAAATTAGGCTGCGACAGTGGAATCGCTTGAAAAGTTGTTTGGTGTAAGGTCGGCATTAGTCTTAAATTGCTTTTGAGAAACAAAAGTGCAGTGCCCGTTCAAAAGTGCCTGTTGGAAACGGACCAAATGCTCGGCCTCTGGTATTACTGCCTTGCAGCTTTCTCTAGAACCATTGTATCCTGAAATAACTTACAAAAGGCCTTAAGAATAACTCAGCTGTTGTCCTGGAATTAGTGCTCGTTGACTTCAGAGCTTGACTATATTCTGCGCTCAGAAACACACATGGTAAAATACATGGTGGTTGTACTAATTCAAAATAGTCGTCGGTAGCCCGCTGCAGACAGCTTGCGCCTGACTTCAGTCGCCTCCTTGTTTACATCCGTACGTCAGTGTGCTTCCTGTGTGACGTCTTTTGTGCATGCAGTTCAGTTTTGTTGTATTCACATCATTTATATTGAACGTGTCACATTTCCTTCCTTTACCAATTCGATTAATTCGATTAATATGTTTATGGCACGTTTCGAAAAAACATAAGAAGGGCATTTCATACTAAAAAGGGTGGAATTTTGGAAGATAAACTTGATTTTTCTAACTCCGATTAGCTTCAGCTGAACTTTTGAATGTGTACACAAAATGAGGACTGTGGATTTGAACAGGAGAAACTTATTTTTCTGATGGTTTTGGAAGAAACTGACAAATGATAATAGGGTGCTTTGTCGTCTCAGTTGAGTTACCTGAAAGTAGGGGGCTTTGAGCCCGGTACAGGGCACCACGACCTGCCGGTCGTTTCTGCGGGCGGCAGTTGGTGGTAGAGTTACCCGAGAATGGTGGGCTTTTTGCTGGGTACAGGGCACCGGTTGTTTCTGTTAGATTACGGTTAAGTTTAGGCGACAAAATATAAGCGTTAAGCAGCAATGACAGTTAAGTTTAGGCACCAAAACGACGAAAAACATTGAAGTTTGGATTAAAACACTCCCAAGGGACACACGTTTCCTGGGTGAAGGTCCTTTGTTTTCCCTGGGTAATGAGTACCGCTCCCTGGCTTGTAAGCGCTGTGTTTTATGTCCCAGCCATCCACCCCGACCTCCTCCCTATGCAGCCCACAACGTTCTACTATAGCAGCTATGCAAAAAAACGTGGAATGTTCACGATTTACAGTGATTAACATTTCGTAGCTATATGTACATATGGCTAATAAGAACAGCCTTCCTCAGTGAATAGAGCTGCTCATTTGCAGAGTCTAGTTGGATCTGACACCACAGGTTACTCTCCTCCCATATATAAGGTCCGTGTACTTTTTCGTTCATTCGATTTTCATTTCATAAACAGGTATTAAAAAACAAAAAACGAATGGTTATTTGATTTTCGTTTTAAAATACGACATTTGAAATTGAAATACAATGCGTTTTTTCTTTTTCATGGTCGAAATGGGATGGGAGAAATTTTAAATATGCTGTGATTTTCATTTTCTATTTTATATAACAAAAATAAAATCACTCGAAAACAGAAACGAAAAAAGGCTTGTTTTTTTATATTCAGAGACCGGATGTTGTTATTTCCAAGGCAACAGCGCCAGCCTAGCCTACCAGTGTTCAGCCCAGGCCAAAATTACTTTGGAAACCTAGCTATACTCTTGATAATGCTTGGGGGGAATTTTATTTCATAATGTCACATGTATTTATTCCCCTCTCTCCCTGCCTCCCTCTGAATCTCTGTCTCTACCCGCCGCAGACAACTTCGCCCGAAGAGAGTCGAACCAGCTGAGGAAACAGACTTTCGGTTCACGGCTGTAACGTTACCGTTACGCCACCGTTAACAATCCCAGCAAACTTTCTGTTGCTGCCGTTAAGCTTGCTGATATGGCAGAGAGTCACCGGGGGTTCGGGATCAGATCATGGGGATCAGACCTCCGGTGCTGGGTCTAATATTGTAATATTAGCTGCTGCTGCAGCTAGCTAGCAGGTAGCCACCAGCCCTGTGACCTCGGTCCTCGCGGTTCGCTCCCCGGGACTGACTCTGCAGAGCTGGCGTTACCCGCTCTATGATCAATGAGCAATGATCAAGGATTACCAAATTTCTCTCTCATAACCACTGAAAACTGTCAAAAATCTAATCCAGAGTACAATTATTATGGACGTTAGCTGACATTAAGGGTTTCTGCTTCATTAAGGGAAATTGTAAGGAAAAAGCTTAACGTGGTTAACCATTAAGCTTTTTCACGTTAAGCGAAATCACTGTTTATAAACAGTGATCAAAAAATCTAACCCAAAGTCGTTATGGACGTTATCTGACTGATAACTGACTGATATTTGATTGATCATTGTTTAGGTACATTAAAGTTAAGCTTTTTCACGTTAAGCGTTTTAGAATGTCCCTGCTGCAGCTGAGGGAATCTGTAGCCTATAACTTCCGTTTTTTGCCCCCCTTTACATAAATATACATATGGCTATGAAATAGATCATGAAATACAGGCTTTAGTCATAATAGTTCAATAGCCTAAATACAGTACATGTATGTTTTACTATGTATTTCGAGGGACTTTTATTTATTCCATCTATTTATATGCACGTTATATTTAAAGGAAGTTTGGTTATCTCACAGACTCAGACTAAAAGCAGCAGCAAGCCTGCCTGACATCAGTGCATCATAGCATATCACTATCTGCAAATAAAATAAAATATGAATAAATCACGAGCGCGGCAGATTCCCAGCTCAGCTAGAGCGGGTAACGCAGCTCTGCAGACGGACCAGAGTCAGTCAGCACTGGGGGGCGAACCGTGGGGACCGAGGTCACAGGGCTGGTGGCTAGCTGCTAGCTAGCTGCAACAGCAGCTAATATTAGAATAGACCCAGCACCGTAGGTCTGATCCCCATGATCTGATCCCAAACCGCCGGTGACTCTCTGCCAGATCAGCAACAGAAAGTTTGCTGGGATTGTTAACGGTGGCGTAACGGTAACGTTACAGCCGTGAACTGAAAGTCTGTTTCCTCAGCTGGTTCGATTGGGGCGAAGTTGTCTGCGGCGGGTAGAGACAGAGAGTCAGAGGGAGGCAGGGAGAGAGGGGAATAAATACATGTGGCATTATGAAATAAAATCCCCCCCCAAGCATTATCAAGAGCACAGGTTTCCAAAGTAATTTTAGCCTGGGCTAAAAGCAACACTGGTAGGCTATGCTGGCGCTGTTGCCTTGGAAATGACAACATCCGGTCTCTGAATATGAAAAAACAAACCTTTTTTCATTTCTATTTCCGAGTGATTTTATTTTTGTTATATGAAATAGAAAATGAAAATCACAGCATATTTTTAATTTCTCCCATCCCCTTTTGACCATGAAAAGGAAAAAAATGCCTTGTATTTCGATTTCAATTGTTGTATTTTAAAACGAAAATCAAATAACCATTCGTTTTTTGTTTTTTAAGTCTGTTTATGAAATGAAAATCGAATGAACGAAAAAGTACACGGACCATATAACCACCTGTTAGCATGTTTTAGATTTTGATTTCAAAATGGAAATAAGAAAATACAGTCATTCATTCATTCATTCATTCATTCATTATTGATTTCAAGTTATTCATTTATATTTGATTTCTCAGTCTCAGGACTGGTTCCAGTGAATCGCAGAGCAAGAGTAAACAGTATGAAAACAGAGAGAGGAGAGGCATAGAAAGGAAGGATTTGGTGGAAAAACAGAGATCAGTCTTGTTAGTCTGTCTCGGGTTCTGTTAGCTTTTCCATTGGCTGGCCCACCAGTCATTGTGTGAGAGCCTGCTGAAGACTGGAACACTGCCAGCTGAAGACAGCGGAGGACACACTATATTAAAGTAAAACACCAGCTCCCACACAGTATGGACGGTCCTGTGAAATGTTAATACGGTGTTAGTACTGCTCTCCCACCTGAGTAGTCATTTCACAACTCTATAGTCAGTGGGATACTCAGAGGGCCTTTCACTGTGTGTGTGTGTGTGTGTGTGTGTGTGTGTGTGTGTGTGTGTGTGTGTGTGTGTGTGTGTGTGTGTGTGTGTGTGTGTGTGTGTGTGTGTGTGTGTGTTTGTGTGAGTGCGCGTGTGTGTGTATGATGAAGTTATATTAGAGTATAGAAGAGTTTAGATGAACCCGGATCCGGAGTCCCCCTGTCAAAACACTGAAGGGAAGTGGACTATGTTGGTGCCTCTTTCTCTCTCTCTCTCTCTCTCTCTCTCTCTCTCTCTCTCTCTCTCTCCGAAAAACTCATTGTGAGGTGACCATAGAGGAAGAAAATTAACTCTCTTATCCTTCCTGCCTCTCCTCAGCTGATTTGTCTGCTTCCCAGTATTGTTTGCTGCAGTACAGCAGATGAGCAACACACACACACACACACACACACACACACACACACACACACTGAACACAAGAGCAGTGGTCATAGTTTATTTAAAGGGCTGGTTATTTAGTGGAACTGACGCTGAGGACTGATGTTAGACTGCCCTTGTGTCACATCCTGTTTGCCTGCCAGGGGCTGGTGGACTCTGCTATTAAGGATATGTATAATAATATGGACACTTGTAATAAGTAGCAGGCTTTGACATTAGGCATGGCCTAGTCTCACATTGCCAGAACTTCCTCCACAGCGCTGGCTAGTCCACACAACTTTCCGGGATGGAAGAAAAACGTGCTCTGGTTTATTGGCATTTCTTAAAACCAATCACAATCGTCTTGTGCAGCGCTAGGCGCCGGACGCAGGTACGGTGCCTATGCAAAACAGCCTCGGGAAGGAACATGTGCACGTAGGGAGGCAAGCTGTGGATTTAAATAAGCTGTCGAGTGTGATGAGAATGTTACTCCAAAAAAGATCAATATAATTTGATTGTCAGTTCTAGCAAAGAGGATGGTTGAAAACGAGGGACATCCAGCAGAACCTCCAGCGGCATCCTAACAATCCAAGTAAATGAAACGTTGTCGATATAGACTAGGCATAGCCTGATTGCCCATGGCCACCAAATATCCCCTGTAAGTGGCCCCCTGTGGCCATCAAGTTTTATCAGGTCTCTCTTGAGAATTTAACAGGAGGACGTAGCGGCTCATTTAGCTCAATGGCGCTATTGGGAACGCCGCTGTTGTTACTATGTTGTTTCCTTGAAAATCACGAGGGTGCAGTCCATAATCCATTTATGAGTGGTGATGTGCAGCCAAACTCATCCATTTTGTTAGCCATAGACCGTACGTTGGCGAGGAAAATACTGCATATGTGACACCTGATAAGGAGTTGGCTTTAGCCTAACGCTAGCCGGGTTGGTAGCCCTTGCCAGTGTCGTAGTACTCGGTCTTGTCACGGAATCGACCACATTTTCACTCAGTGTTCTCTCGATCTCAGAAAAAGACGACAAGGGATGCTATTTCAAGACCGCAACTGCTAGGATATCATTTAATTGCCTGTGGGTTCACTGATTTATTTGCATTTTTACATCGAGGCTAATGTCAGCTCCAACAAAACAGCTACACACTGCCGTGTGGAGACTACTATGAAAAAAAACATATATAGGCTGCTCTGCCTGGCCATAAGCACACAGCACATCATTTTATTTTGAGTTTGAATACACAGTTTCAGACAAATTTCAAATTTTTAGCTTTAAAACAAACTAGTCCTTGTGTGTGTTGAGT
This sequence comes from Perca fluviatilis, assembly GCF_010015445.1. NCBI lineage: Eukaryota > Metazoa > Chordata > Actinopteri > Perciformes > Percidae > Perca > Perca fluviatilis. Next base: position 354,870 of record NC_053129.1, on the reverse strand, counting down.
GTCGTGAGCTCATCTCTCTCTGACTCGCTCATGATTCAATCTTTCCCACACTGGGTGTTACAGAAATACCCATCAACGCCCTTTCCGTGGAAGTTTAATCACGTTAAAGTTGATTTTGTTTTTTTGTTTTGATTGTTAACTAAAGATAATACAGAAAAGACAGATACAAGTGAAGGGAGGGAGGGAGGGAGGGTGGGGATGATGCAGATGCATTGGTGGTGGGGGATGGGGCGAGTCAAGATATACTGTGAACTAACAGACTTTGAAAAGAATATGCTGTATGTTTACAAAGAACTTGTCTTTTCAATTTAAAAGAGATAATTCGTTGTTTTTATTCTGTCAATGTCTTTTAATTCATTAAGGTGTCATAGCACGGAAGGCTGTGTTAAGTTGCGTTAAATTGCCTTATTCTGTGTTGTTTTTATAAGTTTACATTCGGTCCACTGGCCCATGGAGCCAGTGTTATGTAAAAATGATTAGCCCCTATCTCTGGGTAGACATTCAAACCATGTTTGAGACATGACACAGCTGTGTTGCGGTCATGATGATGCAGTCAAACCTTTTTTTTTTTCGCTGGGAACTGGAACTGTGGTCCCACCCATGTGCACTGATTTGGCTTCAGGAAATAACAGGCCATGCTGTCTAACCTTTATAGCACTGTTCAAGGCGAGCATTCACATCAGCCCTTCTACTGTGGCTCTCTGATGATATACTGTGCAGTGCAGTTCAAGATGTATGTTCACAATTTAACATTTATTTGTCTGAACAACTTTTTGCGGGATGCCATTCAGCCTCCTCATATTGCGCCGCTATCTTTTTTTATACAGGAAATCTTGTTACAAAGTCAGCATAGAGTACACTGGATATAAACACGCAAAAGCATTTCACCTTCCTAGTGCCTACCGCATAAGGAATTCTGCCATCATTAAAGAAAAATGTTGAGGTCCCCCATCCATCTGATGGGAACATTACCTTTTCATACATTTCCAACAACGTTGGCGTTGTTTATGTACTGTATATATGATTCTTTTTTTAATTTTTGTGTTGAGAACACTTTTAACAGTGCCCCAGCAGAAAGTGGTGAGGATAGGAGGGGGAAAGCTTGCATGTATCAGTCTCCTCAGGAAATGCATTCTCTGCTGAGCCCTCTTGGTCAGATTGGTGGTATTCAGGGGTCAAGAGAGCTCACTGGTGATGTTCTAACACACCCATGACATTGGTACTACTGACCTTCTCCACTGGAACAGCGGATCAGGAGGGAGTGGGGAGTGGTCAGACTGAACTACTGGGGAGTGGTCAGACTGAACTACTGAGGGTCTGAAAAGTGAAGCCAATGCCAGTGCCTTAAACCTGCATTCTATCTCATTTCCAGAAGGGGGCGACTCCACTGGTTGCAAAAAGAAGTCAGTTTCTATAGAAGTCTATGGGAAAACTTCTCATAGATTGGATTTAATACCTCAGTAAACTTTTTCACAATGTGTTTATGGTCTCAATCACTACTTTCAAGTCTTCTTCAATGCAGCATGATGGTCGCTATACACCGACCTGTCAATCAACGTTAATTTAAACATTTCGGTGGCCTAACAATGTCATGTTCAGCATTCTGTCAACCAAGCTAGCAATCTAGTGTTAGCTGGAAAACTTAAAGGAAAGTCTGCCGATGTTCTGTACTGCCGTACATGCAGATGAATGGCGCGGGTCCAAGTTCATCTGCCGTTGAAACAACGCTGGATGCAACTTTCCCTCTTTAGCGTTTAGCTTAGCGCAGTGCCATTGCAACCTTAAACAATACTGGTTTGGCCACGTCATCCTCCCCAGCTCCTAGCCTCGTGAGACCGTCCTGATCTCGCGAGGAGGGTCTGGCTAGTCCACACAGCATTGCGGGATGGGAGAAAAACCTGTTCTGGTTTATTGGCATTTCTTTAAACCAATCAACAATCAACATGGGCGGCGCTAAGCACCGCACAGAGCCACGGTCCCACTGCAAAACAGCCTTGGTAAGGAACTTGTTTTGGTTGAAAGGGTGTACGTTCAAAAGTTGTTTTAGTCATGTGAGAAAAAAACTTAGATTGGACAGATCGTCTAGCTAGTTGTCTGGATTTTAAAATTCCAACACAAAGAAAGCGGAAGGAAAATGGAAACGGAAAACAGGTGCAGCCGGCGGAATTTCCGGCACCACCGGAGCAATCCCGGGAAGTGGAATGTCGTGGAAATATACCAGCTCATAAATAACCGCTCAAAGCACTTCATGATAACATGAGTCATTTTAGCAGGTTGAGAAGAGAAAAACAGATATATGATCAGAGTGGCCGACTAGGTGTTCTCCCCTCTGGTTGGACAGTCAACATGTTTTTGAAATAAGGTACAGACTGTGCTACCTATTGTTGTGTGTGTGGTTGAAATCCCCCAGCAATAACAAGAGAACTGTCAGGATGGGCTGTCTTGAGCTCACTGATGGCACTGTGGAGCTCCCCTAGCACTGGGAGGGAGACACACATCCACCACTACAGCCGCAGGAATTACCTTGGCAGGAATGGCCGACATCTCACAATTAAAAACTCCACTGCTGCGAACAATGCAACTACCAAAGCTTTAGTACACCAGGTTCTATTGATGTAGACACACAGTCCTCCTTCACGGGTCTTACATAACATTTCTGTCCCCACAGAAGGATGTAAGATTGTCCAGCTGGATAGATGTGTCCCGACGCAGCAGTCTCTCATTTCTCTGTGTGTTTACTTGCAAACAGGTCGTCCAGTTTGTTTTTCCAGAGATTGGACACTGGACAGTAGATTCAAGGGGATAGTCAGCCTGGTGAAGCCTTAAGCTTTCAGCCCTCGTGCTGCGCGCCGCTTTCTGTGCTTCCTTCCTTGGGTGGCTGCAGCAGGTAATGGTAAGGTGGGAGGAGGGCGCCTCTGCTGCAGTTTGGCTGTGAAGAACAGTCTCTGCTGTTGTTCTTCTTCTCTACATCTCCGTACCTGCTGTTTCAGTGGGAGGGGGGGCAGCAGCATGGAGCCAGAGCTCATTGGCGACTGCACTGTTATCCACGTCAAAGCGAAAGGATTCACCTTACCGTTATTGTTGTCGTGTCAGAGGCCCCTCTGAAAGCTGCTGGGAAGGAGATAACAAAGATCTCAGGCGGGGCCAGATGGCTCTCTCCATCAACAAACAATCTCTGATCTTCGTTGAGCGTGGCTGTTTGAGCAGATGCGTCAAGTCAAATAAATAGAAGGGAGAGTCCATTAAATCCAGATCTTCCCTGTGAGTGAGAGAGCAGCAAGCAGATGCCAAACTGCAAAATGTGAAACATGTTTTTTGTAACGCGTGAATGGTTTTAACATCAGAAGTACGTAACTCAAGTACTATACCAAAGTACGTTTTTGTAGTAGCTTGGTGTTCCCTTTTTCCAACTGCACATTTTACAACACTATTTCAGAGGGAACTAATAAGGGATGAATCAGTTTTATTTAGTATTTAGTTTTATTTAGTATAATTTTTAGTTTTTTTATGATACATTTTAAGTGATTGCTAAGATCTGGGAACACAGTGAAGTCTGACAAGTGTAGAAACATGGTCATTAACCGTTTATCCAGATTGCACACCTATAATAAGTACAGTGGGTCAAAGTAGAAGCAGGAAGTGGATCTGTGAACTGATGGATGTTTTCCACCTTTGTTTTCGCCTGCAAATAAGTCTTTCTGACCAAGAAGTTTATGTCCAAACCTGCTTGTGTTTCTTGAGCTGTCAGACCTTTTTTTGTGAGTTCCAGATCTTTGCATTTTATGACAATATGATCCAAGTCGTAATAAAAGAATTATCCATTAAGAATCGAGATAACTGTGTTCAGTGGGAGTAGATGTATCATTTCCCATGTGTGTTCATAACATAAATACTGTAAATTAGGAAACAAGTTCAACAAGGTTCACCCTTGACCTTAGAAACAGCAGTTTGACTAAAACACGTATCATAAGGTCCACTTACTTGCATATCCTGAAGCTTTCAGCCATATCTCATGGCTTTCATCAGTGGATGAAGTTTGCTCAGTTGTTCTGGAGATTTTTGTCATCATGTGATCTAAGTATGGAACATGGTTCACATGATAACCGGTGGTTGTATGAGGAGGACAGATGGTCTTTGTTTAATGAGGCTCTCAGGTGGCAGCCCGGTCTCATGGAAGTTCGTGTGAATGTGACGTTATTTGAATCTATTGATACGTGTTCACGGAGACGTTTTTGTCATTTTTTACGTGGTGGACAACACGAAAATGTGAAGTAATGTATTTCAATGGGAAGCATATTCCGTGGCCACAGAACAAAATTGTAGGGAGTAATATAAAAAGCCGAAAATCCGCGTAGGGAGGTTGGTCGGGGTGGTGGACGGGTCAAACAACAGGACTTTCACCCGGGTGAGCGGGGATCGCGTCCAGTTTGCGGCGCTTTGTTTCCCGGGGATGGCGTCCCTGTCTGTGGCGTTTTGTCCCGCGTGTTACTGTGGCGCGTCTCCCGGCGTTTAAGGCGCCCTTTCCCCGGCGTGTATACGCCTTTCCCCGGCGTGTAAGCCCTTTCCCGGCGCGTAAAAGCCTCTTTCCCCGGCGTTTAAGGCCCTTTCTCCAGCGTTTAAGGCGCTTTCCCCGGCATTTAAGGCGCCCTTTCTCCGGCGTTTAAGGCGCCTTTTCCCTGGCGTTTAAGGCGCCCTTTCCCCGGCATTTAAGGCACCCTTTCTCCGGCGTTTAAGGCGCCCTTTCCCCGTAAGTTTTTTCCTAAACCCAACCTCCGCCATCCCGTTATTGGACTTTGACAGCTCGTTCTATGAAAAGTAACATTAGTATCAATAGGGCTGGTTACCGAATTTGATACTTTTTGGGCACTGACTGGATTGCCTACTTAGTATCGAAAAATGTCTCATCATTCAATACCTAAGGAGTGAGTCTCATGAACGTCAGTAAGCCAGTAAGCATGCAGCATGCTTCTACCAAGATCTAATAATGCTGCTCATTGGCTGTCCTACATTACACAGGCAGGAAAAACACAATGTTACTCACAGACGTAGTAGGAGCTGAAAAATAAAATGTTATGCCCTAATGTGTAATGTTGTAATTTCATTTTGGGAAATGAATTTTACAAAATTGATGTCTATCAGGCCGGTATGGCCATTTTTTTGAATGATACCCAGCCCTAACTATAAATATGTAACATATGAATTGATAGATTAGACTCTTGTCTTTTTGGTCATTTGGGTAATTTCCACATCCTGTTAAGAAAATATGCAACTGAAACTTTCAGCAATGTAATAAATCCTTAAATTTAAATTTTATTTATAGTATCAATTCATAACAAGAGTTTTCCCAAGACACTTTACAGAGTAGTTCTAGACCATCTATCTATAAATTACAGGAACGTCTGTCTGTGTGCCTGTTTGCCTGTTATCCGCATATCTCTCGAACCGTTTGATGGATTTCAGACACATGCAAAGCACAACCAGCTACAGACAACAAGTGGCAGACAGAGCGTGATGCCACTTATAGGCAGGCTATCTATCTAATGAAGCAAAACGTATCTGTATGTATGTATGGGGGGAGGTATCCTGCACATCACATCACAGACGCCACATACAGAACGCTTTAAAACAGCGGGGATAAGGGGTGGTATTACAGCCTTTAACTCTTTTCCTGCCATTGTATTAAGTTGCTGTGATCTTGCAGAACATAACGTAATCTCAGAGATTATTCCTCCACAGCGCTGTGCAATGCGAGAAAATCTCAGAGTTTAACCGGGCACACACATCAGTTTTCATCATACTCACCCTGGGTCGGGTTAATTAAGTCTACTGCTAATTTACAACACTAATAGCATTACCTTTGCAGAAATACCCCCTGCGAATCAAATCCATACCTCACCGTTAACCGTCAAGCCACTAAACCTGTACGGAAATGAACACCTCTGCTGAAGTGTTAAATTCGTTAACAATCATACGACACAACGTCTCTCTCTCTGTCTCTCTCTCTCTCTCTCTCTCTCTCTCTCTCTCTCTGCGCGCACACACAAACAGTCCGGTTCTGGTGGTTGATTAACGCAGATATGTGCTGATTAGCTCTCATAACGGGGCGGATGGATAGAGCGCTGCCATGATGCTAATGTCTGATTACTCCACATTGTCATTGTAATATTTTGTGATTACATTCTGAATCTGCCCCGTTCTCTGTCAGGTAAATACAGTAGTGCAATGTCTTCCTCGGATGTAGATGTAGTGGAGTTGCATATTAAGTGGTTTGGGGTCGTTCTGTAAGTAATTTTGGGGTACAATTTGGTTTTGAAGAATTCTACAAGCAGCAATACCACAGGCCAAGCAATCGGCCCGTTCCAAACAGGCACATTTTCAACAGACACTGCACTAGTACTCTATAATTTACAAAGACCCAACAATTTCCCACAAGCAAGCATTTTGTGCAACAGTGGCGAGGAAAAACTTCCTTTTAGGCAGAAACCTCGGACAGACCCATGCAGGCTCTTTGTGAGCGGCATCTGTCACTGCCGGTTTGGGCACAGACACTGATATAGATATACAGATATAGACAAATATGATTCATAATAATTATAGCTGTTGGAATGATAAACAGTGGCAGTTATAGTAACAAAGATAGTACAACTATGACTAGAAATAATAGTTCAGTAGCAGTTCAGGGCGTAGCAGGGCGATGCGCAGCCCGGTCTCATGGCAGTTTGTGTAATGGTCACGTTATTTAATCTATTGATACGTGTTCACGGGGACGTTTTTGTCGTTTATTTCATGGTGGCCAGCACGAAAATGTAAACTAATGTATTGAAATGGGAAGCATATGTCGTGGCAAGGAGGTTGGTTGGGGGGGTGGACGGGTCAAACAATTCCGGACTTTCACGCCGGAGGCCTGGGATAGCGTCCCGTGTCTGGCGTTTTGTTTCCCCGTTAAAGCTGCAGTAGGTAAGATTGTGAAGATCCAGGACTTTTCCAACAAATTTGAACATCGACAACTTCTCAGTCCCTCCCCCCTTTCTGCTGCAGCCCAAACCGTCTCCTAAGCCCCGCCCACACAACGGAGTTTGACAGAACTGCCGGCCGGCATGTCAGACAACATGTTCAATAACTAAACAACAACACAACGTTAACTTTACTCACCAACAGTAAAACGATGCTAACTAGCAGGCTACCGTTAGCCATTTCAGCATCATATCAGACCGACCACTGTGCTAACGTTACTATCATCCTCACCAACGTAGCTTTGTGGACTTTTGACTACTAATAACCAAGTGAAAGATAAATCATTCATGGTAATTATGTTACCTGTTGAGAGGAAATGTGGCTACATCTGCATCGTTCTTCAGATCTTTAAAATCCTGCAGCCACGCCACCTCTGAAAAGCCACTCCATTATTCACGGAGTTTTGGAAAACCTTTCTGCAGCTCGTGCGCGGGGAGGGGGGGAGGGGAGAACGCTATATATGCATGTGCCTGAGCAGTGATTGACAGGCAGATAGACCCCCCCTGTGGCCCTGATTGGAGAAAATCAACCGGGAGCGGTGGAATTTTGCCAATGGCACTACAGGCTGTAGGAGGTGCCAGAGGAGCTGTCTTTTTTTTTACATAATTCATGTAGTTCTACTGGAACACAGGGTCAGTTTCAGCAAATATGACAGAAAGTTAGTTTTATAAGACTTACCTACTGCATCTTTAACCGTCCTGCTGCAACCATGATTTAGGTGCCACCCCAATCCAAGGAAAACTGCGAGGCGAGAAGGATTTTGGGGAATAAGCCCCCCGGAGATAAGTAAGTAACAAGCATTTCTGGAACATGAATGCACAAAGATGGAAAGAGAGAGGAGCTCAGTGTGTCAAAGGAAGTCCCCCGGCAGTCTAAAACTATAGCAGCATAACTTTGAGCTGGTCCTGCACCAATTTATAGTGGGAATACCTTTATTTATCCTATGAGAAGGAAAACACAGATGACATTCAAAATATATCAAAAATATAATGGAATATAAAGCAGTATGAGGGGGCTTTCACGTCAGGGACCTAAGCCTGGATCACAAAAGTTGACCCCAAAGCAACGACAACAAAATAAAATAGGCTACTTATATTTGTCTTAAAAGTGTGGTGAACGTAGGATACTGGCGCAAGTGTAGGCAGAGCATTTGGGCCCGCGCTCGCTACGCCCACACTACGCCAACACTACGCTCGCTACGCACACACTACGCACTGTGCTCAGCAAGGTGCGGGTCGATGAAAGATGAGAAAAGTCCCTCTGCATGTTCTGCAGTGTTAGTTTAGTTTGCTGTCACATTACTCAACCCCGTATTTGTGAATACAAATATCTGAAGTGAAAGTTCTGTCACAAAAATATGTTGTTGCGTGTCATTGCACATTTTTAAGTGAGATTTCTTAGTGGGTATACTGCGTATACCTGCGTATCACGTAGACTACACCACTGCTGCAATGCAAGTCAATACAGTAGCCTTGCAATGAATACTAATGCATAATGGGATAGTTTCTGCTGGCATGAATGAGCGAGTGAAAACAGATCAGAGTAAGTCGACCTCTTGCCTCCAAAATGCCAGGGAACGAGTTAGTAGGCTACATCCTGTGGGGGGGACATGAATGTCTGCAAAAATTCCATTGTAATCAATCCAGTAGTTAGTAGAGATATTTCAGTCTGGAACAAAGTGGTGGACAAACCAACAGATGGACAGACAGACATAGCCATCCTTAAGGCCGTGCCGCTAGCTTAAAGAACAATCCTTTTAGGTATGATTGCATATTAATCAAAGGCTAATCTTCCTCTGCAGTGATGAGAAAGCTGAGAGTTGGACTGTTTCAAGTGGAGATAAAAATCTGAGTTGTGTGTATGACAAACGGAAGCAGATGGCTGTGCTGTGAGTCTGCAGTGAACTGTGGTGTGCAGACATCCCTAATCAAGTTTAGAAAATGTTTCTAGATCTTACAGGAGGAGCCATGTGGTAACACGTGTATGCACGCAAACGCATGCGAACGCTAGCCACGTCTCTCGAGACTGTCTACTTTTAGTTTGGTGTCCTGATACTTACAGTACTCACACCAACAGACACAATCCCAGAATGTTTGTGTGTATGTGGTTTGTGAATCCTTAATTATCTGCAGCATGAAGGGAACAGTGACTGCAGAACAGTGTCTTTTATATATCCAGTGGGGGTACTTTTGCATTGAGGTTGCAGTTCTAAATTTTAATATATCAAAATATAAAGATTTAACAATTCAATTACACCGACAGTTTCTTTATTTCATTGTCTGTCTAAATGGATTCATCATCAGTCATTCAGGGCCAGATGTACTAACGCTTTTGCGCCCACTTTGGGCGTATTTGTTTCACAACGTGCACGTAAAAGCATGGCGAGGTACGTACAAACAGGCCGTGCTGAGGTAAAAGTGCAGACTGCCTGTTGCAGGGACTGAAAATGGCAAATTGCGTTTTCCGTGTCGTGCATATACATTCACGGGAGGGTCAAGGGGAAAGTGGGAGTTTCCCATAAAGAGATGGGAGGAGAAGCATAAGTGCGCCAAATTATGTATTCCGCGGTATATACAAATAATTAATAAATCGCCTCTTAAAAGCAGGTGTAAGCCAGCCACGAGCGGGTTTCCTGGCATATGCCTCCTGGTGAAATGGCAGCAGTAATCCGAGCGAGACGAAGACATAGGCCAAGGAGACGAGCTGAAAGGCTTAAAATGAGACACATTAACCACAGCCTCATGAGTTGGCATTAGCATTCTAAAATAGAAAGTAACATTATGTTAATGTCTTGTAATGACTTACCTCAATTTCATTATGGAATGGCTTGAGATGTCTCTTAAAGGGGTGATAGAATGCAAAACCGATTTTACCCTGTCATAGTTGAAAAATGACAGTTTGGTGGGTAAATAGGACATACATAGAAGCTCAAAATCCCATTGATACCCCTTTCCTCTGCAAATCTCACAATTTGAAACTGCTGCTGAAAACGGGTGAATCTGACCAAAGCTAAAAGTTGACGTCAACTTCTACCTTCTAACTTTGTAACACCCCACAGAGGCGCGAGGGCCCGTCCTTGCAGCTTTAATGTTGTTTGTTGTCGTCTCACTCTCTTACTCACCGCTGCATCTTCTAAATTAAATAATGCCGCGACCAATGGGGTATGTGTCTCTTCACAACGCGTAGCTCCTATGGCGCCATTTTGATGCTAACAAGCCATCACCCCCATTAGCATCCCATTGACTGCCATTCATTTTGGCGCCACTTTAACAGCGAATAACTTTACATCTGAAGCGTTTAAAGACTCTATTTGTCCATTGTTTATTTCTAAAGAAACACAACAATGTATAAAAGGCTCCATTACCTTGTATCTCACGTTATGGCTCCATAGCAGACGTTTTTGTAAAAATAGGCTAACGATTGTGTCATAACCACGAGACTTACTGTCACACAGTAGAGGAATTACCGTACAGTACAGGAGAAGCTCGCAGGCAGTTTCGACTTACATTAGCTCTTTAAGTTGAATTGCTAATGTTAACTAGCATTTTAGTTAGCAATAATTAGCCTGTGCCTATGTTATCTCCTTACATATACCTACACTCTCCGTCTCTGCAAGATTGGGAATGATTGAGATTTCTCTCGGCACAGCTACCAGAAGACTTCACACTTTCAGACAGGTTGCTCACATCACATCTACTTCTTCAAGCTCAGTTGGAGGCTGCTCAGTAACGCTCAGCCAGCACCGGGAAAGAGCTTCTAATAGACTTCACTGGTCTCCGTCCAGAGACACGGGGTGTGTTGGTCCATTTCTTTTAGGGATTGAGGAAGTAACGTCGCCAGGGTCTGCGCAGTGCAACCCGATTGCGACCTGATGCAGCCCCTGAAGTGAGACACAGGGAAAAGATATACTGCTAAATAATAATAATAATAACTAAACGCGACAAAATAACGTTATAACATTTTGTCTCGTCTCGTTTTGGTCAACGGAAATGAAGAGACATTTTAGCATAGTTTTTATTTTGTAAACCACATTTAGTCTCGTTTTTATTCGTCAACAATATTGTATTATACATTTAATTATAGTCATCATTTAACTACACCTCGTTTTCATCAGGTGATAAAGGTGCGTTGACGACGATATTTAGTCATAATTTTCGTTGACGAAAGCAACACTACTTACCCGATGAACTGCAGGTTTGGTAAATACGACGTAAGCTGAAGTATCACAGCGTGCACTTTCTGCGGGTTGGCCATGGCGCTGATAACGCTACGTTTGCAAATGTACGTACATGAGGGCCTCAGTCTTCTCAGCCTTTAGGATAAAAGATGAAGGGAACAGAGCAAAAATCAGAGAGGGCGACAAAGGGAAGGACCTTATGACCACGATTATATAGCAGATATCCTGAGATAAATGTCATGATCAAGAAAATACAATGTAAAAATAAATTTATCTCAATTAAATTAAATAATAATTGATGCTACTTTTGCCCATCATTTGTATTAGTTATAACTAAGACAACCACGACACAGCTACCAAACAGGACCCAGCAGCTCTGCTTGGCTATCCCCTGCTCAAAAATGAGCTACATAGTGGCGGGGTTGGTTCAGTGGGTAGAGAAGGCGCCCATATAATTAGAGGTTTATGCCTCGACACAGAGGTCCAGGGATACAATCCGACATATGACGATTTCCTGCACGTCTTTCCCCTCTCTCTCCCCTTTCTTAAAAAAAAAAAATGAGCTACATATATCTAGGCCCCTTGAGCCCTCTGAAGCTAAACTTCAAGTCTGGACAGAGGATTTACAAAATATCTCAGTTGAGGAGTGGCTAATGCTTGTAAGGAGGCCCAAACACAAACGGCAAATACCTGCATTAGACTTCTGCAATACAACTGGTTGATGTGCACATATACAGTATACAGTATTACCCCAGAAATGTAATAGCAAATTCCTTGATCTATGTTTTAAATGTGGACAATCCAAAGGAACATTTTTACATTTTACATTGAAAAAGTTCTGGGAAGAGGTTAAATTAATGATAGAAGAGATGTTTTTTGTACGACTAACTAACAATGGACTAACTAATTCTTATTCCTATTACTCCCAAAGAACACAAGTTAAATAAGAAAGAGCAGTTTCGCATTAATCTGTCTGCTACAAGCAAAACAGATGATAGCACTATCATGGAACAATGTACACAGACCAAGTATTAGTAAATGTTTACAGTAACTGTCTGTATGTGTATCCTTAGAAAAAATTATGTATTATTTAAAAAGGAAAACAAGCTTAAAAAAACCTCTCTTATTAACTATCTTGAACATTAAAATGTGGAAAGTGTGCTGGATCGGGGGAGTGTAAATCAGGATGATTGATGGGCTCCTATATTGGGGGTAGGATTCACGCATCTCGCCTTTGACTTTTGACTAAGGAGGACTGAAGTAGGACACTAGTTATCAGAGGAACAGTTGTTTGTTAATTATAGATTCATCTCAAAAATGAGATATAGTAAAGCAGAGTTACTAAACCTAAACTGAGTATTTGCGTTTGAAGCCGTCTACAGAATGCAGAGATAAATTCAAACTGGAAAGTGTCAGCAGACCTGGCTAAAGACTGTCACCAGGTTTCTTTGCAGTTTGACTTGAAACAGATGTGAATGACGTGTCTGTGACCGACGTGTTTGAAGCAAAAACGTGTGCGAGGGCGTCCAGTGTTAGCATAGTGTCATGTCCATCCTGGTATTATTGTCAGTGTTGAGCGAAGGGGATGGAGGGGAGCTTGGGAACCGCTGACTAACTTTGTTCTCTGCCATTGTTTGTCTTCAGGATGTCCTTCAGGAATGTTACACAGGAGGTCAAAGGAGCAGCTCCGTATTACCGTCTGGAGGAGGGCCAGCGGGGGCCAACTCCTCTGATGTCCCTGGAAGCTACAACAAAACAGGCAACTTTTGTTACTCTGGGATACAAACTGTTTATTTACTGTGTGTGTGTGTGTGTGTGTGTGCTTGTTGTTGGTTGCCTATTGCTTTATTTATTGACAGTATGTATTTTAGGTAAGGGTTAGATGAATTTGATTGAATTTCTCAATTATATTATTTTACATGGATGGATTTTACTTTTTTTGTCAGCTCTACAATATTGTACCTTTCGTCCAGAAAGAGGCGAGCACTCTGCCAAGAAGCTGATTTTGGCTGCTTGAATCCGTGATTCTTTCCGTCGCTATCCAAAGCTTATAACCAGAATTAAGGGTTGGAATCTAGATCCACTGGCACATCAGTAGCGTTACCTTTAGGATCAGCTCCCTCTTCACCATCACACACCATGGTAAAGACCACACTAATCAATGTAGAACTAATGTTGACTCATACCCTGAGATACCTGAACTCCTTCACTTGGGGCAGCAACTCATTCCCAACCTTGATTGAGCAAATCCCCCCCTTTTTTACAGCCTCAGACTCAAAGGTGCTGACTCCCACACTTGGCTGCGGGATGATTTTCTTCCAAATTAAATCAAATATAAAGATTGTCAATGGTCACACTACCCCCCCACCTCTGATGAGTGGGGAAAATAACTAGCTACTGTAAACTCTACATGGTTTTAAATATGCTACGGTACCCCCACTGGGAATTGTAGTAAAACTAGTAGTGTCGCTATGTGTAGCAATGCTACCTGCAAAACTGATTCCATGACCATGATACAGCTATTGAATTGTGTTTACTATGGCCATTTCCCAAAGCCTGATGCTGCAACCGATGTTATCCTTCAATGGGCGCCTCAAATCAGCCAAAGATATGGGTTAGAAGCAGGTTCAGAAGGCCGTTATCATCTATTCACATGGTAGTGGTCTCCCTCGGCGTCACTTTTTAGTGCTCTGGGAGTTCTGTTGTGAATTAAAACAATTTGTTAGGTTTAGGAAAATATCTTGGTTTGGGTTCAAATATGTGGCATTAATAAAAACATTATGTAAGGAATGTTAAAGGAAAGCTGGCACACACACGCACACGGTGGTGTGACGTTCATCTGCATGTAGCCTACCCTGCCCGTGCTGCTATGCCTATGTATCAAAACAGTCGAAACGGGTGGCAGCAACAACATCCACCCTGTACTGAGGAAGTGAATCATCCGATTGATGGGCGATAGCGGAGGTAAAAGCCTGTGTCACGCCTGTACATTTTGAAAGGGCAACGGCTAATGGGGAAACACCAAGACTCATGTAATCACACTCACTCCGACCAATAGTGGAACTTCATCACTCAGTTACTCAGCGACAGAGTTTAGCATCCATAACACCTGCGGGTCCCAGCCAAAAAATTCAAAGTTGACATTTGGTGTCACACTGGACACCAACACCAGTCACCGGGTGAGTCCTGTTTCTTTGGGTTGATGGGCTATTAACGCGTCATTAGTCTCCGTCTCTATAGCGTTGCATTTCAATCTCTATAGCAACAAAGGAAACAGATATGCAGCCCCCACAGCCTGGTCTCACAGAATTCTGTGAAATGATCACAAACTGTTAACAGCGCATTACGTGGTGGTGGCACTGAATGTGTGAAAAATTCTGTGTGGCCACCACAGAAAACAATGCCAATGTAAAGTCAATGAGAAGATGACGTAGCATTAAGAGCGACTATGGTAGCGAGTAGTATGAAAGCCCGAAAATCTGCATAGGGAGGTTGGTTGGGGTGTTGGATGGGTCAAAGAACACAGGACTTTCACCCAGGAGACCGGGGATCGTGTCCCACGTGTCACGTTTCCTACACCCAACCGTTTTTTTTAATCTTCTTTTCCTAAACCCAACCGTCCCGTTGTTGTCGCGCGTGTCATGGAAACGTAAGCCCACCCACGACCTTTTCCTTAACTTAAGGGGCCGTGTATATTTCACGGAATTCTTCCGTGGGCCCATGACGGAATTTTTTACGATTCCGTGAAACTGCCACCGATTTTGAGTTAAGGGGCCGTGTTCATTTCACGTAATTCTGTGAGATCAGGTTGGCCCCCACAAACCAAACACAGCTAGGTAGCCTATCTAACAGCTGGAACCAACACAACACAGATATACTCCTAGCAGTAGAAATTGTGCTATTTTGCTACTGTATCTATTTTTAGAAAATATATTTTTTGCGATGCAGTAATAGTCTGGTGACAGTCTTTTGTGCTGTGTGCAGTTCAGTACACACAAAAGCTGTGTTCGAAACCGTTCCCTCATTCAATCACTCACTATTCTATATACTACGTATACTACACCCTGCTACGCTCTGCAGTGCCCTGCTATGTCCTGCTGCATCCTGCTACGCCAACTACTATTTCTGGTCATTGTTCCATTATCTTTATTGTGACTATTATTGCCACTGTTCATCACACTCCCAAATGGCACCGTCAGACACGGCCTACCAAGAGCCTGGGTCTGTCCCAGGTTTCTTCCTGAGAGGGAGGTTTTCCTCGCCACTGTCGCACTAAATGCTTGCTCTTGTGGTCTGTACCTACTCTATCTGTAAAGTGTCTTGAGATAACTCTTGTTAGGATTTGATACTATAAATAAAATTGAATTGAATTGAATATTCCCTATGTAGTGTTTATAGTGAACTATATAGCGAACGACCAAGCGAGATTTCAGACACTTATTGAAAACACATCATTGCGTCAGTAGATGCGCCGGTTATTTGTGTAAAGCATCATAGAAAAGTCTTTATTTGTCATTGTACATGTACAACGAAATTGAATGCAGTCCTCTTAGTGCAAAAAGTCAGTACAAAGTCCACAGCAAGAAAATAACTACATGTATATACATATAAAAATGGTTTAAAAAGGAAAAGAAAAAGTTAAAAACACAAAACACAGGCATAACACACAAACAAGACATTTGCTGCATGATTCATCCTTAAACTCAAAACTCAAATGGCACCAAGTTTAATTATGGCTCTCGTTCGTGTTTTAAATGTCCTAAAACATCTGCCCGAGGGCAGCAGTTCAAACATGGAGTGTCCGGGGTGAGATGGATCTTTGGTGACGACCCTCTGAAAAACAAGAACTGAAGCATGAACACATACACAAGATTGGTACTGAGAAAAACCAAACAGAGAGCAAAACTGCAAAACAGGAAACGGTGAACAAATGACAGGGAAACAAGCAAAAAAGGGAATCAATTAACAAAATAAAACAGGAAAAACCACAAGTGAACACCACAGCCATGACAAACATGAGCAGTAAGACGATCAGACAGGTTGGAGTAAACCAAAAGGTCGGGCAAACTTATTTGGAGGAGAAAACAAATGTCAACCGTAAAAATATCATGCGTATGTAAGTACATATATCATCCAACTGTGCATTCGTTGACATACCTCACATTTGCTATCCCTACTGTCTACATTTTAATATATTCACTGATTTTTTTTTTGTAAAAATTATAAGTTAGAGCTGCAATACTTAGTCCTGCACTTTCTGTTTAGATATATATATATCGCTATATTCTTGCACTCTGGTTAGATGCTAACTGCATTTCATTAGCTCTCTACTTGTACTCTGCTTAATGACAATAAAAATTTAATCTGAATCTGATGCATGGCCATCAGATTCTCTGCAGTCTTTATAGCCCTTTAACTGTCAAGATGCTGTCGGGCAGCTAACGGAAATATTTTTCCCAACACATGCATTTAATGTGACAGTTTACTAGAGATGATTTACTCTAAAGACAAACAATAATCCATGGACAAGGTTCAAGGTTAGTCAAATCTGTCACTAATAGACCCTGAAAAGGGTTTTATTACAACAGCGATTGTTGGATTTTTATGGATTTCCTGAGTGAATTGGTCTCCCAGACAATAGGCTCCCCCATAGAGTTTAGAGTTCAAATTACAACCAGTGATGGTTGGAAACATCTGTCCTTAGTGTGGTTTCCTCCGCTCTATGTTCCCTGCTAATGAAGCATGTCTACACTGTTATTTGTACACTGATGGAGCAAGGAGGGCACGATTTGATCCTTTGGAAGTGTGTGTGTGTGTGTGTGTGTGTGTGTGTGTGTGTGTGTGTGTGTGTGTAAAAAGAGAGTTGGGAAGGCAATTACATGAAGAAGCAACCCGTGACGGCATTTACTGTTCTCATAGGCAAGGCATAGAGGAGTACTGAGTGTGACCGGGCAGCCTGAAGAATGTCAACACACACACACACACACACACACACACGTAGGCATGCTATATTTTGTGAACACACACTTCCATCACTTTTCGTGTATGTAGTTGTGTGTCCGGGCTAGACGTTCTTCTTTCTCGTCTATCTTTATTTTTCAGCCTGCAGTGAGACGGTGTGATCAGCTCTGTGCTATATCATCATCCAGCCTGAGAGCAGTAATTATCTCAGTACAAACATCAAAACCCTCATTTAGTGTCTGGCTGGCTGCTGAGATTACACTGTAAATAATGATATTTCTCATTTGATATCCTCGCTCGCTCACGTTGTGGCCAAATCTCAATTCTTCAGTCCTAAGTGGCACTTAAATCATTGAGATAATTACTATCATCTTATGCAGGCTGTAAGCTGTGTTTCAGAGCTGGGACGACAATAGCACTAGAACAAAGCTGGGGTTCTGTTTTTCACGTCACCGCTGAAACTGATTTAAAACAGTTGGAGTTTGGAAAGAACCACATACTGACATTTTTGTCAAGATTTCATCATTTTATTTACAGTAATATAGCAAAATAAGTAACAGTCTTACTTGATAATTTAAAGAAAAGTGAGATTGGCATCCTAACTGTGCACAATATCTCGTTTGTTTTTGCTTACTGACTGTACCATGACTATACCGTGACTGCATCATAATTAGGTTTGGGTATTGTTTGGGTGTTTTTTCCGATTAAAATGATTTAAAAACAGCGTTAACAGTTCCTGAACCAAAAAAAAAGAAGAGCACAAAACGAGAGTCGCTGACATTAAAGAATGGCTTGTTTATTGTAAGGCCGTATGGTCAAATTTAAATTATATATTTAAAATATAATAATAAGTGTGATAATAACATGTAATAACAATGACTTATTTCACCAGTCAATTGCTGTAAAACGACAAAAATAAGAATCACTAGAAGGCAGAAGGATACTTTACAAAAACACTGAATGCACCATGAGGTGCAACTGAGCGCACCATTAAGTCCAGTCGGTGTTGTTTCTCCGACAACGCCGACTCTGGCTGTGGCTATGGTGCAGCTAGTCTACTCTGTGTCTTTAGCTGCAGACTGTTGCACGTCTCGGTGTTGGAATCCTTTGCAGTGAAATACAGACACACTTTACACCGTTCAGCTATCAGCATTTTACAGAGTGTTTAAGCCAGCTGTTAACTAAAGGTAGGGTAACGGTACCTGCTGCCGAATGTAGTGTTAGCTAGCATCTCGTGCAGCGATACTTCTGTTGCCTCTAACATCCATTTCGTAGCATTTAAGTGCCACCGAAATGAGGCACAGAAATCCGCATTGTCATTCCGCCAGTTAGATACCGGCTGTTTAGGGATGCGGTTGTGATTGTAATTGCTTTAGTTAACTTTAGTTGTGCTTGTTCCAATGCTACAGTGGCATCCAGATGATCCAGATTCAAAGATCCAGCTGTTCAAAGGCAAAGCTACTATTTAAAGAGCATGCTGCCCAGAACACATGTACATAAAGAATACTTACAAGCTATAAAGCAATGCACTCCACTCTGACCCATACAATTATAAAAAAAAGTCTACTTGGGGTAATAACCCATGATTGTGTAGTATCCCTTAAAAGTAATCTTTATATAATCCCTGGATGTAGTCTATCTCAGGGCTGACATAAAGCTAGTTACAGTGCCTTGCGAAAGTATTCGGCCCCCTTGAACTTTTCGACCTTTTGCCACATTTCAGGCTTCAAACATAAAGATATAAAACTGTAATTTTTTGTGAAGAATCAACAACAAGTGGGACACAATCATGAAGTGGAACGAAATTTATTGGATATTTCAAACCTTTTAAACAAATAAAAAACTGAAATATTGGGCGTGCAAAATTATTCAGCCCCCTTAAGTGAATACTTTGTAGCGCCACCTTTTGCTGCGATTACAGCTGTAAATCGCTTGGGGTATGTCTCTATCAGTTTTGCACATCGAGAGACTGACATTTTTGCCCATTCCTCCTTGCAAAACAGCTCGAGCTCAGTGAGGTTGGATGGAGAGCGTTTGTGAACAGCAGTTTTCAGTTCTTTCCACAGATTCTCGATTGGATTCAGGTCTGCGACTTTGGCGCATTCTAACACCTGGATATGTTTATTTGTGAACCATTCCATTGTAGATTTTGCTTTATGTTTTGGATCATTGTCTTGTTGGAAGACAAATCTCCGTCCCAGTCTCAGGTCTTTTGCAGACTCCATCAGGTTTTCTTCCAGAATGGTCCTGTATTTGGCTCCATCCATCTTCCCATCAATTTTAACCATCTTCCCTGTCCCTGCTGAAGAAAAGCAGGCCCAAACCATGATGCTGCCACCACCATGTTTGACAGTGGGGATGGTGTGTTCAGGGTGATGAGCTGTGTTGCTTTTACGCCAAACATAACGTTTTGCATTGTTGCCAAAAAGTTCGATTTTGGTTTCATCTGACCACAGCACCTTCTTCCACATGTTTGGTGTGTCTCCCAGGTGGCTTTTGGCAAACCTTAAACGACACTTTATATGGATATCTTTAAGAAATGGCTTTCTTCTTGCCACTCTTCCATAAAGTGGAGATTTGTGCAGTATACGACTGATTGTTGTCCTATGGACAGAGTCTCCCACCTCAGCTGTAGATCTCTGCAGTTCATCCAGAGTGATCATGGGCCTCTTGGCTGCATCTCTGATCAGTCTACTCCTTGTACGAGCTGAAAGTTTAGAGGGACGGCCAGGTCTTCGTAGATTTGTAGTGGTCTGATACTCCTTCCATTTCAATATTATCGCTTGCACAGTGCTCCTTGGGATGTTTAAAGCTTGGGAAATCTTTTTGTATCCAAATCCAGCTTTAAACTTCTCCACAACAGTATCTCGGACCTGCCTGGTGTGTTCCTTGTTCTTCATGATGCTCTCTGCGCTTTACACGGACCTCTGAGACTATCACAGAGCAGGTGCATTTATACGGAGACTTGATTACACACAGCTGGATTCTATTTATCATCATTAGTCATTTAGGTCAACATTGGATCATTCAGAGATCCTCACTGAACTTCTGGAGAGAGTTTGCTGCACTGAAAGTAAAGGGGCTGAATAATTTTGCACGCCCACTTTTTCAGTTTTTTATTTGTTAAAAAAGTTTGAAATAGCCAATGAATTTCGTTCCACTTCATAATTGGGACCCACTTGTTGTTGATTCTTCACAAAAAATTACAGTTTTATATCTTTATGTTTGAGGCCTGAAATGTGGCAAAAGGTCGAAACGTTCAAGGGGGCCGAATACTTTCGCAAGGCACTGTATGCTTTTCCCATTTGGGACTAAACAGCTTTACCATAATATTAATATAATTGCATGATTGCAATACTTTTGGTTACTAACTAGATAACCAATAGCAGCTCTAACATTATCCATGTTTATCCACAGAATACAAATGATTTGTGTTTAATATGAATTGTGAATGTGTCATAAATAGGGTTGGGTACCGAAACTCGGTGCCAATAGGGAACCGGTGCCGACGTAAACGGTAGTAACGAGACCGAATAAGAACGAAAGTTTCGGTGCCTCATTTCGGTGCTTGACTTTACACTACACCTGACAGCATGTAACGTTAGCCTACCTTTAGCTAGCAGCTGGATTAAACACCGGTAAAATGCTGACAGCTAACGTTAAACAGTGTAAAGTGTGACTGTATTTCACTGTGGAGGACTTCAACAGCGGGATGTAACAGTCTGCACTGCAGCGCAGCAGCAGTTGCCGTTGTCGGAATTCATAGATACACAGTATGTTTATATGGTCGGAATTAAACAACACAGACGGTGCATTCACTTAAAACAGGTAGCCTCGTGGTGCATTCACAGTAATTGTAAAATACCCTTTTCCCATCTGGGGTTCAACAGCAATTTACTGGTGAAATAAGTTATTGTTATTGTTATAGTTATTACATTATTATTAAAACTTTAATTTTGACCATGGCCTTAATAATAATAATAATAAACAAGTCACTGACTGTTGTTTACTACCCTTATTTTTTTTCTTCTTCTTTTTTTTTTTACTTTATTGAAAAGTACCAGTTCAGGCACCGTTTAGGCACCGGCACCGTTTTAAAAGTATCGATTTAGCACCGGAATCGGAAAAAAACCAAACGATACCCAACCCTAGTCATAAAAACACAAAGCTAAAGGCTAAGAGGCTCTTTCCTCTTCTTTTCTATTCCAAGGTCATTTTTGTTCACTCAGGGGAAAAATGAGAAGCCTTTGTAAATACTTGTCCTATGCAGCTGCACCATCAAAGTTATTATTAGTCCTATACAATCCAGCCTGAGCTAAAACACAAGGAGGGGAACCAATAAGCACCAACCGTTCACTCACAGTCAGGGAAAATGTCAAATGTGTCTATATGTTTATAATGCTATAATGCTAACCCATAATTTCTATTTTCTGTTAGAGCTGCATGAACAGAAACATGAATTAGTTTGGTAATATGTGTAATTTAGTTGTGACAGCAACAGTAATTGATGAAGGATGTCACTGTCGAGCCATAATTACGCATGCGGATCCTCTGGTTATATTTTGTGCAACCAGTGGCAGGTTAATAAGTAAGGTATGAAATAAAACCTTTTTTGCAGAAAGAGATTTTGATTTTCATCTTGCAACCTCCTAGAGGGGTCATGAACCCTAGGTTAGCAACCTCTGTTTTAAAGTGGCTACTGACAGCCACTGGATTAACCAGCAGGGCTGTCTGTAGGGAACCCAAAGGCGAGCTTCGTTGTTTCCCACGATAACAATCATTTTAAAGTGTGAACGAGTGCATTAATAACAGAGCTGACACCCAAAAAGCATCTGTTTTATGACCTTAAGAAACAGACATTTATAACATGGCTGAACTCTTTCCACCCTTCATCCACAGCAGCTACCACCACGCCTAGAGTTCAGGACCCCTCTCACAAGCCCCCCTGAACACTCCTGATACAACAATAATAGGAGGTGTTCACTCCAAACACATGGAACAATGATCTTCCACTGGCAGATATTTACATTTCTCTCTGAGCTGCTCTCATGCCCCATGGTCACCTGGCTCTGGAATAACACTGAGGAGCATGCACTAACACCATAATGTTGTCGCCCTGCACACACACACACACACACACACACACACACACACACACACACACACACACACACACACACACACACACACACACACACACACCCATTCACCAAATTTAAATATCTTTTGAAAAATCTAGGCAATCCTGTTCCCATGCACATGGCGCGTTAAATCCGTGTCAGAGTGCAGGCACCAACTGTGGCCTCAGAAAGTAAAACTTATTATGAATTAGAGCTGATGGCGTTGCCTGAGATTAGGTGTCTGAGTGTTTGTCCTAATTATGCGTCCATGATTCCGGGTGCATAACATGGAGGCACGTTATCAAGGTGTGTTTGAGCCGCAGATGGTGACTCAGAGGGAACTGTTTCCTCCCGATAGTTGAGCCAGACAGAGCGCTGACAAATATCAAGAGACAAGTTGATCACCGTCGGTAAATGGTTATAGTCCAAAATGAAATAGTCACGTTATTTTGATTTATTGATTCGTTTACAGGTCACGATTTTGACGTTTATTTCGTGTACACGTCACAAATTTTTAACGTGTACAGGTCACGATTTTCGAACCTGCTTTGTGGGACGCAACAACAGGACGGACCGCCACATGTGGGACGCGATCCCCGGGCGCAGGGGCACCCAACAACGGGGAAATGAAACGCCACACGCCGGCCACAACAACGGGACGGTTGTGGTTAGGAAAAGAAGAACGGGGGAAAGGAACCGTCACACGCGGGACACGCTGACAACAGCAGGACGGTTGTGGTTAGGAAGACAATAACGCAGAAAGGAACTGCAACACGCGGGACCAGATCCCCGGTCTCCGGGGTGAAAGTCCTGTGTTGTTTGACCCAGCCACCCCACCGACCAACCTCCCTGCGCGGGCTTTGCCTTATCAATACTACTCGCTACTGTCATCGTTCTGTGATCACGAAATATGCTTCCCATTGAAATACATTGCTTTAAAATTCGTAATCACCACACGGAATTTTTTTTTATCGTGTCCTGTCCACGACTCGACCGATTCAATAACGTGACCATATTACGAACTGCCGTGAGACCGGGCTGTATAGTCACTGCTCTACAACACACAAGAGAGGGAGGCTATGTATGGCTCGCGCTGTCACAGGTAAATGAAGATCACGGTGTTTTGGTTACAGTTAGACTACTGTGAAAGAACATATTGGTAGTCTGGATCAACAGAAGTACATTTCCAGGACAAAGCCCAACCATGTCCGCTCTGTGTGTTGCCGTTCTCTAAATCCCTTCACTACGGAAAACAACAACCTTTGAGCTAGCAAGCTACATGCTGAAAATAGCAAGTTCTGAAGAAAATTTGGATCCTGCAATAAGGCAGGCCTGCTTGGTTCTTTTGGGGAATTATTATAAATATTTACAAAGAACATGTTTACGGCATTAACTCTCTAACTGGGATGTTTCGGGACAGATTGGCAGGATTGCTATGGACAAAGTACTCCGGTGATACACTGGTAAGAGCAAATTACCTTTAACCATGTATCCAGCTAATTTAAATAACTTGTGTTACTGTATTGTGTGAACAGTTAATTTCAGTTAGTATTTTATGTGGCATTTTCTTTTGTGGGGTGCAAATGTTTCACCAAAACAAGTTCCTTTCCGAGACTATTTTGCAGAGCCACTGTCGCTGAATCCGGAGCTTAGCACCGCCTAAGGCGATTGTGATTGGTTTAAAGAAATGCAAACAATCCAGAGCAGTTTTTTCTCCTATCCTAGAATGTATCTGTGGTGTAGCCAGACCGTTCTTCACAGCGCTGTGGAGCGAGGTATGACAATGCGAGACTAGTATATTAGTAACATGACAAACGGTAAACAGCTACAGTCAGGTTTTATTTCACTTAGTCTACATCCTTGACGTTCCAATTCCGGGATTGCAGTGTTGTATAAAGTACTAGAAAGCAATACTTGAGTAAAAGTACAAGTATCGTACTAGAAAAAGACTTGGTAGAAGTGAAAGTTACCTTTTAGAATATTACTTAAGTAAAAGTCTTAATGTATCTGATATATACTGTACTTAAGTATCAAAAGTAATTTTCTGATATTTAATGTACTTAAGTATTTGAAATAAATTGTGAACTTTATTGTGTCTTTCTTATAGTAAAGCATAAAGCATATTCAGGGTTCCCATATCTTCTTAATCTCACTCATAGAATCAAAATCACATTCTGTTCTCGGACTTTTCAGGCACAATTCTCTTAAATTCAAAGAACAAACAGCAGATTTTTAGAGCTGACATCAATGTACAGAAACATTTCTTGCAAATACGGCCACGGGTGTATGACGTTATCTTCACCCCTACCCTGTTCACCGAGTTTACCACTATTGTCGTGGTGGTCGTCTACGATAACGGGAGGTCCTCCAGTAGGTGCTCGTGCTTCCATGGCGGTTTCAGTTGTGCGTCCTCCTCCTCCTTTAGCAACAAACAAGTGCAGAAATAGACCGCGCGGTGTGCGGCACGTGCGTAATGCAATCTAGGAGCAGTGATTCGCCAAACCTCCCTTATTGCAGTCGCACACATTTCTTCTAATTTTATTTTTTTGTAACGAGTAACGAAGATGCTTAGTGGAAATATAACGGAGTAAAAGTATAAATTTTATCTAGGAAATGTTGTGGAGTAAAAGTGAAAGTTGACATAAATTTAAATAGCGAAGTAAAGTACAGATACGTGAAATTTCTACTTAAGTACAGTAACGAAGTATTTGTACTCCGTTACATTACAACACTGCGGGATTGCTCCGTTGCTGCTGGAAAAGCCGCCGCATTTCACTCATTTTGGCCGGATATCCGTTGCCTTGGGCTTCCTGTTGACGTTTCAATTTCTTATCTCTACGTTCGGGTAAATCCAGACCGCTAGCTAGACTATCTGTCCAATCTGAGTTTTCTCTCGCACGACTAAAACAACTTTTGAACGTACACATGTTCCACCAAAACAAGTTCCTTCCGAGGCTATTTTGCAGCAGCACCGCTGCTTTTCTCCGGTGCATAGCACCGCCCAAGACAATTGTGATTGGTTTAAAGAAATGCCAATTAATCAGAGCACGTTTTCCTCCCATCCCGAAATGCTATGTGGACTTGCCAGACTCTCCTCCAGCGCGCTTTGGAGGAGGGTCTGGCAAAGCGAGACTACATTTTACTGAACGTGTATCATATTATACTCTAACTTTGTCACATTTAACAGTTCTGCTTTCTGTTGTGATGCAGAATAAAGGAGTGACTGTACAGGACATTACCTGATTGTGATCAAGCAAAATAAAGACATATCTTTATGACCCAAAGTGCACATTAAAAGTCATATTTTTAAAAGTGCCCATATTATGCTCATTTTCTGGTTCATAATTGTATTTTGAGGTTGTACCAGAATAGGTTTACATGGTTTAATTTTCAAAAAACACCATATTTTTGTTGTACTGCACATTGCTGCAGCTCCTCTTTTCACCCTGTGTGTTGAGCTCTCTGTTTTAGCTACAGAGTGAGGCATCACACTTCTATCCCATCTTTGTTGGGAGTCGCACATGCACAGTAGGTAAGGAGTAGGTAAGGAGTACTAGCTAGAAGCTAGCGCTGCTAGCAGTTAGCCACCTCGTTCTCAATGGCAAAACACTGCTACAACACACAAATTCACCCTAATCTACTAAAGAAATTGTTTAGAACTACATGTCCTTCGTCTGCAGGTATTCCACGCAAAGTTGGAAGCGCGCCCTCGTTTAGAAGTCTCCCGGCTGATCCTGCCTTGTACAGGCCGAAGTTGGAGAAACAGCTAGCTGATGTGGTATTAGCTAAAGTGGTTAGCAAACACCAAATGTTTCGGCCAATGACGTAGACGGCCCTGCAGATTTTGACCCCGGAGACTGAAGGCAGGATACATTCAGGAACCTGTATCTCACTCAAAACACCTCAAATCCCAGTAAAAGTGATTTTTTTCATAATATGGGCACTTTAAGATAAATCACACAAGGCAAGCCTGAAACAAAACAGATTAATGAAGTAGGAAAAAAGATCCATCTATTGCTTTCCCCCCCCAAAAAAATACCCTAACTAAAAATTACAATACATTCATCCTTTTTGAACTCCTCCCCCTTTATAACCAGTAATATTTCTCCCTGATAAAGAAGAAGAAAGGCAGCAACAACTACACTGCCTGCTCCAAATGCAAAGGCACTGACTCTAACATCACTTTTACATGCACGCATCATTCTCTGTGAGTCTTGAGTGTGCTTTAGGACACAATTTGAATCCTGCAGGATAAAGGCAGACTCTTCTAGTAAAATAGAGGCAACTGCAGAATGCAGATGGAGTTTGATATACTAGAAATGGCCTTGCACCTAGTTATTAAGGTTTGGGAGTAAACATCCATAGTTCAGATAGCAGGCCTGACATGTCTCTGGAGGTTGTGTAAATTGGGAAGCTAATTAAATCTATGCTTTCCTACATTTTAGTCCTCATAACGAGAGCAGCTTTATGAAGAAAGACACAACTAGAGCGCATATTCAATTATGACCCTTATTAAACTTTTTTCATCTTGACCAAGGCAGAGCATATTTTACACAGCATCTAATAATTAATGTAATTCTGTCTGAGGATTTTTCTTTTCCAAAGATTAATTTGTTTATTCAGCTGCCTTTGCTAACACTCATCATTGTTAAAAAAAAAAGGGCAAAAGAAAGAAAAACAATGACCCAGTCCAGAGAAATACGAACCACACATATGAAGTCAGTTCTGATAAAATCATTTTTGGCAGCCTCAAATGTGATGTGTTCACAGTACTGTGTTCAGACAATAATTAAATATTGTTTTAAAATGACAAAAACAATGTGTCATCTATTATGATAGATTTTAACCAGTTTGCAGCTCTGTGTTTTCTGATAACCGAATGAGTGAAAATGTTGTAATGTCACAAAAGGTTCATAGGAATTATTTGTAATTGTGTTCGGAACATTATCTGATTAGATTGTCTGTACATATATACGTAGCTATGTTTGTTTGTGTGTGTGTTTGTGTGTGTGTGTGTGTGTGTGTGTGTGTGCGCGCACAGGCTTCATTTACACTGGGGACATGTCCCCACCACTTTTGGAAATGGTTGCTTTTGTCCCCATCACCTTCCTGTATTTCCTTCTAAGGACACAGGCAGAGCTAATATAGAGATCATGGTTACACCTCTTCTTACCTCTCATATAGAACTTTCTCAGTTGTGTATTGGCACGCGCAATTTCTACTGTTGAAAAGAATGCCTTCTCTACCTTGGAAACAGCAGTGGACCACTACGCACCTGTTCCAGAGCTTTCAATCTTTTCAAATAATCATGAAGCCCAATAGTCCTGGACCCCCGTTTTGAATGTCATCACTCCATTGATTGGGTGTTCTCAGTGTTTATGTGCCTCATAGATCAGTTAGAAGGGGCTTGCTACACCTAAACAGTTGTTGTGTTTGGACTTCACGTGGGAATGGTAAAGTGTTAAACTTTAGCTTTATTTTTACATGACAGTACTGTAGGACTATCCGTCCTGTTGTTACACCCACTTTTAAAGTGATGGTTCGATTAATCTTAGAGCTTTGTTAATTTGATTAACGAATAGAGCATGAGCGTTAGTCAGCTGAATAGCTTAGCCGCAGAGGCCAAAGGATCCGAAGTGTCTCTTAACATTACCCTCACTTCAATGATATGCACGTTCCAACTAGTCTATATAGGTTATGCACTCGCATGGATTGTAATTTAGCCTAACACAGAAGTTTATGTAACACTTGCCTGCTGGCTTCTGCTCTCTGCTGTTGTTGTTGCTGCTGTGAGACGAGTGCTTAGGGACATCTACAAATTACAACACCGAAAAGAGATGCAACAAAAATATTTTTAATTTAACTTATTTTTTAAAGTAAGTGCTGTAGTATAACTAGCAGGAGACAAGTAATAATTGAGGTAAGTTTGGAGACATTACCTTATTTAATCATTAAATTAATAAATATTTTTGTTGCATCTCTTTTCGGTGTTGTAATTTGTAGATGTCCCTAAGCACTCTTACTGCCCGATAGTAACAGCAGCAGCAGCAGAGAGCAGAAGCCAGCAGGCAAGTGTTATTTACATACACTTCTGGTGTACTTACAAACTTTACAATCCATCGTTTTATGAGTGCATAACCTATATATACTAGTGTAGACCTTTGGTATCATTTCGGGCATTATTAGTGGGGTAATGTTAAGAGACACTTCGGATCCATTAGCCTCTGCGCTAAGCTATTCAGCGGCTAACGCTACTCTACGCTAACTCTCCCAATGTTAGACCCAGGTGAAAAAAGCTTCTGGGGGGGTGTTTGGCTCGAGGTCATGGTGCAAAGGACCCTAGGGTGAAATTACTCCGAACCATCACTTTAAGTACAGTAGTTGTCGTTAAACTCAGATTTTACTCATCAACAGCAGCAGTTTTCCAGTCATGATCACATCTACTCAGCCTGTGAAAACAGTTGACATACATAATTAATGACACTGGTCTCCCGGGTGAAAGTATGGTGTTTGTTTGAGCCTCCCACCACCCCAACCGTTCGTTCTTTATACTACTCCCTACCATTGTCGCTCTTCATATTACCTCATCATACATGCTCACGGTCGAGACGTTGATCTGAGCGCAGATGGGCGATTCAACTTAATAATGGATGGTAGTGGCCAACTGAGCCAACTAGAAGGTTAAGTATTACTCTAAGGCCTCATATCTAGGGTAGTGATAACAGTGGTTCTGTGATTTGTAATCCTTAACCCCCCATTCGTTTGTCACTGATGTTCTCAGAGCTGGATCGGAACATATCCCCTAGCGCAAAAGAAAGAAAGTTGGCGTGTTGAAGAGATCGTGGGTGAATATTGTTTAGACTGTGATGGACTAGTCTCGCTTTGCCAGACCTTCCTCCACAGCACTGCGCTCCGGGATTGGAGAATAACCAGCCACGGTGCCTCTGCAAAATAGCCTCGGGAAGGAACTTGTTTTGGTGGAACGTGTACGATCAAAAGTAGTTTTAGTCGTCCAACAGAAAACTCAGATTGGACAGATAGTCTAGCTAGCTGTCTGGATTTACCCTGCAGAGATCTGAGGAGCAGTTAACCATAGTCCACCACCATCCATAAATCCACCGGAGTTTAAAATTCCAACGCAAGGAAAGCGAAAGGAAATGAACATCTGGCCGCAAAGGGACATCCAGTGGAATTTCTGGCAGCAAAGGAGCAATCCCAGAAGTGGAACATTGTGGATATAGAGTAGTGATGGACTAATAGCCCTCATGCCTCAATTATAATTAAGCATTATTATTATTATTATTATTATTATTATTATTATATATTTGTTTAATTTCTGTCGGTGTTTGTATGTTAACCTAAATGAATGGAAATCAATGGTGATCGTTGTTAATGCTGGGTTATGCGACCACCACCCAGCTCATTTCACCCAAATTTAAGACTTTTTAAGACCTTTTTAAGACCATTATGAAATGAAATTTAAGACCTTTATTGCAACATCAACTAAGCCCTTAATTCAGTTTTTTTCAAGCCAAGTATCGCTAAACTTTCACTTCCCCATAGCTGAAGAATAAAATCTGTTTATGTCTGTGGTTCAATCAATCAGTCAGTCAATCAGTCAATCAATCAATCAATCAATCAATCAATCAATCAATCAGTTTATTATTTGTGCCAGAGGGCAATTTGTGTTGCAGCAGGCATTAAGCATAAAAACATACATGTATAAAATGCACATAAATACACAACAGATCACAATATGAAAGAGACTTGCGCCAATAACACAAAAGCTGATTGGTGGCAATAAAAGTCGCAGTGATGCCACGTTACGCGTTACTTGTAATGCGTTACTCTAATCTGACCACTTTTTTCAGTAACGAGTAATCTAACCCGTTACTATTTCCAAACCAGTAATCAGATTAAAGTTACTTATCCAAGTCACTGTGCGTTACTATTTTTGTCATTTTCCTTAGTAAAAATATACATTTTTGCTTTCTTCTTGCGTCTCGAGGAGTGAAGTCACGTATGCGACAGGTCACGTTTTCAGCATGAGGACAGGTCACGTTTTCAGCATGAGGACAGGTCACGTTTTCAGCATGAGGACAGGTCACGTTTTCAGCGTGAGGACAGGTCACGTTTTCAGCATGAGGACAGGTCACGTGTACCACACAGCGACACAAACGTAAACAACGGAGGGAGGAGAGAGATGCGCGCTTTCTAGCTGGAAATACAGTCACTACTTTGAGTTTGTGTCAGCTAAAGACGGCAATATTAAGGTTGGTTGTACGCTCTGTGCTGGTGGCAACAAAGTGCTATCTAGCTACGAAAACACTACGTCAAATTTGAAGAAACATTTGGAGTCGCAGCACTGCAGTCAAACTTACAGAGCAAGTCCCAGCAGGTGGTGCGAAGCAGAGAGAAGGAGGTCCCCCACCACCCAAACAACAAAAGCTGGACTTTGGTGCAAAACCAGTAAGTGGGGGGGAGTTGAAGAAGTTGGTCGGGCAGTAGGCCTATGTTGTAGAGGAAATGCTGCCCTTAAACACGGTTGACTCGCTTTTCGTGCCATAATAAACAAGATCCTACTACGCGTAACGCGAAGCTGCCTCACAGTAAACCGGTTGTCATTTTTATGTTGAGGCTGTGGGGGTGTTGTCGGCAGTTGCTGAATGTAACTAATAAAGTAACTTGTAATCTAACTTCGTTACTTTTAAAATCAAGTAATCTGTAAAGTAACTAAATTACTTTTATAATCAAGTAATCTGTAAGGTAACTAAGTTACTTTTTCAAAGTAACTGTGGCAACACTGAAAAGTAGCATGTTGGTCTCATTTGTAGTCGTAATACATACATACATGCATACAGAACTACAGCACCATAGAATAAAAGAAAAACAGCATTAGAGGTAGTGTTGCATGGACTTGGGAAAATTAAGACCTGTTTAAAAATATATAAGACCTAGAACACAATAGACCTTTTTCACAGCAGACATGTCATAATAGGAAAAGTACAGGTGTATTCAAAACCATTACAGATGGCTGCATTCCACTTAGGAGAGGTCCTGGTATTGTGTATGCTGACTCACTGAAATATCTTACTGGGACACTTGATGGAACTGAGCCATCGTTAAGGTTATCAATTTCAGCTGTGCTTTTCCTACTATGACAAGTCAAAATGTCTACTGTGAAAAAGGTCCATACTTTAGCGAATTTAAAGGCCCTGAACACCAATACAGGTGTTATCAGTTAAAGGGGCGCTATGCAGTTTTGGCCATTTTGTTTTTGCTCGCAGGTTTCTCTGTAGAGCTCCCCCTACAGCTTCGGAATAGATATTTGGCAGCTCCTATGTTTACTTGTGTCTGACTCCTCGCTCGTCAGTCTGCCGATTCCTCTTTCTCTGTTCTTCCAACAATGCTTTCCTAGCTTTTTGCTTCTTTTTTGCCGGCTCAGCCATGACGATAGTGTGAAAAACTCCACCGCTACCTTGTTAGCCGGTTCCTGAATGGGCGTATGTGTGCAGTACCGTGAACCAATTCGTTACATGGCGAGACCTGATATCACGCGATACTTCCTGACGCTGAGGCTGGTGGCTTGCCTACCGAAAATTGCAAGGGTGGTTTTTCCACTCACAGGCGCTAGGGGGAAGCGAGACGACCACCATTCAACCCGAATAAAGTCATATAACCATTCTAATGACGCCAAAGCTGTTCAGTTAAGGTAAATTAAACTAAAAACTGCATAGCTTCCTTTTAATGTGGCTGATTGGGCCTCTTCCCAGGACTATGTGGGTGTGGTTAGACTGATTGAGTGACATCTTCATGAGTCCCCTTTTGGTGCTGTTGCACCTGTTAGGGCGGGACAAATGACAGCTGTATAATTCTTATTGGTAGAAAGAATTTGTGACCTAATAAGTTCCTATCAAAGCTCAGGCCCACATTCAACCTGAGCAGAGTCTAATCAGCCAGACTAGCTGAAAACACCTGTGTGGGTGTTCAGAGGCTTTAAGACTTTTTAAGGCCTAAAATTTAGATTTTCAAATTTTTAAGAAACGCTGTCTACATACGATACGGGAATGTCCGGAGGTGTTTTATTTTTGTGTTTCATAATGTCTGTCTGTAATCTTTGAATGTACTGTACCATTTTCTCCATTGATTCTGCTTTTAAATGATGACTCTTTATTAAGGTTTTCTTTTCAACAACGACAAGTGTGGCTGGCTGGCTGGCCTTACGGCAGCGAAGAACATTGTTGCGTTACGTTGGCAGGCTCCACAGTCCCTCCAGAGACAACGGTGGCTACTTTCTTTTTCGGACATTGTCTACATGGAACGTGGTCGGTTGCAAGACGAAACCGTGCAAAACAAGTTAACTTGATTGTTTTAGTCCATGCCGCAGAAAGTGTAAAAACATGACTTTGTCTCTGTCTGTAAATCCTGTGGGTTGGAGGGGTGGGCGGTTGTAAGTCTTTGTTGTTGTTTGTATGTATGTATGTATGATATAAATGAATAAAAAAATGATTAAAACAAAACTAGACCTAACACCAAACCTTTCAGTATGACTTTTAGGTTAGGCAGGTAAGGGTTAAGGTTAAGTGTAAGGGTTAAGATATGAATGTAGTCAATGTCCTACAATATTAACAAGTGCAAACTTGTGTGTGTGTGTGTGTGTGTGTGTGTGTGTAACTTTGTGTCTGGTTTTTCCCCTCCCCGGAAGGCCGCAGACACTGATCCGGCTCGAGGGTTTTGAGTGCTGTTAGCACATGAGAGTGTTTATTTTAATCTAATAATACATAGTAAAAGGCTTTAGTTGAAGGGCTTACTCTGTCTGTTTCATGTGATTCTCATACTGAAGGACTTGCAGTCACAGAAGTCTATTATTTTACTCCAAGCAAGCCAGGTTTTGCAACACCTTCTACCATTAGAAGAGCCATGTTGTTGCAGTGGGTGACATATTTTTTCAGTTGAACTTTTCTCAAAGATATCAAAGCTGTGTAAACAACGAACGGCGCACCCGTGAGTATGCTCAGTGTGATCAGCCTGACCCAGAGCTGCTGGTCCAGAGATCAAAACTGAAGTCACACGGTTGTTTTAGAATAAACTGCACTTGATTGCAAGGGAGTCACCCAGTGCGACAGTTTGGCTCACAACAATGGAGCTCTATGGCACAGAGGAAGAAGATTTCAGTTTTTAGAAGCCCAAACAATCATTGTTAGTAGGATCAGTTCATTCGGTTGGGTTTGGTCTTCTCATGAGAATGCTTTACCTCCTTTGTGGTGCAGGGATAGAGTCTGACATTTTTTGAAATCTGTGGTTAGAGCAGGTAAAATTTAGTTCCAAGCATTTTACAGTTGCAGTCAGGGCGGCTATGGCTCAGGTGGTAGAGCGGTCGCCTACCAATCAGAAGGTTGGTGGTTTGATCACTGGCCCTGCAGTTCCATGTCAAAGCGTCCTTGGGCAATACACTGAACCCTAAATTGCTCTCGATGCAAAAATCCTTGATTATGCGGCACGTTTTTTTAAAAAATGTGATGGAATATGCGGGATATTTATGCAATTTTATGCAATGAAATTGCGGGAACTTGCAAAAACTGCAGTTTGATGAAAAAGAGAAAAACGTGATTCCCCCAACACCCTGCTTTTCGATGATGTTCACGTAATTACGTCACTTCATAACGTTCCCATGGCAACAGGGGAAAATGGCTGCTCTTGTGTGAAGTAAACGCAACATTTTTCAACTTTCTGCTAAGATAAATGTGACTTTTTTGCAACGAAAATGCGGGGATTATGAAATCATACAAGCCCCGCATATTTTGCGCGGAAATCGGCAATTTATGCGGCGAAAGTGCGGCATATTTGAAAAGATGCAGCCCCCGCATAAATATGCGGACTTTGGCTGATTATGCATTGAATTATGCGATCGAGTAATCCCGTTTTTCTGGAGGGATTGAGAAAAGCGCCCAAAAAATACAGTACATTTACATTTTTAGTTGCAGTCCTGTCTGAATGGAGAGGTGACGAAGTGTCAAAGATATGTCGATACATCCAGAAATTTTCGCCTAGAGCTTCATCGAACTTGTCATCCGTGGCTGTTTTGAGCAGAAGTGAACCCGAACCCAAGATGCTAGAGCGCCACCCTGGCAACAGTGAGTCTACAGCTCGCGCTTGTGCTGCATTAAGATTGTGCGTCTGCATTTGTGTACTTGTTTTTGTGCTCTAACTTGTTCAGTCACAGGGCCCTAGCTACCACTGAGGTCATGTCTTTGGTATTCTGTCTATGTTTAAAAAAAAAAAAATTGAATAGACTGATGCCAGTATTTCTTACACTCAATCTATTTAAACTTTACCACTTTTAGACCATCAAAAGATTCCTTACCAGAATACAGCATTTCTCCACCAGATGTTGTTCCTGGTATTGTGGATTAAACTTTGAAAACAAGAGATGGCAATGCAATTTAAAAAAATAAATAAAAATGTTTTGGTGCCTCAGAGTCATATGAAAGTGACCAATGTTTTTTTTACAACAGCTTTTTCTCATCATAAACTTTTCTAGTCACAGCTAATTGCTTGTTTAATGCTCCAGGGAACACAAATAAAGTGCCTTCCACTGTGTGTGTGCGTGCGTGTGCATGTGTGTGTGTGTGTGTGTGAGAGGGTTACGGGTGTGATTTCTACAGTCTAAGTGTGTTGTTGCTTCTCTCATTCACACAGTATCTGTATCCAGTAAACAGAAGACTCAGGCCTGATTCTAAATGATCTTTAGTAACTTTATTTCAGTTGCACTTCTAATTATATTTCTGTTTCCCCTTTTCTTTTTTTTTAATTGTTTTTATATATATATATATATATATATATATAACAATAAAAAAAAACAGCAACATTGAAAACATGATGTGTATATTTTAGTTAGGAGGTTTTCCTAACCTTGAATATGGCGGACTGTGTGAAAATTTATTTATTGTATGTATTATTAATGTCCTCGTACCTATGGACCCACAATGAGATGAAGAAGTGTTGGATAGAACTGGAGAAAGCTTGTGCTTGCTGTGTTTCGGACAAAATGTTGTAGCATCCCCCATTGTTGGAGGGTGTATGACTCTCCGAGGAATAGGAGCCTGGGAAAAGTGGCCTGAGACCCGGGTTTAAGATCAAGTTAGTCTTGCATTAGACTGAATCCACGCCTTGCAAAACTCTGTTCATTTCGGGAACTACAACAACCTAGCAAAGCTACACGCTAAAAATGGCAAGTTTTGAAGAAAATTTGGGTTGTGCAACAAGGCAGGCCGGCTTGGTTCTTTCAGGGAATAACTGTAAAGATGTACAAATAATATGTTTAACGTTACAGCATTCGCTATGGAACTGCAACGTTTTGGGACGGATTGGTGGGATTGCCATGGATAAAGTTCACACGGTGATACACTGGTAAGAGGAAATTATGTTTACCCGTTTATCCAGCTGGGCCCGGGGCTTAGCGCCGCCCAAGACGATTGTGATTGGCTTAAAGAAATGCAATGGGTTATATAAACTATAAACATTTGGTGAGCTAAAAGATCAAGTTAACCTGACAAACAATGCAGGCCTGTACCACGAGGCATGCTCAATCAGATCAAAACCTGTCAACAGCCCGACTACAGACCAATCAGATCACTGGAAAAATGGAACCATCATTGAGGATCAAGCAGGACTCTTAGTCCTACTACTAGTCTATATCCACGACGTTCAACTTCCGGGATTGCTCCATTGCCGTCCATCTCTCTTTGGCCGATGTCCGTTTCCTTCCACTTTTTTTTGTGTTGACTTTTTAAACTCTGGCTTATTTATTTGGAATATGGTTAACTGCTTCTCAGATCTCTGCAGGCTGAATTGAGACAGCTAGCTAGACTATCTGTCCAATCTGAGTTTTCTCTCGCACGACTAAAACAACTTTTGAATGTACACGTTCCACCAAAACAAGCTCCAAAACAAGTTCCTTCCCGAGGCTATTTTGCAGCGGCACTGTGGCTCCGTGTGGAGCTTAGCGAGACGATTGTGATTGGTTTAAAGAAATGTCAATAAACCAGAGCACGTTTTTCGCCCATCCCGGAATGCTGTGTGGACTAACCAGACCCTCCTACGCACCGCTGTGGAGGAAGGTCTGGCAATGCAAGACTATCCTACTACTGATCGCTCTGGTTCTGCTACTACAACCAGCACTCTGCTTGTTGACTGTTCATCCTAATGTGGCCTGTTCATTCCTGTAATAGGAACGCTTCATGTCTACATGTTAATGTTACAAGGTTATGATATCCTTTTACACTCTGATGACTAAATGCCTGCAATGATTACCAGGTCATTCCATTGACACTCCTCTAGCCCAGAGTTGACTTACATTCTGTTTCATGCTGCAGCTGAAAATTGACACAAATCTTTGAGCATCTTAAACAGGTTTACGCTTGTTTAAATCTCAAGAGACATTCCATGATATTTTAAAGCACCAAAACGCTGTCCAGTTCCATAATGTTCTCCAGCTCACTAATGATATTTTTGTCGTGATTGAGTTTGAAGATATCAGCAGTGAGCTGGGAGGAAATGTGAGTTCTTCACAGTGCTATTAGATGGAAAAGCAAAACCTTTTAGTTCATCTTTTCAAAAAGCATATGCACTTTGGGTTTCAGCTCAAGAAATTACATTTCTTTGATGAACAGAATAAAAAATGTCCCGAGCAGAGTGGGCAAACCCAATGGATCCTACAGTATATTACCATGCCTTATTCCTGAAAAGTGTAACCCCCGAAGTACAAGTACTGTACCTAAGTACAAATGTCAGTTACTTGTACTTTATAATAATAATTTTCAAATTTATACTTTTTATTAATCTTTTGTTATTACATACTACACACAGGCCTGAAATACACACACATGCTCAGGTCTTACATGCACAAACGGAGAGATGTCAGAGTGAGTGGAACAGGCACCCTAAGCGGTTGGGGGGGTTTGGTGCCTTGCTCAAGGGCACCTTGGCAGTGCCCAGGAGGTGAAAAGGCATCTCTCTAGCTACCAGTCCACACTCCGTACAGGAAACTTGAACTGGCGACCGACCGGTCCGCAACCCAACTCCATATGGACTGAGCTACTGCCACCCGAAGACTTGAGTCTTTTCTTTTCATGCCACTTGCTACTTCTACTCCGCTACATTTCAGAGAGAAATATTGTACTTTTTATACCGCTACATTAATCTGACAGCTTTAGTTACTAGTTACTTTAACGATTAAGATGTTTGCACATAAAACACATGTAGTTAATAAAAAAAAAACTGTTTATTATAAATTAAACTACCCAAAAATATAATGGCCTACGACCATTAAACTTAGAACTGATTGGATCGTTTACAGTTTCTACAATGATGATACTTACATACTTTTACTTAAGTAACATTTTCACATTTTCACTCAACTTTTGAGTACTGTATTAGTACTTTTACTTAAAGGAATACGCAACCGTTTGTTGAAATAGGGCTTATCACGGTCTACCCTAGCTGTAGATAAGTGGGCCAACACATTTTTTGTCTCAGTGCAAGTAATTAGGTTGTTTTTTTGTCTTTTGTTGGCTCACTTTTACTCACAACATGCTAACCGGCAACACAGGATTCCATTCATTACGCTAAGCTAACTAGCACCGGACTACAACAATGCATGCACAAAACATGCGTTGGCCCACCTATCTACAGCTAGGGGAGACCGTGATAATCCCTATTTCAACAAACGGTGGCGTATCTCTTTAAGTATGGGATCTGAATACTTCTTCCACCAATGGAATTCACTCAGTATAAAAGAAATCGATTGAAGATGTTTCTCCAAGCAAGAAAATAATCTTGGGGATACAATGTTTTATCCTGATACGGCCTGATCATTAATATTCACAATGTGCAGTAGCTTTCAAAAACAAAGTCATCACCCCTCACCTCATCGCAGTTCACTCAGTCTGATTAGTCAGCAGGATGAAATAAGTCTTTGCAGTGGAGACTGAGAGCTATTTGAATGTGGGTGGGGAATGTGGATGTAATCACGTAACAGGGGAAACATACATCTGCACTCAAAGACCTCAGCTCCACTCTGCTGGAGTGTGTCCAGTGAAACAACAGGAAGGACTCCCTCTGGCTTGTGAAAATGCAGCATGAGCGTGCTGTTTATGACTAAACTAGTTTCTTGGTTTTGGAAACTAGATGTGTAATTCCTGCCATAAATTAGTTTTATTCTAGCCATTTGATGAATACAGACGGAGAATATGTGTGCAGTTGAATTGATTCCTATGAATGAACAAAACAGTATCAGAAAAACAGGGTAAAGATGCCTTCTATAACATAACCAGTTGAAGCCACGAGCACAGCCAAAGTCTTAAAGAATGAGTTAACAATTTGGCAGGTCTATTTTAAAACAATAGTCCGGTATATGAACATCAAAACAAGTTTTTCTTGCTGTAATCATTCCAAGGGAAGTGATGGAGGACAGAATCCACATACTGCAGGGTAAATCCAGACAGCTAGCTAGACTATTTGTCCAATCTGAGTTTTCTGTTTGCACACTAAAACAACTTTTGAACGAGCACGTTCCACCAAAACAAGTTCCTTCCCGAGGCTATTTTGCAGAGGCACCGTCATTATATCCGGGGGCTTAGCACCGCACAAAACGATAGTGATTAGTTTGAAGAAATGCCGATAAACCAGAGCATGTTTTTCTCCCATCCTGGAATGCTGTGTGGACTAGCCAGACCTTCCTTCGCAGCGCTGTTGAGGAATCGCGGGATCACATATCAAGAAAATCCTTCGGCTCCAACCTAATGCGTTTGTGTCTAAACTTCCTCCTTACCACACCAATCAGTGTCCAGTGAGGAGCTACTGGCAGTTGCGTGCGTGGTTTAGGTGGGTTTTTTAAAGGAAATGTTATTCATTCCTAGATTTTTTATTAAAGTTTATTAAGTTTATTAAAGTTCTTTTTCAGTATTGACTGTCAATTGTCAAACTAAATAATAAAAGAAGGTTATATGGCAAGGTTAGTAGGATAATGGTATCGGATCAGTCCTGGGTATCAAAATCAGTATCGGGAAGGAAAAAATTGTATTGGAACATCTCTACCTTACACAACTGTTTCTGTGACTTTCACTATCTCATCTATACAGACACATATTCTGAAGGCAAGAGGTCTATTTGTAATATCAGTACTGGGAGAATAAGGCCTTAGTCTCACAGTCAGCACCTCACAGTATCATTTCATAAGCCATGTTAATGCCGCAAGAGCACTGAGGGATTAGAAAGGACTGTTAGGTTGGTTCCAAAAGTCCTGGAGCCTGAGCACACATTACTGTCCTCCTAGCAATTAACTCCCAGTCACACACACACACACAACAAAGTAACATATACTGTGTCTGTTCACTTATGTCCTCCTGCTTTCATTAGACATTGACTACGTTTACATGCAGCCAATAACCCGTTCAAAACCGGAATATTAGCAATAACCCGGTCGCGCACGGCCATGTAAACACCGGCAAAAACCCGAATATGCTCATATTCCGTTTTTTAAAAACCTGAATATGCTACCTGGGTTACCCCTTTTCTAACCCGACATTTTGGTCATGTAAACGCGTATTGGCATATCCCCATCAAAAGGAACATTGATTTGTGTTCTGCGCATGATCTTTTCGCAAGGAATCTTGGTCTTTTGAGTAGAGGAACTTCTTGTATGCGCCAGAAAACATAGTTATAATAATAATTATATACTATAATAATATAGTTATATATATATGTCAATGCAGAAAACCTGCGCGCAGTATACCGGAAGTAAACAAGAAGTAGAGGTAAACATGGCGAGACGCAGCACAGCACCACACTTTTGGAGCGAGGAGGAAACCAATTTCTTTATTAGTGTGGTGAAAACCATGAATATAATGTCTTTTGTTGACGGCAGAAAGTACCGAGATAGTGAGATTTATAAGAAGGTGACCGAAAAGTTATTGCGTCTTAAGGTTGTCCGTAGGCTACGTCCAGACGTAACCGACGCTAATCCATGTAGGAGTAACTCTCTCTGCTCACGCATGTAAACGGGTTATTCCGAATGTTTCAGAAACTCGAATAGTGACCTTAACCCGACCATAACCCGAAAATTGACAGCTTGTAAACGTAGTCATTGTATGATGCAGTATAATCAGAGTGTATGACACTGCTCATACTCAGACTGTTAGCTCAGCTGAATCCACTGCCGTATATATATCACATGTTAGCTGTGTATATATATATATATATATATATATATATACACATTTCAGCTAACATGTGGGTTTAGATAGTTTGTTGTCCTGTTGACTTTTCCTTTTGTTTCAATCTTGCAAAGTGCTATGGTGGAATGGGCTCACTTTACTTCACTCCATGCTGGTTCTTAAACCTTGTACTTATGTGTTTTCAGAAAGTTCATTTACTATGTAAACATATATTTCATGGCCTTCTCTGCTCCATTTGTGTATTCAGCTGAGTGTTGCTGCATTGAGGAATTCCATTGGCTCTCAACTTTGACCTCTCTGCTGCAAACATTCCAGAGGTGAGTGGAGGCCAGAGCTCCAACACAGCAGGTGTATACTTCATTGCACATATAATTCATATCACACCCACACTACCACAGTCTGAGGGGAGACTGCCCTCCTCCCATAAACGCCCACATAAGTCATTTACTCAAGCAGCAATTACTTCTTATATTTACGCTTATAGTAACGGTGCAACTGCTCGACTCCGGCGCTGTAAAATTACGTAGAATGAATAGTGTCAATGGTAGGGAGTAGAATAAAAAGCAAAAGGTTGGGGTGGTGGATGGGCCAAACATACACAGGACGCCCAGGAGACCGGGGTTGAAGTCCCCTTTGAAAATAAAAGCAAATGGTTGAGTTTTTCTTAACTTTACCGAACAAACGGAGCTACGTCACGCTCCGTGTCACATGCATAACCGGAAATGAAGTAGCGTCTGATTTTAACCTAAACCACAATCTTTTTCTAAACTTAATTAATTAGTGTTGGTGCCAAAACATAGCCAAGTAGTTTTAACCTGACCAAATTGCGACCGTTACGTTTCTCTGGTTTAGATCTCTGACCGTTTTCCTGCCACCACCAGAGGCGCTTACTTATGAAACGCTCCTGTTGGTCGTATTAGAGGTTTAAATGAGCGATATCGTCGTGTGGTTCCGAGGACTTGTTGTCTGAAGGTCATGTTAGAGCTGTGTTTTTATGGACAGTGCCATTCTAGAAATCAGTTGGTTTTTCTCCTGGGATCAAAGCCCAGAATGGGCTAAAAATATATATAGTCTACTTACTAGCTTCTCTTTTACCTCCGAGTATTTCCCCATACTCTCTTCTTCATGAGTTTGCAAACTGGACTTTGGACCTCTGTTGGTGGCCTGTGCATTTTTCTAGACCTGTCATTCGCTGGATTTGGGAGGATCCAGACCAAGCTCACCACAGTTTACATCCCATACAGCGTTTTCCTGCTTTGGGCTTGATGTGGTAGACCTCTGCTGCACTTGATCTAGTGTTCCACTTCTTGCTCTTGAGCTTTTATGATTTATCCTTCAAACCAGCTGTTTTTCAGCCCCTGGTAGTATTTTTTAATGCTGCACCCTGTGGAGGGGTTACACTGAGTCTGAATGATGTAATAACTGCATATCATGTCATTTAAAATGTAATAACTATTCACTTGTTTTGCATGTAATGTAATTACATTTTTGACAAGAACACACACATCACAACTTGAACTGCACTACACATCCCAAGCTATGTCATTATACATTTTTCATGTAATTTCAATGTATTCTAATAGTGACATGATTTTCACAGATAGAGAGTATGAAAACATCCTTTAACAACTTTTCAATCCACTCCTGAAGCAAAATCCACGTCTTCTGCACAGTCCATCTTTTTAACACTAAATGTACAGCTTATGACAATCATTGACTACGTTTACATGCAGCCAATAACCCGTTCAAAACCGGAATATTAGCAATAACCTGGTCGCGCACGGCCATGTAAACACCGGCAAAAACACGAATATCCTCATATTCCTGTTTTTAAAAATCCGAAAATGATCCCTGTGTTAACCCTTTTCTAACCTGAAATTTTGGTCATGTAAACGCGTATCGGCATATCCCCATCAAAAGGAACATTGATTTGTGTTCTGCGCATGTTCTATTCGCAAGGAATCCTGGTCTTTTGAGTAGAAGAACTTCTTGTATACCACACTTTTGGAGCGAGGAGGAAACCAATTTCTTCATTAGTGTGGTGAAAACCATGAATATAATGTCTTTTGTTGACGGCAGAAAGTACCGAGATAGTGAGATTTATCAGAAGGTGACCGAAAAGTTACGCGAAGCAGGATTTGTCCGTACGTCCAGACGCTAACCGTGCGTCACCGTTTACTTCGGGATATTGCCAATTGATTACAAATTCCATGTATACAGGAGTAACTCTCTCTGCTCACACATGTAAACGGGTTATTCCGAAT
This sequence comes from Perca fluviatilis, assembly GCF_010015445.1. NCBI lineage: Eukaryota > Metazoa > Chordata > Actinopteri > Perciformes > Percidae > Perca > Perca fluviatilis. The sequence goes on along the minus strand of NC_053129.1, from coordinate 312,098 downwards.
GTTTCAGAAACCCGAATAGTGACCTTAACCCGACCATAACCCGAAAATTGACAGCTTGTAAACGTAGTCATTGACTGGCCTGCTGGCTGAACAATCAAAATGTTCAATATAATCTCTAACTAGAGGGATGTCATGTATAATTTGGAAACTGTCTCCACCAGGAAAACAACAGGATTATCTGCAGAGGTGGAAAGTAACTCAGTACATTTACTAAATTACTGTAGAAAAGTGGAAATGTGTTTCTCACAGAATCAGTAACTGACTAGAGTGAAAGTGTGTTTTATTGGAACTGTGAGAAAATGGTATTAAGTGAATGACACTCAATGACAGAAGTAATAAACGTTTATGACTTGTTTATAACATTTCTGACACATTCATGACAGTGTCATGTCATAGTTATGACAGTGTCGTGTCACGATTATGTCGATACCTTCAAGTAAAGTGTTACCGTAAAGATTTACAAAGAATATGTTCACGACATTTACTATCTGGGATGTTTTGGGACTGATTGGCGGGATGTGAGTGAAGTACACACTGAAGAGCAAATGACGTTTAACCATATATCCAGCTAATTTAAATAGTTAACGTTACTGTATTGTGTCAACAGTTAACTTAATGTAATATTTTATGTGGCCTTTTCTTTTACGGGGTGCAAATGTTCCACTAAAACAAGTTCATTTCCAAAACTATTTTAAAAGAGCCATCAACGTCGCGTCCGGAGCTTAGCGCCAGCCAAGACGATTGTGCAAACAACCCACATTGTTTTTTACTCCTATCCTAGAATGTATCTGTGGTGTAGGCAGACCTTTTTTCACAGTGCTGTGGAGATAGGTCTGGCAATGCAAGACTAGGTAAAAATGACACTTTTTAAATAGCCCCCTCTCCCTTTGTAGAACTGTAAAATTCTGTTTTGTGTCAGAGACAGACTGTCTTCTCCCACATACTTGGAATGGAATGGAAACTGATTTATTTGAAACAGGGACAATGCACAAATAAACATTAAACTTGTTAAACAAGAGAATATGTCTTGGGCCAGGTTATAGCAACAATTGCTAATTTCCACCTGTAGTCCCTGGGCAGGTATGACAAATTTAAAACAACAATTAACAATTTTAAATAGAAATTTCACAGGACTATAAATGACATGGTGTCCATAGTAATTAAAAACAACTGCATTACATTGCATTATATCCTGTTAAATAGATGTTCAATATAAATGTAAATACATGCTCTATATTGGTCATAATTTATTCAACCATAGTACCGCTGAATAGTTGCAACGTACCTTGTGCATACATACTTACCTCCAGTATTGTTTTTTTTAATTCTTATTTAATTTTTTTTTGTGATGGAAGGTATGGAAGTACCACAATCTGCTGAAAACCAGAATGTAATTCCCTGTATGCAAAAGCACACTTGGCCAAGAAAACCGATTCTGATTAACATATTATTGATTAATAGTTATTGCCAATGTGCATTTTCAAGGATAAATGTCCTCCATCCCCAACAGGCCTCTAGCAAAGACTTCAACTAAAACGTATTTCAAGAGCGGGAGAGAGAGCGAGAGAGAGTGTGTTTGTGTGCAAGAGAAGCAGAAGAGAGAGAGAGAGAGAAAGAGAGACTTAGGCTGTGTGCATGACTGAGCCTTTTGTTGCACCATAAGAACCATAAGGTGTAAAATTTACTACAAAAACTGCACCTCTGGAATGGCAACCTCAAACGTTCTGATAGAGTACAGGATTAGCTCGGCTCAGCCCAGGGACAGATCTTTGGCTGGCTTCTGATCTGATGTGAATAACAGCACAGAAAAAAAAAAAAAAAAAAAAAAAAAAACTCCTGACACCAGCCAATCTGAGCACCGCAGCTGCTTACTTATGTTTCCATTTATATAAATTTATAAAAAATACATTATTATATAATCTCTATACATTTTTTATTCACACTTTGCATTAAACGTGAACAGTACAGAACATATTAAAAGTAGTACTCCAGTAATTTAGTGTGGCATCTAATTTAGGGAACTTATGAGAGACGAACAGAACTCCTCCAGCTAATATAAATAGCTCGCGTTCCTGTTTTGTGTCGACAGTTAACTTCATTTAATATTGTATGTGGTGTTTTTTTTATTTTGGGAGGTGTAAACGTTCCACCTAAACAAGTTCCTACCCCAGACTATTTTGCAGAGCCACCATGTCCGAAATTTAGCTCCGCCCAAGATGATTGTGATTGGTTTAAATAACAATAACAACCCAGAGTGTTTTTTTCTCCTATCCCAGAATGTATATGTGGTGTTCTCTTCTCCGCTTCTCTTCATAGTCGTCAGATTCATCTACCAACCCTTATAGAACTGGCTCAGGTTTGCCTTGCACAAGCTCTTAATTATGCTGTTATAGTTTTAGACTGCCGGGGGACTTCCTTTGACACACTGAGCTCCTCTCTCTTTCCATCTGTGTGCATCCATGTCCCAGAAATGCTTGTAACTAACCTAGCTCTGGGGAGCTTATTCCCCGGAGTCCTTATGCTGTTTTTTTTTGCCCAGTAGTTTTCCTTGGATTTGGGTGGTCTTGCTCTGCGCCCTGCTATGCCCTGCTATGCCCTGCTACGCCCTGCTACACCATGAACTACTATATCTACTATTTCTAGTCACTGTTCCATTATCTTTATTGTGACTATTATTGCCACTGTTCATCACACCCCCAACCGGCACCGTCAGACACCGCCTACCAAGAGCCTGGGTCTGTCCCAAGTTTTTCACTGTCGCACTAATTGTTTGCTCTTGTAATTACTGTAATTGTTGGGTCTTTGTAAATTATAGAGTGTGGTCTAGACCTACTCTATCTGTAAAGAGTCTTGAGATAACTCTTGGTATGATTTGATACTATTAATAAAATTGAATTGTAGCCAGACATTACTCCACAGTGCTGTGAAGATAGATGTGGCAATGCGAGACTACACTTGGGGAAATGTGGGCTGTAATATGATGTCTGATAAATTTCCAAACTTTATGACACCACCATGCTAAATTAATGGAGTTCTCTTTTAAATATCTTGTATTGTGGTTTGTTGAGTGGCATGGAATGCCGCTAACGTTATCAATGACCCTTTCTATGTGCAACATACGTACATCACACAGAGATTACACAGAGAATCTTGGCTGGGCTTAAGAGGACCAACAAGAACAAATGCCGGTCTATTCTGTACTTTCAAAGACACCTTATTTTAACAACGCACAGGGAGAGTGGCACAGCCCTGAAAGCCCACACTCTCTCACGAGAGGAATCAAAAGGGGGAAGACTTCAGATGTTTCACAGTGCAGACTGGATGTCTCAGCTGCCTTTTAAACCAACAGGAAGACTGTTTCAAGATTGTGGGCTTAACTCTATGTATTTACGCGGACAGGGTTATCATCTGTGCATTAGGCCAACATGTAAATTGAACCAGCTTGAGTTAGAGTTGTAGTGGTCAGTATTACTCCCAGGCACAGCATCCATCCAGTCCAGCCAGTCATTTTACTGCCATAGCGACTCGCTGACTCAGTCTTGTTAGGGAGAGTCAAGCCAGGCCACAAACAGAAAGAGCTGCAACTTTCTCATGTAAAACCACTGGATACTGTACACGCTGTGTGTGTGTGGTGTGTGTGTGTGTGTGTGTGTGTGTAAGACCTTGTACACATGGCATGGCTTTTTCTGCCGAGTCAGTTCTGTTCTCGAGCATGCAATTGATTGTGCTGTGGCTTTGCCAGCCAAAAGCAGTTAAAAATACCCAGCGCAACCAAATGAGGTGCAATTTGTTTGTTTCTCTTCAAGCCTGTAAAGTGGAACCATGTGAAGCAAAGACTTATATCTCCTGAAGGCTGTTTTCTTTCTTGTCTTCTTTGAAAATAATTGTAAATCTCGATATTCTAGTTACCACATTTCAAACATAATTACAAGCTGTGGGCATTGTTTTCTTGTCTGATGTGGTCCCATGTCTTTTTTCTCTCTGGTATAAAAAGGCTAAACAAGCATGAATAGTTTCTTTTTTTTCTGTCTTTGTCCTAATTTGTTTCAAAACTGCACTTTTATTAAAGTACTGTAGCCAGGGAACATTGAAGCAAGCTCCATATTCAACAGATTTTTTTTTTAAATGCAGAGTTTGACTGACTAATACCAGAAATAGATTTCTGTTTTCTTTTCGTGTCCATGATTGATGAGTCAATAACTGCAGTCTCAATAGAAAGTCATTTAAGCTTCCTACCACTTGCTCTTGTTGTCCAGAACAAAGGTGATGTCTTCCCTGGAGTCCAGTGCGAGACAGATCCTGGCTGCTCTTTGGACAACGCCCCTGCAGTCATAGTGTGGTAAGGTGGCTGAGATGAAGCCCTGCAGTAACTATCAAAAACTATAATCATCGAAAACTGTAATCATACAAGCTGAGGCTTGGAGCGAGGCATCTTCTCTCTGTCAGCCTCACAGCATTTTCACCATGGGGAGAAACAGGGGCGCTGGCTAGTGTTTAGGGCGTGGTTCCTTTTTCTACACAAAGGTATTTAGTACAGTATATGATCAAATTAATGTATCATATTTGTTTAAATCATCACACAAATATCTATGTTAATCTACCTTTTTATGTGCCAAAGAGCTGACTGAGGGGTGAGATAGTGGAATCTGCTTCCTTCTCAGTTGCTTTGCATTAGTTTAAGTGTAGTCTTGTGTTGCCAGATCTATCCCACAGCGCTGCGGCGGAAGGTCTGGCTAGTCCACACAACATTCCTGGATTGGAGAATAAAAATTAGGGGTTGTTTGCATTTCTTTAAACCAATCACAATCATCTTGGCGCTAAGCTCCAGAGGCAAGGCTCTTCAAAAAAGTCTTGGGCAGGAACTTGTTTAGGTGTAAAATTTGCACCCTGCAAAACAAAACGTCACATACAATATTATGTGAAGTTAAGTGTTCACACAATACAGTAACATGACCTATATAAATTGGCTGGATACACGATTAAACATAATTCGCTCTTACCAGTGCATCGCCGTGTGTATTTTGTCCATAGCAGATGCTCGCCAATCGGTCCCAAAACGTCCCAGTTAGAGAGTAAATGTCGTAATCATATTCTTTGTTTACTTTACAATCATTCCCCGAACAAACCAAGCAGGCCTGCCTTGTTGCACGATCCAAATTTTCCTTAAAACTTGACATTTTCAGCCTGTAACGTTGCTCAGAGGTTCCAGTTAATGTTGTGAGGGACTTTCGGCGAAATTTCAGGCGGGCACCAGAACTATTCCGTAAATGAACCGTCGTCGATATAGACTAGTTTAATTGTGGAATGACAACAGGTAAAGGCAGTGGTGTATTTGTTTGGATGTTGATATTCTCCTTCAGAGTTTCCTTAGTTTAATCCATATACAGAATGTAAGCAATTGTATGACTTAGCTTCTGTAGATGTCTGGACTTGTTAATATTAATGGGAGCACAGTTCCTTCCCTGCTTCTTCTCAAAGTCCACTATCATCTCTTTAGTCTTGCTGACATTCAGGAATAGGTTTTGTCCTGACACCAGCAAGTCAGGTCCTCTACTTTTTTCAGGTAGGCCTCTTCATTGTTGTCTCTGATCAGGCACATCACAACTGTGTCGTCAGCAAACTTGATATTGTTGTTGGAGTTGATAGTGGGTGCACAATTGTTTGTGTACAGGAGTACAACAGGGGGCTCAAAACACAGCCCTGGGGTGCTCCAGTGTTAAAGCTATAATGCGTAGTTTCTGTCTCCCCCATGAGGAAATCTCACGAGCAACCTTCGTTGCTCGTGCACAACCCCCACCCTCCTTCACGCAGTTGCTTGTAGTCAAGGAGGACACAGAGGATTAAAGCTTTAAGGATAAGGGTGGAAGAGGTTTATCCGCCAACCCTCACTACCTGGGGTCTGCCTGTCAGGAAGTGAAGGATCCACATGCACAGTGACGTGTTTAATCCCAGGTCCTTCAGCTTTGTGATAAGCCTGGAAGGAACTATGGTGTACCCATGATATGCCATCTATCAGCCTTTGGAATATATAGTAGAGTATACCCACTTCCTCTTCGGTAACCTGCCCATCTTCCCAGTAGTACACCCACCTAATCAGCGACCATTACACCACTGCATCCATCCGTCCATTTTGTAAACCACCTATATCGTTCACGGTCATTGAGGGCTGGAGCCTATCCCAGCATGCATTGTGTGAGAGGCTGGCTACACCCTAGATAGGCCTGACCTAGTCTTGCAAAAGCCATATTTACACCAATGTACATTTCACACTGAAAATATCCAGCCAGCAGGGATGCAATAATTAACTGTTGGTATAGAAATACTATTGATTAAAATATGTTTATATATGTTGAATATGAATATGAAACAACGTAAACGCTTATGTAATTGGAACTAGGTTGTAATGTGTTATTCATTAAATGGTTACACCAGGTATGAAGTCACATCTTGTAGAATAAATACATATAACGACTAATACACCAACACAGGATCACAGGTGTGTTGGTGGTTTGGAGGAGTATATGAGATGATGGTGTTTGCTGAATGACTCTTGAGACAGCTGTGGCAATATTCAAGTTAACTGAATGTGATTTGGTCCCTACAAATCTTAGCAACCTCATATACCTTTCAAAAGATTTGCACACTGCTTCAGATATGAAAGAAAAAAAATGCCACCCTGATTATGTGTTTCCGAACCAGATTATCAGTACAGGTTCCAATAAAGACAGGCAAATAATAATTCCACGCAATTAATTAGATTACTGCTTGAGATCTAGATTAGAGCAATCATTTAGGGTGGTTTGGATAAGATGCTGGAACTGTTGAAACTGGAAGTTTAGGACTTGTCTTGCTGCAGTGGGAGAGAGTCCTTTGAGCAAAAGAGAGAAAAAGGAGGAAAGATGGAGGCACAGAAAAAATTAGTTGGTGTGTGTGTGTGTGTGTGTGTGTGTGTGTGTGTCGGGGGGAGGGAAACAGTCAACAGCCAAAAACACTTAGCTATAAAAGGGATAATTTCTTTGTTTCTGCTTCATGCTGACTGCACTGCCTGGAAACCCCAAATAATTTCACAAGGCATTTAAGACCCAAGAACATGATAACTAGAAAACCAAATAAATTGCCTCAGCTCTAAACAATCGCTTTTCGAGACCTCCAGACTCTTTCTTATGACTTCACCTCTCAACCTTTTCTGAGCACACATTTTTTTAAGTGAATTTCACCTTTATTACAATTTGTTCTCAATTGTTTACACACTTTTTCTGAAGGCATACCTCATATTCTCAGGACCCTACACACAAATCCTAAAACACACACACACAAGGCAAAACTCCACAAGCCTCCTGCAAAATGAAAATCTGGTGGCCGGGTTGGCTCAGTGGGTAGCGCAAGCACACTTATACTGAGAGGTTTATGCCTCGATGCAGAGGTCCAGGTTTCGAATCTGACCTATGACGATTTCCTGCATGTCTTCCCCTCTTTCTCACCTAGCTGTCCTATCAAATAAAGGTGGAAAAGCCCCCCAAAAAATAATAAAAAAATGAAAACAATGTTTTGTCTTCTCAAAATGTCATTTTGTGTTCAAATGACCAGACACACACACACGCACACACAATCATATGAATAGACATTTCACAGAAGCAGTTGAACACTGATGTGCTCAATGTAAAACACTATTATGAATTGAAACACTTCGTTTTTAGGAAGACTTATGCCTTTTTCATGTTCAGTGTTACACTTACTATGTCGTTTGTTTTTATGCTCATATAAAAAACACGCATATTCACTTCATGTTTTTATTAATATTCACTTTAAGCCAAGGACCCCTTAACTGAGAGAGAGATAGACTCACATTAACAAAAGAGCACACATCACACCTGTTTTAGCATCACTTCACTGGTTGCCAGTCCAGTATAGAATTCAATTTATAATCCTGGTCCTTGCTTTTTTAGAGCCCTGCACGGTCAAGTTCCTCCCTACATCTCTGACTTGATCCAGCATCATACTCCCACCCGTAGCCTGAGGTCATTAGGTCAGAGGCTGTTAGTGGTTCCCCGCACTCATTTTAAGGAGGGGACCGATCATTCCAAGCAGTGGCTCCTAGGCTGTGGAATGTCTCGCCTCCCTTTTCTACGTTGTGTGAATTCTGTCGAATCTTTTAAAAAGCAATTGAAGCCTCTGCTGTTAAAGCAGGCTTTTAGTTAGTCAAGGTTTTTTTGTGGTTGTTTGTTATGTTATCTATTTGAATTTAAGTTTTTGTGTATTTTAATTTGCTGTATTGTATAACATTTTATTGTGAAGCACTTTGTGATTTTTATCTGTGAAAGGTGCTATACAAATAAACTTTACATACTTACATATACATGTGGCAAAGTGAATCCTTAGGATGAACTGTATCTGTGGATGGCTATCTAAGGCCGGTTACACACTGCCTGCGTGGCGTTTCTGTTGCGTGTCAGCTGCGTGGATTTTTCTATATCTTTACACACCAGAAACGTGTCTGACGCGGTGCTGCTGCTGCTAGCCTTGTCTGTAGGCTACACATGGATGTTTCCCATTGATAAAATGAAATACCATGTTAAACATAAATATATATACGGATTTGATTACAGAAAAGACAACGTCGGCAGTATTGACGGCAAAATAGGCTACAGAATATTTTGTTCTGTATTGACAGGTGCAATATTAGAAAATAATTTTTTGGTTTTATTACATTTATATCTGCATTCATATCAAAACCTAGAGACTTTCAAACATCAACATGTCATTTATTAATATGTATTAGTGTCTAAACGACATATAAACATCTTTTCCTATTCTATTCTGCCTGGAAACTATTCCAACATGCTTGCGTGTCGCGTGAAAAATAGGCGTCGGTTGTATTGCTAGCAGGCATGCGTTTTTGGCGCAGCTCGAGCAGCGTGTCACGCAGGCAGTGTGTAAGCTCTAACCTGTTAACATGGGACCGAAATATTAACGGACACGCAACGCAGCCAGTGTGTAACCGGCTTTAGTGACTACCTTACCTATACCATCATGTAGCGGTGCTCGTACCCGGCTTTAGTCACCTGTTGGCGGCTAAACAACTGCTGCTGGTAGCCGGCGTCCCGCAACTCTGTAGCGGCTAAATACAACCAGGAACTGCGACTCAGATTTTATCCTTCTATGGCACTATGTGTTCACATTACAGCGCTTTACTTAGTTTAAGATACTTCTATTTTAGGTATGTAATTAATATACACTCTTGAACAAAGTCTTAAGACCGGGAGAAACATTGCAAGTTTTCCGCATTTCGCGCTAGTGGATCATAACCGGGTTGTAAATACTGCTTCAGCGTTGTCCTGTTGAAAGACCCAGTCATTACCACACAGACGGGGGCCCTCAGTCAAGAGGGATGCCCACTGCAACATGTCCACATAGCCAGTCGCCGTTTGACGCCCCTGGACAACCTGAAGCTCCATTTTCCCATTGAAGGAAAAAGCACCCCAAATCATGATGGAGCCTCCTCCACTGTGCCGCGTAGAAAACATCTCCGGTGGGATCTCCTTCTCATGCCAGTAACGTTGAAAGCCATCAAGACCGTCCAGGTTAAATTTTTTCTCGTCAGAGAATAAAACTTTCTTCCACCTTTCAATGTCCCATGTTTGGTGCTCCCTTGCAAATTCCAAACGGGCAAGTCCGTGGCGTGGGAGGAGACGTGGCCTTTGAAGACGTTTTTTGTTCTTGAAGCCCTTCTCTTGCAGATGATGTCTTATGGTTATTGGGCTACAGTCGGCACCAGTAAGGGCCTTAATTTGGGTCGAGGATCGACCTGTGTCTTCACGGACAACCCGTCGGATCCTGCGGCTCAGTGCAGGTGAAATTTGTTTGGGTCTACCACTTGACTTTTTTGTCCCATAACTCTCAGGATCTTTTAAGAAATGTAAAATGACTGTCTTACTGCGTCCAACCTTGGCAGCGATGGCACGTTGCGAGAGGCCTTGTTTGTGCAGCTCAACAATCCTGCAACGTTCAAAGAGAGAAAGCCTTTTTGCCTTTGCCATCAGGAGATCATGACAGTGTGACTGCCTGAAGAACAATGACACGAAAGCCATATTTTTGTGCAGATTTTACCTTTTTATGCCTATGATCTTAAACTTTTGATCAGCAGATGAACAGCCTGTTTAAGTTTAAATGCAGTTTTCAATAAATTGCCTACTCTCTATTTTTGTCTCTTGCTCCTGTTTCTTCTTTTGGCATTTTGAAGCAGTACTTATAACCTGGTTATGATCCACTAGCACGAAATGTGGAACATTTGCAATGTTTCCCCTGGTCTTAAGATTTTGTTCAAGAGTGTATGGTCTAGGCTATTGGTGAAGTAGATGATCACGTTGAAGGGGGGATATATTTCGTCAGGGATATATAGACCAGAAAGGGGGAAATCCCACGCATCCCTCCCGGAAAATCGCACCTGCGCGTATGGGGATTGCAGTCACAGATGTTGCTGTGAAGCTGCTCTGAAGTTCTCCCTTTGCTGTTCTCATCCCACTGTTTTTCTTCTTCCTTTTCTCCTTCTTCTTGGTTAAATTGGCTAGAGGTGCATACCGGTTCATACGCCACCAACTGGACCGGAGTTCCAAAACCAATTAGTACTTAGTACTGCAGTCTCAAATTGTGCTAGCTTCCTGTGAAAGGAACGTTATTTTGATTTATTGATAACTTGTACACGTCACGAATTTTGAACGCGTACAGGTCATGATTTTCAAACCTGCTCTGGGGGACGCAACAATGGGGAAACGAGGCGCCACACGCCGGCCACAACAACAGGACGGACCGCCACATGTGGGACGCGATCCCCGGGCGCATCCCCAGGCGCAGGGGTCACACGACAACGGGGAAACGAAACGCCACAAACTGTTAATAATTAAGGAGGATGAATTTTCATGACTTTTAGCCTAAGTGTTTTTCTGTTTATACATTTGGATTATAAGTTAAAATCAAGGACAGAATTTGCATATGCTTGTATATAAATTTGTTGTGTTACCACTGTATCTTACAGCCTTTTTACAAATTATACAGCTTGCCATTGTTTCATTTACACAGACACCGACAGCCAGGTCGCCTCTCAGTGCATACTGGAGAGAAACTAAAACTAAAGTATCCATCTTATTACACTGGTATTGATCAATATCGATACCAACGTTGGTACCGATATTATCGATATTTGGATCAGTCCACCCACCACTAATGGACATGGAAGTCTCATCGAATCATCGGTGTAAAAGATTTACAACTGTGTGCGGAACATTAATTACTGTAGATACTGCTCCATGGTGCATACTGGTACAAACCGTCCATTCACAGAGCTTAAAGTTCTGTTCACTGCACACACAAGAGCTTAAATACCCAGCTGTTTAAACCTTTCCATGGATCATTTAGAAAAAAAATTAGAAATTCATTGTACTTTGCAGATCAAGTCCCATCTGGAATAATAAAGTGACTGAACTGATCTAAAATTAAATGAAAAAGTCTCAGTAAGGTTGCATCTGTGTCACTTCTCAACACCCTATATTGACTTAGTTCAGTAATGTTACTTTAGCAGTGTTGGGAGTAACGACGTTTAAGTATAACGGTGTTATTTTTTCAGTAACGGAGTAATCTAATTAATTACTTTTCCCATCGTTGCAACGCCGTTACCGTTACTGAGAATGTAAAGTGGCGCGTTACTACAGTTTGGTTGAATGAAGCGCGAGGTGAAGGTGTCAGGCTTTGGCTACACATCAGCTGCCTGGAGAGAGCAGGGGTGGGGATGATGACACCGTTGCAAATGCGATGATGATTGGCTGGGTGGGCGGATGCCCTGCTCACGCTGTCTCACTGCACACTCTGACTACCACTAAACACAAGACCGCGACAATGGCGACGAGCCAGGGAAATTCAAAGGTAGTGTTCTCGAACTGGAAGTACCGGCACTACTTCTCGCTCATTGAAATTAAAGGCAAGAATGTTTATGTAATGTTTATGTTTATGTAAACATGCTACCCCTGTCCACTGTGGAGTCCGAGTCGTTCAGAGCTATCCTAAATACCAAATGTTCTAAAATACTGTATATAGTGTTTTTAATATAAACATATTTGAAGATGTTATAGAAAGTAACAGCGTTATAGAACATAAAAAATAACGTCAAAGTTACTTTGCTGAGTAACTAATTACTTTTACAATGTGGTAACTGAGTTACTATCTGAATTACTTTTTGGGAGAAGTAATTTGTAACTGCAACTAATTACTTTTTTAAAGTAAGATGACCAACACTGTACTTAAGTGACTGGAATTCATCGTTGAGAAGGATTAAACACACATTAGCTGAGGTAGGTTTCTATTAACATTCAGTCTCTTAGTTTGTGTTTCAGGACACAAATGTTCTTTTACTTCAAGGAAATTAGAGCACGTATGGAGAACTAGAACAGTGTTGCTCACAAAGTGCTTTTGTCCCTATTTCACTTAAAGTATTCACCTCTCATAATCATTTCCTCTGCAGACCGAACTCGGGCTACAATTACTGGATCAGCCGGTGTTTGAATATTGGGGGGGTGGGAGGGGGGCTTAGCTCCCCCCTAAAATGACATGAGCTTTCCCAGAAGCAACACAGTTTGAAGTTGGGGGGGTCCTCAAAACTCTGACAAATACCAATTTGCTGCAATGAATGATAAAAGAAACGCATCAAATCTAATTAAATGAAGTGCTTTCATGTTCTGTTTTGTGCGTATGCTTAACTACTGTGTGTGCGTGCGTGTGCGTGTGCATGTGCATGTGTTTGGGGTCAAATTAGCGATTCTCAATGTTGGGCTATGGGAGTGGACCTCCTACCAGCTCATTCAGTTCACCAGCCTCTCTTTCCTAATTTCTGCTGTGCTTTAAAGCTCTCTGTCTATCAGCATACAGTGAAGACATTACTTTCCAACCACACACCTTTGTTTTTCTCTTAATTTAGAAAGAGAAAAAGGTATACATTATTAACCCTCTACGGGGAAATACATTTGTTTTTCACTCTGTTATATATATATATATATATATATATATATATATACAAAGAAAACAAATCCAGCGTTGAGCTTTATAGTAACTCTGAAAAGGCAAATAACCGCAGGTTCCCATTAATCTTATAACGGATATTTGTGTTGTTTTATTTGAACAAATGACTGGAAAAGCTCCAGCCAGCTCACAGCAGGGTCTTTGAAGGTGGACAGGCCGGGCGGCAAGCCAGCGACACCGGCAGGCCCTAACTGGCTGTTGCGTCAGACTGTGGAGCTTCTCAACTCAGACAACGTCTGAGCAAATTTGCAATTTTCGTAAAACTGCCCATATTCGAACTCTACGCAGTTGATGTCTCGCGTAAAAAAGTGGATTTTTCAAGATAATTTTGTGGGCATTTTCAACCTTTATTTTGATAGGACCACTGAAGACATGAAAGGGGAGAGAAAGAGAGGGGGAATGACATGCAGCAAAGGGCCGCAGGATGGAGTCAAACCCGAGCCCGCTGCGTCGAGGAGTAAATCTCTATATATGCGCACCCTCTCTACCAACTGAGCTATCCGGGCGACCCAGAAGTAGATTTAATGATGAAATAGCAGACCAAAATTGTAAAAAGTTTCCGGTTGTTGTGATTGTTCTGGCGCTTTGCATTGTGGGATACCGTATGCAAGATAGTCTGGTCCGAGGCATACTTGAGATTTTCTGTGTATCAGTACGACATCCGTCTTTTTTTTTGGCATACTGCAGATTTTGCTTTTGTTTGTATACTACATGCTACATTTGGGCCAAATCAGTACACACTACTAGTATAGTATGCGGTTTTGAAAACGGCCATTGTATCACATATTGAGCATTATGCACCAATATTATATCCAGGTTATACAGTATACAAAAGGTACAAACAGGTACATAAAGAAGACATGGTGTACCTTTGTGTTCCTTTGTGTAAACCATTTCTTCTTTATGTACATTTTTTTACCTTTAGTTATAAAACTGGTAAAAGGCCTTAATTTCTCAGTAAGTTATGGGCTTTTTATTTTTCCTTGTTATATTGAGTTAATTGAGTTCTTTTTTAATGACAGATTGCCTTCAGAAGGTTTGATCTAACCATGAAATAAGCTTACCTCGGATCTTTAATAAAATGCTGTTTTGAGCTATATGGGCCTATCAGCTACATGTTGTTTTTGTTTGTATCTTGGTTCTGGTTTTATTTTAATCAATCCCATCTCATCCCCACCGCTTCGCACTTGAATGAAAACTGCCCCAGTGTGTGCTGAAGGCCACAGCCTGATGAAGCCTACAGAACCACATCATCTGCAAAGAGCCGATGAAGCAACTCTGAGGTCGCCAGGCCGAACACTCTCCTTCCGCTGGCTGTGCTGCGCGATCCTTTCCATGAAGAACACAAACAAAGGACAACCCTGGCAGAGCCCAAACAGCCACTGAAGAATTATGCCAAAGGGATACTCAGAGCGTTAAACATCGCCGCAGATGGGATTGCATTGGAATAAGTTGAAAGCCCAATGCGTCTGACTGAGACGCTAAAGGAGACTTTTTGCGTCAGTAACTAATGCCAAAGGCACCTGACCATGCGTCGGGTTTGGGAGTGAGAATGTGTTGACTAAGAAGGCCGGATTCTCCAAACAGCTGCTCATTGCATTGCTCAAACAACAGTCAGAGCCTTTCTCTCAGTGACTCAGTTGCATAAAGGCGACCCTCTCATTCTCTTGGCAGAACTCCAACACGGTGGCACTCAGCCAGGGGCTTGTAAGTATCCCGACACAAGCCCAGCACCTCTCACCCTGGGCAACTCTGGAGAATCCAGTCCCTCTCCAGGAGTTTGGTTCCAGACCCACTACAATGTGTAGAGGTGAGCCCAACTATATCTAGATGGTAGCTCTTGTTTGTAGAGGTGTTGTTCTACATTCCTAGAACCAGTATGTGATGCCAGGGGTCAGTACACCTAGGTGCCTGCCTGTGTCTTTTTTTTCTAATAGACATACTGCTTATCAATGGATTACTCTTTGCATATGAGAAGCTAACAGCTCTGTTAAATAAAAACATGTCTTGTTCTTTCCTCTGCCAGTGCTGCTGCATTAATTGTTTCCAGGGCTGTAGGTTCCATTAAAACCTGATGTCACATTCTCTGTGGGGTTTTTTTCTGGGTATTTGGAAGTTTTAGCAACCCAAGGTGAGGGTTACAGTTACTTATGGCAGGACATGTTTCTAAGTTACAGTACATGCCGAGTGTAACTTTGCAATTCTATTTACGTGCTAGCAGAATGTTAGTATGGAAAGGTAGCTATTAAATTGGGTTTTTTTTTGGGATCAAACATAGTCGCACACACTGCATAAACAGGCACAAGGTTATCTTGCCCTGAATAGAAAAAATGTTTAATAAGGTGTTATGACCAAGTTTTGTACTCAGTGTTGGTTAGTGACACAACAGCTTTTACCCTAGGGTTAGGGTTAGGGCGCCCCCGCTCTGGATCTCTAGGGTTTACCCACTTGCCTGATCACGTTAACCCCCCACTTTAACCCCTGGCAACATTCAATCACATCTGCTCATCTCATCCTGCGAACACCAAATATTTTTTTTTCGTTTTTCTTTCTTGGAGCTCTGGATGCATGTTGAAGACACCTGCTGCAATACAGCTGATTTAATCTTATGACCCTGGAATCTGTGTAGGATAGCTAACCAGTCTGGTGTTCAGAAATGCACAGAAGATAATGTACCTGTTTTGGTAAATCATGGTGCTGTGTTAGAATTTAGAATAATTCTAATTAATGTTCCAATGTTGTGTGACCCCCTTAGCGACTTTTCTTTCACAAAAGTGACTAGAGACAAATATGGAAATTTTCTGTGGAAAAGACGCCAGTATTTTCCAGCGAGCGCGCAAGGTATTTCTCTCTTGTGGGCGTCAAAACCTCTCCTTTCTGTTCTGCAACCGAGGAGCATCCCCCACCCCCCACCCTCTCTGCTCTCTCCTCATGTGCAGCAGCACTGCACAGGCAATTAGAAGGGGAGGGGGGACAGGGCGCGGGGACCTGGCTGCCTGCGGCGGAGACGAGAGACAGCAGTACAGGGACGGGAGAAAGACGCCGCTGAGCTTGCCTGGCCCTGGGCAAGCCAGCCTTCTTTTTGAATTCTTTATTGATCTTTCTCCCTCCCTTTGTAGAATTTCTTTTTTTACTTCAAATATGGGCTACCTAGGTAATGAGAGAAGAGTTGGCAACACTGGTCAGTGTGTGCCGCCGCAACTGAAACCACAGAAATGTGTCTGTGCTTATGTGATGTGTTGACCTGAGCAGAATGTCATACCAAAATGGCACTGTGGTGCCTGATCTGCGTAAGCAAAACATTAGCTCCACCACTCCAACCCAGCTTGGCACAAATTTAGGTTTGTTGTAGCTAGTAAATTATCAATCATGCACAAAAATTGGATCGGACAAAATGGGATCAAGGCTGCAATGCTGATACCACCGAATGTTTGGAAATGGTAACTGAGGAGGCAGTATGTAGAAGCCTCTGGGCCTCCTACTGCCCACTGTTCTATCTTTAATGGATGTTTGAGCCTCTTGCTGAGTGCAGCCCTGTATTTCACGAGGAGCAGGGAACAGCAGTACTCTCTCTGATTTAAAGCCACATAAATATTTCACCAGATACTTAATAAAGCTCAGCTTCAAAAACTGGTTGGAGGTCTCTATGACTTTTACATCTCTCTCTCTCTCTCTCTCTCTCTCTCTCTCTCTCTCTCTCTGAGTGATTTAGATTTTCTTAAGAATAGGGGTACCTGTGTAGAAAAACAAACTCAACCAAGAATGAGACGACACAAAGGCCTGTGTGTGTGTGTGTGTGTGTGTTTGTGTGTGTGTCTGTGTGTGTTCTGTGCCAGGCATAGTTGTCTACAGCAGTCCAGTTGCCTCAGGCTTTCTTCAAGGTGGTGTCATCGCCTTTAATACATCTTTTTGAAGCCCTGGACACACACACACACACACACACACACACAAACACACACACACAAGAAGCGACGGAAACACAAGTTTTTAAAAATCACCGGCGTGTGAGAGAAATACAAGTCACGTCCAACAATCAAACACAAACAGTTGGAAATGCGGAAATCATGGAACCATGAGGAGCTCATGAATTATATCACCCTGTTTAACAGTGTGAGCTCATTGGCTTCTTGTGTGAACACCATGTGCACACTTACAGGCTGCTTCATAATGAGGAACATTAATAATGAACTGTAATTGCTGCATTAATAGGAAACAACAAAGCAAATGGAATACGTACTTCTGGGCTGGGAGGGTGTTTGTTTTAGAACCTCCATAAAAGTATCAGGCGTTTGGCATCTAGTTTAAGTATGTGTCAAAGTCTTTGTTGCTCTCAACACGGAGGCCAGCAGGCCAAAAGGAGGGTGGAGGAACAGAGGACGAGGAGGAAGACAGGAGATGTAAGGCGGAGGAAAAGCAATCTCTACACCTTGTAGAAATGTCATGTAACCAGTGGTTTGCTGGCAAGGCTTTTCACTAAATATTCCTGAGTAAAAAGTACATGCACATGCTAAAGTTCTTACCCTACCCAAAATGTGAATAAATGATGGGGAATATATACAAAATACAACAGCTAACTACAGTATCCTGTATTTGTCCATTTACCACAACTGGGCTATATGAGGCTGGGCCAATCAAGGCCACTCCTTCCTGTACACTTTCTGGGGGATTGTAAGACCTTCCCAGGCCAGATGGAATATATGATCCCTCCAGTGTGTTCTGAGTCTGCCGGGGTCTCCTCGAACTTGGACAGGCCTGGAGAACCTCCAAAGCAAGGCGTCCAAATCCTAATCAGATGCCCGAGCTACCTCAGCTGACCCCTTTCGGTGTGAAAGAGCAACAGTTTCAGTTTTGAGCTTCTCTCACTGTCTGCAAGGGTGAGCCCAGCCACCCTGCTAAGGAAAATAATTTCGGACACTTAATCAATGATATCATTCTTTTGGTTATTATCCAAAGCTCTTGGCCATGAGGAGGGCTTAGCTTCTTTTTTTTTACCAACAGTCTGGTAAAACGCCCACATCACTGAACCATAATTCAATGTGTTAATGTAAATGAGATGTGAGTGTTTTATACAGCCAACCAAACCTGCAGACTGAGTTGCTATGACACACTAACACTTAACACTGTATAGCATCACTGTAATTTCAATAATTTCGACCAGGCACCGGAAAGGAAACTCCAAACACAGTTGTTTGCTGTCAAACCAGTCAGATTAAATGACACACACAATCGATGGTGCATGTGTATCCAGTACCAAAATAGACAGAGATAGTAGCTTTGGTAAATTATCCCAGTTTAGAAGAAGAAAAATATAAACTAATAGAAAATCACCTTCAAAGCTACTCTTTAGCTGGGTTTCCCTGGTAGCCTAATGGTTAAGGTGGTTAATCCTTACTGACCCTTAAACTAGATTTATACTGGACGCAAGGGGTTAACACAGTGGTTCCCAAACGGGGGGGGGGGCCCTGGAGTTATAACGGGGACACGCTGAAACTAAATATAAATAAATGATGCGTGGTTCATGGACTGTGAAGATTCAAGATTCAAAATTCTTTATTAATCCCACAACAAGGAAATTCACACTGTTGCAGCAGCAAGGGATAGGGGGAAAAGTACAAGACACTCTAAGGATAAACAAGCAATATGTAAATATCAGTAAAGAGAAAAATGTATTTACAGTATTGCATTATTGCACAGTCACATTATTATTGTACGGTTTATCAGTCCTGGTGTGTGTGTGTGTGTGTGTGTGTGTGTGTGTGTGTGTGTGTGTGTGTGTGTGTGTGTGTGTGTGTGTGTGTGTTTTGTCCATGTGGTCTTGTATAGTCCGACAGCAGCACGAAGGAAAGACTGCGGTATCTCTCCTTGACGCAGCCTGTCACTGAAGAAGTAGTCTCTCATTGCCAGACCTTCCTCCGTAGCGCTGCAGAGGAGGGTCTGGCTAGTCCACACAGCATTCCGGGATGGGAGAGAAACATGCTCTGGTTTATTGGCATTTCTTTAAACCAATCACAATCGTCTTGGGCGGCGCTATGCGCTTGACGGAGCAGTGGTGCCTCTGCAAAATAGCCTCGGGAAGAAACTTGTTTTGGTGGAAGATGTGTACGTTCAAAGGTTGTTTTAGTCGTGCAACAGAAAACTCAGATTGGACAGATAGTCTAGCTAGCTGTCTGGATTTACCCTGCAGAGATCTGAGGAGCAGTTAACCATAGTCCTCACAAATCCACCGGAGGTTAGAACGCCAACACAAAGAAAGCGGATGGTGAAGGACATCCGACCGAAATCAGAGACATCCGACAGGAATTTCAGGCAGCACCTGAACAATCCCGGAAATGAATCGCCATCGATATAGACTACTGAAGGAGCTTTTCAGTGTCCTTCATGGGGTGGGATGAGTTGTCCATCACGGAGGATCATTTAGCCACTATTTTCCTTCATGGCAATGCCACTGCCCCAGCAGACCACTCCATAGAAAAAGCTGATGCAACCACAGAGTCATAAAATGTCCTCAGGAGTGCCCCCTGCACCCCAGAGGACCTGAGTCTCCTCAGCAGATACAGTCTGCTCTGGCATTTTTTGTACAGTGCTGTGGTGTTGTCAGTCCAATCCAGTTTATTGTTCAGGAACACCCAGGTACTTACATGATTTTACCATATCAATGTCAATACCAAGGATGTTCACGGGGAGAGGAGGAGAGTGTTTGCTCCTGTGGAAATCCACCACCAGCTACCTGGTTTTCCCATCATGATCTAGAGGTGATTCCGCTGGCACCAGGCCACAAAGTCTTGGGTACACCAAACGCCACAACTACCAAAACAAAGACAAGAAAATATGTACACAATTCAATCTAAGAAGCCCGATTCGACTGCCAATCTGCAATCTCCCAGTCGAATCGCATCGTGTCTCGTTGACTATCCCTTTGCGGAAAAACAGCAGATTGGGGTGTGTGTGCTCTCTCTCTCTCTCTCTGCTTCACAAGAAACCGCTGATCTCAATTAAATTCAAAGGGGCTTTATTGGCATGGGAAACGTTTACATTGCCAAAGCAAGTGTGAAATAAAAACAAAAATGTTCAATAAGTAAGAAATCTACAGGAATAACGTGTTAACAGAACTGTGTAACATTGCAACATTTAAAAAAAAATTATATAAATGAAAATCGATCAAGTTTAACTAATATATATTATTAAATACTATATTTTTATGTCCACAAGGGGGGCCCTGCACAAAAAGGTTTGGGAACCACTGTACTGTTCCCTATCACTATATGTAGGCACTATTTGCATCATTGCTGTCGCACAATTAAAACGTGTCAGATCGTCGGCTGGTGGACCATCCGTAATAAATACCAACATGTGTTTTTGTGATAAATACATATTATACTGAGCATATTTTCCCAAAATTAATAAAAACGAAATACGTTGTGGCCCATTGTGTTCACATTTAAAAAAAAATCTGTTTTCCTGCAGTCATACGAACAAACTAACTTCCATTGAAAATCACAGTAGTAGCTTTTAGAGCTCTGTGGAAATGTCACCCCATATGTATTTTTCTTCAAATTATGATTAGGAGAAGAAACAGAATAACAAGAAAGCTGAGAAGTGCTGATGCTTGCTCTTCCAAGACGCCGTCAACTTGTAAGTGAAAAGATGAAGATGATGCTAGGCCTTTACATTTATAATCAAATTAGATAGAAGTACATCATTTCTGAATTAACAAATATAGTGTCAGACTACACCCCCTCCTGTTTATTTTCACAACACATACAGTAAGCTATTACAGTGTGACTACACTGTCACATAGCTTTTAATCACATAATTAATTACACCATTATCATTTGTAATCTTTATTTACAGAGTGAACAACCATCTCAGTATTGTGCAAGAAACGCAAAGTAGGGATGGCTGACGCGAAACTGACGTTCCGAAGCTTTGTTGAGATCCCGAAGCACAGATGTTTCGAAACATGATCCGAAGCGTGATTCAAAACACCCATGTCACGTGACTACGGCTAAATGAAGCTTCGGAGTGTTTCAGAAATGTTTCGACAGGTGGCATGGTCCGCCGAATCAGAGTTTGATTGACAGGGTCTGGAACAGACCACACAATCTATTGGGTTTTTGTGAGAGGAGTTTGATTTTGAGATAGCGGATTTTTGGTGATATAGTGACATTTATAGTGCGATTTGTTTAGTTGCCTCGATCTGCCCACCACTAACGCAAAGTTCCTGACGTGAATTGCAAAAAGTCTCCTTTAGCATTTTAGTCAGACGCAGGGGGCTTTCAACTAATTCCAATGTAATTCCATCCGTGGCTAATATTTGACGCTCTGGGTAAGCCATTTTTCAACACGTTTAATCGCACATCAATGGCCTTTAGCGTCATTTTTCAACATGCATAGTAAAACCACTTGGTTATAGTTAGGTAAAGATCGTGGGTGGGGTTAAGAATGTACGTTTAACTGACATGCGAGACAAGAACGGGACAGTTAGGGTTAGGAGAAGATTGTGGGTGGGGATACAAAACTTCTGGGTGAAAGTCCTTTGTTGTTTGACCCATCTGTCACCCCAACCTGCTTTGTTAGGCGGCTCGATTTTGAATGCTACTCGCTACCGGTGTTGCTCTTCATACTACGAAGGTGACCTATAGCATACATACTGTATAATGGACTTTATAGCTAGCAGTAGCCTAAGTGATATTGGACACAGCCCTGTTGTAAGAGTGATAAGCCATGCTGCACTTCGGCACAGTAGTGACTTGAGCTAAATTCACACATAGCATTGTGTTGGAAAGCCTGTCCACGCCACCCCCCCCACCCTCCCCGCAGGTGGACGGCGATACTGCAGTCTGATGTCATTTTCTTCATTCTGTCTGGTTTGTGCGTTAGTGAGGAAAATGTAGGTATTGCACATGTGGAGTTTGTTGTGAGACTCCATGCAGGGAAATATATGTGTTAGTTTAACTGTATAGTTTAACTATTTAGATCGAAATTATGGCAGGAGTTGTCATGAAAGCCTTATTTTCCTTTTTCCACGGCACTCTTGTTAGAGTCTACTTAGCTAATCTTCGCCGTTAATATGTGATAACACCGGTTTATATCACTCTCTGTGAGTGTTTATAGGTTAAAGTTAACTTTTATAATATAATGTAGGCGGTTATTGTGAAGTGAATCTTATTTCTGTGCTCTGTGGGCTATGTGCATTTAATCACCTCATGATTTATTCAACCCTCCATTCAACGTCTGTAGCCTACTTGTAACATTGGTAACAGCTACAGCTAATATTATTGTGCACTGTAAGTTTATAGCTGCTGCTTTTAGTTCAGTTAGTGATATATATATATATACATATATATATATATATATATATATATATATATATATACTTACCACTGTTGATTCCTATAACATTCATAATTGTTAGTATAGCTCCTTTATCATTGGCATCATTATACTGCAGCTTAAATTGATATTCTGATTCTATTTATCTTTGTTTCTTGTAGACCACAAACACCAACACAAACAACAACTGCAACATAGCACACATATAATGCCCACAATGACAATCCTAACCTGCTGTTTAATGGCTTTATGTTTACTATGATCACCATGTTAGTTTAGTGTGTTAGCATGCTAACCTGGGCTTGACATTAACTTTTTTGCTCACCAGCCAATGTGGCTAGAGATTTACAACCCTCTTAAATGTAAATGAGCACTGTAAACACCTACATCAAGACTGCATAAAATGTATAACACTGCAGTCATGAAATAGTCAGCTCCGAATCGGGTCCCACACTGTGCTCACTCGTACTCACTGATAAAACTAATCCGATACCACCGCAGCCGATACACCACTTTTTTTTTAAACAATGTTTTTTGAAAACTTCATTGAAATACAATTTTCAACAAAGCCCTCCCCCGCCTACCTAATTGTAGGTGACTCAATTTTCTTCCAAATATGCGCTATAGTCCTTTTTGCCTGTAGTATAGCAAAATCAATACATTTACATTCTTGGGGTTCAGATTTGTTGGATGCAGGTGCAGCAAAATCATCTTAAGCCCAGTTCAGACCAAAGATTCGCGACGAGACAAAACTGTTTTAGAACGTTGCAGGGAAAAGTTACAGCAGTCTGATCTGGCCCGTCTCAGCTCGACTCAAACCAGATGATGGTGTCGCTGGCTTTAGGGTTAGGTGGAATGTTCACAGACAAGATGAACATAGTTTTATTGATCATCTCCCTCCAGAATGTTTCAATTTTGTCACACTCCGGGACACCGTGCATAAATGTTCCTTTAGACTCATTGCATTAAAGGTCCCATGACATGGTGCTCTTTGGATGCTTTTATATAGACCTTAGTGGTCCCCTAATACTGTATCTGAAGTCTCTCTCTCTCTCTTGAATGTGGAGGGTAGGGGTGTGGCCTTGACCAACTGCCACTTTGCTCGTTTGAAAGCCATGATGTCTCGCTCTCATGGGTGGGCCAAATTCTCTGGGCGGGCAAACCAGAGAAAGGGGAGGTAACCCAGATTCCAGATTGGCCCATCTGAGCTTTAATTTTCTCAAAGGCAGAGCAGGATACCCAGGGCTCGGTTTACACATATCGCCATTTCTAGCCAACGGGGAACCATAGGCAGGCTGATGGAACGCATATTAATGTTAAAAAAACTAATAAAGTGAAATTTTCATGCCATGGTACCTTTAAAACAAAGGTCAGGTTTATTACTGTTGTATTTATTCAATTTAACAGGAGTTGTGTACACCCGATACCACTTCATGCATCACTGCTTGTGATGCTAGTTAGTACTACACTTGGCAGCAGGTAATGTTAACCTACCATTGCTTAAACAAGGTTAAACAAGTTAAACAAGCTAACAGTCTAAGGGCCCTATCTTGCACTCAGCGCAATTGCCTTTGTACACCGACGCATGTATCATTCCTATTTTGCACCCGACGCACAGCGGACTTTTCCCTCCACAGACGCACGTCGGTAAATTAGGGAATGTATTTGCGCTCCCGGGGGCGGTTCAGCGAAAAGAGGAGGTTCCGGCGCAAACGTTACTTGGTGCTATTTTGCAGTTTCAGAAAACAATTCCGCCACAGACCAGGAAAAACCTGGTCTAAAGTCAGTGGCGCTAGTCTAAAGTCAGTGGCGCTAGTCTAAAGTCAGTGGCGCTAGTCTAAAGTCAGTAGCGCGTTATTCAGATGCTATTTTAGGGGCGCATGCTTGGCCATAATGTAGCGTGTGCACAAAGCGCATACACTTCTCTCATCTAAACGGACGCAGCAGTTCCCATTTTTGCAAACCATACATAATTACAAAGAAAAATATTACTAAAAAAATGCTCTTCAGGTGTTTGAATCAGGAGGCACTTTACAGTACAGTCCTCAAAAAGTCGCAGCATTCTTTGTGGCTCGTTGTGTTTTACACAACATTTCCATGAATCATGGATGTGTTGATGACATAAATGAGGAAATATTAGAGGACTTAAGGAGACGTGATGTTGAACTATGGTGGGATTGGACACTCCGGCGGAATCTGGTCCGGGAGTAATGCGCGATGCGCTCCTGGTGGAGCGGGAGGATGGAGATGGAGTGGGGGGACGAGGAAGGGGCACAACAGGAGCAGGTGGTGCGTTTGGAGCCTCCATGGCTGCAGCAATCCTATCCACTTGAGGAGATGCGCCCGAGAGGCCACAGCAACATCGCCACCCGGCCAAGACGGGCATTTATTACTTTGCCGCATCCCGGACAGCTCCCGTTGGCGTGCGCCAGGCAAATCCGCCGTCATAATAGCAATCCGCCATGGAACAAGCGCGCCTGCTCTTAAAGGGAATGTGAGATGACGCTCTGATTGGTTATTTTCACGTTACGCCCAAACCACACCTAGCTACTTCAGACCAACCCATTTTAGATTTGAGATCCGCCCACAAAGCTACTTGCGTTTTGCGTTTCATACTTGCGTTTCAGATCGTTAAAATAGAGCCTTAAATGTATTTCACTCGAAAGGGTTGAAACACCGGGAGACCCAGTGGTCCGGGACAGTTTGTAGCTAAAGACACAGCGTAGCTTACCGGTAGCCTGCAGATTCACCATGACCACTGCCAGAGTCAGAGATGATGGTGAAACAACAGAACTATTAAATCCTCATGCTTCCCTGAAGTCGCTCATGTTGCAACATTTTGCTTTCCCCGTGTGTTATGTAAACAAACCACGAACGGTAAAGCGCAAGGGCACCGATGGGACTTAATGATGCATTCAGGTACAGTTTGTAACATCAATCATGATACATTCAGGTGCAAATAATGCATGTTTTCAAAGTAATTGTTAGAACTGTTATGGTATTATTAAAGGTGCAGTACACTGTAAATTCCAATAGCTGTCATAACTTGCATTAATGAGTTAGCTGTAGTCGGGTATCAATAATATGTGCTTCTTAATTGGCTTTACAAAGTAACGGTTAATTGCATGGTGAAAAAAGCTATTTATTTATTGTTTTGGGTGAATATAACTTTGTTTGAAGTTATCTTAACTTGCTTAGAGAGACTATTTGGAACTCATCCAATCAGCAAGCAGGGCTGTGAGTGAGCATGCGCAGTAGAAGCCACCACCGTTCAGTCTCCTGCTCAGGATTGTTAGCGGTGCCAATCGGACTGAGCCAACACATTTTCTGGAATTTGCCGACAAATTTGCTAGAGATTTCATCGCTTGTGGAACAATAAGGTAAGTCTTCAAGCAAGTTAGGTTAATATTTGTGTGTGAATTTGTGTTTCTGTCTGCTGCCTCAACATAATCTATCATATGTTAACTAGCTAGCTAAACATTAACAAGCTAACAGGCAGAGCACATGTTCGGGCATGTTTTGGGCGGCTTTCCACCACCATCCCGTGATTCACCTGTAAATCCATTTTAACTTAAAGTGAAAACGCTCACATTTTAAATGTTGCTAGAGGAACTTTTAGTTTTCCCCGAGTTGACAGAGTGGCTGTACTGTATTTTGGTCGAATGTAGGGTATTAACCCGGTCTCACGGCAGTTCGTGTAAATGTCCACGTTATTCTTAATCTATTGATACGTGCTCACGGAGACGAAAGGACGCCGGGCGAAAAGGTCGCTCCATAAGCCGGGAGGTACCCGCGAGTCGGCCCGCTGGGGACCCCCTGGATGAGGCGGCGGAAAAGGTCGCTCCATAAGCCGGGAGGCGGCGCGCGATGCGGCCCGCTGGGGACGCACCACAGTAACAAAACGCCAAAACCGCTCGCCCGGGTGAAAGTCCTGTGTTGTTTGACCCATCCACCACCCGACCAACCTGCCTACACGGATTTTTCGGCTTTTTATATTACTCCCTACCATTTTCGTGCTGTGGCCACAAAATATGCTTCCCATTGAAATAAATTACTTAACATTTTCGTGTAGTCCGCCACGTAAAAACCGACAAAAACGTCTCCGTGAACACGTATCAATAGATTCAAATAACGTCACATTTACACGAACTGCCATGAGACCTGGCTGTAACAACACAGACTTTCGGAGTTACAAATGAAATTTGCTGCATTAAGTGTGTAGAGGAAACACTAAACAAGACAATTTGTAAGCAACACACATTTTGCAGCCACATTGGTCAGACAATTAGGAGAACATAAGTTACTTTAGCTACTGCTAGTTTCTGTTTTAATCGTTTGCAAAGCCAAAAACAAGGAGAATACATGATGACTGTTGGCAAAAGTTATTTTTTTATTTATTTTTGCAATTCGCTACATATTAAGGACCCTGTCAAGCATGTTAAATAAAAACAAGAAAAACATTAAAATTAAAATGTATATCGATGTGTTTCTTCCATCCCCCCTATGAGCAAGCACCTTTCATTCAAAGTCAAGTTAACCGAAGTTGTTCCATATTTTTATAAGATAGCACCTGGTATTGATAGAACACACACGTAAGTTGTTGATGACAACAAATTATTTTTGTCTGTAACGTTTTCTTTTAAAATGAGGTATATCGGAAAAAGTGTTTTCAACGTCTGACTTTCCCCTGTTATTTCTTTAAGTAAATGCAGTTGCTAATATTGCTGTACTTATACTTAAGTCAGGGTTGTTTATACTCTTAATTTTTAGAATTGTTTTTATGACTCAATCTGAATCTTCAAATATTCATGTAAGAGGATACATCTATAAGGATTTATATTGGAAAACTATCATTCTCCTGTAATGCTTGTAAAGTATGCACTATGTGTCTTTAATCTACAAATCACATCACTTTAAGTGGAACTTTCTTTTAACTAAGACATTATTTGTCCTTTACAGAAGTGCTTGTGGCAACTGCCTTGAGGGCTCTTCACAGCTGCTTTGTCAGTGGGCCTCAGTACACTGGAGGTGAGATAAAGTATACAATATTTTGGATGATATTATATGTAGATATACAAACACACACACTTACAACTTACACCTAAATTTTAAATTATTTAAAATAATTTCTTGCAGATGCAGTGGACCTGTAAGCAGTGTAATTTTTCTACAGAAAAAAGAGGACAGTTGTTAAAACACTATCGCCTAAAACATGGAGGCTTTATCGGCAACAGCCAATACCATGTCTTCATAACACGATTGCTTGTGCACTTTCAAATCTTTTAATGCACTCAAAGTGCATTTATCGGTTTGGCACTGTCAATCAAACATTGGACAAGCAAGTAAACCCACAGTTGTATTTCACTGCCAATTATGTGAATACACAGAGCCCTGCACTGAAGAAGAGTTTTTCACACACTTGCGCAGACATTTAAAACTTAAGCAAAAGTTCTGTGTCCATACGACGGCTGTGATTTTCACAGCAATGTGTACTCAACATTTAATGCACACAAAAGTAGGGTACACAAGGAGGGAGTGCTACAACACATTTTAAAACCGGAATTGTATCAAACATTAAACATCAAGATCAATTGACTGAAGTGGAGAATGATATTTCCTCACAGGATGACACTGAGTGTGAATTTGAAGAATCTGTAGGTGACATACAGGACTTGGAAAGTCAGCTGGAACGTAACCTTGCCGCTTTGTTTTTGAAAATGCAAACAATCCTGCATATATCAGAAAGTGCTACACAAGAAGTTATTCAGCAGATCAATCAGATCCACTTACTTTCACAGCCATTACTTCACAGTAAAGTCCAGGAGATTATCAGTCAGCATTGTGGTGACGTGGATAATTCCATTGTGAGTGACGTTGTAAGTGCAGTTTCACAAACTAATGTCCTGCTGAAATTCACCTCTACAGGAGGATCCTTATCAACAGCTAGCAGGAGAGCATCTTATATACAGCAAGAATTTCCTCTTGTTATGCCAGTTGAGTTTCGTCTTGACAGAGATAGTTCTGTTGTATATGTCCCCACACTGAAAATGTTGCAGGCTTTGTTAAGAAATAAGGATATTCTGGATAAGGCGCTGCATGTAGAATGTGGTGCTTCACCAGAAGGATACCACTCATTCAGAGATGGCTCTCATTTTAAAGAAAATGTTCTTTTGAATGTGGAAGAATTTAGGATTGCTCTTGGGCTATATATAGATGATTTTGAGGTTGCTAATCCACTGGGAACATCCAAGAAAAAACACAAACTATGTGCAGTATATTGGGTACTTGCTAATCTTGACTCCAAATATCGGTCAGCTCTCCACTCTATACAACTTGCACTTTTATGTAAGGTCAAGACTGTGAAGGAACATGGCTATGCAGAAGTTCTTCGTCCTCTCATTCAGGATCTTGTTACTCTTGAGGAACAAGCGGTGTATGTTGAACAGCTAGCAGAAAGTGTTAAAGGAACTGTATTGTATGTAGCAGCAGACAACTTGGGGGCTCACGCTTTGGCAGGATTCCGGAGGAGAGTTTTGCAGCACATCTCTTTTGTCGGTTTTGTATGTGTAAGAAAGATGACATACAGGATAAGGAGGTCAGGTCAGGTCTACACCAGCCAAGGACAAGAGCGGACCACGACAGACATGTGCAAGAGGTTATACATGACCATACTATGGCCGAACATCTTGGTGTAAAAAGAGGGTGTCCACTGAATGAAAACTTGAAACACTTTCATGTGGTGGATGGTTTTCCACCTGACATTCTGCATGACTTTTTGAGGGTATAGTACCAGCAGAAATGTCACTCTGTCTTCAGGATTTTATGACCAAGAAGTATGTTTCTTTGGACTGTTTGAATAAGGCTATTAAGCAGTTTCCTTACACGTTCTCAGATAAAGCTGACCAACCACAGATCATTCCAAAGACCTTCATCGCTAAGGGAACCATTGTGGGCAACGGACACGAAAACTGGGCTCTCCTGAGGCTGCTTCCATTGATGGTAGGCCATAATATCCCAGAAGGAGACAAAGCATGGGAGATACTGATGCTTCTAAAAGATATACTGGAAATAGTAATGTCATCGCACTTTACTGAAGAGTTAATCCACTTTCTGGTTTGCAAAATCTCAGAACATAGAGAGTTACTGCAGCAAACTTTTCCGACCTACAAACTCCGTCCAAAACATCATTTTATTGAACATTACCCTCAACTGATTAAAACTTTTGGCCCACTAGTCGATGTGTGGACGATGCGTTTTGAAGGGAAGCACAAATTTTTCAAAAAGGTTGTGCATGACACTCATAATTTCAAGAATGTAGCACAAACCTTGGCTGTAAGACACCAGAAGATGATGGCCTTCCATTTGGATTCTGCATCCTTCTTTAAGCCTTCTGTGGAAATTGATAAAGTCAGGTCAGTTATGATCACATCTTTCCCTGAAAATGTTCAGCGCTCACTACATCAGCGAAACGCCAAGCAAAGTACAGTGCTGGTTGCAGCTTCTGCTTGTGTTCATGGTGTAAAGTACACTGCAGATATGATCATTTCAGTTGGCTGTTGCTCTGGTCTCCCAGAGTTCCAGCAAATAACACATATTGTTGTTATCAACACAGAAATCCTGCTAGTCTGCAGGCTTTTGACCTCATGGTATGTTGAACATTTACGTGCTTATGAGTTGTGCTTCAGTGGGGGAGGGTCTCTCAATGTCACCCATCTGTCCGAACTGAATGATGTTTTCCCCTTATCTTCCTATAGAGTGAAAGGCAATGTGTACGTCACACTAAAGCGTTACATATTATGCTGAATGACATGTGGACTGGGTACTAAAGTGATCTCCACTCTGTCTAGGACCATGGGAAGCTATAAACTAAGAATCATCATAAATGAAGGGGACATACGGAAAGTGTCACTGGACAGAAAACCAGAAACGGTTGAAGAGCTGAAGATAAAAGTCAAAGAAAAATGCAACCTGCAGGATGACTTCAATCTTATGTATGAAGACCCTGACTTTGGTTATTCCCTCTGCAACCTAGATGACATAGGAGACTTGCCAGCTACAAAAGCAACTGTGAAGGTCATTTCATTGGTGACACTGACACTGGTGCCTGCTTCCACCACCAGCATTTCTGATGCCTCAAATGTCTCAGATGATACAGAGATTCTGTCGACATACAGCTCATCATCATCAACAAGACAAGAGCAATGGCCAGAGTTTTTTGAGATTCCAAACTTCTCGGTTGATGTAGAATTCAGACTGAGACAGGCTAATCTTCAGTTTTTACGAGACCAAACTTACCTGAATGTACCAAGAGACATGAAGCATGGTATTTTGGAGAAGCTTGCTGAAGCGATCTACAAATTTGATGCCTATCCAAATGAAGAACGATGCCATTCTGTGGCATTGGCGCTCATAAGCAAACATCCCTGCCTGAGGGAACCAGGCTCGCCAGATGGGTGTTCTGGCTGGAAGAATAGCTTGACATACAAAATGGGGAACTATCGCACTAAACTGAGAAAAGCTGGATGTGCAGAAGTTGCTATAAATCAGGGTAAAAAAGGCGCCCCAGGAATGGCATCAAAAGGCCTCAAAAGACCAAAAAGGTTTGAGGTCAATTACTTACCAGACCTCCCTGAGGGGCAGAATGAAGATAGACTAGAAGTTGAAAGAAAGCTCCTGGTTGAAGAAATGAAAAAACGGAACCCCAGTGGAACAGTCATTGCATCTAAGATGGACCAGACATTCCCACTGCGGAGACGGGAGATTGTGGAGGCTGAACCTCCAGTGAAAACCCTGAAGGAGCGCTGGCCAGCTCTTTTTACAGAGAGACAAGTACGTACAGATATTGATATGCTTTTTTATATTCTCCTAGTGTGCATTTAGGTTTTAGGACTGGTAACCAAAGGTTTTCCAAAATTTCCACACTGGCTCAAGCCAGTCTACTCACTCACATTTTTTTTCTGTCTTGTAGGTGTTTGCTGAGTTCAACAGGATAGCCACGACAAACCTGGAGAATGACTTTTTTGGTGCTGTTGACCGCTACACACCACGCTTTGTCACAATCTTCAAGTCCAAGAAAGGAAGTGTTGGAGAGAAACTGGCTGAGATTGTGCAGCAAATTGATTCAAGGGTCAGTCCACTACAGACTTGTTAAGTTTTTGCTGTGGATTAGATAACTACTGCAATCGGCAACTGTTCTCTGCACTGTTAAGCATACATGGTGACACCTTTTTCATATGCGCTTTTAAAAATGGGTTTGTAGTGTAACTTCTGAATGTTGCTTAATCTTGAACTTTATTTGTTCTATCCACTTCTAGAAACCAGATGTGACAGCAGTGCGTACCCTTGTTCTCCAAGGCATCCCTGTTCTGCTTGGTGATGACCCCAGTAACTTCTACAACACCTCCTTTGTAAGTTCTCATATCTTAAAAGAGCACATACTGTATATTACTGTGAGTTCAGAACAAAGATGGGCTGCATGCTAACTGTGACAGTTCAGTGTATGCCAGCAGGGTGATAAAAAAAAAGATAAAACAACAAAAACCCTAAACAAATGATGAAGCAGCCATTCAACTAACTCCATTTGTAGTCCATGTCACATGGTTGCACTGCTGAGTGCCACAATGCTAAGCCCACTTGCCGTGCTGCAATTGTGGGTTCTGCACAAGAGGTAGAACATTTCTCTCCCTCACATGCACTAGCTGTAACAGCATTAACATCTGAATAATTTTTATATTAGGACAGACATGAGAGCTTAATTAAAAAAAAAAAAAAAATAGGCTGGAGGGAAGTGTTGGCAGGACAGATGACTTGATGACAATTGATAATGCCAATCAACATTTACCTGTTGTAATGTTTGTGTTTGGTTGTATACAGGATTCTGACAGTGATGAGGCCTGGGACCAGGTATCTGTTGGGTTGCTGACTGTCATCAGTGAAGATG
Source organism: Perca fluviatilis (assembly GCF_010015445.1). NCBI lineage: Eukaryota > Metazoa > Chordata > Actinopteri > Perciformes > Percidae > Perca > Perca fluviatilis. Next base: position 279,760 of record NC_053129.1, on the reverse strand, counting down.
TGCCCCTCTCGCCAAATCATCTCCATCTTGACCCAGTGTCTACTGCCATCATTCTTGAAGGAGGTATTGTAATGAACAATCTCCAGAACCTACCTCAAGCACTTTGCCTCTTGTTTGGGTTGTCCTATGCACTACACTTGGACTACCCTAAAGCCATGAAAAACACATTCAGCTTCATTCAACGAGTGATGCTTGGCCTGGGAGAGAACAAACTCCCCCCCAAACTTCAAACTCTTAAAAATCTCCTGTTGAGTTAGAATGGTAAAAATCAAGAGTGACACTTGGCATACAATCTTGTTTATAAAAGTGGGTCCAGTTGCTTTTTATTGTTAGCTAAATTAAGGCACTCCTTTCATATTGTTTTATATCCACTGGGTTCATCAGCAAGTTACATTTAGAGGCTGCAGGTGTATGGTCATTCATACGTGTATGAGATCGGTTGCCATAGTCATTATTGTACAATAACTGGATGTCACTTGTAATAGTCAGCAGGTTGATACTGTCAGCAGTTTGGTCTTTAAACTTTATTGTTAATACAAAAGTAAAGCAGTTTCTCAGGATTATGTTAAATAAAAGGTCAGGGTTGGAATTTTCTTTCCACAAATGAGAAATTTATGTCTTTTTATAAAGCCAAATACATTGGCTGCCAATTATTACTGGAAGATTATTGAAGAACAATTTTGGTACCGATGTATATTGGCAAATAGGCAAACATTCAATCCAACAAAGTCCATTGTTCACATCCCTTGGTGTTACTTTCACTCTGTACTTTTGAAGAATGTTTTTATTTTTATATTTTATGGTAGTGTAATAAGCATGTATGCGCGTTCTGGTTCTGAGAAGAGATATTCTGTGGTTGGCGCTAATACCTTGACATTTATCATTTTAGTCTGAATGTTGTCTTCAAGTGGTACTGATCACTTATAGTAATGACTAACATTTTAATCTCCTCAAAACCAATTAGTATCTCTGTCAGCTGTCTAAGGTGCAGATTTGACTGTTTTCCCTAAACATCTCTAATCAAGTATATTTCCCAAAAATTCATACTCCTATAAATAATTCGGTAAAAAAAAGTTAACAATAAAATTACTTATCAGCCAAGTCAAGAATTCAAAATCGTGAAATCCTGTGCCAAAATTTGATTGATTGAAATAAAAAGGTTTATCTTGGCCAAGCACACCATAATAATTTTTAAGATGATGAAATACAATCAGTATAAAATTACAAATGTCAAGGTAATGCATACTTTATACCAGATCAAAGGGTTTTAAGACTTTGATTTTAACATTGTAAACTAACAATGGTTGAGGTTCAAGGAATAAACCTGTTTCAACTATAATGTGGTTGTGTGTTAAATATTTCTATTTTATGATACTTCTTCTCTGGTACATTTATGTGACAAGTGTATAGTGAGTTGGCAGAACAGAGTTAACATATAGGTGAGTGGTGAGTGAATAGACGATATTAGATGGTTATTATGAAGAATAACCATCTAAATGTCTAATTGATTACTAAATGGAATAAGGTAAAATGAATGTTTGAAGTACTTAATTTACACAAGTAACAGTTACTTGGTCTTTTCAAGGCAATCGGTTTGCATGGTTTAAACAAGTAAATCAGAATCGCTCTTCAAGTAACTAAAACAAAATCTAAATAGTAGCGGAATTGTCACATTAGTTAGCCCAACTTAAATAATCGTGTTTAGATTACACACAAAGTAAAGTTCACATTACAGTACTTAGTTGTTTGAAATAGTAATTCTGAGTTGTCTATACTAAGTCAGGAGTACATCTAAAGTAAATTGTCAAGTACACCGCACACATTGTTTTTAGTTACTTAAACTCAAGAGTAAGTATACTATACTAAACAGGGATTTGTTAATACAACACGCAATACCTATTCCACTGTACTTAGTTTTTTAAGTGCAATCGGTTTGCATGCTTTTTTTAAGTAAGGTTAACTAATCGGATTTTACAGTGTAGGTAAGACTTATCAAACTAACTTTCTGTCATATTTGCTGAAACTGATCCAGGAGAACTACATGAAGCAGGTAATTTGGCTCCTCTGGCACCACCTACAGCCTGTAGTGGGATTTGCAAAAATCCACCGCTCCCTGTTCAGATGCACCAATCAGGGCCAGTGGGGGGGGGGTGTCTAACTGCGTGTCAATCACTGCTCATGCACACACATTCATTCTCCCTTGTGGGGGGAGGGGCTTAGGAGACAGTTTTCGGCTTTAGCGGAAAGGGGGGAGGGACTGAGACATTGTCGATGTTCAAATTTTTTTGCTAAGTCCTGGATCTTCGCAATCCTACCTACAGCACCTGTTCTAATATCAGTACTGGGTACCGACAAGTACCTAAATGTCATTACTTGTAAAATCCATCCCTAATAAAAACAGTAGCTTCTTATTGCATGAGTGGTACAGGGGTGTAGAATAATTCATTGAAAGAGGTTTGTGAGCACTCACATGTCAGTCAAGTGGAGTCAGCAGCTGGCACATGCCCCCAGTGACGGGAAGCGTAGTGCACAGAGCAAACCATGGTCTTGCTACGCTTCTTACTACTCCCACTTCCTTTCTCCCACAGACGCAACCTCGGCTGAACCTGCTATGTAGGGTGCACACACTAAATGGAGCTCTGGGGGATACTCTTTTACGGGATCGCCGGTTTTGTGACCGCTGGGGTGGACGGGCCACCATGCCATATTATATATATATATATATATATATATATATATATATATATATATAGGCCGATATGCCACCCGCCAAAGTGGCTAGTAGTTATAGTGGCTACAGCACTAGCCAGCGGGTGGGCGAATGCTAATGCCCAGCCCTGATGCTAACATTTGATTGGTAATGGCATTAGTTCTGCACTTATTTGGTCAAAAAACAAAATATTAGACAAATACAATGTTCAATGTTGACCTGATGGTGGCGCTAGATGGAAGGTCAAAGAATCAGCAAAGTTTTTACTATTCCTCCTGAGGGGAACATCCAATCCACCCACCAGTATTGAGATTATTCAGTTTGGACCACATTTTTGGTAAAGGCACAATGAATGAGGTACTTCATGGTTGTACATTAGCAACTGCATACAATGCAATGCTGCTGTTGGCATTATACATACATGTGTATTTTGTATTTTGTGTGTAAGTTTCTCCACATGTCCAAATGTAGTTGTTGAAAGACTACATGCATAGTGCAGTATGGGTAGTTCAGAGATTAGAACATTCAACACAAAAACAGGGCTGGCTCAGCCTGTTAAGAAAGCTTAAAATATCAACATCCATTACAGAACCAAACGGTTGACTACACTCTAAAAGCAAAACTCACAAGCACCACTCCTCAGTAAGCCAGTGACAGGTAAGGGTCAAGATATTTTGTTTACAATAAATTTAGCTGGTTTGGGAACCCTGAAACCTTGGGTTGAACCCCCATCTAACTAAACTCGTGCCCGCATCTGTCTGTTTCCATTTTCTCCTCCTATACAAACAGTCTTGTGTTTGGACTTAAATGTCATAATCGTTTGGTTTAGCCTCTTAATGCACTTTAATCCATTTTCCGACAGTACACAGTACACAGTACACAGCACACACAAACACACACACACACTCTGTCTACTAACAAACAGCTTGTGTTTCATTAAGGCTGTATGACCAGTAACTGTCAGCCTGAAGGTGCGAGCGATGAGGACTGACTGAACATCTGATTTAGCTTGTAAAGGGCAGATGGAAACGTACCTGAAGAAAAAAACAAGGAATGGAATAAATACAAATGAACTCAAGAAACCCAGAAAATATTTCCAGCATTTGAACGATGTTTTTAATATTCATTACAGCAGCAATTAGGCTTTAATTTATGAACACAACATCTGATTACAAGTAATGCAAAGGAACAGTTGACGAGGTTCGTGGTTTGCATTCATCAAACTTGAATTTGCGGCCTAAAATTACTGCAGGCTGCAACTAAACTGTTCTTTATTTTTCTAAGATATTTACATTGTGTGTTTGGCTGCATTTACCTCAGTGTTAACATTCATGCCAGCACCATCTCCACCTCCATCTCCACCTACACATTTTCTATAGGCTCAGTCTGATACTTAAAAAAAAATATATATAATTCCAGTACTGGTTCCATGGTATCAGTCTTCATGGAAACATTAATTGGTCATGTGACAAGGGCTGAGAAGATTGGCAGAACAGACAGCCAAGTGACAGTACTCTGATCCAATGGAAATCACAACTGTCAGATTGACAGCACTCTTGCCTAATGGATTGGGGGTGGTGGGGGGGGGGGCACTGAAGTCTGTAGTGCACCTGCTCTATGGGCCACATAATGCGAAAGTAGGGCAGAAGACCCAGTTATTTTTTGGCTCGATGATGGCTTCACTTTAACCTGACTCCACCAGATGGATTGCTTCACATTTGCTTGGCATATCCATCTGGGAACTTTCCGTTGGAGAACTTTTGGGGAGGGGAGAAAGGGTCTGAGGGTGACTTATTGGGGCTGCATAAGGAGAGGCAGACTGGAAGCAGGGACAGATATGAAGATACAGAGAGAGATATGGTGAGAGAATCTGGAGGCTGTAAGATAACCATAGTCATGGAGAGAGCAAGAGAGAGACGGAGATCATACAGCGTGAGCTTAGGCTACTCTGGAACACAAGGTTGTTTGTTTGAGGGCATTTCGACAAGTTTATTGATCATGAGTCACACTTTCCAGATGTTTCACCATTTCCACTACAAACACACTTGTTGGTGGGACATTCCAGTTTAAGTCCCAATATAAAAGGTATTGCTCAGATGCCCAGGTTTATGCTTCTTTTAGTTATTTTTACAGTTTCCGCTGTCGTAGGCATTGATGCCTGCATTATGCATTTTGAGTGGTTTTTTTAGGTTGCTAAACATGTATGGAGGCCCATTTAAGAAAATATAATAATATGGAGCGTGGGTTGACTGGCGGATTGATGTGGCGTCAGCAGTACCGGACCGCCGAATGGCAAAGCTCTCGATTTTCGAGTCCATCTACATTCAGACCCTTAGCTATGGTCATGAGCTTTGGGTTGTGACTGAAAGAATGAGATCGCTGATACAAGTGGCCAAAATGAGTTTCCTCTGCAGGGTGGCTGGGCCCAGCCTCAAAGATAGGGTGAGTAAAGCCGATACTGCTTTGCATCGAAATGGGCCAGTTGAGGTGGTTTGGACCTCTGATCAGGAAGTCTACTGGAGGAGATTTAACAACTGGTGAAAGGCTCCGGCGTCAACCCAGAACACACGGGAGAGATTATATGTCTCACCTGACCTCTGGCTTCCCCAGGAAGAGCTGGAAAACGTTGCTGGGGAGAGGGAGGTCTGGACTACCTTCCATTTTCCTTCTGCTTTTTTATTTGGAAATTTGCATTACATTCAGATGGAGACACATTTTCAGTGTGGCTAATAGTAACTAACTGTAGTAGGCTGATGGTGGTTGTCAATGGGCAATGCTAATATAATTTTTGTGCTTTCACAACTGCATACACAATGTGGCCATTGTATGGTCTTTGTGTATTAAAATGGTACATGCAGTGACTATTGTGGTTGTGTGTTTGTCAGACATGCAGAAATGCAACCTTTCAGTAGGTGGACGTGATAAAGAGCTCAGGCTGGCAGGCAAGTAAACAGTCCCCATTCATTCTCCGAGCAATGAGGGATGGTGATACGCACTGATATGTATAAGAAAGAGTCCGAAACAACATTCACACACAGACCCTATGTTTGACATAGGAGTACACTGTGTTTGACCCATTCATACAAGACTTCTTTCCTTCAGACACTGGTTAATTTGTGCAACTGTAGATATACAGTTGCACATATACATCACTGGTAAACTGTAGAATTATTAAGTCCTCCAAAACATACGACAGGTTGTGATTGTTGATTGTACATGTGCAACATGTGAAGTTTTTTTTCCGGGGGATGACAGTTTCAGAATTATGCAAGAGCTTGCAATTGTTAAAATTGTATTGACGCTCTGTGACAACATGCCTGTACTGCACTGAAAATACTTGCCCTTCCAGTCTGTCCTGATGAAGTTCCGTTCTTCATAAAACTTAATTTTGACTATTTTTTCATTTAAAGGAATACTCCACCAAAACACCCTTACATTACAGGATTACAGCCTTTGCTCACCTTATTTTGTTTACATGCCTTTCTTAGCTGCCAGCTGGTTTTGGTTGGAACGTGACGTCACAATTCAAAGAGCTGGTTGAAGGGCCATTTTTTTAGAATGCACACTCACAAATACACACTATCTATGCATTTTTGCCAACTAAGCCATAGTTCCACCCTTGCTCTGTGGTGTGTGTGGTTATAAGTCAGTCAGTGACGTCTTTGGATGTCTGAGAGCAGCAAACCAGCTGCAGTACAACAGCTGCCAACCTCAATGTTCATTTACACACTAAAAATAAGCCCAGCCACCATAACATGCATGCACAGTGTCTAGCCCAGTAAAATAACATTGCCCTTGGAAACATTTACAGTTTCACTCCTTTCACACACTAACGGTTCTACTATTTGGTCTTCGAGTATACTGTTATATTCTGAGCAATTTCACCATTTAAAAACACGTCTGCGAACATAATCCATAACGATTACGTTTTCCATCACAACATAACAGGGAAAAAAGTCCAGCAGAATATAAATGAAGTTCCTAGAAGACAGGGTAGGTCTGTGAACTCAGGACCACTACTGCTCACAGCATCAATTGGGAGGGGGTCTATGTCATCAACCATCAGTTAGTGGACAGCCTGAGAAAGACATATTTTACTTTGTTATATTATATTGTACAGCAAAGGCGTACAAACCTGTCATGCCAGGAGCCAGGAGCATTTTGACATAAGAGACTATCTTAAAGGAATATTTCACCGCTGGAAAGCTGAATATATCTTTAAATTGGGTCACTTATGTAGTAGAAATGTGAAAACAAAATTGAAATTGGTGCCTTCTAGGCCGAGAAAAGCCAGAAAATGTGTTTTGGTCTTATATGGATGAAAAACACCAAATCCCAGAATGCACCTGCTTCGTTGCTTTGAGTCCACTCCCAAGCCACGCCTACCGCTTGACAGACCCGGACAGACCGACAGAGGCATTCAACTCAACTCAAGCGTGTTTTATTGTCATTTCAACCATATACACGAAACAACGTTTCATCGTGACTCAAGTGGTGTTACACATTTAACATATATAAAAACGACTTTATATAAAAACGACATACGAAACAGGTTACATTTAGTACACACACTTTATAGGCTCCGTAAAGTTCAGCTAACGCATACTAGCATTAGCGCTTGGTGGGCTGTAAACACAGAGCATAAACACACCGGGATTGTGTGTTAATAAGTAGAATGGTCGGCATTTAACAGTAACAAACTCCACCAGCAGTTAGCAGTTAAATGGATACAAATCACCACATTTGTGCGCACTCGGTGTTAACACAGCCCATCTCTTTTACCTGGCGACAGAGCATCTCTAGCTCGGAGGGCTAGCAGGCCTGGTAGCTGGACAGTCCGGTACACTATTCAGGCATGTTTCCACAACAAAAACACAACAGTCTCTGAACTCACGTTTGGGAGTTCGTGTGAAGTTGGATGTAGTCCAGTTTGTGGTCTAAATGAGCAGACACTTGCAAGCAGGATCCGGAAGTTCAGCTAACGTATAGTATATTGGTGTAGTTAAACACAGAGTATAAACACACCGTGCGAATTAGCGTGGAATGTCGAATTGTCGGGCATTTAACAGTCACAAGCTCCACCAGCAGTTAGCAGTAGCTAGTTGGATTTTATTTCTACACCAGTCTACCTCCACGGGCCGGCGAGAGCAGCCTGGTAGCTGGATAGTCCCGGTTCCGGTACACTGTTGTTCAGGCATGTTTCCACAACAACAAAAACACAGCAGTCACTGAACTCACGTTGGGAGTTTCGTTGAAGGAGGATGTAGTCCAGCTTGTTGTTTAATGAGCAGACACTTGCAAGCAGGATGGCTGGGACAGGTGGACAGCTAGCGTTAGCTTTCCACCTAGCCGATGAGGATGTCCCCTAGCCGGCTAGCGGCATTGAGCGACACCGCTGGTCTCCGTGCAGGCGAAGCTCACGTAGTGTGCCGAGTATTCCGTCTGTAATAACGTTTTCTCCATATTCTCCGATCTGTGCCGATGTATCCCGGTGGTACACACGTCCGGTAGTTTGAATGCACATAATTGTTGTAAATGTTTTCTACTGAAAACCGAAAGCCTGTTTAGCGAAGCTTCAAGATGGCTGACAGTCGTTTTCATTCGGAATACCTCGGCCAGACTCTGTAGTCCAACCCCCTGTGGGCGTGTTGAAAACATACGGAAGTAGATCCTACTACTGGCTGTAGTCCTTTGCCTCTGGCCCAAAAATCTTCCAATGACGCAAAAATCGTCATTTTACGTCATCGGAAGATTTTTTTCCAGGCCCCAAATGCAGAAATCTCTCGTCTCAGGGGGACACGAGGGAGGGAGGCACGGTCATTCAGAAATACTATCGGGTTTCTAATGATACAAATCTGAATGCTAAATCGGTGAAGTATCCCTTTAATGAGATAGTTTAAATAACTTAGTGTTGAATAATAATATTATTTTTAATTGATATAGCATTTTTCAAGTGCTTTCCAGATTAAAAGATTTACAAAATATTAATTAGGAATCAAAAAAAAAAAATTACAACATGAGAGTACAAATTTCAAGCAGCAATGAGCCCATACATAAAACAGTGAAAGTGCAAGATAGGATGTCAATAAAAGAAACATTTATGGAAATGCTTCTAAAAAATACTAAAATGATAATACAAATTCAACATAATTCAATACCTAATGACAGTACATTTCAAATAAAACCAAAAAGAGTAGCAAAAAGAGGAAATATGAAGGGATCTGATAATTAAAAATTTCACTCACCAAAAAATATAACTCCCTAATGAGAACAGTGATGCTAGGCCTTGTACTGTGAGGTCAGGTCTGGGTCTTTTAGTGGAGATTGGAAGTACATCAGGCACAGTGCCTGAATTGGACCAATAAAGGTGCCACTACCCAAATTCAGCAGTTGCATGACATGATAATCAAGTGTGTCTTGGAAATATTTATATTAATACATATATCTTGAAGGGATGACCCTATTCAACAATTTGGTTCTAGAGAAGATTCAACTACCCATCTGACAGTTGAAGCGCCGCAGTGTCTGAAACAAAGGATTATTCCATTCGGGCTATTTGGGGGTGCTGAATGTCTGATTTTACATGTAATTTTTCCCAATAAATCATCTCTCATTTAGGGAAATCTGGACTCTTCCAAACACTCGTAGAACTGCTGGTGATTTCAGAGAGTATCATCACATTACATTTCAATAAGCTCCAACTGCACTGTACTCCTGTACTCCTTCCACATCAGCAGGGAAAGGCTTTGAGAACGGGTTCATGTCCTCCTCGATGGCAGAGAAATCTGCTTTCAGGGCTTAGCACCGCCTAAGACGATTGTGATTGGACCCAGAGCTTTTTTTCCCCTATTGCAGAATGATAAGCAATGGAGCCATATTGTTATGGTCTGGCTATGTGAGACTAACAAGGCTATACAATGTTTCTGTCAGATCTCAGAGAATAGAACCACTTCATAAGTGCCCAACGACTTAGCCAATGTACTGTACATCTGAGTGGTCTGAGCATTAATTTCCGACTAATCTATACACAAGATAAATGTGTCTGTATGTTAAAATATCTATATCAGAAATATGGGTTTCTCTTGAACTACCTAATTTTAATTACCCCCAAAATAACATGGATGATTCCATACAACGGGCTTTGCAAGTACAACAAAAGATTGGATCTCTACTTTCATTGAATTTTGGGTGTTTTATTCAATGTTTCGAAATAGCATCCTCACTGAACGTTGAGGTCATGGAAGGAGCAGGAGTCAGGATGGAGGTAAGTGAAGTTGAACTTTATTATACAAAATCCAACAGGAGGAACAGAGAGCAGGTCCACAGGCAGCACTCCAACAGGTAGGAAATGAGAGTGAGTCTAAAAGTCGTGACACAAGCGTACACATAGACGTACCTCAACATATAGACGTACAAGACCAGACAACGAATGAATGTGCCTCTGCTGCTTATAAAGATGGTGGACTGATGAGGTGCAGGTGGTGAACTGATGACGTCGCTTAACAACGTGCAGGTGTGAGTGATCAGTGCCGATGGACTGCAGGTGTGAACAATGAGTGCTGATGACAGTGAATGGGAAAACAAACTGAAAGTCCATGACAACCAACTGAAAATCCATGAAAACCAACTGAAAGTCCATGTAAATCTGACAGTTGACATATACAAGTCTGTGATTATCCTTCTTTTATATATTATATTAGTCTAAATAATTCATAATTTCTGCTTTTTTTCCCATAAATGAGGTTTATTGACCATGAATTCCAAAAATAAATGTAAGACTAGTGGAAATAAGTTTGTTAGTGGTGTTTATACGTCGTAGTGAAAAGAAGCGTTAAACGTCAAAAAAAGCACCAAAACATTGACAAAAATGTCAGATAAAGTGTTGAAAAAAATAGACAAAAATGTCAGATAAAGTGTTGACCAGGGAGGACCCGCATGCATGGTCGAATGAGTTACACAAGGGTAACACAAGGGTTAAAGGTCCCATGGCATGAACATTTCACTTTATGAGGTGTTTTAACATTAATATGCGTTCTCCCCAGCCTGCCTATGGTCCCCCAGTGGCTAGAAATGGCGATAGGTGTTTACCGAGCCCTGGGTATCCTGCTCTGCCTTTGAGAAAATGAAAGCTCAGATGGGCCGGTCTGGAATCTTCTCCTTATGATGTCATAAGGAGCAAGGTTACCTCCCCTTTCTCTGCTTTGCCCACCCAGGCAGTTGGTCAAGGCCACACCGCCCACCCTCCACCTTGCCCTCCACCCCCCCCCCCCTCTCCTCCTCAATAGCTACAGACACAGAAATGGCACATCCTAAGGAAAGCTCATTGTGGGACTGGCTCTAGTGGCTGTAATTCTGCACCAAGGCTGAATTTCTGGAAAGAGACTTCAGATACAGTATTAAGGGACCACTAAGGCCTATATAAAAGAGACTTCAGATACAGTATTAGGGGACCACTAAGGTCTATATAAAAGAGACTTCAGATACAGTATTAAGGGACCACTAAGGCCTATATAAAAGAGACTTCAGATACAGTATTAGGGGACCACTAAGGTCTATATGAAAGAGACTTCAGATACAGTATTAAGGGACCACTAAGGCCTATATAAAAGCATCCAAAGAGCACCATGTCATGGGACCTTTAAAAGTATCCTACTTTGAAAATTGACAATACATGTTAAAATGATATGGAATTATATGAAAATATGGAAATGATTTATTTGCGGAATTTCTGTGATTGACATAGGGGTATAGCCTGGTTTAACTCTGGTCCATTTCATTTGTACAGAGAGTCTGGCCACTCTCCATTGACAAGTGTTAACTTCCTTGAAGGCGGGGACTATGTTGAAGTTTAAAACTATTGGATCTGCCCAGAGCCACTCTGGATCTGCCATAACCAATCGCTAACATTTGGTCTTGACGTATGTCATGGGCATGTGCAACAAGAGGGGAGGCGGACAACTATCGGCTTATTTTTAGCATCGCTAGTGTTAGCCTTAGCCAACTCCTTCACCACTAACGGAGCGAGCGGGAAAATCAAACTTTTCCCAAACCCCGCGGGGAGGAGGGCCACAACATCATGGCCACCAACACAACTCAGCAAAGATTGTTCTCGCTCGGGCTTTAACTTCTGGATATTTAGCAGCGTTGCCACAACGGACCGAATGGCTTTGCTCGCAACTTTCTAGCGCATGTCCTCTCAACGTCATCGTTCTCAGCCACTCCCTGTGTTCGCTGATTGGACCGGTAAAGATTTGGCCGGAGAAAACGCAAGAACATACCACAAACCCAGACGGAGTACTGAAGGGAAATGAAAATTGGGTGGAAGTACGTATAGGAGGGCGGAGCCAGGCTAATAGGGGGATGCTATAGGACGCAATTTAGACATTATGAGGTTTGGATCATTGCTGGGAGAAACTGGAACTCTTTGAATTTTAATTGAATACCGCTGCCTTAATCTATAATTCATTATGTTTGTACCTTGAACAATGTCATGTAACTCTTGTCTTTCATTATCTGATTCATTGGGTATCTAAGACAACTTCTAGTTTGCTTCTTAAAAATGTCGATTGTCTGAATTTATGATTCCACATCCTAGTTTTTAGTATTTTGTGTTTAGAACATTACTTTGGAACATTATCTTTCTTCATTTTGATAAAGTCTGGTGGACTGGGAAAACACCAGGGACAATGATGGAAATAATTCCAGGACTTTAACATTCTATTCCTGCCAAAGTCTGATATGTTGTACTTAATGAATTGAATATTGTCAATAAATAAAAATCAAACCAAAAACATCCACCACTCTCCCCTGTCTGCACTTCCCACATAACAATGGAGTTAAAGGGAGATTCTTACTCAAAAAGGTTCTCCTCTCCCTCTCTAACTTTGAGCCACATGTGGTCTTCAAGCTGCAGCTCAGCTCTCTGCACACATGTAGTTTGATTTATTACTGTGGAAAGATTAAATAGGAAAATTGGAAAAGCGAAAAAGAGCAGTGACCTTTTATATTATGAAATTGAATTGCATCTCTTGGAAGCCTTTAACCTTTTAACAAAGATGCTTGACATTAGCTTTTAACAAAGCTACAGTATGCTTTAGGACTGAATACCTACTGAGCCCTATCACTCTCCTTTAGCAGGACCATGACTTGGTTTGTGTGGTGTTCAGAAGGCCTTGCCAGTATTAGCTGGACAGTTTCCTCTGTTTTAAGCACATGACACATTCCTTTAGAAATGTTACAAAAGTTAACTCTCACCACAAAGTTATAAGATGTGGTTATATTTGGCAGAACAGGTATAGCTCAACGTATGTATCTAAGGATACAATAAAGGTTTAGCACAGAGGAACATATATGTCACATCTCACTGAAGTATGCATTTTCCATATTTGAATGGAAAATACATTGCACTAGATTTGATTCATTATAAATAAATATATATATAAAAACAAAGCAAGAGAAGGCTAACATTGTGGTAGGAGAAACCAGCAACGTGACAGTTAGAGTAAGCAATGTAATCCTGATGTCACCAAAAACCTAGTCTCGCTTTGGCAGACCTTCCTCCACAGCACTGCGGACGAGGGTCTGGCGAGTCCACACAGCATTCTGGGATGGGAGAAAAACGTGCTCTGGTGAACCAAAGTTTGTGTTATTATGTATTGTGTATTTCCAAACTTAGCGCAGTTAGCGTTGATTCAGCTAGCTTTCACATTAATGATAACATTATTGATAAGCTTACTATAGTAACCCACGTCACTGCTTTTTGCTAAGGCTAAGTGGGCGATTCCATTTGAAAACCCCGTTGGATTAACGGATGGTTGAAAGTGAGCATTAGCAAATATTAGGTGACAAAACCTGCAATAGCTGTAACCTGAATGATTAATAGACATGCTAACGGAAATGTGACTTAGATTTCAGTTTTTGTAAAAGGGTAGGGCATCGTTCCAATTGTGATTCTTCCTTTTGATTGCGGTTCTTTAGCGATTCTCAATTCCGATTCTTTGAGGGGTGGAGTTGAAACGGGTCACATGCTTATTTCACAAATAAAAGCAAAGTTTTATATTGATTCAATGGTGGTTTGCAGTTTGACAGAGCTTTTGCAACGTAAAATAAAGCCACACTAGAGCGCCGCTTACTGTGCTCCGTGGCTGCAACACAGCAAGCGCCTGGCCGCTACGGAAACCAAAACTTTAACGCATGTTAAATTTGGAACCGATGATCGGATTTGAAACCAAATCCTCCAAATGATTCCAATAAAGAATCGATTCCACTTGGAATCGTAATTTTTGAAACGATTCTGAGTAGGAATCGGTTCTCGATGCCCAACCCTATTACTGACTGTAGTGAATGAAACCAATCAATCAGTGATTAGGACAGAAAAATATTTATTGGTTAAAATAGCTTTTCACAGATACAATTAATGAGTTTTTGCTTTGCTATCATGCACTTACACTGTACAACAGTGGATCCCCATAGATTAGCATTGTCTGAATTATGGCAACAAATGGACTATTGCTTCTGTTCTGTCAATGGAAGACATCTCTCACAGAACCAGCCAATGACACCAGTGGTCAGATGTCTGGTATTATGCACTGTAGTGATTTCTGTGTTATAAAATAAATTAGTAACATGTGATCAGAAAACTCTTACCACTAACTGTGAGCATCATATTACATCTCTATCACCAAGATCTCAGTGCAAATGCCATTGTAGCTGAAAGATCCATGACACATGTAAGTACCGACAAAATGATGAACAAATGACAGAAAAAAAAGGGCAACAAAAGAAGTCCAAATTGAGATTTATCCTAGTGTTTGGTAGTTGTGGAGCTACATTGGCATACATTTTAATATAACTGACTAAATATTAGTCCAGATCTATAAGCAGTTTTCTAAAAAAAAACTCACATTTTTATTGTGACACAGTTAGCTGGATTTACAGTACTAAATATCTATTTCTCAAGCAGCAACGGTTACATTGAGTCTGAAAAACAAAACGATACCTACAGAACGAAAAAGAAAAAGTCATTCACTCAAATATGTAAAACACAGATAATCATTCTACTGTCTTTCTCTACAGCCCACAAAAGATGAAAAAAAAAGATAACACAGTAATAAAGCCTTTCTTAATGGAAGCCACATAAAAGCAGATCAGAGTTTGCTGTGTCACAGCAGCCCCGCCACTCTCACAAACACCCCAAAAAAAGACAAATGAAACCACAAAATGAAAACATAACAACACATAAATTCAAAGTTTATCAGGAAACAACAGTCTATGCTGACTGACAAAGTTACTAAAGAGAAAAAAAAAATGTTTTTACTATCAATAAATATACAGTTTGTGGGGAGTTAATGTAAGATGTTTTCTGTGGGTAAGAGACACTGTATAGTAGTCATTTTTTTTCCTCTTAGTGGTGGGTGTCCTGCTAAGCAATAAATATTCACTACAACTGATATTAAGCATTCTCCCTAAAACCCAAGTCCCATGCAAAGGATGAGCCAAGTGGTAAACACTTTACATGTAGTTGTTCTTTGTCTGGACGATAACAATAACTTTTGTTATGACTGAAACTGGGATAAGATCGTATTGATGTAAGTGAAAACAGAAGAAAATGTATTAATAATGTTGATTCACAAATAAATGCAGCTCTATAATGCAAGCAGGCTGTCAAAGCAACTCAATGTAAGTGTGGCCGAGTCCATCAAACTATCTTTCAATGCAAAGGTACGTGTGTGTGTGTGTGTCTCAGTAACAAATATTCTGCTTTATTACATCATGGATTTTATGTTCATATGTCATACTTTCGGCCACTTTTCCTGTTGGTTAATGCTTCATTGATGAGCTCACACACAGCTTTTTTTTTAACAGTGCACCGAGTGATCCCACAGGATTGTACTCAGCTGAAAACAACACCATGGATCATGTGTTCAAACAGCTAATATGACTTATGGTTATCACTTTCCTCTCTCAGGAGCTAAGGTGGAAGTATTGTGACATCATTCTGCAGTAATACCTCTTGGGGGACGAAGAAAGGGAGTGACTTCAACACTGGAGACTTTACATCCTGTCTCCTACCAAAACTCTGTCTTGGTTAACCATAAAGGAGACCAACTAAATAGTTGCAGTTACCTTCAACTCAGGGGTGGCAGATTGGTTCACCTTCAACTTACTCTTTCATAGATTTGTATGACATAGATAATTTGGCTAAATTAGGGATTTGGGAAATGTGGGTATCGATACTTGTGTCATGCCCTACTTGGACTCTACTTTTCTTTTAGATTATTTAACAGGGACAATGCTCATTGATCAACAGAAGAAACAAATTAAAGTTAAACCAGAGTTGGCTAATCTGGTTACATGTTAAAAGACACAACTAAGAAGGCAACCTGTTGAATAGCTGTCACCATACCTTCAAAAAGTCAGCTATGACAATGGTAAGTAATATGCTGTCACCAATAGGAAGAATAGCAGAAACTATGAAAAGAAGAAAGAAAAAAAAAACAGAGTGTTCCTTTAATGTAACCTTGGCAAATCAAAACCAGACCAAGCACGTTGACCAGTGTGGTCCTCTGTCCTGTTACACTCCTGTGGCTGTTCTGTTCTCTTAAAGCTGGGTTAGTGCCACTAAAAGATTATGGTAAAAGTCACTGGAGAAAAAAAAAATAACATTTGCAACTTGTACCTTTGACAGTGTTACATAACACGTTTTTTAATGTCTCTTTGAGTGACTAAGAGTCTCTATTCTGAAGACAGTGATTGAGGTCAGCCCCACCTCTTACATGAACCTTTGTGATGGAGTGTTTCCTGATTCTCTGGCTGCAGCCACACAGAGGTGGGGGGACGAGGAGGAGGAGGAGGAGGAGGAGGAGGAGGAACCAGGGCTTACACGTCCAGGTCGTCTGGCCTGGCTCGGCTGCTCATCCGGCTGCTGGCCCGGCTACACGGCCTGGCGTCCATCAGCGCCAGCGGCTGCATCTCGTGTCCCGCCGTCGAGGAAAGTTTCTTATGCTCTTGGGTGTCATCTGGGAAGTCAAAGGCTTGTGCATGGGAGTTTGAAATAGTGCTTCCTGCACCGTTCTGGCCGAGCCGGTTTTGCTCCGTGGAGTAGTTGGCCCAGTTCTGCTCGTTGGCCTGCTTATTATAATTGCGGCACGAGCCGGTTCCACGCTCCCCTGTGGCCAGTTTGTAGCCTGGGGGGGACATGGGTGAGAGCGGGGCAGTCGGGGAGGAACAACCGTTATAGTAGGCGTACTTGGTGGTGGACAGCTCTTTAGGGGTGGGGCTCAACGTGCCCGCACTAGGGTAGAGGATGGGCGGCTGTTTGCCCTTCACGCGATCCTTGATCCTCTTAAAAAACACGTAGAAAAGCTCGATGACGTTGAGCAGCAGGGACACCAGCGAGACCACCAGCATGAAGATGATGAAGACCGTCTTCTCCGTGGGACGGGACAGGAAACAGTCCACCCTGTGGGGGCACGGGGACCTCTCACAGGTGTAGACTGCAGAGAGGCTGAAGCCGTAAATGTACCACTGGATGACCAGGAAGCCCACCTCGAACATAGACTTGAAGAAAATGCTGACTATATAGGTTCTGAGCAGAGCCCCTTTCATCTTGACTTTGCCGTGCTCCTCGATGCCATACTTTAGCTTTTTCATCTCGATTTTCTTCAGCGGGATGTCGACGTCGCCGCCGTCATTTTGCACGGCTTTAAGCTCCTCCTCCTTCCTGTTGAACTTCTGTTCCTTCCTGTTCAGGTAGAAGACATGAGCCAGGTAGAGAAGTGTGGGCGTCGACACAAAGATGATCTGGAGGACCCAGAAGCGGACATGGGAGATGGGGAAAGATTTGTCGTAGCAGACGTTCTCACAACCAGGCTGCTGCGTGTTACACTTGAACGCGGACTGCTCGTCTCCCCAGGCTGATTCCACCGCGGTGCCCAGGACCAGGATCCTGAAGATGAAGAGGACCGACAGCCAGACCTTCCCCCCGGCGGTAGAGTAGGCCTGGACCTTGTCGAGCAGACGGCCCAGAGCACTCCAGTCCCCCATTCTCAGGGAGTTTTAGCTGGTGAAAAAGAAAAAAATCAAAAATGAATAATGTTAAATTGGCAATTTAACATATAATAATTTTACAGACAGCACCAACTTTTAAAGGTTTTGAGTTCAGGCTTACACAGATACAGTAAAACACATGTATGCTTAAAACAGTAGTTTGAATGTTTAGGGAAGGTCGACATCCTCAGGATTCTTGTCGTTTTGGCAGCATTATGTGATTAAACAGTATCGTTATTGAAGGAGACAAAACTAGATGTTTCATGACGCAAAAAAACAAGCTAATCCAATTACTGAGAGCAGCGGCAGAAAACACATTCAGGTCACTTTATGCAACACTGCCCTTTAAATCCAGGCAAGGATATGAAATAAGAAATTCAATTTGAATCATTACATAAAGGGAAAGGTACTTTACTGTCACATACACATAGCGAAATTCATTCTCTGCATTTAACCCATCCCTCAAGGGAGCAGTGGGCAGCCAATCACAGTGCCCAGGGACCAACTCCAGATCTGAGCCAGTGCCTTGATCAAGGGCACTGACCGGAGAACCTAGTACATGTTTTTGATGGTGGGGGGAAACCGGAGCACCTGGGGGAAACCCACGCAAACATGGGGAGAACATGCAAACTCCACACAGAAAGGCCCGGAACGACCTGGATTCAAACCCAGAACCTTCTTGCTGTGAGGCCACAGTGCTAACCATGGGGCCACCGTGCTGCCATCAGGGGTCTTCAACATTTTTTAAGCCAAAAACCCCTTAACTGAAAGAGAGACGGAGCAGGGACCCCTACTACATATATCGTATACAATTTTGTTGCATATTAAACTGGACCTACAATAACGTGTAGGTTGGCCTAAAGCCTTTACACATAACTTTTCACAGTGCATACAATACTAATATAAGCTTTTAAAATAAATAAATAATAATAATAATAATTTATAATAATAAAATAAATGTTGGCATATTCATATATTTATACATCATGTTTTATTGTTAAAATGTGGCACAGTAAATCCAGTAAATCAGCTTAACTGTATCTGTGGATGGCTACCTTATCTATAAGCCACATAAAAAAATATATGTCTTTACTAATAATATGTCAGATTCATGTGTATTTATATTTTTACTTTTTTTTTTAAAGCATTAAACATTAATTTGGCAGCCCTCCCTGCAGCTACTCTGACGACCCCCTAGGGGTCCCGGACCCCCTGTTGAAGATCTCTGCGTTACATAAAGAAAATCTTTAACAACAATCTAGTATTAATCAAAAAGAAAAAAAAAAGTGCTTCAGACTGAATTGAAAGAGCCAGTTTAGGGAACCCTGAAGCCCGATCAGTCAGACAGACGATCAAATCATGGGCCCGCAGCGATTCTGTGGTAACCCCTCCAGTAAAGAACGATGGGTGAAATAGGGACGTGTAGGGAAAAAAACATAACCTAATATTAAAATGCATTATGCATAAAACATCTTGAAAACAGTTCTAACACTAACTGCTCTCTAAGGGGAAAAAATACCTACAGTCATCAACCTGGTCAGTGCTAAAGAAAAAAAACCCAACATATTTCAGTCACGTGGGGGGGTGCTACCAACAGTAGGCACTTCCAGCCTCTTTCTCTCAAAATCTGAATTGTGTCAAAGTTTATGCATGTTAACAACTCGCATTAGTCTTCATCCCTCTACTTAACTATTATGCAGTAACAAAAGTATCTGCTTCAACTGCACAAGGTTAAAAACTCGAATCTCAGTCCTCCAATTTCTCACTAGACGAGGAGGAGAGAGAGAGAGAGAGAGAGAGAGAGAGAGAGAGAGAGAGAGAGAGAGAGAGAGAGAGAGAAAAAAAGAGGCACACAAAGCTGGATCATCAGCTGACCGAGCTTGTCCGTTTCGGAGAGAACAGCAGGACATCTCCTGAATGCTGTTGTGTTAGCAGAGATGTTCAGACTGAAGTTGCTGGAAGACGGGAAAAAAAAGCGCCCTGTGAAGCCCTGCAGATACAGAAGAACATCAGTATGACATTAGCTCCCTTTGACAGTTCACTCCTCGACCACTGCGGCACAACTCATTTCAGAGCTTTCGAGGATGTCCCAACTTCAACTGACTTACACTTTTATTTCACTGCGACTAAAATAGAGTCACACAGACTACTTTTCTCATCCTCTGTAAAACTACCGCCCTCGTAGGTCCCAGTAAGCCACGGCCGTCTGCTGCCGACGCGGCGTTGATGCAAGTCTCAAAGCTTCAGAACAATAGAAAATGACTGCCGAGCTACTCTGGCCCGGGTTGTCCTTAATGTGAATTAACACACTCCAAAAAAAAACACAAATGAAATAAATTGGTTATTCAGCGCGAATCTCAAAGAAGAGGCCCTTAAAGTGGTTCTATATGATTTTTTATTTTTTTTTGGGGGGGGGGGTGTCTTGAAGGGGTTACCAGTGGGTCCTCAGCGAAATTTTTTTTTACTATGGTCTAATGACAAACCACAGATTGTAAAATCACTTTCACCTTCGCAGCTGAAACTTTCCATATGAAATCACTGGTCTTATCAGCAATCTGACGGAGATTTGTAGACTCCAAAGTGGATCTCTTCCCGCACTCTGACATGGAAATAACTAAGGAGAGCTGTAAAGGTTAGAGCAGATCGTATGACGTGAAGAAGAAAAGCCTCCAACAGATAAAGCCATTTTACTACAGAGAGCAGGGAGAGTCTCAACGTGGAAAAGTAGGAACCTTCAGTTCAATCCACATGGGGCCAAACTAACCGCATGTGCCCTTCCACTATATCCCTAGGACCTGGAAAACACACAGAATGCATTGTCATACTGTATATATCACCTATAGTATGTGGAGAGTCAAACATGAAGAGTCCAAAAATGGGAGGAAAATCAGAAAAACTATTTGTTGTTGTTATTAGACAGAGAATATCCCGCCACTTTCTACATGACTGAGTTTGTCTGGTGAAAATGACAAGGACAGGAGAGAACAATGGACTCCAAAACAATGAATTTCCCAGCAGACCTCTGAGATCTTACTGAAAACTGTGTAGGGTGGTCTTCCATGACAAGTCACAGGATATAAATTAAAACAATGATTGAGCATTACAGTCTTAAAGTTTCCTGGTGTCTCGGGGGCAACTGCTCGGTGTTTTTCCTGGCTCATGGGAGAATCTTTAAATATAAAACCGAGCATGTACTTAAGTTAAAAGTCCAGGGGACAGATCTGTGGCCCACAATGCAGCATACGTTAAAGCCGTTCACAAAAGCAACAGGACGTTTTGGATTGGAAAAAGAAGAAAAAAAAACCCGCATCGCGCTCAGTGCGCCTTATGGATGAAGCTAAAAATGTATCCAATAAATCAAACAACTTTGACTCTATAGTTTTAACACATGTTGCTCCCTGTAGTTGTGAGTCTCGAAAAGGTCTTTCTAAAAGTTTAAGAGACGAAAATAGGAGCCAGACAAAATGAGCGCTTTAACAAACAGTGGAGGAAAACTGTCAAACTTTATACATTGCGCTGCGTATAGTTTAGAGCGCACCGGAGCTTTTCCGACTATTTCTAACGGGCCAGAAAGTTTCTTCAGACACGTTATTTTACAAATCTAAAAGAAAAGTTGCTCTAACTTACCTAAAAGTTCCGGAGAGAACGAAGAGGACCCAGAGGGACTTTCTCCGCCACTTGTAGAGAGTTGAAATCCAAGTTTGGGACCTGGAGGGGAACTGAGTGGAACTTATCAAACTTTCCTTTTAACGGTGAAGTTAAAGTCACCTGATCTCTTAAGACCAAAGCCGCTGTCTGCTGGGAGGAGAGAGAGAGAGAGAGAGAGAGAGAGAGAGAGAGAGAGAGAGAGAGAGAGAGAGAGAGAGAGAGAAAGGCACACAGAGAGAGAGACAGGGAGGGAGAGAGATAGAGATAAACACACACAGAGAGAGAGAGAGAGAGAGAGAGAGAGAGAGAGAGAGAGAGAGAGAGAGAGAATTTGAAAAAAACTTATTCAGTGCCTACACCGAGGACAACGAGCTTCCTTTTCCGTACGATAGAAGTACGACATGGCTAGCAGCTAAATATGTCTTCTTCTGCTACAATAAAAGGCAAAAATAAGTAGATAATTGTATATATTATTATAATTATTTTTGTTTTATTCTTTATTATTATTGTTTCAACATACCTTTTGAGGGGCATGCACATTGTTTTTTTAATATCTGCAATCATGCTGTTTACTATCAGATGTATTTACTCCAATAAAGCAAATTTAATTTAAGAGAGAGAGAGAGAGAGAGAGAGAGAGAGAGAGAGATAGATAGATGTGATTAGATATAGATAGATTTGCCATACAAATATATTTATTCAATGATATAAAGCCATCCTGATATGGTGTTAATGTACATATAACTGTTTATTGTGATTTGTCTGATGCTTTGGCAACATTGTTATTGAAACTGTCATGCCATAAATCCCCTTGAATTGAATTGAGAGAGAGAGAGAGAGAGAGAGCGAGAGAGAGAGAGAGAGAGAGAGAGAGAGAGAGAGAGAGAGAGAGAGAGAGAGCAAAGACTAGCTGTGCAGAGACAGTTTGCTTTATTGTTTCCTTCAGAACAGATCCTCTGTAAGGAGAAAACAGAATTGACCATGTATGGCAGCTTCAGATCTATATTGTCAGGACTGTCGTACTTCACACACTTTCACGTGTATTGTGATCAGTGGACGACTGTAACTAAGTAGCTACATTTACTCAACTACTGCAGTTTTTAAGTACTTTTACGTTACTTCTGACACCTAGAGTTACTGTGCATATTTAACACTTATTCTTAGCTTATTCAATATAATGCACTGTGACAGATTAAACTACCCAATGTAATTATTACATGATTTAAATGCCTTATACTATCCTACCATGCCTGTTTGTAGTTCTTATTTGAACTGCCTTTTTTTCTTTTTTGTATTTTTGTGTTTTTAGGTCTTTTAAATTTTTATTTCCATTGGTATGTTATGTATTTTTCGCTTGCTCAATTTACTGTTATGGGTCTCAGTTTAACAATTTTAATGTAAAGTACTTTGTGACTTTGTCTGAAAAAGGTGCTATATCAAATAAAGTCATTATTATTATAGTTCTTATGCAGCTTTTCTTTCTTTCTTATGACAGCTAATCCCTACAGTGGTGTTATTTTTGCATTATTATTCTCTATTATATTTTAGAACGCTCTTATGATTAAAAAAAAAGTTTTTTCAAAGCTCCACGTTTGTGTAATTTCTTCTGATGCCTTCTCATGCTCCTTTGCTTTGAAATGTTATTATTATTATTAACAATAATTAAAGCACCATTCCTAAAATAAAACTAAAACGTTTGATAGTGAACTGTTCTTCTGTATTGTGTAACTTTCCATTTAAACACCTGGGTCTCCCATGTTCTTGATGAGTGCACAGCACCACCTTGTGGTGGAAATAATGCAATGCAGTTGAATGCATGGGAACGCTATTGTTCATGTAGTAAAACATAGTTTTAAACAGACTGAACATGTCTTAGGGTTTAACAGGCCTATTAGCTAAGCAAGAGGAATAACAGCACAGGTCACTGGCCACACACTCACACACACACACACACACACACACACACACACACACACACACACACACACACACACACACACACACACACACACACACACACACGGCAGATTGGTCAGTACTCTATCTGAAGTTCCTGGTGGGTTTAATGATGCCATGTAAGTCAATTTCAGTAGATTTGTTCATATTTCTACTTCTATATTTCTACTACTTCCACAACATTTCAGTTCATGTATACTCTTAATAAGCAGTAAACATTATATGAAGTTTAGCGTAAGTTCATTCAGGAATATTTTTTTTATGAACTTTGTTTATTGGGTTTTTTACACAAATTGACAATACAGTTACCATGCTTGTGAGTGACAGTGAAATGATATATGATAAAATAACTAAATTGGATGTATAACAAATAATTGTAAGACAGACAAGCAAAACAGTCAACAGTCAGCCTGGTCTTATCTTGTGTACCACAGTAAACATTGCCTCACCCTTAAGGTCAGAATATAGAATATAGAATATATATATCATATATACATATATGATGATTTCCATCTCAATAATGTTAAACGTCTAGCCAGCGATGTTACAAACGCTATCAGCTCCGCTTGTAGCTTAGATCAAGGTAGTCTATATCCTTGACGCTCCACTTCTGGGATTGCTCCGTTGCCGCCGGAAAATCCACCGGATTTCACTTATTTAGGCCGGATATCCGTTGCCTTGGTCTTCCTTTGTGTTGGCATTTTAAACTCTGGTCGATTTATGAGGACTATGATTAACCTTTTCTCAGATCTCTATCTGTCCAATCTGAGTTTTCTGTTGCACGACTAAAACAACTTTTAAACGTACATGTTCCACCAAAACAAGTTCCTTCCGAGCCTATTCTGCAGCTTTTCTCCGGTGCTTAGAAATGCCCAAGACGATTGTGACTGGTTTAAAAAAAATGCCAATAAACCAGAGCACATTTTCCTCCCATCCCTGAATGCTATGTGGAGTAGCCAGACTCTCCAGCGTGCCTTGGAGGAGGGTCTGGCAAAGCGAGACTAAGATCAAGGTAACCGAGAGAGGCAAAAAAGAGCAGCAATGGCATCTGGCGTGATAAGTGTCCCATTTACCTCTGTCAAAGTGTTAATGATTGCAGTCCAGTAAGTGTGAAAAGATGACCACGACCAAAATATATGAATGTGGTTTGCTGTTGTCTTTAGACATTTTTCACAAGAGTTGTCAATATTATCATACATTTTAGAAAGTCTAACTTTGTGTCCCATGCTTGGCGCAAACAGATGAATTATGCACCGGTTTAAGAATATACCGCCAAAGTTTCTTCGAGATGGCCTCCCTTAAATCCTCCTCCAGAGAGCTTTTACAGTGTTAAGAGAAGTTGAAGATAAGCCTAGAATACGACGGTAACACTTTATTGAATGACTGTGCATAAGACTGACATGACACCGTCATTATTATGACATGACACCTGTCATGAACATGAAGGAGTCATTTTGAGTATTCATGACTGTTGTCATTAAGTGTCATTTGGTAAATTATGACACTTTTAATGCAAAGTTAGCATTGTCCAAGATGTCTTTGTCATGACAACTTGACATTAACGAAGACAACATTCTCAGTGTTATGACAACTTGACATTAAACTAGACAATATAACCTGTCATAAATATGTCATGACAGGCCTAATTATTAGACTTTAATAATCAAACTTTAATAAACTATTTAGCTTTATGTGTTAACATTACATTAAACTGTAGAGTATTATAATTGTCATGAATATGTTTCCTTGACCTCAAGTAAAGTGAAACAATTTGGACCTGTCATGAAGTTTGATTTCATCATCAAATGCTTATGTGACGGTGTCATGAATAATATCCTTGACCTCAAGTAAAGTGGAACCATTTGGACTTGTCATTAAGATGTCTTAAAAGTTATGAGACCAGTTTGATGACAGTGAATCCAGTACCAAGGTGATTTATTGAGTTTTGGACTTGTTGCTAACTATAGTTAGGTGCTGTAAGCTTGGTTAGCTGTAATGTTACAGCTGTCCAATTAGCTAGCTGACTCAGCCCTGGGCTGCAAAGAGCTAAACCCGGAAAGAAAACCATCTCGATAACATTAGTGCCTTCCCTGTTGTAAACTAGCTGTTTTTAGTCCCGGTCTGGTGACACACGCTCCGCTAAAGCGAACGAAGCTGCCTGGTGGAAACCCAGCTTGCATTGGCTACTGTAAATGTTAATCAATATCTGTGACGCGACAAGTCCCTCCCTACTCGTTGCCTTCGTTGGTTTGTTTGGTTAGGTTTAGGCATTAGGAGTGAGATTGGTTAGGGTAAGAATACCAGGGTTGGCCAATCAGAGGCAATGTAGGGCAGGATGTGTCTTCACCATCAAATTCACTCTGCAGTATGCATTAGCTGATAACAGAGCTTTTGGTGTTGGTGACCACGGCTAGATGGATGGGACCAAGCACAGGGGAGACCAGTTTTACAACTGAGAATACACTACAGAGAGGGTTTTCTTTCCGGGTTTGGCTCTTAGCAACCCTGGGCTAAGTCAGCTAATTTAACAGCTGTACAGCTGACTGAATTCACTAGCTAACTACAGTTAGCGGTTACTTTAGTAAGCTGCTGTAAGCTAGTTTTAGCAACAAGAAACGTTACGTTATCTATTCAAAATTCATTAAATCACCTCAGTACTGCATTCACTGTCATCAAACTGGTCTTGTAACTTTTAGGACATCTTGATGACAAGTCGAAATGGTTCCACTTTACTTGAGGTTATGGATATTATTCATGACACCTTCATATGAACATTTGATGATAAAATCAAACTTCATAACAGGTTCAAATTGTTTTAGTTCACTTGAGGTCAAGGAAAAATATTCATGACACAATTATAATGTCCTCATGACAGCCAATGTAAAAACCAATCACTTAACTGTACGTACACACCGCCGCCAACTTGAGGACGTTTGTCAGAAAGTACGGGGAAGCTTTTTGACGCTTTGGCCGCTCTAACGTAGCAGCGTTCTTCGATCATGTTCAACACACGATTGAAGAAAAAACACAAGCACCCACTGCACGGCCAATACATTGACACTAGAAACCTTTAATAAATTACATATATAATGACAGAATTTGTATTGGTTGTTGGTCGCAGCGGTGTCTGTTAGCAGTTAACTCGCTCGTTAGCCGCTGAACCGCAGCAGAATGCAGGCAGAGCGAGCAGCCGCCAGCTGTTGATCTGTGCAGGACTTCACTTTTCACTTGTCATCATGATGTCATGATCTCAGACAACGGTAACTTTGCATTAAAAGTGTCATAATTTACCGAATGACACTTAATAACAACAGTATCATGAATACAATGTGAATACAATCATGAATACTCAAAATGACTGCTTCATGGTCATGACAGATGTCATGTCATAATAATGACAGTGTCATGTCAGTCTTATGAACACCCCTTCAAATAAAGTGTTACCCTTCCTATATATATATTAAATCACACCTTTCCTCACAGGGGCCTGAGTAAGAAAGTCATTCAGGAAGATTTCTTTGCTTCACATGTTCTCTCTCTCTCTCCCAATCAGCTGCATCCACCTTTCAGTTCCCGGAAAGAAGTAAACATGTTATGGTTTTGGTGTTTTGTCTTATTTTGGTAGTCTGTTTTCTGTTTTGTATTTTGCTCAGTTTCCTGTTTTAGTTTGATAGTCTGTTCTCTGTCTTGTTTTGTCTAGTTTTACTCCCTGTGTTTTCCCGCCTTGTTTGACTACTCTGCCCCGCCCTAATGTGTTTCACCTGTTTCCCAGCCTTGTCACCTGTGTTGTGCTTCCTCGTTAGTCTGTGTATTTAGTCTTTGTGTTTCCCCTTGTCCTTTGTCAGATCATTTTGTGTGTTTCCCAACCGTGTTCTCTCCTGTCATCTCATCCGTGAGTTTTGTCAGTTGTTTCAGGATTTCCTTTGTTTTCGTTATTCTGTTCTTTTGTTGCTCACTTCGGACTTTTGTTTTTGCCTGCTGGATTTTTGGATTCCTTCTGTTGTTTAGACTCCTTGTTTGAATAAATCCTCAACCTCTAACCTGCTGCCTGCCTTGCCTCTGCATTTTGGGTCCACCATTCCCTACTCCTCCCTGCTACACTGTAACAAAACATGGTTGAGCATTTTTCCACCAATGCGTAGGACAGCTAATGTATTATCTCGGCAGGACTTTTCTTAGGTTGGAACAGCCATGGATATTCCCTATTGTATTGGATGATTACCTGTAGCCTAATAATGTTATAAAACTTTATTTTTCTCAAAATATCACGACTCCTCCAAATCTCAGAACACAGATGGGATTGAACATGAGCAGAGAACTTGCTGAAACACATCTGACTAATTACAGTCCAGGAGTTTAATGTATCCATGATGTGAATAAACACCACATGCACATTTAATGAGGTTATATCCCCAACAAAAGATGCAAAAGAGGAGGGAAGAGTAAATCATGCCTACATGTGTGTTGACTCCGTCAGCAGAGATCATTAGAAAACTTGATATAAAGGAGAATTAATAGTTGAAAGCAATACAGAATGCCTGAGAACCTAACTGCATTATATTGCATTGTGTTTTATCTTTTATTCGGATCCCCATTAGCTGTTAACAACGTAGCGGCTACTCTTTCCTGGGGTCTACATAAAACAATCACAACATATACATAAAACACCATACATACAATTTTACATACATTTAAAACAAGACTTATGAAAAGAATATAATTGTGTACATGTTTTGTAAATTAGCGTCAAATAGAATTACATCACACTCCGACAATAACATCACATTCCGACAACAATAGCCCATCATAGTTAGATTAACTAACGTTTAGTTATCGTTTAAGTGTTTTGTAAGTAGTCTTTTAAAACCGGCCTTACTCGGTGCCTCCACTCTAATAGTTGGCAAGCTATTCCACATTTGAGGTGTTGTGGCTGTTTACTAAAACAAATATTCCTAAAAGAATTCATAAGGTTGCATGCCAACCTCTTGTCTACTCTACTCTGAGTTATGATAAATGAATGCTCAGATGATCAGTGTCTCCTAGATAAAAGTAACATTGAATTACTGTAAACTCACAGAGTAAAAAATGATGCAGGTGAACTCCTTTAATAAGTCATTTTAAAGAACAAGTGAATCCTGTCAGAGAGGGAGGGAGAGGTTCAGGCTTAAAGGAAACAAGACAGCTGCTACATTGCAATGAATATTTTCATAATCATTTCAAAAACATCTTACCTTATTAAGCTACAAGAGCAGCTTTCTCAATAATTCACTCTTCTCAACGACCATATCGATGACTACATCTGAGTCCAATGACATGAGAATGTCTTTCAGTGGCCATCATCATAAATGCTTCCAGTTTGTTTGCTGACAAAGTGCATACTAAGTCTTCTTTTGATGAATTTGAGTTTTGAAAACGTTCTTTCACAGGCCACCTGAGTCAAGGAAAGGGTAAGCAGTAGAGGTAGACCGATCAATCGGTTTTGCCGAACTATCGTTATCGGCAAAAATCCATACCGATAGTTTTTCCTGGTTGCGTCCATTGCTGGAGCGGCTGAGAAGTGCGCGCTGTAATTCATTACACAGTACGCGAGAGCTGAGAAGGGTCTGCGGGCATCATGCATTACAATAGCGGCCTCTAGAGTGTCTTTCTAGCCTTTACAGGTGATTTTCTATCCAGCCTGGAACTTGTGCCTTTTTTCGGGGTTGTTGAGCATTAAATCCAAACTGTTACATCCAAGATTTATCCACTTGATGTCCATAGTTCATCACGTTTTCAGTCATTTCTGCCTCTAACTCCGTGCTACCCATAGACAGTAGGTGCTACCGACAAGGGAATCTCCCATGATGCCTTTGTTTATGTTTTCAACCAATGGGAAGGCAGGTCCGTCACACATTACGCCTTATATGGGCATCCAAGCGAGAAAAACAAGTATAGTGGGAAAGACAGATCCCTCCAGGTCAGAGATCGTCTGTTACCGTTCTAAACCAACAGTTTAACTGTTTTTATTTGTTATTTATTACTTTTTGTTTCAGTTTGAATGAATGTCTTTTATTGACTTCAATATTTATATTTATTTCATTTAGCATGTTTTCATGGTTCAATACAGTTTTTTTATTTTTATAATAAAGTTCAGCACTGTTTTACTTGGAGTGTCATGTTTGTTTTTATCCAGTATGAATTCTAAATACTATCGGCCGATTAATCGGTTATCGGCAAATACGGCCCAAACTAGCTATCGGTATCGGTAAAATCCAGCATCGGTCGACCTCTAGTAAGCAGGAACTTATATGCAAGCTCAAGAAGATGATAAGCACGTGA
Organism: Perca fluviatilis; assembly: GCF_010015445.1. Taxonomy (NCBI): domain Eukaryota; kingdom Metazoa; phylum Chordata; class Actinopteri; order Perciformes; family Percidae; genus Perca; species Perca fluviatilis. The sequence goes on along the minus strand of NC_053129.1, from coordinate 250,080 downwards.
CAACATGTTGAACCGCCTGAGTATTTCATAGCAGCACAGTGGGCAATTTTTGCAGGAGGCACAGCTTTTATGCACAATGTCAGTCTCTTCTTCCTGTCCTGTCGATACATCCTCCACTGTTCTGGTCTTGTACTCATCCAGATGTGATGCTTTGAGCCTGTCCCATTGTCCTGCTAAACTTTTAAGTTCTGACTGTAGATTGTCCACTGTAGCTGTGCTGTCAGATTTGATGAGGCATTTACTTAGGTCTTGAAGTGCCTGACTGAGAAGAGAAGTGACCCTGATCTGCTGAAAGTTCCTGGGGTCCAGTCAGGCCAAATCTGCAAAAAAAGAGTGCCATGTGTCATAAATCTTCTGTGAATGGCCTCAACAGCTGTATCAATAATTGAGTGGTGTACATTGACCTCGTAAGCTCTCTCTGCATCACTTAGAGGCTCGTCTTGAGCCATCTCTCCAGCCCTGCTTTTTGTTTTCTTTGCTCTTTTCTCTGGCAATGCAGTCTCTACCTCAATGTCTGTTCCTTCCTCCCTTTCTTCAATGTTTTTATTTGTCCATTTCACAAAACATGTCCGCCGCTGCCTTCACACTTGCTAAATCCCTTGCTATGCGTTTGAGGCTCTCTTGTGTGGCAATCACCATTCAATGGGCAGAGAGGATGTCCATCCCTTCTGTCTGGAGGCACTTGGAGACTGGAGTAGTTTGGTCAAATATTCTCAGGAATATCTTTGCAGTTAACACAGTTTCATATTTAAGAAGACCCTCTTTAAAGCCTTGTGCTTTGGTACGTACAGTTGGCTTTTCATGCACCTTCTTTTCGATGGCTTCCAATGTGAACAATACATCAGTGAAAAGGCCATTCTCTAGCTTTCCAAAATGTCCAGACACTTTTTTGAGTGCCTCATGTTTGGCCCACCATCTTGTCACAGTTGACGATCCATGATCTACACGCTCCAACACCTGCCGTCTCTTTCTCACCTGCTCTCTATGAGCAGACATCTGACTTCCAGCTAACATGCTGCTGATGTCTGCTTTGGAGCACCTCAAGAAAAAAGCTTCAGCACAATTTTGATGTGCTACACTTTTTTCATGCTCCTCTGTGCGCTGGTGCATATGTCTCCAATCTGACATTCCAGTCATAAATATGCTGGTGTCAGTTGTCTTCCCAAAAGCCATACACACTAGGGCAGGGCATGAAATTAACAACCGCCCACCCGCCAAATGCGGTTGAATTTTGCAATTGGCGGGTAACACTGTCAATCTGCCTGCCACTTTGGCAGGTAGCCAATGAGAATTGAGTGATTCAGATGCGTAACTATCGGTAAGCAGGGTATGCGGTTGCTTACGGGCCTGGTCCAATCAGGGGCCCGCATCACTGGAAGACATTGATTGACAGCCAGGGCTCTCTATCGCATTTTCATTACTAACACAATCCCGGCAGTCCCACGTGCAGCCACTGACCAACCGCGAGTGAGAACGGGTAAAATTAATTTCCTTGTTTCTATTATGAAGACAAGACGTGTGTCACTCGAACATCTCACATTTACCAACAAAACGTACAGTGAAAGACCGTGCAAAACATTTCAGACCGTCCTGCCAACATGTATACATTCTAACATCAATGTACGCTGTAACGATTTTTCACTCTGAAGTCTGAAGCGGCTGCGGTTTCAATCTTGTCAGCTGTCTGCAGTGGGCAGGGCTGTTGCTCCGTTTCCCCCGCGACTGACGCGCACAAACACACATGGAGCGTTCATGCCACCTCGGAATAACAGGGACCGCCCCCGTGGTTACGTTGTTTTTCCGACTGGTAGCGTTCACATGGTCGGGATGCGTGTTCTTCTTCTTCTGTTACATTGGCGTTTGGCATAACAACTTTTTGCATGACCTAGAGCCTAAAACATCAGGTGTGTGAAAACATGGAGGCCACAATAACAAAAAAAACATATTATGTCTGTGTATGTTTATTGGCAGAGGCATTTGTCCACAATAAACAGTTTATTGTCATTAAAATATGTTCAGTGAACCAAAGTCGCCTCCATCAGACGTCAGTTGTCAACAACGCGTCACCAACTGCGAAACTCTGTTAGCAAAATCCAGCCCGAGTTTCCCACAGGAAGTTACGTGAATGGTGACGTTTTCACTCGGAAAAACGTTTTTCCGATGTCCACGAACACACGGACAATCACACAAGGTGGACGCAGGAATAAACGCAGATGAGACCTACAGGATGACCTAAATTGAGGACAGCTACTTTATTGTAAGTGCAATGTAAAGTTAAAGTCCAATAAGTCCTATATTAAACCGTATGAATGTGTGTCCTAGCCCAGGATAGGGAATTAACTAACAATGTAAAGATCAACAAGCCACTGACAGATATCTTCATATTTGATTAATTCAATAAATTATTATTTTGTGTCTTAAATCCACCAGCTGTTCTCATATTATACCAACATCATCATCCTGAGCCTTTTTGGTAAGGTTCCTAGGAAATCTCAGCCCAGAGTAATTAATTAATAGTACTAATTATTATTCTCCCCAAAACAAGTTTCCTTTTTATTTATTTTTAAGAACTATACAAAAAAAGTTGCAATTTTTTTGCAACAACTCATGTGTTATGTTCCACATTCACCAGTGTTGTTTTGTTGTGGTGCACGTAGGCCACTCCTGATTTTGTCAGTCATCTTATCTCTTATATGCAGTGGTGTAACGAGCCAACACCGGACCCCTATGCAGTATTATCAAGGCTGGCCCCCCTACTACAGCACGTGATGACGGCGCAATGTCCATGAGTAGGCTACCATGAATAGGACAGGATAGGATCATAGAGACACAGCAAGTCCTGTTTTTCACCTTTATGAGGCAAAAAAACAACAACTGGCTGGTAAAAGGTCACTGTGGCTGTGACAAAGTGGCCACAAAGTGGCTGGTGGTCAAAAAGGTTAACTTCATGCCCTGCCTTTAATGCATCTGGCACATTCTAGATAGAATAAGATAAAAACAACTTCAACACGTTTCGGCTTGCAGCCTTCTTCAGGAAGTTACAGGCAGAAGAGTGGGCTGAAACAATTTAAAACACCAGGTGTGAGCACATCAACAGGTGTAGCCATTCAGCAATCAAGGTCAACCCCTCCACATCAGTGTTCACTCAGTGTATCGCAAAAAAATGCATGTTGTCAGCAGGGGGCATCGTCCCCAAAGGTCAACAGGGTGACCTATCAAGACAATGAAAAACATAAAAAGGAAAACAAGCCAGAAGAGGAGAGACATGTCGAAACCAAATCAACAGTATTACCATACAAAACAGAAGGTACATAAGACCAGTGATCTCAGGCACTGATAGTCTCACAGAACCTGTTTCAAAATGCATTGATTACTTCCTTAAACCTATTTTACCATCTCTTCCAGCATACAGACCCTTTCCAAAAAATTAGAATATCATGGAAAGGTTTATTTATTTCCATAATTCCATTCAAAACATTAAACTTCCATAGATTATAGATTCAGGGCCCACAACTTAAACGATTTCAAGTATTTAGTTGTTTATTTGTACATAATTCGGGCTTCCAGCTCATGAAACCCACGAAAAAAGGATTTCAAAAAATTAGAATACTGTGAAGAAATCAGCCCACATTTTACAGGGCATGAATGTTTTAAACTGAGTGTCACACACTACTCATCTACTAAACTCAAAAGCACCTGCACAGGTTTTCCCAGGTGTCATTAAATTGCTTCACTTTGGTTCAATTTTCTCAGTTAGGATCATTATGGGGAAGACTGCAGACTTGACAACTGGCCAGAAGACCATCATTGATACCCTCCATAGGATGGGTAAGCTACAAAAGTTCATAGCTAATGAGGCTTGCTGTTCACAGAGCGCTGTGTCCAAGCATATCAATGGAATGTCTAGTGCAAGGGCAAAATGTGACAGGAGAAGATGCACCAGCAGAAGAGCTGACCGTGGGCTTCAGCGGATTATCAAACAGAGAAGATTCATGAATCTGGCAGAGATCAAGAAAGAGTGGAATGAGGCGGGAGTCACAGCTTCAAAAACCACCACATTCAGACGCATCCGGGAGATGGGCTACAACTGTCATGTTCCTCGGGTTAAACCGCTTCTGAGCCTGAGCCAACGTAGGAAACGTCTCAACTGGGCCAAGGAGAAGAAGGACTGGACTGTTGGCCAGTGGTCCAAGGTCCTCTTTTCCAATGAAAGTAAAGTGTGCCTTTCATTTGGGAATCAAGGTCCAAGGGTTTGGAGGAAGACTGGTGAGTAACAGAACCCAAGCTGCTTGAGTTCCAGTGTGAAATATCCACAGTCAGTCATGATTTGGGGTGCAATGTCCAGTGCAGGTGTTGGTAAACTCTGCTTTCTTAAATCCAAGGTCGCCGCCTCAGTCTACCAGAATGTTTTAGAGGACTTCATGATTCCTTCTGCTGATGATCTGTATGGAGATGCAGATTTCATCTTCCAGCAGGACCTGGCCCCTGCCCATACCGCCAGAAGCACCAAAACCTGGTTTGATGCCCATGCCATCACCGTGCTTGACTGGCCAGCCAACTCGCCGGACCTAAACCCCATTGAGAATCTATGGGGTATTATCAAGAGGAAAATGAGGGGCACCAGACCCAAAAACAAGAGCTGACCGCAAGCATCAAGGAAATCTGGGCTTCCATAACTCCCAGGCAGTGCCACAGGCTGATTGCCTCAATGCCACGGCGCATCGAGGCAGTGATTAAGGCAAAGGGATTCCCTACCAAGTATTGAAGATTGACGTATCGTTTTGAAAGTACCATATTTTGATTGACTTGTACTTGGTAGGTGTCTACGGTCCATGAGCAACTATAATCTGTCCCAGCCACGCTCGCGTCTAAAGTCAAGAGGGGACCGTGCCTTCGCTGTTGGTCCTAGGCTGTGGAATAGCCTCCCCGTCTCCTTGAGATCGCAGTCCTCTTTATATGAGTTTAAACTCAAACTAAAGTTTTATCTCAAGAGCGTGCATTTCTCTAAATTCTTAGTCTATTTGTTTTTTTGCTGTCTGAAGGATGTTTTATTCTATTATTTTTCTTGACTCTTATGTGAAGCACAGTGGTCAACTTCTGTTGTGTTTACTTGTGCTATACAAATAAATGAAATGATTTGATGTGCTCCTAATTTCTTTTTTTTTTTTTTTTGCAAAATCTGAGAAGTAAATGGTGATTTCTTCACAGTATTCAAATGTTTTGAAATCCTGTTTTCGTGGGTTTTATGAGCTGGAAGCCCAAATTATGTACAAATAAACAACTAAATACTTGAAATCGTTTAAGTTGTGGGCCCTGAATCTATAATCTATGGAAGTTTAACGTTTTGAATGGAATTATGGAAACAAAGAAACTTTTCCATGATATTCTAATTTTTTGGAAAGGGTCTGTATATTCAAGACCCTACAGCTGTCCTGAAAAAGATGGAACAATTAATCAACATAGGACAGAATACAATACTAGCTACTATGGATGTTGAAGCACTAATATAGAGCATCAAGAAGGCATTGGAATACTTTTTGAATGAAAAATAACAAACAGAATATCCTCCTGCGCATTTTATCTTATCTTTAATTAAATGGACCTTAATTAATAACCCTTTTGTCTTTCAGGATCGCATATTCAGACAAGCTAAAGTTTGTGCGATGGGGGCATGCTATAGCCCATCGTATGCAGGCTTATATTTTGGAAAATGGAGAGGTATACTATGTTTTTGATGCCTCCAAGCATCCTTTTTGTAGGAAGGTTATATAGAGGGGTATATATATTGACAATGTCATTTTGCTATGGAATGGCTCAAAGAGGATTTATTGTCTTTTCATCAGTCTGTCTTTGGACTTTGATAAACACTTGATTCACTTCCTGGATTTGGGAATATATAAAGATGAAGATGGATTTTTACAATCCACCATCTATAGGTAACCTACCTCCCGTAACACTATAATTGCTGCAAAGAGCGTTCATCCAAAGCATCTTAAAGAGAATGTACCTTACGGTCAATTTCAAAGACTGAGGAGAATTTGTGATGAGATTGGTGTTTTTGATTCTAAAGCTGAAGAAATGGAAAGTCGATTCATCCAAAGAGGATAGGAGAAGCCAGTGGTTAAAAAGGCTAAAGATAAAGCGAGAGACTTACAACATACCCTTCTAGAAAAGCGTATATCAATACCAAAGAAGGAAATGTTTCTCTCTACAAAATTCAGTACAGAGGCTAATCACATAAAATAATAACATAAGAAAAAAATAGGAACATACTACAATGTGATCCCTCAACACAACAAATCTTCTCAGAGCGGCCTGTTTTTAGCTTTAAACGTACACCTACCCTGAGTGATAAGCTTGTACATAGCTACCTACCTGCAGACCCCCAAACACCTTGTGGTAGTTTTCAGTGTAGTCATTGTAATCACTGCTCTGTTTCTAAATGCAAATGTTTTCAGGATAGCCATGGAGATCAAAATGAAATTAGACACTTTATAAATTGTAAGAAAACATTTGTCATCTACAAACTAGAATGCCCTTAGTGTAATGTGTTTTATATCGGCAGAACAAAACGCAGATTACAAGTCAGACTGTCAGAACATAAGTATGCTATTAAGACAGAAAATCAGGACTATCCGATGGCTAGACATTTTAAAGAAAAACATAACAGCAACCCATGTATCCTGAAAGCTATTGGTAAAGACCATATCCCAGCAACAATACGCGGTGGTGATAGGATCAAACGGCTTAACCAACGTGAAAGCTTCTGGATTTTTAAGCTAAGAGCTACACATTTCCCTGGACTGAATCAAGATTTAAATTTCATCCCCCTGCTGACAACATGCATTTGTTTGTGATAGACTGAGTGAACACTGATGTGGAGGGGTTGACCTTGATTGCTGAATGGCTACACCTGTTGATGTGCTCACACCTGGTGTTTTAAATAGTTTCACCCCACTCCTGTGCCTGTAACTTCCTGAAGAAGGCTGGATGCCGAAACACGTTGAAGTTGTTTTTATCTTATTCTATCTAGAATGTGCCAGATGCATTAAAGGAATTTTATATATATATATTTCGTAAAAGACGAGTGCAATGGCTTTTTCCTGTCTTAAATTTTCTATTGGAGTGTTATTCTTTGTTCTGCCCATTATTTCATTTAAGGTTTTCCAAGTTTTTTATTTTGGATTGTAATTATGTTTCCCTTTACATTAATAAAGATATTTCCACAATTAATTGATGCAGAAAAAGGTAGAAATAGGTGCATAAAAATTCACCAGAATGCAGGAAATTAAGTGTGCTCAAGAATTTGTGTTACCCACAAATCTGAAAATAAAATCTATGCCTTTGAGTTGCCAGGCTAGCGGTGATAAGGCCAAATGTTTGTGCCATCTCACTAACATCTACAAACTGGGCAGCTGAAATACATCATATACTGCCTATTAACAGGCTGGAAAAGCCAGTCACCATTTTGTCATCTACTCTGCGCACATTGCGTTCAGTTTATTTAAATGGGTCCGGGCTAAGGCTGCGTACAGACAGCCTGCGTCTGACAGTCCGGCAAAAACACAGGTTTTTCCATTCATTTTGAATGGGGGTAGTGCAGTTAGGCTGCGACAGGGATTGCCGCAGGGGGGACACTCAAAAAAGTGCAGCAAAAAGTTGAGACCGACGCAACTTTTGGAGTATGGAAAGCCATATGGGTCATAATTCGTCACAATTCTCACAGCGTTTTGAACACCGTTCTTGGCGCCACCTGGGGTTTAATAAACACCACCACATGTCTAATAAACACCACCATGTGTCTAATAAACGCCACCAAACGTGTGACGTCGCCAGGCATTTAATAAACACCACCAGATGCTTATTAGACACCTGGGGGCTATAGCACAAAACGAAGATAAGGAATTAAGCCGGGATATTAAAGTTATCCTGGATGAATTTAGCCTTGACTTGGTTGCACAAAAGCAGGTTGAATTAAACCCAGCCAAGTAACCATTGGAGATGTATTCTTTAACAGCCAGGCTAAGATTAATTCCGGAGTCTTATGTGTTAAATCAGTTATCGCTCTGATCCGAAATAAACATGTTTAACAGTTATTCCGTCGTCTTCTGAATGTGTTCTGCTTTATTTTCATTAACATGCATAGCTTGTCACTATTGCTGTCACAAGTTTGATTTAAATCCTACAATTGCAGTTGTTTAGATGGTTAGAAATGGTTGCACTGGCACCGGAGATTGAGTGGGACAATGCAGGTATATTCCCAGATGACATTAATTGCAGACTGGTCAGAGACCAATACATTAATTATTTCAGATGAGTGATTTAATTTTATTGTTGCTTGTCCTTCTCTAACAAAAGACAGTTTATGTTACTCCTTAATATGTAGGCCTAATGTTTTTTTATTAGGTATTAGTAGCTTACTTTGAGTTCATAACCTCAATTCAGTTCACTGGACTAATAATTTGGCCTATACTGTATAGTGTAGTGTACATTCATCACACAGGGAACGCCTCAATGCTTCTTAATCTTTTTATTTTGGTGCCGTCACTTGTCAGCTTTGGAAAAAAAAACATGATTAAAGCAACAGCGCAAGTTGTTGTTCCAATGAGACAACCTGTAGGGTTAAAAGTTACATAGTGTTGCTTTAATACATTATTTTACAGATGATGCTTACAGTGTGTATTGAAGTCACTTACTTCTTTTTCTAGTTTCTGTATCTCCAGATCAAGTTTCCTCAGTGTTTTATTTATTTTTTTTAATTTCCATACCAAGGTCCAGATCCTGGAGACTTCTTTTGCTGACAGCAATCTTTACATCTGCCAGCTCTATTTGTTCTTCAGATGTTGCATGTACAGATAGCTGACAGTTTGTGAATTATGTAAACCACCCACTGATTAGCACAGCCGGAATTGTGCATAATTTAGATTTCCTTAAGCCAATACTCACTAAGTTGCCAGGCTGGCTGTCAGGCTGTACTGCGTCAGGATCCTGTTACAAATATATTTTCTATGAGTGCTATATCACTGAATTCTCATCCATTATGGGCTAAATACGCATTTCCATAAGATTGACATGATACCTCAGGCCTTCTGGAGTCCAGTGACACTGTCTCTTCATCATCGGCTGCAGAAGCCCCTTCCCATGCAGCAGAAGTCCCTTCCCCCTGCCATATTGAAAAGTATTTGTATTGACAGGATGTGCCAAGCCATATGCTTTTAATAAATAATACTCACAGTATCATCGTCTGGTGGCAGGAGAGTGACTGTGGCGCCGGACACTGCAAGGCAAAACAAGGTCAGACAGTCCACATATGCCCCATATAAATGGTTGATTGTGTTTGATGTGCAGTACTGGAAAATGTACCTTGTATGAAGAGGGCTGTTTCTGCAGGTGGAACAGAGTCAGTAGCTGTCCCACCCTGAATCCCTTCCATCACAGGCCTTCATTGGTTTAAGACAAGGGCCATTTCCTCAGCTGGGGTGCCAGACAAATGAGCCTTCTTCTTAACTGCTAAAATCAGTTTAGATCAAATATGTGAGCAGGCATATTGGAAGTAATTTCTACATACCATTTGTACACAGTTAAGAATTAAGTCACTTACCAGCCTGCAAAATGTTTTTATATTTTATCTTGACTTGTTGCCCAGTCATGTTTGCTCTGTATGAAGATTAATTGTAGAAAGATATTTAGAATTAGACATAGCTTATAGAGATTTGTGCATATAGTTGTAAAACATATTCTTGCATTGTGAATAAGAGTTTGAAATTAGGCCTAGTCTTTAGGGTAAATTTACTGAGAAACATTAATTCACTCTGCAAAGTAGGCTAAATAATAATACATACATTTATATAGCGCTTTACATGGTACTTTACAGTAAAACCAGCACATTTAGCACATAAAAACAGATACAGCAATAAAACCAACACATACAATAAGCATATTAAAAGCAATTAAAGTTTACAATTTTGTAAAAATGTGGAGTGGCTAGTAAGTAGATATTTTTAAATCCTTATGCATTCAGTCGGTCCGCTATTGTCTGCCAGGCTTTTTCTCTCTGTTTGATAACAACAGCTTTCTTGCATATTATATGTTTCACCTCCTCGTAATTTTCCATTAGAAGCTGCTGCTCAGCGGGTGAAAAATATGCCGCATGCGTCTTCTCCATTTCTGCATCAGTAAATCTGTGATCGATACCGTGGTCTATTTAAGAAAGCCGTGAACTTGCACTTATCCCAGCTATCTACACCTGGCTTGACATAGCTTCACCTTCTCATCCTGGCTCGGCAAACGTGCAACTGATTAAGCCACGATAAGCGGATCACACTAAGTCAACCCGCACTTTTTCAGTTATTCTGGATTTCTTCATTCTACTTTTGTGCAATAGCCCCCTGGTGTCGTTTTGATAATCAACTCCGCCCTGTGGTTTTCACAGCCAATAGATTTGAACTCTAATCACCCAAGCCGTAAAGAAGAAGGTCAGGCAACACTAATCAAACAGGGATCTCCTTTGCTGTTTGAGTAGCCTAAAGAAAATAGTATTCACATTGGGTGTTATTTTAGTTTTTATTTATTATTTCCACATATCATTATATGTTCAAATATGTGAACTAGAATATAGTTATAGCATTTCTAAAGCATTCATTTGTTGTTGTTGATTGGGCTAAACCAGTTTGCCTACTGTTTCTCTAACATTCCTGAGGCACTGATCTCTTTTGCTGTTTGTTTGAGAAGCCGAAAGCAAATCCCCAGTATGCACTTGGGTGTTATTTTACTATTTATTTATTATTTATACATATGGCTGAATAATAAAAGTATATGTTCAAATATGTGAACTAGAATATAGTTATATCATTTTAAAAGCATTTATTTGTTCTTGTTGACTGAGCTAAAGCAGTTTGCCTACTGTTGCTCTAACATTCCAGAGGGTGGCAGCAGAGGACAATATATAAATTATACCCTCTAATAAACTATGATGATGATGATTTTTTTTCTATTCTAAAGAATCCGTTCTAGTTTTTGTTTAACTGTTAGACGTTGTTGTGGCATTATTGTAAAAGGTACATTCATTTTAATCTATTTTATATCAAGTGAAATTCTATTTTATTGTAAGATTACAAGTTCAAAGTAGTGATGGCCAAATTAAGCTTCGTGAAGCATTATCTTTATTTTCTGAGCCCACTAGATGGCGCTCTTGGTTTTAAGAGAAAGCCCTAAGGTATTGCAATTCAGTGTATTCTCAACCCTTTGTTGAACAGAGAGCGCCATCTAGTGGGCTAAGAAAATAAAGAAAATGCTTCACGAAGCTTAATTTGGCTATCACTAGTTCGAAGGTTAACAGAGTGGTAAAATTACTAGCACAGGTGTAAATATGTCTGAATAACACACATCGCAATGCTGACTTAATGTGTAGTATTTTGTTTTAGCAACTGAATTTCCTAAGTACATACCAAAAAGAAATTGAAATAAAAATGTTACTCAAAATATGAAAATATTTATTCAAAAACATTTAACAAACATTGAAACATACATTTATAAACAGGAACTGGAACAGGCGATGACAAATTTGTTAGGGTTGTAAATAGATTAGGCAATAAAAAGGGGGCCAAAAATCACATTGACAAATAAGACTGGTTGCAGAAAACAAAAACAAAAAATACACCAAACTAAATTTAAGAAAGAGAAAAAAATTTAAATAAATAAATAAATAAGAGTAAAGCGTGTCTGAGGCACTTGCACTCGTTCAGGCCAGTTAGTATCAGGGGGCTCTCCTGCAGCACCCGTGTCCCCAGTCCCTGCAGCTTCAGCCTCTCTTGTTGGAGCAGCACGGCCACCACCCATTGCTCCTGCAGTGCTGTCTGTCTCACCAGCAACTTCCGAGGGCTCAGATACAAACAGATCCCCTCGGCTGTGCTAGGCAACCCCTAACAAAGATTTGCAATAGGTGCCTCTCTGTCCTTAGACCATGGTGGTTCCATTGGTTCATAAAAGCATTCAAGTCCCTGTTGATCCTTGGTAAATATACATAGTGCAATGCCCAAAGATGCATTTCATTATCAGGGTCCATTATACCCTCTCTCAAGTCTTTCAATCCGCTGATTGTGTGTACTTGTTCCTCTTATGGCACTGCCTCTACCAGAACCTTGAAAGACATTCATCAGCAGGCAAATGTCATTGTTCTCGCCACCATGGTCTGTCCGTACCTTCGAGGGGACTCCATACTTGGCCACTGCACTCATGAAGCACTCCAACACAGTGCTGCTGCGGATATTATTGTTGGATGCACGGAGGAACACAATAAGGCGGCTGTAGCCATCTATGCTGCCATGAACAACTATCCTACACCTAAATCAAAACAGACAAACATTTGGGTGACATGCAGAGACTTACTAAAGCAATCAAAACATCATGAGGTGCTATAGCTTGGGTTACATATGACAAAGAGAAGGATCAGGTGTGCTTTGTGTTTGATGGCCCCTGGAAAGTAAGCTAGTGTAAATGCAAAATGAAAAAATGCCAGAGTTGACTGCATCATTGCTGGTAGGCATTGTTTAGCACCCTCTACCTCTCAAACTCTTAGGCATTTCTACTCCTGCATCATGGAGTGTCCTGAACATCACTTTCTGCAACGAAACAGCTCCCAAAAAAGGCCCAAAAAGTCATGCAGAGAGTGGTTTGTTCTGCTTAACATACCATAGGTGATGCCCTAACCTTTCAAAAGGATATTAGGAGTGTGACGAGATAAGACACAACATTGGGGTTCTTGAGAACGAGACCAACACTATTTCTTTTTCTTTTTTCTTTTTTTATTCTTTTATTCAATTGAAAGTCACCAAATGAAAAATGAGCACTGTGAAAGGTTTTACCACAAACTCAAATGTCTTCTCTTCTGTATAACTAACTTCTAAAGATCCTAATAACTGCTGCGTCCCTCTCCTCCCAAACCTGTCCCTACGACCTATTAACTGCTCTATAATGTTTTGTCTGAAGCACTTATATTGCCTTGTTCCTGAAAGGTGCTATAGAAATAAAGCTGCCTTGCCCTTCAACCTCCAGCCTGTCACCAGAGGCAAGGAACGCGTTTGTCTTGTGCCTGGTCATAGAGAACACTGTGGTGCATGTCTGTCTAGGAAGTGACATTGACTGCATCACCATCTAGCCATTAACTTATATTGCAGCAAACGCTGTCTGTGTAAAGTTTTGAAACTGTAGCCTGTGAGTGTGAGCGTGGGCTAAGCCCTGCTCTCTGACACAGGCAGGAAGGACAGAGAAGCTCAGGTACCGAAATTTGGCACGGATTGATTTAACGCAAATTGGTCCTCAATAGTACTAACTGCATTTGTGCGGGACGAGATCTCAAAAGTTGTGCAGTTTAAACCTTGTGCAGTCTAAGTCTCAATTATCCAGTCGTATACTCAGTACTTACAGCAGTCCAACAGGGTACACTCCAGGATATTTACCCAAAACCGAACTATGATATGTACAAGACAACTACGTCTGGATTCGGATTTATTCCTGGACGGAATAAGATATGGATGGACATTTCATCAGCAGACTTTCCTCACTATGGATTCAAACTCTGGATTACTCAGCCAGACCAGACGGCATCGTACACTTTCCGTATGTGTACCAGGATATATGTCAGTCTTCGAGAGTTTCATGACCCAGGACTTGATTAGTGTGTGATGTTTGTTTCTATTGCCTTACCATGACTATTTTTATCCTGACCTTAACCCCGCTCTTGCATGTCTTTCAATAAAAGGTCAACTTTACTTTGTTTCATGTCCTTATTAGTAGTTATATTCAAGTGTAGTCAACATGGGTACATCACATAGATCAGAGAATGTGTCAATCACTTCGTTCCATATTTTATACACGTTTACACGTCTCATGAATGCAGTAGCATCAAATCCCTCATATTTATACCATTCCCACACATTGATATAAGAGGTATATACACAACACGTTTAGAAACAAACTCTACAAATGCTCCCTTAATGGAGACTTTAAGAGGATATCTGTCTGTTATTCTCAGCATTTCATCAATGCTTAAGCCATCCATAATAATCATCTATTACGACGTGGTCTTGGCCGTTGTAGCCGTCCCACCATTCCCCTCATGGTTTGTAGTAGACGCTCTCTCCATTACACGATTCCAGGGCAAGTCTGGACTTGCCACAGCCAGGTCGTCCAACGTAGACGACAAATTAGGTTTTCCAGTCACGTGGCTTAACCAATCCCATCACGGTGACGTAGTCTCGTAGGCCCCTCCCGTACTTGATACAGGTCTCGGGGCATTCTTGGGCGACGGCGTGCAGGGATCTTCCATTTTGTTGCAGTACTTCAACGGCCTTCAGCAGATCGGTTCTTTTTCCCTGCTTGTTCGGTTCACCAATGCGCAGGTAAACATCTCCACCTTTGCTACAGTAGTCGTCGTTTTGGCGGGCTGTTCCTCTTGCTGGTTCGAAGTGTGCTCCTTCATGTTCGAGAGTCGAAGTTTCTTTGTCATGTTAACGAATCATGGCAAATGGCGGACACCTGGGGTCCCTGTCAGGATTGTGGGACAGAACTCAAACGCGGAAACTCGAGTGGTGAAAAGAAAAAATATTTATTGTCAACAAAAGCTGGTGGTTGGTGATGAACTGGTCCGTGGAGGTTGGAAACTTGTAGCAGAGTGTGGTGAGGAGGTCGAGGTTGGTAGAAGCTGGAGACTGGAGTGGAGCTGACTGGGTCCGAGATCTGGTGGCTGCTGAAGGTGAGTTCTTTCTTCTAGGACACGGAAAACAGACAAGTTAGATCGAGGCAAAAATTCAAAACAAGGAAACACCAGCGAGAGCAGCAAAGAATTCCTATACTCTTTTTTTTTTTTCTGTGTATTACAATCCGGCATCGAGCAGAAGGTCACATTGATCTTTAAAAGGAGGTTGATGAGCTGATGAGTAGCAGGTGAGTTGATTAGGGAATAGGAACCAGGTGCGGGGAGAAGGCAGCAGGAGGAGGCGTGTCCACACACTGTGGAAAATTCCGTTAGGGAAAAGAGAAAACAAAAACACAGTCACACCAGACCAGAGAGTCACCGGGGCATGACAGTCCCGCCAGTCTCTTTGCCTGAAATGGCAAACTCGACGGTGTTGGCAGTAAATGCATCTGTTATCTTTTGTAGCTCTGCATCTGTGTAGTTATTCAGTGTGAAACACCACCTCTTACTCCTCATTTCCACCAGATGCGGAACAGCTCCGCTGCGTATCAGCTGCGTGCTTCGCCGTCCGTCAATACCAACCAGGTCCGGATTTGTTGCAGAACAGCTGCGGACAGCTGAACTCACGAGGACACACAAGATCTCGCAAATTCATGTATGATCGCACGATATAACAGGATCTAATTTCTATAAACAAACCCACAAAACCAACAACAGTTTCCATCCATAGGAGTAGGAGGAAACAACCCTGTGCTGACCTGGGGCCTGTTACACAAAACCAGGATAAGGGATTAAGCCGGGATATTCAAATTATCCTGGATGAATTTAGCTTTGATTTGGTTGCACAAAAGCAAGTTGAATTAAACCCAGCCAAGTAACCATGGCGATTTATTCTTTGCAGCTAGCCTGCTCCAGAGCAGGCTAACAGGCAGGCTAAATTTAATCCTGGAGTCTTATGTGTTAAATCAGCTGCCGCTCTGATCCAAAATAAACGTGTTTAACGTTTAAGTTATTCCGTTGTCTTCTGAATGTGTTCCACTTTATTTTAATTAACATGCATTACTTGTCACTATTCCTGTCATGAGTTTGATTTAAATCCTACTATTGCAGTTGTTTAGATGGTAAGAAATGGTTGCACTGGCACCCGGAAAAAAAGTGGAATGACGTGGAGGAAATGGGCTTTACATAAAACCAGCACATGTAGCACATAAAAACAGATACAGCAATAAAACCAAAACATATAACAAGCATATTAAAGCAATTAAAACAGAATGTACAACTTTGTAAAAATGTGGAGTGACTATAGCGGACTCGGTCCGCTATTGTCAGTCGGGCTTTTTCTCTCTGTTTGATAACAACATCCGTATTTCCCTTTTCTGCATATTATATGCTTCACCTCCTCTAACTTTATAACTTTCCATAATTAGTTGCTGCTCAGCGGGTGAAACATGTGCCGCATGCGTATTCTCCATTTCTGCATCAGTAAATCTGTGATCGATACTGTGGTCTATTTAAGGGCGTTTTCACACATGAAAGTCCGAACCAAGGTCCGGACCAAGGTTCATGTTTTTGTTACATTGTATACATTTGATCCGGTAAGTTTTGGTTTCACACTGCAGTTTTGCAAGCGCACTAAAGATCTATACGTGACAAAACTACGTCCTGCCGTCATCACATACTTGAGCTGCGTCTCCAGATAATTATAATTGATTGGTTTGTAGGCGGGCATCCCCGTCCCTCTCTCTGTGTCGGAGTTTTTTCAACTGACTGCTGCTCTCCCCCTTTGTTGTGATGTTGAGATGTAAGATACGGGAACTTTCTTTCTGGAGCATTTATTCAGAGACAAACTGAAACCTACACTGTACATTTACTACCACTTAACAAATAAACTGCTGATGTATTCTCTGCTCTGATAGCCGACAGCTGTCTTCTTTGAGCGCATTCACCGTCACTCTCTCTCTCTCACTAAGCACCGAGCTGTTCCTTAAGAGAGCTTCCCCGGTCTTGTAACACAAGGAGAGCCTGCCAGAGCTTCTTGTATTTGGTCCGAAAGTCCGAACCATCCAAAAAATGCTTTCACACTACAAACGAACCGGACCATGGTTCAGTTTGGTCCGGACCGAGACCACCTCTTTTTATCGGACCAAAATTTGGTCTTTTGATCCGGACCGTGGTCCGGGGGAGGTTTCACACCTGTAATTTTGGTTCGGATCAAACTAAAAAGTCTGAAAGTCCGGACCAAACGAGGTATGTGTGAAAACGCCCTAAGAAAGCCGTGAACGTGCACTTATCCCAGCTATCTACACCTGGCTTGATATAGCTTCACCTTCTCATCCTGGCTCGGCAGACGTGCAACTGATTAAGCCGCGATGAGCGGATCACACTAAGTCAAGCTGCGCTTTTTCATTTATCCTGGATATCTTCATTCTACTTTTGTGCAACAGGCCCCTGCTTAGCTCCCTTTTTTTGTGGACATTATTGTGATTCTACCATGGGTAAGTACAATATTTATAAGTATATATTCAACTTAAAAAAATGATTTATTTTGTGTTCCTTTTTGAATGTATTGGGAAAGTAGGAGACTGTGTAAATAAAGCTAAGTTCTTGTTGTTGGAAATGGAATAATTATATAAAACAAAATTGCTGTTTACATTTTACTTATGAGTTACAATAATGTTTTGGTTTTGTTTTTTTATAACCCAGTAATGCTATTTTCAGTGCCCATTTCTAGGAAAACAGTTGCTTTTGTACTTCTGCTTGCAAGACTGTGGAGGAAGGGTAGAAGGAGAAGGAGCCAGTACTGGGTCAATCCACTGAACCAGAACAGGCTTCAACAAGGAGATTTTTACCATCTTGTGGCTGAACTGCGTTTGGACAGTCAACGCCATCACGAGTACTTTAGGATGAGTGCAGAGAAAATGGATGAGCTTCTCTCAATCATTAGCCCTGAACTCACCAGACAAAACACCAACTACAGGTCTGCCATAGAACCAAAGCAGAGACTGGCTGTTGGACTGAGGTGAGCTTAACATTGCATACACAATGAACACTGATCACAATAGGTTTTACCTTTTTATTTTCAAAATTACAGTTAAAACCAATAGAAACATTTCCAAACAGAATGTAAAAAAGTTACAAATAATCTTTAAAACAAATATATTAATATAAATATAAAAACCACAGCAAAACAACTATTTACAGAATTTAAGATTCAAAGTTTGTGTATGGGGTGCTGCCCTACCCCCACTGTGTATCGTGATCAGAGGCCAGCATCTCTGTTAATGACCCTATTGGTGGGGTTTGTGTTAATGGCCTGAAAGCACCTGGCCTAGGCAAAGTTGAAGTGGGGGTGTGGAATGTAGGGGGAGGGTGTGTATAATGGGCTGCCGGTTCTGGCCTTGAGGCTGTGCTGCTGTCGATATTTTGCAGCAAGTTCAAAATACCAATTTTTTTTTCAAATTCTGCTGCCTTCTGTTGTGGTCCAGTCTACGGAGGAGTGGAACCAGGCTCATTGCAAAGTGGTAGCTTCCATCAAGCTCTGATTCCGGTCTGGGAAGCGGCTCCAGTAATATGGACAGAAGCCGTTCTTCCACATTAGATGTCCCTGCTCTGTGGCTTCCCCTTGTGTCAGTCACAGTGCGGCCTTGAGGCACCCTCTCCCTTGGGCTCCGGGACCTGTCTCTCACGGCAGATGTAGTGGGCCCCTATACTGATAGTGATGGTGATGGAGATACAGTCTGTGGTCCCTGGCTGTCCTGTGGTACTGATGCTGTCGAAGGACCCGGCTCATCGGATCCACACGCCGATAGTGGCGTAGAAGATCTTTCTTCTTCTGCCAATACACTGCTGAAATTGCTTTTTGAATTACAAAAAAACATTTATGTCATAGAGACAATAATTAAATATCACTTTATTTGAAATGAGGATATTGAATTTAAAGATGATATTGTCATAAATAATTCAATTTCAATTCAATTTTATTTATAGTATCAAATCATAACAGAGTTATCTCGAGACACTTTACAGATAGAGTAGGTCTAGACCACACTCTATAAATTCCAAAACCCCAACAATTACAGTAATTCCCTCAAGAGCAAGCATTAGCAGTGGCTATTGCGACAGTATCGAGGAAAAACTCCCTTTTAGGAAGAAACCTCGGCAGACCCAGACTCTTGGTAGGCGGTGTCTGACGGGGCCGGTTTGGGGGTGTGATGAACAGTGGCAAATAATAGTCACATTATAGATAATGGAACAGTGACTTTGAAGGTCATCATGGAAGTTCATGTCATAGCAGGGCACATCGTGTCATACTAGCTATGTTTCCATCGACCCGTTTTTATCCGAATTAAGTGATATCAAATTAAAAATGCCTTATGGAAACAGTAAAATCCGACTGAATTTCATGAATATCGACTCAAAAAAGATACGTTCGGTCTCATCGGATTTTCTCTTGATCGATATACGGCTTATGCGATAAACGCTGATGGAAACGTTATTTGCCGAATAAATAATGAATTGCGATTTAAGTTTTAGGTCATTTTATGGTTGCAACCCGCAATAAAACGAAGAAGAAGAACTTTCAGTTCATTTCCGCCCCGTATTTCCGCTCTGTTTGCACACATGACAGCTGTCAACAAAAACAGATGTAAGCGGACAAACGAGGAGACAAGATACTTTTTTAATTTAATTTACCAGAAAAATATAACGGCTATTTTCGATAGCAAAAATCTAAGAAACGACATCATTTATCAGGGGCTCGCAAAGGAAATGACCAACAAAGGTTACAACAGGGACATTCTAAAACGCTTAACGTTAAACAGCTTAACGTGGTTTAATGTATCTAAACAACGATCAATCATCACCAGATTTATCATTGTCATATCTTGTCATAAACACTTAAGCCTGTCAAAAAAACTAAATCGAAATCCAACGATTATATAAGTTATCTCACGTTAATGTTTTCTTCATCATTGCGCCCTATGGCCAGGAAAAAGCTTTTTGGTTTAATGTACCTAAATAATGATAAATGATTACCCTCTCTCATATTTTTATCTACACAAAACTATTGCCCTCATTATAAAACTGTCAAAACTCGAAACCCAAAGTCTTATTATTATGCACGTTATCTGACACCGCAGCAGGCGGGCGGGGAGCGCGGGGGTTGACTCTCCACCGTTCTGCTATAAGTCCTAATGTGAAAAGCTTAACGTGGTTTAATGTACCTAAACAACGATCAATCATCACCAAAAAATCCTCTCCTATATTGCTCATCATAACCACTTAAAACGGTCAAATCTAACCCAATGTCCAAATATTATGGACGTTATCTGACACAAGAAAACATTGAACGTAGAGATAACTTTTAAAATCGTTGGTTTCGATTTAGTTTTTGACAGGCTTAAGTGTTCATGACAAGATATGACCATGATACATCTGGTGATGACTGATCGTTGTTTAAATATAAACCCGTTAAGCTTTTCCGTACGCTTTAGAATGTCCCTTACGACAAGCCGTAAGGGACGTCCTGCGGAGTAAATGGAAGGAGCTCAAACAGCGATACATGTCTCAAAAAAAAGTTGTCTCTGCGCGGGGGAAAATAAAAGGTAAAGTACCACCTTTTGGTGAGCCCGGATCAGATCTGTGAAAGATCCCCAGCCAAGGTCCATCGGAGCTAAGCTTGGCTTCTAATATTAACAACAACTACTTTTGTGTAGCAAAACTTTGTTTGCAAAAGTTTGCTTGAATGTTGTGCGATTCAGTGCAAAAATGAATGGAAACACCTTAAAATGTCTCAAATCAATTCGATATACCAATTTAATCGCATAACAGCATGGGACGTCATTACGCACAGGTTTTTATTCCCTTTAGAGCTGTTTGATGGAAACACACTTTCACCAGCTTTATTCGCATGAGTTTTTTTTACCGAACTTCAGATAATTTGATTGACAAGTGGATGGAAACTTAGCTACTGAGTAGTGCAGTCTCCTATACCGGATCCTGACTACTCTGTGCATATGAACATCACAGCAGGGCGTTGCGGGATGTAACGTGGCGCTGCAGAGCATGGGTGGATGCGGCGGACGCAGCAGGACGCAGCAGGACTCAGCCGGGAATTGCAGAGAAGAAGAAGAAACGTAAACATAACATAACAAACATAAGGACTCCGGGGAGTAAACTCCCCAGAGCTAGGTTAGTAACAAGCATTTCTGGGACAGGATGCATACAAAAGGAAACAAGTGGAAATAGAGATGAGAGAGCAGCTCAGTGTGTCATAGGAAGGAAGGAACTTCCCCGGCAGTTTAGAATTATAATAGCATGACTAAGTGAGGCAGGTTAAAGAGAGGTGCCTGGTCGGGCTAGTACTCTCCCCAACCGGATCGGGCTGTACTGGCCTGCCTCCCTCTACTCTCGCTATATTATTGATAATATAATAAATAAAACTGATGACTATGAAGAGGAGCAGATGGGCCGGGATAGGCGGCAGGGACGTCACTAGGATTGAAAGACAGCTTAGCCCCCATGCTATGCAAAACTTTACCTTGTAAAATCTTACTTACATTCTAATGTTAGCTTTTAGATACTTCAAAGCTGCATGGGGGGAACATACTTAGGCAGACTGTGCTCCTGCTGAGTCTGATATTTTTGTTGCAATGAAGTTGCGAGAGACTGAAAATTGCAAAAAAAATAGATTTTTTTTGTGTATACTTCTTTAAAAATAAAAACCAGGGTGACTGGTTGAATTCGCATGAATTGTTGCAATCGCAACATCACAAATTCCTGGAGGGACTGATATGTATGTATGTAAAATCTACATAAATATTTAATTTATTACAGCAAATTAATGTAGAAAGTTAAGTTGGTCTGAATATAGCATATATAATAAATATCAAAAAATAATTTAGTTTAGGCTATGCCTTAGTGCCTAGACCTGCCAACAAATGCCTGTTGTTGGAAGAAAACAAAACACCTCACATTTTCTTAGCCCTGTAGACCAGTGGTTCTCAAACTGTTTGACATCAAGGACCCCTAAACTGAAATGCCAATTAGACCACGAACCCCCATTTGATTAGATTTTGGCCAAGGGTCCCCATTTGATAGGATTTTTGCTTTTAGACGTTTTTTTGCAGAAAGTCTATGAATGAATCTATGAAACATTGTGTTAATTATGGATGGAATTATAGTGAAAATAAGTTATTTCACTTTTTGCTGGGGACCCCCCTCAAGGACCCCTGGACCCCACTTTGAGAACCATTGCTGCAGACCACTAACATAACTTACCTCAATCAAGCCACTTCCCTCAGAATCAGCTGCCCTGCCAAACTCCTGTTTCTCTCTCTCTGTCTCTCTCTTTCTCCCTCTCTCTGTCTCTCTCCCTCTCTCTGTCTCTCTCTCCCTCTCTCTGTCTGTCTGTCTCTGTCTCTCTCTCTCTCTCCCTTTTTCTCTTTCTCTCTCTCTCTCTTTCTCCCTCTCTCAAAATATCGTCCAGTATCCATCTGCTCAATAAATTGAAGGCTATAACAGTACAATAGCATTAACAGTGACACTATGACATTTAGTTTTCAGTGACAACATTCTGTGGGGACTGTTAATACTATAGAGATAGCATGCTATATTAATGGCAAAGAATAGAGAACTTCGGACAGCTAATTAGGTCAGTTATTTCTTGTATTTCACTCATTCACTCTAGCTAGACTATTGTTTACCATAGTCAGCTAAAACATCCCTTTATCTTTACCTCAAGTAAACGTAGCTAAAGTTAAGCAAGTAAAAGTCATTAACAACAATTTACAATTTCACTCTGTAGCCTATCACTCACTGTGTGTGTGCAGTAACAAGTTCAGACAAAAGAAAAAGACAATGAATGAATAACGTTATTGAATAACGTTTGAATAACATTAGCGATAGTGAGATGTTTGCTACAGTTGAATTTCGAGTGATAAATCGGCGAAAACGTTTTATTTCTCGGATTTCCTGCTTCTCCTCACTCCCTAACTATAAGCTTTATCAAAGACGAGGGTTTTCAGTTTACTCTTAAATGTAGTGACGGTGTCTGCCCCTCAAACCCAAATTGGGAGCTGGTTCCACAGGAGCGGAGCCTGATAGCTGAAGGCTCTGGCCCCCAGTCTACTTTTAGAGACTCTAGGAACCACAAGTAGCTCTGCATTCTGGGAGCGTAGTGCTCTACTAGGACAATAAGGTACTAAGAGCTCTTCTAGGTATGATGGTGCTTGACCATTTAGAGCTTTGTAGGTCAGGAGGAGGATTTTAAATTCAATCCTGGATTTTACAGCAAGCCAGTGCAGAGAAGCTAATACAGGAGAAATATGATCTCTTCTCTTAGTTCTCGTCAGAACACGTGCTGCAGCATTCTGATCAGCTGGAGAGTCTTAAGGGACTTATTTGAGCAACCTGATAGTAAGGAATTACAGTAGTCTAGCCTGTAAGTAACGAATGCATGGACTAGTTTTTCAGCATCGTTTTGAGACAGGATATTCCTAATTTTGGCAATGTTACGAAGATGGAAAAAGGCTGTTCTTGAGGTATGTTTTAAGTGGGCATTGAAGGATATATCCTGATCGAAAATAACTCCTAAATTTCTGACAGTAGTGCTGGAGGCCAGGGCAATACCATCCAGAATAGCTATATCTTTAGATAATGAAGTTCGGAGGTGCGTTGGTCCCATCACAATAACTTCAGTTTTGTTTGAGTTTAACATCAGGAAATTGTGGATGATCCATACTGTTATATAATTTCATACAGACCTTCTCTGTTGTAGGTGGGGTGAAATAAAGGACATGATGTCTTTGTATTTCCATTCGTTTTGTGATCCTCTTGCTGAACCGCTGGCATAAACTTTTTTTCTGTTTTTTACAAAACTGTCCCTCAGGGACCGCCATTTTGCCTTGCAAACATCAACTGAAAAAAAGAGATTAAAGTAATATTCACACATTTAACTAAGCTTTTTTTTGTTTATTCACTTCACAGATACTTGGCTTCTGGTGACTCATTGATCAGTCTTGCCTTTAACCACCGCCTTGGCCACACAACAGTTATGAACTCTGTGCATATGGTGTGTGCTGCCATTGAAAAGGTCATGATGTAGACATTTTTGCCCCAATGGACTGCAGACTCGTGGAAGGAGGTAGCTCAACGCTTCTGGGATAAATGGGACTTCCCAAATTGCCTGGGAGCACTTGATGGGAAACACATTGTAATTCAAGCACCACACCTGTCTGACAGTCAGTACTTTAACTAAAAAAAGACTTTCTCCATTGTTCTTTTGGCACTCGTGGATGCAGACTACCGGTTCAGGTGCATTCAGGTGGGGGACTTATAGGGTTGGGCATCGAGAACCGATTCCTAATCGTAATCGTTTAAAAAATTACGATTCCATCAGAATCGTTTCTTTATTAGAATCGTTTGGAATCATTTGGAGGATTTGGTTTCAAATCTGATCATGGGTTCCAAATTTAATATGCACAAGTTTTGGTTTCCGTAGCGGCCAGGCGCTTGTTGTGTTGCAGCCATGGAGCACAGTAAGCGGTGCTCTAGTGTGGCTTTATTTTGCATTGAAAAAGCCCGGTAAAATTGCAAACCACCATTGAATCAAAATAAAACTTTCCTCTTATTTGTGAAATAAGCATGTGACCCGTTTCAACTACACCCCTCAATGAATTGGAATCGAGAATCGTAAAAATCCAAACGATGTCCAACCCTAGGGACTTAGAAGAACCTCTGATGGTGGGGTGTATGAAGGTTCAGCTTTGGGGAGGGAAATGGAGAACAACACTCTAGATGTTCCTCCTAGTGCCTCTCATAGTGCCGCAGTATGGTGGCCCAATGGTTAGCACTGTGGTCTCTGTTGAAGATAAAAAAGTTAAAACCATGCTTATGTTTTAGTACAATATACTTGTAACTTAAAAATGTAAACTGTTGTGTGTCTGAGTGAACGAATGTTTCAATACTGATTAAGCCTAATCAGCATTTGTCTGCCTCACCCCAAACTCAAGCTTCTAAAGAATTAACCCTCAGAAACCGACCAGATCTTACACGATCCGACACGGCACCTCCGATAAATATTTATATTATTTAATGAAAGTTTAATCGTTTTTCTTACCGTTTTTTCCAGCCGAAAGCTAACAAGTTAGCCATCACGGCCGTGTCTTTGGTGTCTTTGTAGCCTTTACAGAAGGTTTTATATCCAGCCTGGAAGTTGTGCCTCTTTACGGAGTTTTTCAGCAATAAATCCACACTCTTACATCCAAGATTTATCCACTTGATGTCCATAATTTATCTCGTTTTCGGTCAGTTTTTCCGCTAGCTGTTGGCCGATTTCAACAGCTAATAGCTAATAAGCTAATGATCACAGTCAAGTCTTTTCTGTCTTCGTAGCCTTTACAGAAGGTTTTATATCCAGCCTGGAGCTCGTGCGTCTTTTCGGAGTTGTTCAGCAATAAATCCAAACGCTTACATCCAAGATTTATCCACTCGATGTCCATAATTTATCACGTTTTCGGTCATTTCATCAGCTAGGTCTGTTTTGCCGTCTAGTATAAATCTCCCATGATGCTTTGCAAGTGTGTTTACGTTTTTCATCAATGGGAATCCATGTCCGTCCGTCACACAAAGTGGAAAGGTGTGTTCAAAGACCGTAGGAAATGCGAAAACCAAGCGAGAACAAACAGTAAAGTGAAAAAGAGAATACTACGCGTCACTGTTTAGATATTTGGGATACATTTGGGCCTTTTTTTGAAGAAATGTAAATAGTTTGTCATTTATATGAGTTATAATGTTCATACTGTTTATTTTTGCACTGGATGACTCCAAATATATAGGAGAACTGTTTTAGACAACACTAATTCTTGTGTACCATTTCTCTGTGTGTGATATCAATACATTTGAACATTATTATTTTGATTATTGGCAAAAGCGTCTGGACTTTTTTTGAAAAAATGTATATATTTTGTCAACTTTATAAGTTATAATGTTTATTTCTTCACAGTTTGACACCCAAGACATATGGGAACTGATTTAGACAGGAGATTGGCTTTTATTGTTCTGTGTGTGATATCAATAAATATCTGTGAGATTCATTTTCCGTTTTAGTTATTTATTTGTTTTTAAGGTCACACAACCTTTTTTTACATTCAATTGACCTCACTACAGCACAAATATTCTAAAAGCCCAGTTTTTCCTGAAAAAAATGATGTACATTGATTGACTGTGGACAACAGGGTTGATGTTTTACAAGCTTTTTTAGAAAATAAAACCAGACGGAAAAGGAATTGTAAAAATGGCCTTAGGTTCCTGAGGGTTAATTAGGTCATGTCTGTTATTTAACATGAAAGTAGATGCTGTAGAAGACTCATTGTCCTCACAGAAAAGGTAACTGTTGTTCCTGCTTTTTGGGGAGCCACTCCCTGCTAGGCCAGACTTGATTAAGACAAAGAATGAGTATTCCTGTAGTTTAGAAACAATTAACAATTGGTAAGATCCTGTGACAGAGTATGGCCTCAAGACACATAGATTGGGAATTTACACCTTTTCTTTTGAGCGACATCTGACCAATAGGGGAAGATTTCATTTGAGGAACCACCCAGGTGTAGGGAATAAATGTGTGATCCTGAGAATGATTCAGCACTGCAAGCCTGGGACCCGACAAGGGAACAAGGTTCTGTAGTCCGCTGTTTACAGTGTATTGTTTTGTCATGTGGCATGGCTGCAACGGTGACCCCGCAAGGGGAAGCAGTTTGTCAGACCGCTGTTTTACAGTGTTTTTGTTTTGTCATGTCTCAGGACTGATTGATGTAATTCCTGAAGATGAGGCATGTCATTTCAGTCCACTGCTGGCAGTGTTTCATGTTTTATGTTTGATTGTTTTTGTCATGTCGTTTTCATCGTGTTGTTCATTAAACCTTTTGCTTAACTTTCAATTCGACCCCAGCCTCTCCTTCCTCCTCAGAAATCAAACGAGCACGTCTCTTTAGGATTTCTTAACAAATTGGTGACCTTCGACGTGGATTTTTGGAGGACGAAAGGAAAAAGGCAAATTGAAAGACGGATCATGGTGACTTGCTGAATTTTCACATCGGCCCAGACAACCTTTTTGTTTTTAGTTTGTTTATGATGTTATGTGTATGTATTATTGCATTGTCACAGTTACAAGTGAGTTGTAAGGACCTCAGGAAGAATAGCACCTGCAATGTAGGAGCTAATGAGGATCCTAAATAAACAAACAAAAACTGAGAGGTGAGCAGAAAACCTGTTTTTATCAAAACGTTGCAGAGCTTATATAGGAAACGTTTTAGATGTGAAAATTCAGCAGTATCAACTGGTAAGTCTATTAAAATCTGTAAAAGTAATGATAAAGTAATGCCCAATTGAGAACTACGTCGAAACCGATAAGTCAAAGGCAATGTATGTGATTTTGTGTGATTTGTATGTGTTAAGCTTAAAAAGCCTGAAAGAGGGTCCATATGGTATTAAGTGCACAGTAGCCGACCAGGACGGGAGACCCGTAGAATAAGAGTTTGAGCCGTGTGCATATTAGAAAGTTCATGAAAAAGTCGACCAGGGTACATGTGTACATTTTAAAATGTATGAGTTCGTGAAAAAAGTCAACCTGGTTTTACTTGTATAAATGTTGAATTTATGAGTTCGTGAAAAAGTCGACCTTGTTACGCTTGTTAAATTAAAAAAAAAAAAGTCTATAAACAGCCGGCCGAGTTATACGCTGATAAATGGGTACATGTGTAGATTTTATAATGTATGAGTCAACCTGGTTTTACTTGTATAAATGTTGAATTTATGAGTTCGTGAAAAAGTCGACCTAGTAAAGCCTGTAGGCTATACATTTTAAATTTATGAGTTCTTGAAAAAGCAGACCTTGTTACGCCATTTAAATTTTAAAAAGTCCGTAACAGCCGCCCGAGTTAGACTCTGATAAATTTTAAATAGAAAGACCGGGGGACGGCGGCAGAGAATTAGTCTCTGTGGGGCACGGAGGAAAGATTAAGACTTATTCAAAGCCAGTTTAAACAGCTGTGGGGATGTAGGATTTGGTAACGCTGATTTTGCGGCGACGGCGGAAAAGAAGACCCCCCAGTTTTTTCTCGTGACCATAGCATGGAAATAGGAAAAATCAATTAAATAGGTATAGTCAAATTGTGTAAAAACACTTAGGAAATTGTACAGAGGCCTAATGTAAATATTTTTTAAATAGAATTGTGTTTGAATTTGAGTCCGCGGCAGCGACTCGCGCTGTGTGTTTTGTGAAACTGTAAATAAGATGTGTTGAAATGGAAAGCGCAGTGTGGTTATAACTTAATGCAAGCCCAGTGTTGTGAATTAATTATGGATAGCATTTGGGATACCATCCTCTGGGTGGCAGAACGAACAGCGGTTCCATTAGGTAGAACTGGATAGTACACTTTCTGTACGATATGTTTAAAAACTACGGATGGCTGGTTTGATTTTGTGGAAAAGGGTGGAGCAGTGAGACTGGCTCAAAAAGTGGAAATGGATAAATCGGTATATGTCTTTGGAAGAGTTTGGGCGCCGACCCTGTGTGAAAGATGTGGCATGTTTTAAAGTTTGAATGGAGTTCCTCAATGAATGCAGAAAATGTATGAAAATGTGTCGGCTTTGAACACTCAGTCCCTATGTTTTGAGGGGGAAAAGAAGGCTGCTAAAATGCTGAATATTTAAAATTATTGGTTTTGTTTGATTACATTTTTTGTTCATGTTTAGTGTTGTTCTATAGGGACAGAAATGGAGAATACCTTACAGTTTTAGTCTTGTTTAACTTTAAATCCATTTTTTCTGTCCAAATACATTACGTTTCAATTATTCTTCCAACAAACTTTTACTGTCTCCTGTGTTAATGAAGGACTGTCTAGGAGAAAATGGGGGTTTTCACACCTCATTTTAACACAAGCAGACAGATTGCATGTCAATGTACTCAGTCTTTGTGAATTAATGTTTGTTGCTCAATGTTTCAGGTAGTTGAGAAAAGTGCATTTATTTTTGAAGATAAGTGCATTTTATTTTGAATCATCTGTTATTTTTTATTTTATTTTTGGTTTTATTGCCTAGTTTGTAAATATTTTGAAATGATACCAAACATCTACACTAGTACATATAGGTTATGTACGCATAAAACGATGGATTGGAAAGTTTGTAAGTACACCAGAAGTTTATGTAAATAACACTTGCCTGCTGGCTTCTGCTCTCTGCTGTTGTTGTTGTTGTTGTTGCTGCTGTAAGACGAGTACTTAGGGTCGTCTACAAATTACAACACCGAAAAGAGATGCAACAAAAATATATTTTTTTAAAGTAAGTGCTGTAGTATAACTAGCAGGAGACCAGTAATAATTGAGGTAAGTTTGAAGACATTACCTTATTTAATCATTAAATTAATAAATATTTTTGTTGTATCTCTTTTCGGTGTAGTAATTTGTAAAAGGCCCTAAGCACTTGTCTAACTGCAGGTAGCAGCAGCACAGAGAGCAGAAGCCAGCAGGCAAGTGTTCATAAACTTCTAGTGTACTTACAAACTTTCTAATCCATCGATTTATGAGTACATAACCTATTTGTACTAGTGTAGACGTTTGGTATCATTTCGGGCATTATTAGTGGGGTCATTTACGAGATACAAACGTGGGTCCATTAGCCCCTGCGCTAAGCTATTCAGCTGATAACACTACACTACGCTAACTCTCCCAATGTTAGACCGAGTTGAAAAAAGCTTCTGGGGGCATGTTTGGCTCGAGGTCATGGTGCAAAGGACCCTAGGGTGAAATTACTCCGAACCATCACTTTAAGTGAGTTTGCTTTTGCTTCAATATAATCCTAGACACGGATCACTGTGAGTAAAACCAGCTAAACATTGTATTGTTAGAGAAATAACCTATTTGATACAAGATGAGGAGTCAGATAAGATGAGGTCAGAGAAGGAAAATAATTTCTTGTATAAATCAACTTCATTTTGCTGATGTCTACATTTTTGTTATACTTTTATGTTTATGTAAATTACTTTGTTATAGTTATACATTGTTATAGTGATATTCACACCTTTTTAAGGTGTGAATGGGTGGACTGTTGAAGATGGAAAAAGGTAAAACCATGCTTATGTTTTAGTACAATATACTTTTAGGTAAAAAATTTAACTTAAAAATGTAAACTGTTGTGTGACTGAGTGAAGGAATGTTTCAATACTGATTAAGCCTAATCAGCATTTGACTGCCTCACCCCAAACCTAGTTTCTAAAGAATTAATTAGGTCATGTCTGTTATTTAGCATGAATGTAGATGCTCTAGAAGACTTATTGTTTAAACAACTTTTGGGGAGCCACTCCCTGCGGGGCCAGACTTGATTAGAACAAAGGAAATGCAAACTCTGTAAACTTGAACAGAATCGGCACTACCATGATAAACGACCTTTGTCTGTGACCTGGAGTAAACCTGAAATTCAGAGGTGTGTCCTTAACCTGAGAGACAGGAATATAATTCGGAACCTGAGAATGATTCAGGACTGATTGATGTAATTCCTGAAGAGGAGGCATGTCATTTCAGTCCACTGCTGGCAGTGTTTCATGTTTTATGTTTGATTATTTTTGTCATGTCGTTTTCATCGTGTTGTTCATTTAAACTTTTGCTTAATCTTTCAATTCGACCCAGCCTCTCCATCCTCCTCAGAAATGAAACGAACATATCTTTTAGAGATTTTTTTAACAGTATTTCACATTGAACAATTGTGTGTGGTGTTTTTAAAACAGGGCAATGCGAATACAGCTATAAACAATAGAGTCTGCAAGTGGGGTACCACATTGCTAATAATCATTTTAGTTGCTTCACCAAGCTATGTTATAAGACATCTGTGCAACTTATAGTAGGGATGCACCGAATATTCGGCCAGCCAAAATACTTTTATCACCAAAACAATACGGCCGAAAATGTTGTGATGACGCAAACAGAAACCGCGACCTGCACGTGTGTCACTACCCGATCCACCGGCAAAGCGTCTCCTAAACAAAGAGGTTGAGACGGAACACGGAGTGAAAACAATGAAAAGTACGCTCTTCGAGTCTGTCAGCACATGTTTCAGTGAGATCTATTCGGATCCTCTGCACTTCATCGCGACTGTACTTGATCTGCGTTATAAAGACCATTACTTGGATGCGGAAATAAAGCAGGGCGCACGAGAAAGGATCCAGGCCGCCATGGATGCGGAGAACCCGCGTGGAGACGGAGCGCGCACGGAGCAGCGCCCAGCGCAGGAGGAGATCAGAGCGCAGAAAAAAAGACTTGTCTCTATGCACCAGATGAGGGGCATGCACCCTCGTTGTCTCTGTTCAGTGAAATCCTGCAAGAAAGTGCCTCAAATAATAATAATAATAACAATAGGTAAGCTATTCTGTTTTTATGCTACTGTATACTGTATGTGACTATCATATTGTAGCTAGATATTTTTTTAATTAAACTTTAATATTAATTTATACAATTGCAATTATTTGATTTTAGTAAAGTTAGTACACAGTCATAAATGCAGTGGTACTAATAATTACCTTAATTTCTTTCGATCTCCTCGTTTCTTGGCCAAGGATTTTCATTTCTTAACTTATAAGTATGTCAGGCCATCAGATTCGACTGCAAATGACAGTGGTGGGATTTGAACCTACATCTCCAGAGAGACTGGAGTCTAAATCCAGCGTCTTAGACCACTCAGCCACACACTGGGACCGTAACTAACGGTACACTTGTTAATTTCAGTGCGACAAAACCTTCGCAAGTAAAGAGACAATACTTTATTAATACATGTTATCAACACCCTTAACTCTTTGTCTTATTTCTCTGGCATCATTTATTTTAGAATATTGTAACCAGCAGAAAGTGAGTAGGTTTAGGTCTGTGAATATGGGCTGAGCATTTACCTGGGCTGAATTTGTGAACATCTCCTTTTGCATATTCACTGTAAAGAACATTACCCCTCCTCTGGGTTATGGGCCCAAAGCAATTGTTCCCAAAACAATAGGACATACATTTTTTGGTTGCAAATGAAAAGTCCAAAAGCAATGGAGGAGTTGAAAGTGCTTGGTATATTACGAACCACTTCAAGTGATTGTCAGAATGAGTGAAATCATGTCATTAAGGGTGGAGATGTTTAACTTTAGACACTTATTGCAACACATAGTTTGCACTAGACAGGATATAGACTTCACACTGATCCAAAGCATTGCATTTAGCAGAGGATGGTTTCGATCCATCAACCTCTGGGTTATGGGCCCAGCACGCTTCCGCTGCGCCACTCTGCTCTTCTTTTCATACACAAAAGCTGGAAAATCAACACCCTTCACTCTATGTCTTATTTCTCTAGGATCATTTATTTTAGAAGATTGTAACCAGCAGCAAGTGAGTAGGTTTAGGTCTGTCAATATGGGCTGAGCATTTACCTGGGCTGAACTTGTGAACATCTCCTTTTGCATATTCACTGTAAAGAGCATTACCCCTCCTCTGGGTTATGGGCCCAGCATGCTTCCGCTGTGCCACTCTGCTCTTCTTTTTTTAGATGCAAGGGTTGGAAAATCTGTGGTTCAAACATTGTGGGAATGTTTGGGAACCTATGGCAACCAAGGTTCCAACAGCTTATGGGTTGCAAAGTTAAGCTTTGGGTAAGCCGCTCACCCAATCTTTTTGTGATTTTCTTGAGTCTTCTAAAGCAATACTTAGCGGGGGACATTTCACTTTGGACAATCTTGTGGCAATGGATTCTTACTCTTCTAAAAACATGATCATGCGATCCAAAGCATTTAGTATTAGCAGACTATAGTTTTAACCACCCTCTGGTTTAGGAGTGTTTTCGACTCAATAATAAATGTGAAGTGAATATGGGCTGAGCATTTACCTGGGCTGAACTTGTGAACATCTCCTTTTGCATATTCACTGTAAAGAGCCATTACACTTCCCACTGCCAACAATTGTTCCCAAAACAATAGGACATACATTTTTTGATTGCAAATGAACAGTCCAAAACAATGGAGCAGGTGAAAGTGTTTGTGATTGGTACATAACAAATCACTTCAAGTGATTGTCAGAATGAGTGAAGTCATGTCATTAAGGGTGGAGCCTTTAGCAGGTGGAGACATTTCACTTTAGACACTTGTGGCAACAGATAGTTTGTCAAGTGGCTATAGCATTAGACAGGATATAAACTTCACGCTGCTCCAAAGCATTGCATTTAGCAGAGGATGGTTTTCGATCCATCGACCAAACATTGTGGGAATTTTTGGGAACCTATGGCAACCAAGGTTCCAGCAGCTTATGATTTGCAAAGTTAAGCTTTTGGTAGACCGTGCAACAATCTTTTTTGTGATTTTCCTGATTACCTCCAAGAATGTTGAAGGAGTCTATTAACGCAATACTTAAGCGGGGACATTTCACTTTGGACAATCTTGTGGCAATGGATTCTTAGTCTTCTAAAAACATGGTCATGCGATCCAAAGCATTTAGTATTAGCAGACTAT
Organism: Perca fluviatilis; assembly: GCF_010015445.1. Classification (NCBI taxonomy): domain Eukaryota; kingdom Metazoa; phylum Chordata; class Actinopteri; order Perciformes; family Percidae; genus Perca; species Perca fluviatilis. The sequence goes on along the minus strand of NC_053129.1, from coordinate 216,865 downwards.
AGTTTTAACCACCCTCTGGTTTAGGAGTGTTTTCGACTCAATAATAAATGCTTAGTTGACATTAGACACTTGTGCCAACGAATGAGCATTTCACATTGAACACTTGTGATTGTGTGTGGTGTTTTGGCAAGGACGGTACCACATTGCTACTAATCATTTTAGTTCCTTCACCAAGCTATGTTGTAAGACTTCTATGCAAATTATAAGTATATGTCAGGACATCAGATGCATTGCTTTACCAGAGATGTGACATTCGCAAATGGCAGTGGTGGAATTTGAACCCACGCCTCCAGAGAGACTAGAGCCTAAATCCAGCGCCTTAGACCACTCGGCCCACACTACCTGCGCGCACCAGATCTCCACACACTGGGACCGTAACTAACGGTACACTTGTTAATTTCAGTGCGACAAACCATCGAAGTAAAGAGCCAATACTTTATTAATACATGTTATCAAAACCTTCTACTCTTTGTCTTATTTCTCTGGCATCATTTATTTTAGAATATTGTAACCAGTAGAAAGTGAGTACACTTGTTAATTTCAGTGCGACAAACCCCGCGCAAGGGAAAAGAGCCAATACTTTATTAATACATGTTATCAACACCCTTTAGTCTTTGTCTTATTTCTCCGGCATCATTTATTTTAGAAGATTGTAACCAGCAGCAAGTGAGTAGGTTTAGGTCTGTGAATATGGGCTGAGCATTTACCTGGGCTGAACTTGTGAACATCTCCTTTTGCATAATCACTGTAAAGAGCCATTACCCCTCCCACTGCCAACAATTGTTCCCAAAACAATAGGACATACATTTTTTGATTGCAAATGAACAGTCCAAAAACAATTGAGGAGTTGAAAGTGCTTGTGTTTGGTATATTACGAATCACTTCAAGATATTGTCAGAATGAGCGAAATCGTGTCATTAAGGGTGGAGACGTTTAACTTTAGACACTTATTGCAACACATAGTTTGTCAAGTGGATATAGCACTAGACAGGATATAGACTTCACACAGATCCAAAGCATTGCATTTAGCAGAGGATGGTTTCGATCCATCGACCTCTGGGTTATGGGCCCAGCACGCTTCCGCTGCGCCACTCTGCTCTTCTTTTCGTACACAACAGCTGGAAAATCAACACCCTTCACTCTATGTCTTATTTCTCTAGCATCATTTATTTTAGAAGATTGTAACCAGCAGCAAGTGAGTAGGTTTAGGTCTGTCAATATGGGCTGAGCATTTACCTGGGCTGAATTTGTGAACATCTCCTTTTGCATATTCACTGTAAAGAGCATTACCCCTCCTCTGGGTTATGGGCCCAGCATGCTTCCGCTGTGCCACTCTGCTCTTCTTTTTTTAGATGCAAGGGTTGGAAAATCTGTGGTTCAAACATTGTGGGAATGTTTGGGAACCTATGGCAACCAAGGTTCCAACAGCTTATGGGTTGCAAAGTTAAGCTTTTGGTAGACCGCGCAACAATCTTTTTTGTGATTTTCTTGAGTCTTCTAAAGCAATACTTAGCGGGGACATTTCACTTTGGACAATCTTGTGGCAATGGATTCTTACTCTTCTAAAAACATGATCATGCGATCCAAAGCATTTAGTATTAGCAGACTATAGTTTTAACCACCCTCTGGTTTAGGAGTGTTTTCGACTCAATAATAAATGTGAAGTGAATATGGGCTGAGCATTTACCTGGGCTGAACTTGTGAACATCTCCTTTTGCATATTCACTGTAAAGAGCCATTACACTTCCCACTGCCAACAATTGTTCCCAAAACAATAGGACATACATTTTTTGATTGCAAATGAACAGTCCAAAAACAATGGAGCAGGTGAAAGTGTTTGTGATTGGTACATAACAAATCACTTCAAGTGATTGTCAGAATGAGTGAAGTCATGTCATTAAGGGTGGAGCCTTTAGCAGGTGGAGACATTTCACTTTAGACACTTGTGGCAACAGATAGTTTGTCAAGTGGCTATAGCATTAGACAGGATATAAACTTCACGCTGCTCCAAAGCATTGCATTTAGCAGAGGATGGTTTTCGATCCATCGACCAAACATTGTGGGAATTTTTGGGAACCTATGGCAACCAAGGTTCCAGCAGCTTATGATTTGCAAAGTTAAGCTTTTGGTAGACCGTGCAACAATCTTTTTGTGATTTTCCTGATTACCTCCAAGAATGTTGAAGGAGTCTATTAACGCAATACTTAGCGGGGACATTTCACTTTGGACAATCTTGTGGCAATGGATTCTTAGTCTTCTAAAACATGGTCATGCGATCCAAAGCATTTAGTATTAGCAGACTATAGTTTTAACCACCCTCTGGTTTAGGAGTGTTTTCGACTCAATAATAAATGCTTAGTTGACATTAGACACTTGTGCCAACGAATGAGCATTTCACATTGAACACTTGTGATTGTGTGTGGTGTTTTGGCAAGGACTGTACCACATTGCTACTAATCATTTTAGTTCCTTCACCAAGCTATGTTGTAAGACTTCTATGCAAATTATAAGTATATGTCAGGACATCAGATGCATTGCTTTACCAGAGATGTGACATTCGCAAATGGCAGTGGTGGGATTTGAACCCACGCCTCCAGAGAGACTGGAGCCTAAATCCAGCGCCTTAGACCACTCGGCCACACTACCTGCGTGCACCAGATCTCCACACACTGGGACCGTAACTAACGGTACACTTGTTAATTTCAGTGCGACAAAACCTTCGCAAGTAAAGAGCCAATACTTTATTAATACATGTTATCAAAACCCTTTACTCTTTGTCTTATTTCTCTGGCATCATTTATTTTAGAATATTGTAACCAGTAGAAAGTGAGTACACTTGTTAATTTCAGTGCGACAAAACCTTCGCAAGGAAAGAGCCAATACTTTATTAATACATGTTATCAACACCCTTTAGTCTTTGTCTTATTTCTCCGGCATCATTTATTTTAGAAGATTGTAACCAGCAGCAAGTGAGTAGGTTTAGGTCTGTGAATATGGGCTGAGCATTTACCTGGGCTGAACTTGTGAACATCTCCTTTTGCATAATCACTGTAAAGAGCCATTACCCCTCCCACTGCCAACAATTGTTCCCAAAACAATAGGACATACATTTTTTGATTGCAAATGAACAGTCCAAAAACAATGGAGGAGTTGAAAGTGCTCGTGTTTGGTATATTACAAATCACTTCAAGTGATTGTCAGAATGAGTGAAATCATGTCGTTAAGGGTGGAGACGTTTAACTTTAGACACTTATTGCAACGCATAGTTTGTCAAGTGGATATAGCACTAGACAGGATATAGACTTCACACAGATCCAAAGCATTGCATTTAGCAGAGGATGGTTTCGATCCATCGACCTCTGGGTTATGGGCCCAGCACGCTTCCGCTAGACTATAGTTTTAACCACCCTCTGGTTTAGGAGTGTTTTCAACTCAATAATAAATGTGAAGTGAATATGGGCTGAGCATTTACCTGGGCTGAACTTGTGAACATCTCCTTTTGCATATTCACTGTAAAGAGCCATTACACTTCCCACTGCCAACAATTGTTCCCAAAACAATAGGACATACATTTTTTGATTGCAAATGAACAGTCCAATAACAATGGAGCAGGTGAAAGTGTTTGTGATTGGTACATAACAAATCACTTCAAGTGATTGTCAGAATGAGTGAAGTCATGTCATTAAGGGTGGAGCCTTTAGCAGGTGGAGACATTTCACTTTAGACACTTGTGGCAACAGATAGTTTGTCAAGTGGCTATAGCATTAGACAGGATATAAACTTCACGCTGCTCCAAAGCATTGCATTTAGCAGAGGATGGTTTTCGATCCATCGACCAAACATTGTGGGAATTTTTGGGAACCTATGGCAACCAAGGTTCCAGCAGCTTATGATTTGCAAAGTTAAGCTTTTGGTAGACCGTGCAACAATCTTTTTTGTGATTTTCCTGATTACCTCCAAGAATGTTGAAGGAGTCTATTAACGCAATACTTAGCGGGGGACATTTCACTTTGGACAATCTTGTGGCAATGGATTCTTAGTCTTCAAAAACATGGTCATGCGATCCAAAGCATTTAGTATTAGCAGACTATAGTTTTAACCACCCTCTGGTTTAGGAGTGTTTTCGACTCAATAATAAATGCTTAGTTGACATTAGACACTTGTGCCAACGAATGAGCATTTCACATTGAACACTTGTGATTGTGTGTGGTGTTTTGGCAAGGACTGTACCACATTGCTACTAATCATTTTAGTTCCTTCACCAAGCTATGTTGTAAGACTTCTATGCAAATTATAAGTATATGTCAGGACATCAGATGCATTGCTTTACCAGAGATGTGACATTCGCAAATGGCAGTGGTGGGATTTGAACCCACGCCTCCAGAGAGACTGGAGCCTAAATCCAGCGCCTTAGACCACTCGGCCACACTACCTGCGTGCACCAGATCTCCACACACTGGGACCGTAACTAACGGTACACTTGTTAATTTCAGTGCGACAAAACCTTCGCAAGTAAAGAGCCAATACTTTATTAATACATGTTATCAAAACCCTTTACTCTTTGTCTTATTTCTCTGGCATCATTTATTTTAGAATATTGTAACCAGTAGAAAGTGAGTACACTTGTTAATTTCAGTGCGACAAAACCTTCGCAAGGAAAGAGCCAATACTTTATTAATACATGTTATCAACACCCTTTAGTCTTTGTCTTATTTCTCCGGCATCATTTATTTTAGAAGATTGTAACCAGCAGCAAGTGAGTAGGTTTAGGTCTGTGAATATGGGCTGAGCATTTACCTGGGCTGAACTTGTGAACATCTCCTTTTGCATAATCACTGTAAAGAGCCATTACCCCTCCCACTGCCAACAATTGTTCCCAAAACAATAGGACATACATTTTTTGATTGCAAATGAACAGTCCAAAAACAATTGAGGAGTTGAAAGTGCTTGTGTTTGGTATATTACGAATCACTTCAAGATATTGTCAGAATGAGCGAAATCGTGTCATTAAGGGTGGAGACGTTTAACTTTAGACACTTATTGCAACACATAGTTTGTCAAGTGGATATAGCACTAGACAGGATATAGACTTCACACTGATCCAAAGCATTGTATATAGCAGAGGATTGTTTCGATCCATCGACCTCAGGGTTATGGGCCCAGCACGCTTCCGCTGCGCCACTCTGCTCTTCTTTTCATACACAACGGCTGGAAAATCAACACCCTTCACTCTATGTCTTATTTCTCTAGCATCATTTATTTTAGAAGATTGTAACCAGCAGCAAGTGAGTAGGTTTAGGTCTGTCAATATGGGCTGAGCATTTACCTGGGCTGAACTTGTGAACATCTCCTTTTGCATATTCACTGTAAAGAGCATTACCCCTCCTCTGGGTTATGGGCCCCAGCATGCTCCGCTGTGCCACTCTGCTCTTTTTTTTTAGATGCAAGGGTTGGAAAATCTGTGGTTCAAACATTGTGGGAATGTTTGGGAACCTATGGCAACCAAGGTTCCAACAGCTTATGGGTTGCAAAGTTAAGCTTTTGGTAGACCGCGCAACAATCTTTTTTGTGATTTTCTTGAGTCTTCTAAAGCAATACTTGCGGCGGGACATTTCACTTTGGACAATCTTGTGGCAATGGATTCTTACTCTTCTAAAAACATGGTCATGCGATCCAAAGCATTTAGTATTAGCAGACTATAGTTTTAACCACCCTCTGGTTTAGGAGTGTTTTCGACTCAATAATAAATGCTTAGTTGACATTAGACACTTGTGCCAACGAATGAGCATTTCTCATTGAACACTTGTGATTGTGTGTGGTGTTTTGGCAAGGACGGTACCACATTGCTACTAATCATTTTAGTTCCTTCACCAAGCTATGTTGTAAGACTTCTATGCAAATTATAAGTATATGTCAGGACATCAGATGCATTGCTTTACCAGAGATGTGACATTCGCAAATGGCAGTGGTGGGATTTGAACCCACGCCTCCAGAGAGACTGGAGCCTAAATCCAGCGCCTTAGAACACTCGGCCACACTACCTGCGTGCACCAGATCTCCACACACTGGGACCGTAACTAACGGTACACTTGTTAATTTCAGTGCGACAAAACCTTCGCAAGTAAAGAGCCAATACTTTATTAATACATGTTATCAACACCCTTTAGTCTTTGTCTTATTTCTCTTATTCTCATTTATTTTAGAAGATTGTAACCAGCAGCAAGTGAGTAGGTTTAGGTCTGTGAATATGGGCTGAGCATTTACCTGGGCTGAACTTGTGAACATCTCCTTTTGCATAATCACTGTAAAGAGCCATTACCCCTCCCACTGCCAACAATTGTTCCCAAAACAATAGGACATACATTTTTTGATTGCAAATGAACAGTCCAAAAACAATGGAGGAGTTGAAAGTGCTCGTGTTTGGTATATTACAAATCACTTCAAGTGATTGTCAGAATGAGTGAAATCATGTCGTTAAGGGTGGAGACGTTTAACTTTAGACACTTATTGCAACGCATAGTTTGTCAAGTGGATATAGCACTAGACAGGATATAGACTTCACACAGATCCAAAGCATTGCATTTAGCAGAGGATGGTTTCGATCCATCGACCTCTGGGTTATGGGCCCAGCACGCTTCCGCTAGACTATAGTTTTAACCACCCTCTGGTTTAGGAGTGTTTTCAACTCAATAATAATGTGTAAGTGAATATGGGCTGAGCATTTACCTGGGCTGAACTTGTGAACATCTCCTTTTGCATATTCACTGTAAAGAGCCATTACACTTCCCACTGCCAACAATTGTTCCCAAAACAATAGGACATACATTTTTTGATTGCAAATGAACAGTCCAATAACAATGGAGCAGGTGAAAGTGTTTGTGATTGGTACATAACAAATCACTTCAAGTGATTGTCAGAATGAGTGAAGTCATGTCATTAAGGGTGGAGCCTTTAGCAGGTGGAGACATTTCACTTTAGACACTTGTGGCAACAGATAGTTTGTCAAGTGGCTATAGCATTAGACAGGATATAAACTTCACGCTGCTCCAAAGCATTGCATTTAGCAGAGGATGGTTTTCGATCCATCGACCAAACATTGTGGGAATTTTTGGGAACCTATGGCAACCAAGGTTCCAGCAGCTTATGATTTGCAAAGTTAAGCTTTTGGTAGACCGTGCAACAATCTTTTTTGTGATTTTCCTGATTACCTCCAAGAATGTTGAAGGAGTCTATTAACGCAATACTTAGCGGGGACATTTCACTTTGGACAATCTTGTGGCAATGGATTCTTAGTCTTCTAAAAACATGGTCATGCGATCCAAAGCATTTAGTATTAGCAGACTATAGTTTTAACCACCCTCTGGTTTAGGAGTGTTTTCGACTCAATAATAAATGCTTAGTTGACATTAGACACTTGTGCCAACGAATGAGCATTTCACATTGAACACTTGTGATTGTGTGTGGTGTTTTGGCAAGGACGGTACCACATTGCTACTAATCATTTTAGTTCCTTCACCAAGCTATGTTGTAAGACTTCTATGCAAATTATAAGTATATGTCAGGACATCAGATGCATTGCTTTACCAGAGATGTGACATTCGCAAATGGCAGTGGTGGGATTTGAACCCACGCCTCCAGAGAGACTGGAGCCTAAATCCAGCGCCTTAGACCACTCGGCCACACTACCTGCGTGCACCAGATCTCCACACACTGGGACCGTAACTAACGGTACACTTGTTAATTTCAGTGCGACAAAACCTTCGCAAGTAAAGAGCCAATACTTTATTAATACATGTTATCAAAACCCTTTACTCTTTGTCTTATTTCTCTGGCATCATTTATTTTAGAATATTGTAACCAGTAGAAAGTGAGTACACTTGTTAATTTCAGTGCGACAAAACCTTCGCAAGGAAAGAGCCAATACTTTATTAATACATGTTATCAACACCCTTTAGTCTTTGTCTTATTTCTCCGGCATCATTTATTTTAGAAGATTGTAACCAGCAGCAAGTGAGTAGGTTTAGGTCTGTGAATATGGGCTGAGCATTTACCTGGGCTGAACTTGTGAACATCTCCTTTTGCATAATCACTGTAAAGAGCCATTACCCCTCCCACTGCCAACAATTGTTCCCAAAACAATAGGACATACATTTTTTGATTGCAAATGAACAGTCCAAAAACAATTGAGGAGTTGAAAGTGCTTGTGTTTGGTATATTACGAATCACTTCAAGATATTGTCAGAATGAGCGAAATCGTGTCATTAAGGGTGGAGACGTTTAACTTTAGACACTTATTGCAACACATAGTTTGTCAAGTGGATATAGCACTAGACAGGACATAGACTTCACACTGATCCAAAGCATTGTATATAGCAGAGGATTGTTTCGATCCATCGACCTCAGGGTTATGGGCCCAGCACGCTTCCGCTGCGCCACTCTGCTCTTCTTTTCATACACAACGGCTGGAAAATCAACACCCTTCACTCTATGTCTTATTTCTCTAGCATCATTTATTTTAGAAGATTGTAACCAGCAGCAAGTGAGTAGGTTTAGGTCTGTCAATATGGGCTGAGCATTTACCTGGGCTGAACTTGTGAACATCTCCTTTTGCATATTCACTGTAAAGAGCATTACCCCTCCTCTGGGTTATGGGCCCAGCATGCTTCCGCTGTGCCACTCTGCTCTTCTTTTTTTAGATGCAAGGGTTGGAAAATCTGTGGTTCAAACATTGTGGGAATGTTTGGGAACCTATGGCAACCAAGGTTCCAACAGCTTATGGGTTGCAAAGTTAAGCTTTTGGTAGACCGCCCAACAATCTTTTTGTGATTTTCTTGAGTCTTCTAAAGCAATACTTAGCGGGGGACATTTCACTTTGGACAATCTTGTGGCAATGGATTCTTACTCTTCTAAAAACATGGTCATGCGATCCAAAGCATTTAGTATTAGCAGACTATAGTTTTCACCACCCTCTGGTTTAGGAGTGTTTTCGACTCAATAATAAATGCTTAGTTGACATTAGACACTTGTACGCGAATAAGCATTTCACATTGAACACTTGTGATTGTGTGTGGTGTTTTGGCAAGGACGGTACCACATTGCTACTAATCATTTTAGTTCCTTCACCAAGCTATGTTGTAAGACTTCTATGCAAATTATAAGTATATGTCAGGACATCAGATGCATTGCTTTACCAGAGATGTGACATCTCCGCAAATGGCAGTGGTGGGATTTGAACGCAACCGCCTCCAGGGAGACTGGAGCCTAAATCCAGCGCCTTAGACCACTCGGCCACACTACCTGCGTGCACCAGATCTCCACACACTGGGACCGTAACTAACGGTACACTTGTTAATTTCAGTGCGACAAAACCTTCGCAAGTAAAGAGCCAATACTTTATTAATACATGTTATCAACACCCTTTAGTCTTTGTCTTATTTCTCTGGCATCATTTATTTTAGAAGATTGTAACCAGCAGCATGTGAGTAGGTTTAGGTCTGTGAATATGGGCTGAGCATTTACCTGGGCTGAACTTGTGAACATCTCCTTTTGCATAATCACTGTAAAGAGCCATTACCCCTCCCACTGCCAACAATTGTTCCCAAAACAATAGGACATACATTTTTTGATTGCAAATGAACAGTCCAAAAACAATGGAGGAGTTGAAAGTGCTCATGTTTGGTATATTACAAATCACTTCAAGTGATTGTCAGAATGAGTGAAATCATGTCATTAAGGGTGGAGACGTTTAACTTTAGACACTTATTGCAACGCATAGTTTGTCAAGTGGATATAGCACTAGACAGGATATAGACTTCACACAGACCCAAAGCATTGCATTTAGCAGAGGATGGTTTCGATCCATCGACCTCTGGGTTATGGGCCCAGCACGCTTACGCTGCGCCACTCTGCTCTTCTTTTCGTACACAACAGCTGGAAAATCAACACCCTTCACTCTATGTCTTATTTCTCTAGCATCATTTATTTTAGAAGATTGTAACCAGCATCAAGTGAGTAGGTTTAGGTCTGTGAATATGGGCTGAGCATTTACCTGGGCTGAACTTGTGAACATCTCCTTTTGCATAATCACTGTAAAGAGCCATTACCCCTCCCACTGCCAACAATTGTTCCCAAAACAATAGGACATACATTTTTTGATTGCAAATGAACAGTCCAAAAACAATGGAGGAGTTGAAAGTGCTCATGTTTGGTATATTACAAATCACTTCAAGTGATTGTCAGAATGAGTGAAATCATGTCATTAAGGGTCACCAGCGGGTATCGGCCAGCGGAGCAACATCGCTATTATTGCCAGAAAGCTTCGCTGCCGACCTCGACCTGCAGTCGGAGCTCCAGCGGGACACGGAGAGCCCCGCACCCGGTAGCAGCTCACCGCTAGTGTTGGTGGAATAGCAAGCTAGCGTTAGCTAACTAACCAGCTTCTAAATAAATACCTTTTAGTTATCTAAACACTTTAACAGTCAAACTGAAACACTGGCGGTGAGCTCCAGGTCCTGCAGCCGCAGACGGACCGTCATCAGCGGGTAACACGTGCCAAGTTCTGCATCCCTGCCAAGACTTCCATCCATAAGGGGAAATAATGATTTTATAAGGCAAAGTAGCTACTGTTTAATTAAAATGTAGGCTATATACATTCCTTTGTCATGTTCATCAATGATGATTATAATTTTACAACGTTTAGAGACATCAATGTTTTATCAGACTATCATTTCCTTGCTACCTGGGTGCAAATCTCGGCAGCAACGAGGGTTAAGAGATGACGCATTATTCGGCAAAAATGATTGCTGCTGCCCGCGAGGTGGATGTAATTCTGCAGAAGCTATTGTTGCTGCCCAAGCGGGTGCAATGATTGGCAGTGAGGCACAACATCAGCAAAGCAAGCTGTGGTCATGGCCGGGGGATGTGCCGATGCTACCGGGTGCGGGGCTCTCTGTGTCCCGCTGGAGCTCCGACTGCAGGTCGAGGTCGGCAGCGAAGCTTTCTGGCAATAATAGCGATGGTTCGCCTGGCCGATACCCGCTGGTGACGGTCCGTCTGCGGCTGCAGGACCTGGAGCTCACCGCACAGTTTTTCAGTTTTGACTGTTAAAAAATGTTAAGTTTTTATTATTTTATTTAATAATTAAAAGGTTAAAGTATTTATTTAGAATCAGGCTGGTAGCTATTCAACCAGCGCTTCCATGTACAGCTAAATATAAGCCGGACAGAGTTGTCCCTCATCTGGCGATAAGAAACCCTGCTTTCCCCGTTCTGTTGGATCAGAGCTCCACAGCCTAAGTCCACAGGTACAAATTAGTTTTGCACCAAATGTATCGCAACAAGTGTTGCAAAAGTCGAGGCGCAGATTCGCCTCTTTGTGATGCGAGAGAGCGCATACAGTGACAGATTCGAGAGGTTGTAATCACTGAGTTGTGGTTGTGATGGAAAATCAACCTGAGTAAAAAAAAAAGTACATGAGTAAATGTTGCATTACAAGTTTGCAGCTGTCATTGTGTTCATGCAAATATCAATCTACACATTTGTGAATATTTTTTCTACAAGTGCAAATTTCAATTTACAAGTTCAGATTTTTTTTACAAGCTCTCATGTTTTTTTTCTTTTTGTGACTTCAAATGTGAATAATTTTTACAAGTGCAAATTTTTATTTTACAAGTGCAAATTTTTATTTTACAAGTGCAAATTTTTATTTTACAAGTGCAAATTTTAACATACAAGTTCAATTTTTTTGTTCTGCAAGTTCTCACATTGTATTCTACAAGCTCTCACGTTTTGCACCATATTTACCTTCATATATTTCTCTGGCATCATTTATTTTAGAAGATTGTAACCAGCAGCAAGTGAGTAGGTTTAGGTCTGTGAATATGGGCTGAGCATTTACCTGGGCTGAACTTGTGAACATCTCCTTTTGCATAATCACTGTAAAGAGCCATTACCCCTCCCACTGCCAACAATTGTTCCCAAAACAATAGGACATACATTTTTTGATTGCAAATGAACAGTCCAAAGACAATGGAGGAGTTGAAAGTGCTCGTGTTTGGTATATTACGAATCACTTCAAGTTATTGTCAGAATGAGCGAAATCATGTCGTTAAGGGTGGAGATGTTTAACTTTAGACACTTATTGCAACACATAGTTTGTCAAGTGGATATAGCACTAGACAGGATATAGACTTCACACAGTTCCAAAGCATCGCATTTAGCAGAGGATGGTTTCGATCCATCGACCTCTGGTTTAGGGGCCCAGCACGCTTCCGCTGCGCCACTCTGCTCTTCTTTTCATACACAAGAGCTGGAAAATTAACACCCTTCACTCTATGTCTTATTTCTCTAGCATCATTTATTTTAGAAGATTGTAACCAGCAGCAAGTGAGTAGGTTTAGGTCTGTCAATATGGGCTGAGCATTTACCTGGGCTGAACTTGTGAACATCTCCTTTTGCATATTCACTGTAAAGAGCATTACCCCTCCTCTGGGTTATGGGCCCAGCATGCTTCCGCTGTGCCACTCTGCTCTTCTTTTTTTAGATGCAAGGGTTGGAAAATCTGTGGTTCAAACATTGTGGGAATGTTTGGGAACCTATGGCAACCAAGGTTCCAACAGCTTATGGGTTGCAAAGTTAAGCTTTTGGTAGACCGCGCAACAATCTTTTTTGTGATTTTCTTGTCTTTCTCTAAAGCAATACTTAGCGGGACATTTCACTTTGGACAATCTTGTGGCAATGGATTCTTACTCTTCTAAAAACATGATCATGCGATCCAAAGCATTTAGTATTAGCAGACTATAGTTTTAACCACCCTCTGGTTTAGGAGTGTTTTCGACTCAATAATAAATGTGAAGTGAATATGGGCTGAGCATTTACCTGTGCTGAACTTGTGAACATCTCCTTTTGCATATTCACTGTAAAGAGCCATTACACTTCCCACTGCCAACAATTGTTCCCAAAACAATAGGACATACATTTTTTGATTGCAAATGAACAGTCCAAAAACAATGGAGGAGTTGAAAGTGCTTGTGTTTGGTATATTACGAATCACTTCAAGTGATTGTCAGAATGAGTGAAATCATGTCATTAAGGGTGGAGACGTTTAACTTTAGACACTTATTGCAACGCATAGTTTGTCAAGTGGATATAGCACTAGACAGGATATAGACTTCACACAGATCCAAAGCATTGCATTTAGCAGAGGATGGTTTCGATCCATCGACCTCTGGGTTATGGGCCCAGCACGCTTCGCGCCGCCACTCTGCTCTTCTTTTCATACACAACAGCTGGAAAATCAACACCCTTCACTCTATGTCTTATTTCTCTAGCATCATTTATTTTAGAAGATTGTAACCAGCAGCAAGTGAGTAGGTTTAGGTCTGTCAATATGGGCTGAGCATTTACCTGGGCTGAATTTGTGAACATCTCCTTTTGCATATTCACTGTAAAGAGCATTACCCCTCCTCTGGGTTATGGGCCCAGCATGCTTCCGCTGTGCCACTCTGCTCTTCTTTTTTTAGATGCAAGGGTTGGAAAATCTGTGGTTCAAACATTGTGGGAATGTTTGGGAACCTATGGCAAACCAAGGTTCCAACAGCTTATGGGTTGCAAAGTTAAGCTTTTGGTAGACCGCCCGAACAATCTTTTTGTGATTTTCTTGAGTCTTCTAAAGCAATACTTAGCGGGGACATTTCACTTTGGACAATCTTGTGGCAATGGATTCTTACTCTTCTAAAAACATGATCATGCGATCCAAAGCATTTAGTATTAGCAGACTATAGTTTTAACCACCCTCTGGTTTAGGAGTGTTTTCGACTCCAAAAAAATTTAAATTTAATATGTTTTTTATATAATTTTTAATATCATCCTGCTGTATACTTCAATCAGCCACCTGTAAAGAGCCATTACACTATCCACTGCCAACAACTTGTTCCCAAAACAATAGGACATACATTTTTGATTGCAAATGAACAGTCCAAAAACAATGGAGCAGGTGAAAGTGTTTGTGATTGGTACATAACAAATCACTTCAAGTGATTGTCAGAATGAGTGAAGTCATGTCATTAAGGGTGGAGCCTTTAGCAGGTGGAGACATTTCACTTTAGACACTTGTGGCAACAGATAGTTTGTCAAGTGGCTATAGCATTAGACAGGATATAAACTTCACGCTGCTCCAAAGCATTGCATTTAGCAGAGGATGGTTTTCGATCCATCGACCAAACATTGTGGGAATTTTTGGGAAACTATGGCAACCAAGGTTCCAGCAGCTTATGATTTGCAAAGTTAAGCTTTTGGTAGACGCGGCAACAATCTTTTTTGTGATTTTCCTGATTACCTCCAAGAATGTTGAAGGAGTCTATTAACGCAATACTTAGCGGGGACATTTCACTTTGGACAATCTTGTGGCAATGGATTCTTAGTCTTCTAAAAACATGGTCATGCGATCCAAAGCATTTAGTATTAGCAGACTATAGTTTTAACCACCCTCTGGTTTAGGAGTGTGTTTTCCGACTCAATAATAAATGCTTAGTTGACATTAGACACTTGTGCCAACGAATGAGCATTTCTCATTGAACACTTGTGATTGTGTGTGGTGTTTTGGCAAGGACGGTACCACATTGCTACTAATCATTTTAGTTCCTTCACCAAGCTATGTTGTAAGACTTCTATGCAAATTATAAGTATATGTCAGGACATCAGATGCATTGCTTTACCAGAGATGTGACATTCGCGCAAATGGCAGTGGTGGGATTTGAACCCACGCCTCCAGAGAGACTGGAGCCTAAATCCAGCGCTTTAGAACACTTGGCCACACTACTCTGCGCACCAGATCTCCACACACTGGGACCGTAACTAACGGTACACTTGTTAATTTCAGTGCGACAAAACCTTCGCAAGTAAAGAGCCAATACTTTATTAATACATGTTATCAACACCCTTTAGTCTTTGTCTTATTTCTCTTATTCTCATTTATTTTAGAAGATTGTAACCAGCAGCAAGTGAGTAGGTTTAGGTCTGTGAATATGGGCTGAGCATTTACCTGGGCTGAACTTGTGAACATCTCCTTTTGCATAATCACTGTAAAGAGCCATTACCCCTCCCACTGCCAACAATTGTTCCCAAAAACAATAGGACATACATTTTTGATTGCAAATGAACAGTCCAAAAACAATTGAGGAGTTGAAAGTGCTTGTGTTTGGTATATTACGAATCACTTCAAGATATTGTCAGAATGAGCGAAAATCGTGTCATAAGGGGGTGAACGCGTTTTAACTTAGACACTTATTGCAACACATAGTTTGTCAAGTGGATATAGCACTAGACAGGATATAGACTTCACACTGATCCAAAGCATTGTATATAGCAGAGGATTGTTTCGATCCATCGACCTCAGGGTTATGGGCCCAGCACGCGCTCCGCGCCACTCTGCTCTTCTTTTCATACACAACGGCTGGAAAATCAACACCCTTCACTCTATGTCTTATTTCTCTAGCATCATTTATTTTAGAAGATTGTAACCAGCAGCAAGTGAGTAGGTTTAGGTCTGTCAATATGGGCTGAGCATTTACCTGGGCGGAACTTGTGAACATCTCCTTTGCATATTCACTGTAAAGAGTGTACCCCTCCTCTGGGTTATGGGCCCAGCATGCTCGCTGTGCCACTCTGCTCTTCTTTTTTAGATGCAAGGGTTGGAAAATCTGTGGTTCAAACATTGTGGGAATGTTTGGGAACCTATGGCAACCAAGGTTCCAACAGCTTATGGGTTGCAAAGTTAAGCTTTTGGTAGACCACGCGCAACAATCTTTTTGTGATTTTCTTGAGTCTTCTAAAGCAATACTTAGCGGGGACATTTCACTTTGGACAATCTTGTGGCAATGGATTCTTACTCTTCTAAAAACATGGTCATGCGATCCAAAGCATTTAGTATTAGCAGACTATAGTTTTAACCACCCTCTGGTTTAGGGGTGTTTATTCAATAATAAATGCTTAGTTGACATTAGACACTTGTGCCAACGAATGAGCATTTCACATTGAACACTTGTGATTGTGTGTGGTGTTTTGGCAAGGACGGTACCACATTGCTACTAATCATTTTAGTTCCTTCACCAAGCTATGTTGTAAGACTTCTATGCAAATTATAAGTATATGTCAGGACATCAGATGCATTGCTTTACCAGAGATGTGACATTCGCAAATGGCAGTGGTGGGATTTGAACCCACGCCCAGAGAGACTGGAGCCTAAATCCAGCGCCTTTAGACCACTTCGGCCACACTACCTGCGTGCACCAGATCTCCACACACTGGGACCGTAACTAACGGTACACTTGTTAATTTCAGTGCGACAAAACCTTCGCAAGTAAAGAGCCAATACTTTATTAATACATGTTATCAACACCCTTTAGTCTTTGTCTTATTTCTCTGGCATCATTTATTTTAGAAGATTGTAACCAGCAGCAAGTGAGTAGGTTTAGGTCTGTGAATATGGGCTGAGCATTTACCTGGGCTGAACTTGTGAACATCTCCTTTTGCATAATCACTGTAAAGAGCCATTACCCCTCCCACTGCCAACAATTGTTCCCAAAACAATAGGACATACATTTTTTGATTGCAAATGAACAGTCCAAAAACAATGGAGGAGTTGAAAGTGCTCATGTTTGGTATATTACAAATCACTTCAAGTGATTGTCAGAATGAGTGAAATCATGTCATTAAGGGTGGAGACGTTTAACTTTAGACACTTATTGCAACGCATAGTTTGTCAAGTGGATATAGCACTAGACAGGATATAGACTTCACACAGATCCAAAGCATTGCATTTAGCAGAGGATTGTTTCGATCCATCGACCTCAGGGTTATGGGCCCAGCACGCTTCCGCTGCGCCACTCTGCTCTTCTTTTCATACACAACGGCTGGAAAATCAACACCCTTCACTCTATGTCTTATTTCTCTAGCATCATTTATTTTAGAAGATTGTAACCAGCAGCAAGTGAGTAGGTTTAGGTCTGTCAATATGGGCTGAGCATTTACCTGGGCTGAACTTGTGAACATCTCCTTTTGCATATTCACTGTAAAGAGCATTACCCCTCCTCTGGGTTATGGGCCCAGCATGCTCGCGGCCACTCTGCTCTTCTTTTTTAGGATGCAAGGGTTGGAAAATCTGTGGTTCAAACATTGTGGGAATGTTTGGGAACCTATGGCAACCAAGGTTCCAACAGCTTATGGGTTGCAAAGTTAAGCTTTTGGTAGACCGCGCAACAATCTTTTTTGTGATTTTCTTGAGTCTTCTAAAGCAATACTTAGCGGGGACATTTCACTTTGGACAATCTTGTGGCAATGGATTCTTACTCTTCTAAAAACATGGTCATGCGATCCAAAGCATTTAGTATTAGCAGACTATAGTTTTAACCACCCTCTGGTTTAGGAGTGTTTTCGACTCAATAATAAATGCTTAGTTGACATTAGACACTTGTGCCAACGAATGAGCATTTCACATTGAACACTTGTGATTGTGTGTGGTGTTTTGGCAAGGACGGTACCACATTGCTACTAATCATTTTAGTTCCTTCACCAAGCTATGTTGTAAGACTTCTATGCAAATTATAAGTATATGTCAGGACATCAGATGCATTGCTTTACCAGAGATGTGACATTCGCAAATGGCAGTGGTGGATTTGAACCCACGTCCCAGAGAGACTGGAGCCTAAATCCAGCCCTTAGACCACTGGCCACACTACCCTGTTGCACCAGATCTCCACACACTGGGACCGTAACTAACGGTACACTTGTTAATTTCAGTCGCGACAAAACCTTCGCAAGTAAAGAGCCAATACTTTATTAATACATGTTATCAACACCCC
This sequence comes from Perca fluviatilis, assembly GCF_010015445.1. Taxonomy (NCBI): domain Eukaryota; kingdom Metazoa; phylum Chordata; class Actinopteri; order Perciformes; family Percidae; genus Perca; species Perca fluviatilis. The sequence goes on along the minus strand of NC_053129.1, from coordinate 199,008 downwards.
TTTAGTCTTTGTCTTATTTCTCTGGCATCATTTATTTTAGAAGATTGTAACCAGCAGCAAGTGAGTAGGTTTAGGTCTGTGAATATGGGCTGAGCATTTACCTGGGCTGAACTTGTGAACATCTCCTTTTGCATAATCACTGTAAAGAGCCATTACCCCTCCCACTGCCAACAATTGTTTCCCAAAACAATAGGACATACATTTTTTTGGTATATTACAAATCACTTCAAGTGATTGTCAGAATGAGTGAAATCATGCCATTAAGGGTCACCAGCGGTATCGCCAGCCGGAGCAACATCGCCATATTGCCAGAAAGCTTCGGCTGCCGAATTCACCTGCAGTCGGAGCTCCAGCGGGACACGGAGAGCTCCACATTCCGGGTAGCAGCCTTCACCGCTAGTGTTGGTGAATAGCGTTGGGGCCGCTAGCTAACTAACCAGCTTCTAAATAAATACCTTTTAGTTATCTAAACACTTTAACAGTCAAATGAAACACTGGTGGTGGAGCTCCAGGTCCTGTATCGCAGACGACCGCCATCAGCGGGTAACACGTGCCAAGTTCTGCATCCCTGCCAAGACTTCCATCCATAAGGGGAAATAATGATTTTATAAGGCAAAGTAGCTACTCGTTTAATTAAATGTAGGCTATATACATTCCTTTGTCAGTTCATCAATATGATTATAATTTTTACAACGCTTAGAGACATCAATGTTTTATCAGACTATCATTTCGCTACCTGCGCAAATCTCGGCAGCAACGAGGGTTAAGAGATGACGATTATTCGCAAAATGATTATGCTGCCCGCCAGGTGGATGTAATTCTGCAGAAGCTATTGTTGCTGCCTGCCGGTGCAATGATTGGCAGTGAGGCACAACATCAGCAGCAAGCTGTGGTCATGGCCGGGATGTGCCGATGCTACCGGTGCGGGCCTTCTGTAAAGTCCTCGGCTGATTCGACTGCAGGTCGAGGTCGGCAGCTTGGCAATAATGATGTTGCCCGCTGGCCGATAAATACCCTGGTGACGGTCCGCCTGCGGCTGCAGGACCTGGAGCTCACCGCCAGTGTTTCAGTTTGACTGTTAAAAAAGTGTTAAGATAATTAAAAGGTATTTATTTAGAATCAGGCTGGTTGGTTAGTTAGCTAACGCTTAGCTTGCTATTCAACCAGGCTTCCATGTGACAGCTAAATAAGCCGGACAGAGTTGTCCCTCATCTGGCGATAGAAACCCTGCTTTCCCGTTCTGTTGGATCAGAGCTCCACAGCCTAAGTCCACAGGTACAAATTAGTTTTGCACCAAATGTATCGCAACAAGTGTTGCAAAAGTCGAGGCGCTTAGCTTCCTTTGTGATGCGAGAGCGCCATACAGTGACAGGTTCGAGAGGTTGTAATCACTGAGTTGTGGTTGTGATGGAAAATGAGTAAAAAAAGTACACGAGTAAATGTTGCATTACAAGTTTGCAGCTGTCATTGTGTTCATGCAAATATCAATCTACACATTTGTGAATATTTTTTCTACAAGTGCAAATTTCAATTTACAAGTTCAGATTTTTTTTACAAGCTCTCGTGTTTTTTTTCTTTTTGTGACTTCAAATTCAGATCACATGTGTGAATATTTTTTACAAGTGCAAATTTTAGTTTTACAAGTGCAAATTTTAATTTTACAAGTGCAAATTTTAATTTTACAAGTGCAAATTTTAACATACAAGTTCAGATTTTTTGTTCTGCAAGTTCTCACAATGTATTCTACAAGCTCTCACGTTTTGCACCATATTTACCTTCATATATTTCCGGCATCATTTATTTTAGAAGATTGTAACCAGCAGCAAGTGAGTAGGTTTAGGTCTGTGAATATGGGCTGAGCATTTACCTGGGCTGAACTTGTGAACATCTCCTTTTGCATAATCACTGTAAAGAGCCATTACCCTCCCACTGCCAACAATTGTTCCCAAAAACAATAGGACATACATTTTTGATTGCAAATGAACAGTCCAAAGACAATGGAGGAGTTGAAAGTGCTCGTTGGTATATTACGAATCACTTCAAGTGATTGTCAGAATGAGCGAAATCATGTCATTAAGGGTGGAGACGTTTAACTTTAGACACTTATTGCAACACATAGTTTGTCAAGTGGATATAGCACTAGACAGGATATAGACTTCACACAGATCCAAAGCATTGCATTTAGCAGAGGATGGTTTCGATCCATCGACCTCTGGGTTATGGGCCCAGCACGCCTGCGCTGCTTAACTCTTGCTCTTCCTTTCGTACACAAGAGCTGGAAAATCAACACCCTTCACTCTATGTCTTATTTCTCTAGCATCATTTATTTTAGAAGATTGTAACCAGCAGCAAGTGAGTAGGTTTAGGTCTGTCAATATGGGCTGAGCATTTACCTGGGCTGAATTTGTGAACATCTCCTTTTGCATATTCACTGTAAAGAGCATTACCCCTCCTCTGGGTTATGGGCCCAGCATGCTTCCGCTGTGCCACTCTGCTCTTCTTTTTTTAGATGCAAGGGTTGGAAAATCTGTGGTTCAAACATTGTGGGAATGTTTGGGAACCTATGGCAACCAAGGTTCCAACAGCTTATGGGTTGCAAAGTTAAGCTTTTGGTAGACCGCGCAACAATCTTTTTTGTGATTTTCTTGAGTCTTCTAAAGCAATACTTAGCGGGGACATTTCACTTTGGACAATCTTGTGGCAATGGATTCTTACTCTTCTAAAAACATGATCATGCGATCCAAAGCATTTAGTATTAGCAGACTATAGTTTTAACCACCCTCTGGTTTAGGAGTGTTTTCGACTCAATAATAAATGTGAAGTGAATATGGGCTGAGCATTTCCCTGTGCTGAACTTGTGAACATCTCCTTTTGCATATTCACTGTAAAGAGCCATTACACTTCCCACTGCCAACAATTGTTCCCAAAACAATAGGACATACATTTTTTGATTGCAAATGAACAGTCCAAAAACAATGGAGCAGGTGAAAGTGTTTGTGATTGGTACATAACAAATCACTTCAAGTGATTGTCAGAATGAGTGAAGTCATGTCATTAAGGGTGGAGCCTTTAGCAGGTGGAGACATTTCACTTTAGACACTTGTGGCAACAGATAGTTTGTCAAGTGGCTATAGCATTAGACAGGATATAAACTTCACGCTGCTCCAAAGCATTGCATTTAGCAGAGGATGGTTTTCGATCCATCGACCAAACATTGTGGGAATTTTTGGGAACCTATGGCAACCAAGGTTCCAGCAGCTTATGATTTGCAAAGTTAAGCTTTTGGTAGACCGTGCAACAATCTTTTTTGTGATTTTCCTGATTACCTCCAAGAATGTTGAAGGAGTCTATTAACGCAATACTTAGCGGGGACATTTCACTTTGGACAATCTTGTGGCAATGGATTCTTAGTCTTCTAAAAACATGGTCATGCGATCCAAAGCATTTAGTATTAGCAGACTATAGTTTTAACCACCCTCTGGTTTAGGAGTGTTTTCGACTCAATAATAAATGCTTAGTTGACATTAGACACTTGTGCCAACGAATGAGCATTTCACATTGAACACTTGTGATTGTGTGTGGTGTTTTGGCAAGGACTGTACCACATTGCTACTAATCATTTTAGTTCCTTCACCAAGCTATGTTGTAAGACTTCTATGCAAATTATAAGTATATGTCAGGACATCAGATGCATTGCTTTACCAGAGATGTGACATTCGCAAATGGCAGTGGTGGGATTTGAACCCACGCCTCCAGAGAGACTGGAGCCTAAATCCAGCGCCTTAGACCACTCGGCCACACTACCGCGTGCGACCAGATCTCCACACACTGGGATCGTAACTAACGGTACACTTGTTAATTTCAGTGCGACAAAACCTTCGCAAGTAAAGAGCCAATACTTTATTAATACATGTTATCAACACCCTTTAGTCTTTGTCTTATTTCTCCGGGCATCATTTATTTTAGAAGATTGTAACCAGCAGCAAGTGAGTAGGTTTAGGTCTGTGAATATGGGCTGAGCATTTACCTGGGCTGAACTTGTGAACATCTCCTTTTGCATAATCACTGTAAAGAGCCATTACCCCTCCCACTGCCAACAATTGTTCCCAAAACAATAGGACATACATTTTTGATTGCAAAATGAACAGTCCAAAAACAATTGAGGAGTTGAAAGTGCTTGTGTTTGGTATATTACGAATCACTTCAAGTGATTGTCAGAATGAGCAAAATCGTGTCATTAAGGGTGGAGACGTTTAACTTTAGACACTTATTGCAACACATAGTTTGTCAAGTGGATATAGCACTAGACAGGATATAGACTTCACACAGATCCAAAGCATTGTATTTAGCAGAGGATGGTTTCGATCCATCGACCTCTGGGTTATGGGCCCAGCACGCTTCGGCCGCGCCACTCTGCTCTTCTTTGCTACACAACAGCTGGAAAATCAACACCCTTCACTCTATGTCTTATTTCTCTAGCATCATTTATTTTAGAAGATTGTAACCAGCAGCAAGTGAGTAGGTTTAGGTCTGTCAATATGGGCTGAGCATTTACCATGGGCTGAACTTGTGAACATCTCCTTTTGCATATTCACTGTAAAGAGCATTACCCCTCCTCTGGGTTATGGGCCCAGCATGCTCGCTGTGCCACTCTGCTCTTCTTTTTAGATGCAAGGGTTGGAAAATCTGTGGTTCAAACATTGTGGGAATGTTTGGGAACCTATGGCAACCAAGGTTCCAACAGCTTATGGGTTGCAAAGTTAAGCTTTTGGTAGACCGGCGCAACAATCTTTTTGTGATTTTCTTGAGTCTTCTAAAGCAATACTTAGCGGGGACATTTCACTTTGGACAATCTTGTGGCAATGGATTCTTACTCTTCTAAAAACATGATCATGCGATCCAAAGCATTTAGTATTAGCAGACTATAGTTTTAACCACCCTCTGGTTTAGGAGTGTTTTCGACTCAATAATAAATGTGAAGTGAATATGGGCTGAGCATTTACCTGTGCTGAACTTGTGAACATCTCCTTTTGCATATTCACTGTAAAGAGCCATTACACTTCCCACTGCCAACAATTGTTCCCAAAACAATAGGACATACATTTTTTGATTGCAAATGAACAGTCCAAAAACAATGGAGGAGTTGAAAGTGCTTGGGTATATTACGAATCACTTCAAGTGATTGTCAGAATGAGTGAAATCATGTCATTAAGGGTGGAGACGTTTAACTTTAGACACTTATTGCAACGCATAGTTTGTCAAGTGGATATAGCACTAGACAGGATATAGACTTCACACAGATCCAAAGCATTGCATTTAGCAGAGGATGGTTTCGATCCATCGACCTCTGGGTTATGGGCCCAGCACGCTTCCGCTGCGCCACTCTGCTCTTCTTTTCGTACACAACAGCTGGAAAATCAACACCCTTCACTCTATGTCTTATTTCTCTAGCATCATTTATTTTAGAAGATTGTAACCAGCAGCAAGTGAGTAGGTTTAGGTCTGTCAATATGGGCTGAGCATTTACCTGGGCTGAATTTGTGAACATCTCCTTTTGCATATTCACTGTAAAGAGCATTACCCCTCCTCTGGGTTATGGGCCCAGCATGTTCCGCTGTGCCACTCTGCTCTTCTTTTTTAGATGCAAGGGTTGGAAAATCTGTGGTTCAAACATTGTGGGAATGTTTGGGAACCTATGGCAACCAAGGTTCCAACAGCTTATGGGTTGCAAAGTTAAGCTTTTGGTAGACCGCGCCCAACAATTTTTTTGTGATTTTCTTGAGTCTTCTAAAGCAATACTTAGCGGGGACATTTCACTTTGGACAATCTTGTGGCAATGGATTCTTACTCTTCTAAAAACATGATCATGCGATCCAAAGCATTTAGTATTAGCAGACTATAGTTTTAACCACCCTCTGGTTTAGGAGTGTTTTCGACTCAATAATAAATGTGAAGTGAATATGGGCTGAGCATTTACCTGGGCTGAACTTGTGAACATCTCCTTTTGCATATTCACTGTAAAGAGCCATTACACTTCCCACTGCCAACAATTGTTCCCAAAACAATAGGACATACATTTTTGATTGCAAATGAACAGTCCAAAAACAATGGAGCAGGTGAAAGTGTTTGTGATTGGTACATAACAAATCACTTCAAGTGATTGTCAGAATGAGTGAAGTCATGTCATTAAGGGTGGAGCCTTTAGCAGGTGGAGACATTTCACTTTAGACACTTGTGGCAACAGATAGTTTGTCAAGTGGCTATAGCATTAGACAGGATATAAACTTCACGCTGCTCCAAAGCATTGCATTTAGCAGAGGATGGTTTTCGATCCATCGACCAAACATTGTGGGAATTTTTGGGAACCTATGGCAACCAAGGTTCCAGCAGCTTATGATTTGCAAAGTTAAGCTTTTGGTAGACCGTGCAACAATTTTTTTGTGATTTTCCTGATTACCTCCAAGAATGTTGAAGGAGTCTATTAACGCAATACTTAGCGGGGACATTTCACTTTGGACAATCTTGTGGCAATGGATTCTTAGTCTTCTAAAAACATGGTCATGCGATCCAAAGCATTTAGTATTAGCAGACTATAGTTTTAACCACCCTCTGGTTTAGGAGTGTTTTCGACTCAATAATAAATGCTTAGTTGACATTAGACACTTGTGCCAACGAATGAGCATTTCACATTGAACACTTGTGATTGTGTGTGGTGTTTTGGCAAGGACGGTACCACATTGCTACTAATCATTTTAGTTCCTTCACCAAGCTATGTTGTAAGACTTCTATGCAAATTATAAGTATATGTCAGGACATCAGATGCATTGCTTTACCAGAGATGTGACATTCGCCAAATGGCAGTGGTGGGATTTGAACCCACGCCCAGAGAGACTGGAGCCTAAATCCAGCGCCTTAGACCACTCGGCCACACTACCTGCACCAGATCTCCACACACTGGGACCGAAATAACGGTACACTTGTTAATTTCAGTGCGACAAAACCTTCGCAAGTAAAGAGCCAATACTTTATTAATACATGTTATCAACACCCTTTAGTCTTTGTCTTATTTCTCTTATTCTCATTTATTTTAGAAGATTGTAACCAGCAGCAAGTGAGTAGGTTTAGGTCTGTGAATATGGGCTGAGCATTTACCTGGGCTGAACTTGTGAACATCTCCTTTTGCATAATCACTGTAAAGAGCCATTACCCCTCCCACTGCCAACAATTGTTCCCAAAACAATAGGACATACATTTTTTGATTGCAAATGAACAGTCCAAAAACAATGGAGCAGGTGAAAGTGTTTGTGATTGGTACATAACAAATCACTTCAAGTGATTGTCAGAATGAGTGAAGTCATGTCATTAAGGGTGGAGCCTTTAGCAGGTGGAGACATTTCACTTTAGACACTTGTGGCAACAGATAGTTTGTCAAGTGGCTATAGCATTAGACAGGATATAAACTTCACGCTGCTCCAAAGCATTGCATTTAGCAGAGGATGGTTTTCGATCCATCGACCAAACATTGTGGGAATTTTTGGGAACCTATGGCAACCAAGGTTCCAGCAGCTTATGATTTGCAAAGTTAAGCTTTTGGTAGACCGTGCAACAATCTTTTTTGTGATTTTCCTGATTACCTCCAAGAATGTTGAAGGAGTCTATTAACGCAATACTTAGCGGGGACATTTCACTTTGGACAATCTTGTGGCAATGGATTCTTAGTCTTCTAAAAACATGGTCATGCGATCCAAAGCATTTAGTATTAGCAGACTATAGTTTTAACCACCCTCTGGTTTAGGAGTGTTTTCGACTCAATAATAAATGCTTAGTTGACATTAGACACTTGTGCCAACGAATGAGCATTTCACATTGAACACTTGTGATTGTGTGTGGTGTTTTGGCAAGGACGGTACCACATTGCTACTAATCATTTTAGTTCCTTCACCAAGCTATGTTGTAAGACTTCTATGCAAATTATAAGTATATGTCAGGACATCAGATGCATTGCTTTACCAGAGATGTGAGATTTGCAAATGGCAGTCGTGGGATTTGAACCCACGCCCCAGAGAGACTGGAGCCTAAATCCAGCGCCTTAGACCACTTCGGCCACACTACCGTGCGCACCAGATCTCCACACACTGGGACCGTAACTAACGGTACACTTGTTAATTTCAGTGCGACAAAACCTTCGCAAGTAAAGAGCCAATACTTTATTAATACATGTTATCAAAACCCTTTACTCTTTGTCTTATTTCTCTGGCATCATTTATTTTAGAATATTGTAACCAGTAGAAAGTGAGTACACTTGTTAATTTCAGTGCGACAAAACCTTCGCAAGGAAAGAGCCAATACTTTATTAATACATGTTATCAACACCCTTTAGTCTTTGTCTTATTTCTCGGCATCATTTATTTTAGAAGATTGTAACCAGCAGCAAGTGAGTAGGTTTAGGTCTGTGAATATGGGCTGAGCATTTACCTGGGCTGAACTTGTGAACATCTCCTTTTGCATAATCACTGTAAAGAGCCATTACCCCTCCCACGCCAACAATTGTTCCCAAAACAATAGGACATACATTTTTTGATTGCAAATGAACAGTCCAAAACAATTGAGGAGTTGAAAGTGCTTGTGTTTGGTATATTACGAATCACTTCAAGATATTGTCAGAATGAGCGAAATCGTGTCATTAAGGGTGGAGACGTTTAACATTAGACACTTATTGCAACACATAGTTTGTCAAGTGGATATAGCACTAGACAGGATATAGACTTCACACTGATCCAAAGCATTGTATATAGCAGAGGATTGTTTCGATCCATCGACCTCAGGGTTATGGGCCCAGCACGCTTCCGCTGCGCCACTCTGCTCTTCTTTTCATACACAACGGCTGGAAAATCAACACCCTTCACTCTATGTCTTATTTCTCTAGCATCATTTATTTTAGAAGATTGTAACCAGCAGCAAGTGAGTAGGTTTAGGTCTGTCAATATGGGCTGAGCATTTACCTGGGCTGAACTTGTGAACATCTCCTTTTGCATATTCACTGTAAAGAGCATTACCCCTCCTCTGGGTTATGGGCCCAGCATGCTTCCGCTGTGCCACTCTGCTCTTCTTTTTTTAGATGCAAGGGTTGGAAAATCTGTGGTTCAAACATTGTGGGAATGTTTGGGAACCTATGGCAACCAAGGTTCCAACAGCTTATGGGTTGCAAAGTTAAGCTTTTGGTAGACCGCGCAACAATCTTTTTTGTGATTTTCTTGAGTCTTCTAAAGCAATACTTAGCGGGGACATTTCACTTTGGACAATCTTGTGGCAATGGATTCTTACTCTTCTAAAAACATGATCATGCGATCCAAAGCATTTAGTATTAGCAGACTATAGTTTTAACCACCCTCTGGTTTAGGAGTGTTTTCGACTCAATAATAAATGTGAAGTGAATATGGGCTGAGCATTTCCCTGTGCTGAACTTGTGAACATCTCCTTTTGCATATTCACTGTAAAGAGCCATTACACTTCCCACTGCCAACAATTGTTCCCAAAACAATAGGACATACATTTTTTGATTGCAAATGAACAGTCCAAAAACAATGGAGGAGTTGAAAGTGCTTGGTATATTACGAATCACTTCAAGTGATTGTCAGAATGAGTGAAATCATGTCATTAAGGGTGGAGACGTTTAACTTTAGACACTTATTGCAACACATAGTTAGTCAAGTGGATATAGCACTAGACAGGATATAGACTTCACACAGATCCAAAGCATTGCATTTAGCAGAGGATGGTTTCGATCCATCGACCTCTGGGTTATGGGCCCAGCACGCTTCCGCTGCCACTCTGCTCTTCTTTCGCTTACACAACAGCTGGAAAATCAACACCCTTCACTCTATGTCTTATTTCTCTAGCATCATTTATTTTAGAAGATTGTAACCAGCAGCAAGTGAGTAGGTTTAGGTCTGTCAATATGGGCTGAGCATTTACCTGGGCTGAATTTGTGAACATCTCCTTTTGCATATTCACTGTAAAGAGCATTACCCCTCCTCTGGGTTATGGGCCCAGCATGCTTCCGCTGTGCCACTCTGCTCTTCTTTTTTTAGATGCAAGGGTTGGAAAATCTGTGGTTCAAACATTGTGGGAATGTTTGGGAACCTATGGCAACCAAGGTTCCAACAGCTTATGGGTTGCAAAGTTAAGCTTTTGGTAGACCGCGCAACAATCTTTTTTGTGATTTTCTTGAGTCTTCTAAAGCAATACTTAGCGGGGACATTTCACTTTGGACAATCTTGTGGCAATGGATTCTTACTCTTCTAAAAACATGATCATGCGATCCAAAGCATTTAGTATTAGCAGACTATAGTTTTAACCACCCTCTGGTTTAGGAGTGTTTTCGACTCAATAATAAATGTGAAGTGAATATGGGCTGAGCATTTCCCTGTGCTGAACTTGTGAACATCTCCTTTGCCAATTCACTGTAAAGAGCCATTACACTTCCCACTGCCAACAATTGTTCCCAAAACAATAGGACATACATTTTTTGATTGCAAATGAACAGTCCAAAAACAATGGAGCAGGTGAAAGTGTTTGTGATTGGTACATAACAAATCACTTCAAGTGATTGTCAGAATGAGTGAAGTCATGTCATTAAGGGTGGAGCCTTTAGCAGGTGGAGACATTTCACTTTAGACACTTGTGGCAACAGATAGTTTGTCAAGTGGCTATAGCATTAGACAGGATATAAACTTCACGCTGCTCCAAAGCATTGCATTTAGCAGAGGATGGTTTTCGATCCATCGACCAAACATTGTGGGAATTTTTGGGAACCTATGGCAACCAAGGTTCCAGCAGCTTATGATTTGCAAAGTTAAGCTTTTGGTAGACCGTGCAACAATCTTTTTTGTGATTTTCCTGATTACCTCCAAGAATGTTGAAGGAGTCTATTAACGCAATACTTAGCGGGGACATTTCACTTTGGACAATCTTGTGGCAATGGATTCTTAGTCTTCTAAAAACATGGTCATGCGATCCAAAGCATTTAGTATTAGCAGACTATAGTTTTAACCACCCTCTGGTTTAGGAGTGTTTTCGACTCAATAATAAATGCTTAGTTGACATTAGACACTTGTGCCAACGAATGAGCATTTCACATTGAACACTTGTGGTTTTTTTTTCCTTCACCAAGCTATGTTGTAAGACTTCTATGCAAATTATAAGTATATGTCAGGACATCAGATGCATTGCTTTACCAGAGATGTGACATTCGCAAATGGCAGTGGTGGGATTTGAACGAAATCGTGTCATTAAGGGTGGAGACGTTTAACATTAGACACTTATTGCAACACATAGTTTGTCAAGTGGATATAGCACTAGACAGGATATAGACTTCACACTGATCCAAAGCATTGTATATAGCAGAGGATTGTTTCGATCCATCGACCTCAGGGTTATGGGCCCAGCACGCTTCCGCTGCGCCACTCTGCTCTTCTTTTCATACACAACGGCTGGAAAATCAACACCCTTCACTCTATGTCTTATTTCTCTAGCATCATTTATTTTAGAAGATTGTAACCAGCAGCAAGTGAGTAGGTTTAGGTCTGTCAATATGGGCTGAGCATTTACCTGGGCTGAACTTGTGAACATCTCCTTTTGCATATTCACTGTAAAGAGCATTACCCCTCCTCTGGGTTATGGGCCCAGCATGCTTCGGCTGTGCCACTCTGCTCTTCTTTTTTTAGATGCAAGGGTTGGAAAATCTGTGGTTCAAACATTGTGGGAATGTTTGGGAACCTATGGCAACCAAGGTTCCAACAGCTTATGGGTTGCAAAGTTAAGCTTTTGGTAGACCGCGCAACAATCTTTTTTGTGATTTTCTTGAGTCTTCTAAAGCAATACTTAGCGGGGACATTTCACTTTGGACAATCTTGTGGCAATGGATTCTTACTCTTCTAAAAACATGATCATGCGATCCAAAGCATTTAGTATTAGCAGACTATAGTTTTAACCACCCTCTGGTTTAGGAGTGTTTTCGACTCAATAATAAATGTGAAGTGAATATGGGCTGAGCATTTACCTGTGCTGAACTTGTGAACATCTCCTTTTGCATATTCACTGTAAAGAGCCATTACACTTCCCACTGCCAACAATTGTTCCCAAAACAATAGGACATACATTTTTTGATTGCAAATGAACAGTCCAAAAACAATGGAGGAGTTGAAAGTGCTTGGTATATTACGAATCACTTCAAGTGATTGTCAGAATGAGTGAAATCATGTCATTAAGGGTGGAGACGTTTAACTTTAGACACTTATTGCAACGCATAGTTTGTCAAGTGGATATAGCACTAGACAGGATATAGACTTCACACAGATCCAAAGCATTGCATTTAGCAGAGGATGGTTTCGATCCATCGACCTCTGGGTTATGGGCCCAGCACGCTTCCGCTGCGCCACTCTGCTCTTCTTTTCGTACACAACAGCTGGAAAATCAACACCCTTCACTCTATGTCTTATTTCTCTAGCATCATTTATTTTAGAAGATTGTAACCAGCAGCAAGTGAGTAGGTTTAGGTCTGTCAATATGGGCTGAGCATTTACCTGGGCTGAATTTGTGAACATCTCCTTTTGCATATTCACTGTAAAGAGCATTACCCCTCCTCTGGGTTATGGGCCCAGCATGCTTCCGCTGTGCCACTCTGCTCTTCTTATTTTAGATGCAAGGGTTGGAAAATCTGTGGTTCAAACATTGTGGGAATGTTTGGGAACCTATGGCAACCAAGGTTCCAACAGCTTATGGGTTGCAAAGTTAAGCTTTTGGTAGACCGCGCGCAACAATCTTTTTGTGATTTTCTTGAGTCTTCTAAAGCAATACTTAGCGGGGACATTTCACTTTGGACAATCTTGTGGCAATGGATTCTTACTCTTCTAAAAACATGATCATGCGATCCAAAGCATTTAGTATTAGCAGACTATAGTTTTAACCACCCTCTGGTTTAGGAGTGTTTTCGACTCAATAATAAATGTGAAGTGAATATGGGCTGAGCATTTACCTGTGCTGAACTTGTGAACATCTCCTTTTGCATATTCACTGTAAAGAGCCATTATCACTTCCCACTGCCAACAATTGTTCCCAAAACAATAGGACATACATTTTTGATTGCAAATGAACAGTCCAAAAACAATGGAGCAGGTGAAAGTGTTTGTGATTGGTACATAACAAATCACTTCAAGTGATTGTCAGAATGAGTGAAGTCATGTCATTAGGGGGGTGGAGCCTTTAGCAGGTGGAGACATTTCACTTTAGACACCTTGTGGCAACAGATAGTTTGTCAAGTGGCTATAGCATTAGACAGGATATAAACTTCACGCTGCTCCAAAGCATTGCATTTAGCAGAGGATGGTTTTCGATCCATCGAACAAACATTGTGGGATTTTTTGGGAACCTATGGCAACCAAGGTTCCAGCAGCTTATGATTTGCAAAGTTAAGCTTTTGGTAGACCGTGCAACAATCTTTTTTGTGATTTTCCTGATTACCTCCAAGAATGTTGAAGGAGTCTATTAACGCAATACTTGCGGCGGGACATTTCACTTTGGACAATCTTGTGGCAATGGATTCTTAGTCTTCTAAAAACATGGTCATGCGATCCAAAGCATTTAGTATTAGCAGACTATAGTTTTAACCACCCTCTGGTTTAGAGTGTTTTTCGACTCAATAATAAATGCTTAGTTGACATTAGACACTTGTGCCAACGAATGAGCATTTCACATTGAACACTTGTGATTGTGTGTGGTGTTTTGGCAAGGACGGTACCACATTGCTACTAATCATTTTAGTTCCTTCACCAAGCTATGTTGTAAGACTTCTATGCAAATTATAAGTATATGTCAGGACATCAGATGCATTGCTTTACCAGAGATGTGACATTCGCAAATGGCAGTGGTGGGATTGAACCCACGCCTCCAGAGAGACTAGGAGCCTAAATCCAGCGCCTAGACCACTTCGGCCACACTACCTGCGTGCACCAGATCTCCACACACTGGGACCGTAACTAACGGTACACTTGTTAATTTCAGTGCGACAAACCGCCGCAAGTAAAGAGCCAATACTTTATTAATACATGTTATCAACACCCTTTAGTCTTTGTCTTATTTCTCTTATTTCTTTTTATGAAGATTGTAACCAGCAGCAAGTGAGTAGGTTTAGGTCTGTGAATATGGGCTGAGCATTTACCTGGGCTGAACTTGTGAACATCTCCTTTTGCATAATCACTGTAAAGAGCCATTACCCCTCCCACGCCAACAATTGTTCCCAAAACAATAGGACATACATTTTTGATTGCAAATGAACAGTCCAAAAACAATTGAGGAGTTGAAAGTGCTTGTGTTTGGTATATTACGAATCACTTCAAGATATTGTCAGAATGAGCGAAATCGTGTCATTAAGGGTGGAGACGTTTAACTTTAGACACTTATTGCAACACATAGTTTGTCAAGTGGATATAGCACTAGACAGGATATAGACTTCACACTGATCCAAAGCATTGTATATAGCAGAGGATTGTTTCGATCCATCGACCTCAGGGTTATGGGCCCAGCACGCTTCCGCTGCGCCACTCTGCTCTTCTTTTCATACACAACGGCTGGAAAATCAAACCTTCACTCATGTCTTATTTCTCTAGCATCATTTATTTTAGAAGATTGTAACCAGCAGCAAGTGAGTAGGTTTAGGTCTGTCAATATGGGCTGAGCATTTACCTGGGCTGAACTTGTGAACATCTCCTTTTGCATATTCACTGTAAAGAGCATTACCCCCCTCCTCTGGGTTAGGGCCGCATGCTTCCGCTGTGCCACTCTGCTCTTCTTTTTTAGATGCAAGGGTTGGAAAATCTGTGGTTCAAACATTGTGGGAATGTTTGGGAACCTATGGCAACCAAGGTTCCAACAGCTTATGGGTTGCAAAGTTAAGCTTTTGGTAGACCCGCGCAACAATCTTTTTGTGATTTTCTTGAGTCTTCTAAAGCAATACTTAGCGGGGACATTTCACTTTGGACAATCTTGTGGCAATGGATTCTTACTCTTCTAAAAACATGATCATGCGATCCAAAGCATTTAGTATTAGCAGACTATAGTTTTAACCACCCTCTGGTTTAGGAGTGTTTTCGACTCAATAATAAATGCGTTGACATTGACTGCCAACGAATAGATTTCATAGTGATGTGTGGTTTTGGCAGTACCAATTGCTATAAATTTTAGAAATAAAATAATGATCATGATTGTTTACAGAGTGTGTTTGCAGTGTTAACCACGCCTCAAGAGACTAGCTAATCCAGCAACCACTCGAACTATGTACAATTCCAACCTAATACTACACTTTAACTGGACAAACTACATTTATTATACATCAACACCCTTTCTTTTTATTCGATTATTTTGGTGTAGAATGTTGTGAATATGGGCTGAGCATTTACCTGGGCTGAACTTGTGAACATCTCCTTTGCATAATCACTGTTAAGAGCCATTACACCTCCCACTGCCAACAATTGTTCCCCAAAACAATAGGACATACATTTTTTGATTGCAAATGAACAGTCCCAAAACAATGGAGGAGTTGAAAGTGCTCATGTTTGGTATATTACAAATCACTTCAAGTGATTGTCAGAATGAGTGAAATCATGTCATTAAGGGGGGAGACGTTTAACTTTAGACCCTTATTGCAACGCATAGTTTGTCAAGTGGATATAGCACTAGACAGGATATAGACTTCACACAGATCCAAAGCATTGCATTTAGCAGAGGATTGTTTCGATCCATCGACCTCAGGGTTATGGGCCCCGCCGCTTCCACGCCGCCACTCTGCTCTTCTTTTCATACAACACGGCTGGAAAATCAACACCCTTCACTCTATGTCTTATTTCTCTAGCATCATTTATTTTAGAAGATTGTAACCAGCAGCAAGTGAGTAGGTTTAGGTCTGTCAATATGGGCTGAGCATTTACCTGGGCTGAACTTGTGAACATCTCCTTTTGCATATTCACTGTAAAGAGCATTACCCCTCCTCTGGGTTATGGGCCCAGCATGCTTCCGCTGTGCCACTCTGCTCTTCTTTTTTTAGATGCAAGGGTTGGAAAATCTGTGGTTCAAACATTGTGGGAATGTTTGGGAACCTATGGCAACCAAGGTTCCAACAGCTTATGGGTTGCAAAGTTAAGCTTTTGGTAGACCGCGCAACAATCTTTTTTGTGATTTTCTTGAGTCTTCTAAAGCAATACTTAGCGGGGACATTTCACTTTGGACAATCTTGTGGCAATGGATTCTTACTCTTCTAAAAACATGGTCATGCGATCCAAAGCATTTAGTATTAGCAGACTATAGTTTTAACCACCCTCTGGTTTAGGAGTGTTTTCGACTCAATAATAAATGCTTAGTTGACATTAGACACTTGTGCCAACGAATGAGCATTTCACATTGAACACTTGTGATTGTGTGTGGTGTTTTGGCAAGGACGGTACCACATTGCTACTAATCATTTTAGTTCCTTCACCAAGCTATGTTGTAAGACTTCTATGCAAATTATAAGTATATGTCAGGACATCAGATGCATTGCTTTACCAGAGATGTGACATTCGCAAATGGCAGTGGTGGGATTTGAACCCACGCCTCCAGAGAGACTGGAGCCTAAATCCAGCGCCTTAGACCACTCGGCCACACTACCTGCGTGCACCAGATCTCCACACACTGGGACCGTAACTAACGGTACACTTGTTAATTTCAGTGCGACAAAACCTTCGCAAGTAAAGAGCCAATACTTTATTAATACATGTTATCAACACCCTTTAGTCTTTGTCTTATTTCTCTGGCATCATTTATTTTAGAAGATTGTAACCAGCAGCAAGTGAGTAGGTTTAGGTCTGTGAATATGGGCTGAGCATTTACCTGGGCTGAACTTGTGAACATCTCCTTTTGCATAATCACTGTAAAGAGCCATTACCCCTCCCACTGCCAACAATTGTTCCCAAAACAATAGGACATACATTTTTTGATTGCAAATGAACAGTCCAAAAACAATGGAGGAGTTGAAAGTGCTCATGTTTGGTATATTACAAATCACTTCAAGTGATTGTCAGAATGAGTGAAATCATGTCATTAAGGGTGGAGACGTTTAACTTTAGACACTTATTGCAACGCATAGTTTGTCAAGTGGATATAGCACTAGACAGGATATAGACTTCACACAGATCCAAAGCATTGCATTTAGCAGAGGATGGTTTCGATCCATCGACCTCTGGGTTATGGGCCCAGCACGCTTCCGCTGCGCCACTCTGCTCTTCTTTTCGTACACAACAGCTGGAAAATCAACACCCTTCACTCTATGTCTTATTTCTCTAGCATCATTTATTTTAGAAGATTGTAACCAGCAGCAAGTGAGTAGGTTTAGGTCTGTGAATATGGGCTGAGCATTTACCTGGGCTGAACTTGTGAACATCTCCTTTTGCATAATCACTGTAAAGAGCCATTACCCCTCCCACTGCCAACAATTGTTCCCAAAACAATAGGACATACATTTTTTGATTGCAAATGAACAGTCCAAAAACAATGGAGGAGTTGAAAGTGCTCATGTTTGGTATATTACAAATCACTTCAGAGTGATTGTCAGAATGAGTGAAATCATGTCATTAAGGGTCACCAGCGGTTTCGGCCAGCGGAGCAACAACGCTATTTATTGCCAGAAAGCCCGCTGCCGACCTCGACCGCAGTCGGAGCTCCAGCCGGACACGGAGAGCCCGCGCACCGGTAGCAGCTCACCGCTAGTGTTGGTGGAATAGCAAGCTAGCGTTAGCTAACTAACCAGCTTCTAAATAAATACCTTTTAGTTATCTAAACACTTTAACAGTCAAACTGAAACACTGGCGGTGAGCTCCAGGTCCTGCAGCCGCCAGACGGACCGCTCATCAGCGGCCAAAACGATGCCAAGTTCTGCATCCCTGCCAAGACTTCCATCCATAAGGGGAAATAATGATTTTATAAGGCAAAGTAGCTACTGTTTAATTAAAATGTAGGCTATATACATTCCTTTGTCATGTTCATCAATGATGATTATAATTTTACAACGTTTAGAGACATCAATGTTTTATCAGACTATCATTTCCTTGCTACCTGGGTGCAAATCTCGGCAGCAACGAGGGTTAAGAGATGACGCATTATTCGGCAAAATGATTGCTGCGCGCCCGCGAGGTGGATGTAATTCTGCAGAAGCTATTGTTGCTGGGCGCGGGTGCAATGATTGGCAGTGAGGCACAACATCAGCAAAGCAAGCTGTGGTCATGGCCGGGGGATGTGCCGATGCTACCGGGTGCGGGGCTCTCTGTGTCCCGCTGGAGCTCCGACTGCAGGTCGAGGTCGGCAGCGAAGCTTTCTGGCAATAATAGCGATGTTGCTCCGCTGGCCGATACCCGCTGGTGACGGTCCGTCTGCGGCTGCAGGACCTGGAGCTCACCGCCAGTGTTTCAGTTTGACTGTTAAAAAGTGTTAAGATAATTAAAAGGTATTTATTTAGAATCAGGCTGGTTGGTTAGTTAGCTAACGCTAGCTTGCTATTCAACCAGGCTTCCATGTGACAGCTAAATAAGCCGGACAGAGTTGTCCCTCATCTGGCGATAGAAACCCTGCTTTCCCCGTTCTGTTGGATCAGAGCTCCACAGCCCTAAGTCCACAGGTACAAATTAGATTTTTGCACCAAATGTATCGCAACAAGTGTTGCAAAAGTCGAGCGCGAGATTCGCCTCTTTGTGATGCGCGAAAAAGCATACAGTGACAGATTCGAGAGGTTGTAATCACTGAGTTGTGGTTGTGATGGAAAATCAACCTGAGTAAAAAAAAAAAAGTACATGAGTAAATGTTGCATTACAAGTTTGCAGCTGTCATTGTGTTCATGCAAATATCAATCTACACATTTGTGAATATTTTTTCTACAAGTGCAAATTTCAATTTACAAGTTCAGATTTTTTTTACAAGCTCTCATGTTTTTTTTCTTTTTGTGACTTCAAATGTGAATAATTTTTACAAGTGCAAATTTTTATTTTACAAGTGCAAATTTTTATTTTACAAGTGCAAAATTTTTATTTTACAAGTGCAAATTTTAACATACAAGTTCAATTTTTTTGTTCTGCAAGTTCTCACATTGTATTCTACAAGCTCTCACGTTTTGCACCATATTTACCTTCATATATTTCTCCGGCATCATTTATTTTAGAAGATTGTAACCAGCAGCAAGTGAGTAGGTTTAGGTCTGTGAATATGGGCTGAGCATTTACCTGGGCTGAACTTGTGAACATCTCCTTTTGCATAATCACTGTAAAGAGCCATTACCCCTCCCACTGCCAACAATTGTTCCCAAAACAATAGGACATACATTTTTTGATTGCAAATGAACAGTCCAAAGACAATGGAGGAGTTGAAAGTGCTCGTGTTTGGTATATTACGAATCACTTCAAGTTATTGTCAGAATGAGCGAAATCATGTCGTTAAGGGTGGAGATGTTTAACTTTAGACACTTATTGCAACACATAGTTTGTCAAGTGGATATAGCACTAGACAGGATATAGACTTCACACAGATCCAAAGCATCGCATTTAGCAGAGGATGGTTTCGATCCATCGACCTCTGGTTTAGGGGCCCAGCACGCTTCCGCTGCGCCACTCTGCTCTTCTTTTCATACACAAGAGCTGGAAAATCAACACCCTTCACTCTATGTCTTATTTCTCTAGCATCATTTATTTTAGAAGATTGTAACCAGCAGCAAGTGAGTAGGTTTAGGTCTGTCAATATGGGCTGAGCATTTACCTGGGCTGAACTTGTGAACATCTCCTTTTGCATATTCACTGTAAAGAGCATTACCCCTCCTCTGGGTTATGGGCCCAGCATGCTTCCGCTGTGCCACTCTGCTCTTCTTTTTTAGATGCAAGGGTTGGAAAATCTGTGGTTCAAACATTGTGGGAATGTTTGGGAACCTATGGCAACCAAGGTTCCAACAGCTTATGGGTTGCAAAGTTAAGCTTTTGGTAGACCGCGAACAATCTTTTTTGTGATTTTCTTGAGTCTTCTAAAGCATACTTAGCGGGGACATTTCACTTTGGACAATCTTGTGGCAATGGATTCTTACTCTTCTAAAAACATGATCATGCGATCCAAAGCATTTAGTATTAGCAGACTATAGTTTTAACCACCCTCTGGTTTAGGAGTGTTTTCGACTCAATAATAAATGTGAAGTGAATATGGGCTGAGCATTTACCTGTGCTGAACTTGTGAACATCTCCTTTTGCATATTCACTGTAAAGAGCCATTACACTTCCCACTGCCAACAATTGTTCCCAAAACAATAGGACATACATTTTTGATTGCAAATGAACAGTCCAAAAACAATGGAGCAGGTAAAATGTGTTTGTTGGTACATAACAAATCACTTCAAGTGATTGTCAGAATGAGTGAAGTCATGTCATTAAGGGTGGAGCCTTTAGCAGGTGGAGACATTTCACTTTAGACACTTGTGGCAACAGATAGTTTGTCAAGTGGCTATAGCATTAGACAGGATATAAACTTCACGCTGCTCCAAAGCATTGCATTTAGCAGAGGATGGTTTTCGATCCATCGACCAAACATTGTGGGAATTTTTGGGAACCTATGGCAACCAAGGTTCCAGCAGCTTATGATTTGCAAAGTTAAGCTTTTGGTAGACCGTGCAACAATCTTTTTGTGATTTTCCTGATTACCTCCAAGAATGTTGAAGGAGTCTATTAACGCAATACTTAGCGGGGACATTTCACTTTGGACAATCTTGTGGCAATGGATTCTTAGTCTTCTAAGAACATGGTCATGCGATCCAAAGCATTTAGTATTAGCAGACTATAGTTTTAACCACCCTCTGGTTTAGGAGTGTTTTCGACTCAATAATAAATGCTTAGTTGACATTAGACACTTGTGCCAACGAATGAGCATTTCACATTGAACACTTGTGATTTTGTGTGGTGTTTTGGCAAGGACTGTACCACATTGCTACTAATCATTTTAGTTCCTTCACCAAGCTATGTTGTAAGACTTCTATGCAAATTATAAGTATATGTCAGGACATCAGATGCATTGCTTTACCAGAGATGTGACATTCGCAAATGGCAGTGGTGGGATTTGAACCCACGCCTCCAGAGAGACTGGAGCCTAAATCCAGCGCCTTAGACCACTCAGCCACACTACCTGCGTGCACCAGATCTCCACACACTGGGATCGTAACTAACGGTACACTTGTTAATTTCAGTGCGACAAAACCTTCGCAAGTAAAGAGCCAATACTTTATTAATACATGTTATCAACACCCTTTAGTCTTTGTCTTATTTCTCCGGCATCATTTATTTTAGAAGATTGTAACCAGCAGCAAGTGAGTAGGTTTAGGTCTGTGAATATGGGCTGAGCATTTACCTGGGCTGAACTTGTGAACATCTCCTTTTGCATAATCACTGTAAAGAGCCATTACCCCTCCCACTGCCAACAATTGTTCCCAAAACAATAGGACATACATTTTTTGATTGCAAATGAACAGTCCAAAAACAATTGAGGAGTTGAAAGTGCTTGTGTTTGGTATATTACGAATCACTTCAAGTGATTGTCAGAATGAGCAAAATCGTGTCATTAAGGGTGGAGACGTTTAACTTTAGACACTTATTGCAACACATAGTTTGTCAAGTGGATATAGCACTAGACAGGATATAGACTTCACACAGATCCAAAGCATTGCATTTAGCAGAGGATGGCGCTAATCCATCGACCTCTGGGTTATGGGCCCAGCACGCTTCGCCCGCCACTCTGCTCTTCTTTCGTACACATCAGCTGGAAAATCAACACCCTTCACTCTATGTCTTATTTCTCTAGCATCATTTATTTTAGAAGATTGTAACCAGCAGCAAGTGAGTAGGTTTAGGTCTGTCAATATGGGCTGAGCATTTACCTGGGCTGAACTTGTGAACATCTCCTTTTGCATATTCACTGTAAAGAGCATTACCCCTCCCTCTGGGTTATGGGCCCAGCATGCTCCTTGGCGTGCACTCTGCTCTTCTTTTTAGATGCAAGGGTTGGAAAATCTGTGGTTCAAACATTGTGGGAATGTTTGGGAACCTATGGCAACCAAGGTTCCAACAGCTTATGGGTTGCAAAGTTAAGCTTTTGGTAACCGCCGCAACAATCTTTTTTGTGATTTTCTTGAGTCTTCTAAAGCAATACTTAGCGGGGACATTTCACTTTGGACAATCTTGTGGCAATGGATTCTTACTCTTCTAAAAAACATGATCATGCGATCCAAAGCATTTAGTATTAGCAGACTATAGTTTTAACCACCCTCTGGTTTAGGAGTGTTTTCGACTCAATAATAAATGTGAAGTGAATATGGGCTGAGCATTTACCTGCTGAACTTGTGAACATCTCCTTTGCATATTCACTGTAAAGAGCCATTACACTTCCCACTGCCAACAATTGTTCCCCAAAAACAATAGGACATACATTTTTGATTGCAAATGAACAGTCCAAAAACAATGGAGGAGTTGAAAGTGCTTGTGTTTGGTATATTACGAATCACTTCAAGTGATTGTCAGAATGAGTGAAATCATGTCATTAAGGGTGGAGACGTTTAACTTTAGACACTTATTGCAACGCATAGTTTGTCAAGTGGATATAGCACTAGACAGGATATAGACTTCACACAGATCCAAAGCATTGCATTTAGCAGAGGATGGTTTCGATCCATCGACCTCGGTACGGGCCCCGCACACTTCGCTCCACTCTGCTCTTCTTTTACATACACAACAGCTGGAAAATCAACACCCTTCACTCTATGTCTTATTTCTCTAGCATCATTTATTTTAGAAGATTGTAACCAGCAGCAAGTGAGTAGGTTTAGGTCTGTCAATATGGGCTGAGCATTTACCTGGGCTGAATTTGTGAACATCTCCTTTTGCATATTCACTGTAAAGAGCATTACCCCTCCTCTGGGTTATGGGCCCAGCATGCTCGCTGTGCCACTCTGCTCTTCTTTTTTTAGATGCAAGGGTTGGAAAATCTGTGGTTCAAACATTGTGGGAATGTTTGGGAACCTATGGCAACCAAGGTTCCAACAGCTTATGGGTTGCAAAGTTAAGCTTTGGTAGACCGCCAACAATATCTTTTTGTGATTTTCTTGAGTCTTCTAAAGCAATACTTAGCGGGGACATTTCACTTTGGACAATCTTGTGGCAATGGATTCTTACTCTTCTAAAAACATGATCATGCGATCCAAAGCATTTAGTATTAGCAGACTATAGTTTTAACCACCCTCTGTTTTAGGAGTGTTTTCGACTCAATAATAAATGTGAAGTGAATATGGGCTGAGCATTTACCTGGGCTGAACTTGTGAACATCTCCTTTAGCATATTCACTGTAAAGAGCCATTACACTCCCACTGCCAACAATTGTTCCCAAAACAATAGGACATACATTTTTGATTGCAAAATGAACAGTCCAAAAACAATGGAGCAGGTGAAAGTGTTTGTGATTGGTACATAACAAATCACTTCAAGTGATTGTCAGAATGAGTGAAGTCATGTCATTAAGGGTGGAGCCTTTAGTAGGTGGAGACATTTCACTTTAGACACTTGTGGCAACAGATAGTTTGTCAAGTGGCTATAGCATTAGACAGGATATAAACTTCACGCTGCTCCAAAGCATTGCATTTAGCAGAGGATGGTTTCGATCCATCGACCAAACATTGTGGGAATTTTTGGGGGAACCTATGGCAACCAAGGTTCCAGCAGCTTATGATTTGCAAAGTTAAGCTTTTGGTAGACCGTGCAACAATCTTTTTGTGATTTTCCTGATTACCTCCAAGAATGTTGAAGGAGTCTATTAACGCAATACTTAGCGGGGACATTTCACTTTGGACAATCTTGTGGCAATGGATTCTTAGTCTTCTAAAAACATGGTCATGCGATCCAAAGCATTTAGTATTAGCAGACTATAGTTTTAACCACCCTCTGGTTTAGGAGTGTTTTCGACTCAATAATAAATGCTTAGTTACATAGACACTTGTGCCAACGAATGAGCATTTCACATTGAACACTTGTGATTGTGTGTGTGTGTTTTTGGCAAGGACGGTACCACATTGCTACTAATCATTTTAGTTCCTTCACCAAGCTATGTTGTAAGACTTCTATGCAAATTATAAGTATATGTCAGGACATCAGATGCATTGCTTTACCAGAGATGTGACATTCGCAAAATGGCAGTGGTGGGATTTGAACCCACGCCTCCAGAGAGACTGGAGCCTAAATCCAGCGCCTTAGACCACTCGGCCACACTACCTGCTGCACCAGATCTCCACACACTGGGACCGTAACTAACGGTACACTTGTTAATTTCAGTCGACAAAACCTTCGCAAGTAAAGAGCCAATACTTTATTAATACATGTTATCAACACCCTTTAGTCTTTGTCTTATTTCTCTTATTCTCATTTATTTTAGAAGATTGTAACCAGCAGCAAGTGAGTAGGTTTAGGTCTGTGAATATGGGCTGAGCATTTACCTGGGCTGAACTTGTGAACATCTCCTTTTGCATAATCACTGTAAAGAGCCATTACCCCTCCCACTGCCAACAATTGTTCCCAAAACAATAGGACATACATTTTTTGATTGCAAATGAACAGTCCAAAAACAATGGAGCAGGTGAAAGTGTTTGTGATTGGTACATAACAAATCACTTCAAGTGATTGTCAGAATGAGTGAAGTCATGTCATTAAGGGTGGAGCCTTTAGCAGGTGGAGACATTTCACTTTGGACACTTTGTGGCAACAGATAGTTTGTCAAGTGGCTATAGCATTAGACAGGATATAAACTTCACGCTGCTCCAAAGCATTGCATTTAGCAGAGGATGGTTTTCTATCCATCGAAATATATTTTGGGAACCTATGGCAACCAAGGTTCCAGCAGCTTATGATTTGCAAAGTTAAGCTTTTGGTAGACCGTGCAACAATCTTTTTGTGATTTTCCTGATTACCTCCAAGAATGTTGAAGGAGTCTATTAACGCATACTTAGCGGGGGACATTTCACTTTGGACAATCTTGTGGCAATGGATTCTTAGTCTTCTAAAAACATGGTCATGCGATCCAAAGCATTTAGTATTAGCAGACTATAGTTTTAACCACCCTCTGGTTTAGGAGTGTTTTCGACTCAATAATAAATGCTTAGTTGACATTAGACACTTGTGCCAACGAATGAGCATTTCACATTGAACACTTGTGATTGTGTGTGGTGTTTTGGCAAGGACGGTACCACATTGCTACTAATCATTTTAGTTCCTTCACCAAGCTATGTTGTAAGACTTCTATGCAAATTATAAGTATATGTCGGGACATCAGATGCATTGCTTTACCAGAGATGTGAATTTGCAAATGGCAGTGGTGGGATTTGAACCCACGCCTCCAGAGAGAGACTGGGAGCCTAAATCCAGCGTCTTTAGACCACTCGGCCACACTACCTCGTGCACCAGACTCCACACACTGGGACCGTAACTAACGGTACACTTGTTAATTTCAGTGCGACAAAACCTTCGCAAGTAAAGAGCCAATACTTTATTAATACATGTTATCAACACCCTTTACTCTTTGTCTTATTTCTCTGGCATCATTTATTTTAGAATATTGTAACCAGTAGAAAGTGAGTACACTTGTTAATTTCAGTGGCACAAACCTTCGCAAGGAAAGCACATACTTTATTAATACATGTTATCAACCCTTAGTCTTTGTCTTATTTCTCCGCATCATTTATTTTAGAAGATTGTAACCAGCAGCAAGTGAGTAGGTTTAGGTCTGTGAATATGGGCTGAGCATTTACCTGGGCTGAACTTGTGAACATCTCCTTTGCATATTCACTGTAAAGAACCATTATCCCCTCCCACTGCCAACAATTGTTCCCAAAACAATAGGACATACATTTTTGATTGCAAATGAACAGTCCAAAAACAATGGAGGAGTTGAAAGTGCTTGTGTTTGGTATTAACGAATCACTTCAAGTTATTGTCAGAATGAGCAAAATCGTGTCATTAAGGGTGGAGACGTTTAACTTTAGACACTTATTGCAACGCATAGTTTGTCAAGTGGATATAGCACTAGACAGGATATAGCCTTCACACAGATCCAAAGCATTGTATTTAGCAGAGGATGGTTTCGATCCATCGACCTCTGGATTATGGGCCCAGCACGCTTCACAGCGCCCACTCTTTTTTTTCGGTTACACAACAGCTGGAAAATCAACACCCTTCACTCTATGTCTTATTTCTCTAGCATCATTTATTTTAGAAGATTGTAACCAGCAGCAAGTGAGTAGGTTTAGGTCTGTCAATATGGGCTGAGCATTTACTACCTGGGCTGAATTGAACATCTCCTTTTGCATATTCACTGTAAAGAGCATTACCCCTCCTCTGGGTTATGGGCCCAGCATGCTCCGCTGTGCCACTCTGCTCTTCTTTTTTAGATGCAAGGGTTGGAAAATCTGTGGTTCAAACATTGTAGGAATGTTTGGGAACCTATGGCAACCAAGGTTCCAACAGCTTATGGGTTGCAAAGTTAAGCTTTTTGGTAGACCGCGCGCAACAATCTTTTTGTGATTTTCTTGAGTCTTCTAAAGCAATACTTAGCGGGGACATTTCACTTTGGACAATCTTGTGGCAATGGATTCTTACTCTTCTAAAAACATGATCATGCGATCCAAAGCATTTAGTATTAGCAGACTATAGTTTTAACCACCCTCTGGTTTAGGAGTGTTTTCGACTCAATAATATATGTGAAGTGAATATGGGCTGAGCATTTACCTGTGCTGAACTTGTGAACATCTCCTTTGCGCAAATTCACTGTAAAGAGCCATTACACTTCCCACTGCCAACAATTGTTCCCAAAACAATAGGACATACATTTTTTGATTGCAAATGAACAGTCCAAAAACAAGGAAGATTAAAAATTCTTCGTTTTTGCTTTGGTATATTACGAATCACTTCAAGTGATTGTCAGAATGAGTGAAATCATGTCATTAAGGGTGGAGACGTTTAACTTTAGACACTTATTGCAACGCATAGTTTGTCAAGCCGATATAGCACTAGACAGGATATAGACTTCACACAGATCCAAAGCATTGCATTTAGCAGAGGATGGTTTCGATCCATCGACCTCTGGTATATGGGCCCAGCACGCTTCCGCGCGCACTCTGCTCTTCTTCGTAACACAACAGCTGGAAAAATCAACACCCTTCACTCTATGTCTTATTTCTCTAGCATCATTTATTTTTAGAAGATTGTAAACCAGCAGCAAGTGAGTAGGTTTAGGTCTGTCAATATGGGCTGAGCATTTACCGGGGCTGAACTTGTGAACATCTCCTTTGCGCATATTCACTGTAAAGAGCATTACCCCTCCTCTGGGTTATGGGCCCAGCATGCTCACTGTGCCACTCTGCTCTTCTTTTTAGATGCAAGGGTTGGAAAATCTGTGGTTCAAACATTGTGGGAATGTTTGGGAACCTATGGCAAACCAAGGTTCCAACAGCTTATGGGTTGCAAAGTTAAGCTTTTTGGTAGACCGCGCAACAATCTTTTTTGTGATTTTCTTGAGTCTTCTAAAGCAATACTTAGCGGGGACATTTCACTTTGGACAATCTTGTGGCAATGGATTCTTACTCTTCTAAAAACATGATCATGTGATCCAAAGCATTTAGTATTAGCAGACTATAGTTTTAACCACCCTCTGGTTTAGGAGTGTTTTCGACTCAATAATAAATGTGAAGTGAATATGGGCTGAGCATTTACCTGGGCTGAACTTGTGAACATCTCCTTTTGCATATTCACTGTAAAGAGCCATTACACTTCCCACTGCCAACAATTGTTTCCCAAAACTATAGGACATACATTTTTGATTGCAAATGAACAGTCCAAAAACAATGGAGCAGGTGAAAGTGTTTGTGATTGGTACATAACAAATCACTTCAAGTGATTGTCAGAATGAGTGAAGTCATGTCATTAAGGGTGGAGCCTTTAGCAGGTGGAGACATTTCACTTTAGACACTTGTGGCAACAGATAGTTTGTCAAGTGGCTATAGCATTAGACAGGATATAAACTTCACGCTGCTCCAAAGCATTGCATTTAGCAGAGGATGGTTTTCGATCCATCGACCAAACATTGTGGGAATTTTTGGGAACCTATGGCAACCGAAGGTTCCAGCAGCTTATGATTTGCAAAGTTAAGCTTTTTGGTAGACCGTGCAACAATCTTTTTGTGATTTTCCTGATTACCTCCAAGAATGTTGAAGGAGTCTATTAACGCAATACTTAGCGGGGGACATTTCACTTTGGACAATCTTGTGGCAATGGATTCTTAGTCTTCTAAAAACATGGTCATGCGATCCAAAGCATTTAGTATTAGCAGACTATAGTTTTAACCACCCTCTGGTTTAGGAGTGTTTTCGACTCAATAATAAATGCTTAGTTGACATTAGACACTTGTGCCAACGAATGAGCATTTCACATTGAACACTTGTGATTGTGTGTGGTGTTTTGGCAAGGACGGTACCACATTGCTACTAATCATTTTAGTTCCTTCACCAAGCTATGTTGTAAGACTTCTATGCAAATTATAAGTATATGTCAGGACATCAGATGCATTGCTTTACCAGAGATGTGACATTCCGCAAATGGCAGTGGTGGGATTTGAACCACGCCTCCGGAAGACTGGAGCGCTTAACATTAGACACTTGGCCACACTAGTGCACGGTTAGCACTACACGGATATACACTTCCCGCAACACTGGATCCAAAAGCACTTGTATATAGTACAGGATTGTTCCGGAACCATCGCATGTGGTAAAGGGCCAGCACCGCCAGTAAAGCCACTCTTTTTTAATACATGTTATCAACACCCTTTAGTCTTTGTCTTATTTCTCTGGCATCATTTATTTTAGAAGATTGTAACCAGCAGCAAGTGAGTAGGTTTAGGTCTGTGAATATGGGCTGAGCATTTACCTGGGCTGAACTTGTGAACATCTCCTTTTGCATATTCACTGTAAAGAGCATTACCCCTCCTCTGGGTTATGGGCCCAGCATGCTTCCGCTGTGCCACTCTGCTCTTCTTTTTTTAGATGCAAGGGTTGGAAAATCTGTGGTTCAAACATTGTGGGAATGTTTGGGAACCTATGGTCCAAAGGTTCCTAGCCAACAGCTTATGGGTTGCAAAGTTAAGCTTTTGGTAGACCGCGCAACAATCTTTTTTGTGATTTTCTTGAGTCTTCTAAAGCAATACTTAGCGGGGACATTTCACTTTGGACAATCTTGTGGCAATGGATTCTTACTCTTCTAAAAACATGATCATGCGATCCAAAGCATTTAGTATTAGCAGACTATAGTTTTAACCACCCTCTGGTTTAGGAGTGTTTTCGACTCAATATTAAATGTGAAGTGAATATGGGCGGAGCATTTACCTGTGCTGAACTTGTGAACATCTCCTTTTGCATATTCACTGTAAAGAGCCATTACACTTCCCACTGCCAACAATTGTTCCCAAAACAATAGGACATACATTTTTTGATTGCAAATGAACAGTCCAAAAACAATGGAGGAGTTGAAAGTGCTCGTGTTTGGTATATTACGAATCACTTCAAGTGATTGTCAGAATGAGTGAAATCATGTCATTAAGGGTGGAGACGTTTAACTTTAGACACTTATTGCAACGCATAGTTTGTCAAGTGGATATAGCACTAGACAGGATATAGACTTCACACAGATCCAAAGCATTGCATTTAGCAGAGGATGGTTTCGATCCATCGACCTCTGGGTTATGGGCCCAGCACGCTTCCGCTGCGCCACTCTGCTCTTCTTTTCGTACACAACAGCTGGAAAATCAACACCCTTCACTCTATGTCTTATTTCTCTAGCATCATTTATTTTAGAAGATTGTAACCAGCAGCAAGTGAGTAGGTTTAGGTCTGTCAATATGGGCTGAGCATTTACCTGGGCTGAATTTGTGAACATCTCCTTTTGCATATTCACTGTAAAGAGCATTACCCCTCCTCTGGGTTATGGGCCCAGCATGCTTCCGCTGTGCCACTCTGCTCTTCTTTTTTTAGATGCAAGGGTTGGAAAATCTGTGGTTCAAACATTGTGGGAATGTTTGGGAACCTATGGCAACCAAGGTTCCAACAGCTTATGGGTTGCAAAGTTAAGCTTTTGGTAGACCGCGCAACAATCTTTTTTGTGATTTTCTTGAGTCTTCTAAAGCAATACTTAGCGGGGACATTTCACTTTGGACAATCTTGTGGCAATGGATTCTTACTCTTCTAAAAACATGATCATGCGATCCAAAGCATTTAGTATTAGCAGACTATAGTTTTAACCACCCTCTGGTTTAGGAGTGTTTTCGACTCAATAATAAATGTGAAGTGAATATGGGCGGAGCATTTACCTGTGCTGAACTTGTGAACATCTCCTTTGCATATTCACTGTAAAGAGCCATTACACTTCCCACTGCCAACAATTGTTCCCCAAAACAATAGGACATACATTTTTGATTGCAAATGAACAGTCCAAAAACAATGGAGGAGTTGAAAGTGCTTCGTGTTTGGAATATTACGAATCACTTCAAGTGATTGTCAGAATGAGTGAATCAGTCATTATGTCTGGGTGGAGACGTTTAACTTTAGACACTTATTGTAACGCATAGTTTGTCAGTGGATATAGCACTAGACAGGATATAGACTTCACACAGATCCAAAGCATTGCATTTAGCAGAGGATGGTTTCGATCCATCGACCTCTGGTTATGGGCCCGCACGCCACGCTTCCGCCCGTAGCCACTCCTTTGCAAAATTAAGCTTCAACTATGTAATTCTTAACTAGCTCGCTTATCGAAGTGTGGCCACTGTGTCCGTAAGTAATCTAACATTATATTTAATACTTTGTACAGCATCAGCCTAGTATTTTACTAGTGTTAAGTATGTTTGTGTATTGTTTTGTTATTGCAAAGACTGCTGACTCCAGGACAGAGACACCTGAAGCTGTAACATCGCTGCCCCGTTTGTGGTCAGAGGGCTTGCCCCCTGAAGACCACAAATGGATTTTAAAGACAGTAATGAAGGTGGGGCCCAAGGGAAAACTGCAGCTTCAAGACCACCTGAAGCTCTGGTTCTTTCCCCCACAACCAAGCCCTCTCTACCACCAGGCTCCTGCTCCCGACCGCTTTTTTGCGCATCCACTTCTTGTCTGGATGCCCTACAAGTTGTGGAAAGTGAAGGTGGTCTGTCCCAACCCTGTCTGTGGACAGCATCAGCTCACAGGAGGCGGGCTGCACAAGAGGGCAGGGGCACGAGGACGTCTGGATGTGGACAGGATCTACAGATATGGTGACAGAGACTCTAACCTGCACCAAATGTAGATCCACCCATGTGTCGTGGAGCCAGACTGTCCTGAAACAACTGGACTTGGCTCACAGATCTGAATTTCGGGTCATCCTGACACAAAAGTGAGTAACTTTTCTCTTGTGCCTTGTCAAACAGAATTGTGTAAAACATTGTAATTGATATATCTGTCTATGGCTGTTGAAGGTTTGCGTGTGACATCCGGGTGATCCGTCTTCTGCGGGAAAGAGGCCTCGGTAACAGCCCACCGCGGGTTTTAAAGCAGCTGCGAGAGAACCACACAGAGGAGTGGCTGCATCGCGTAGCGAGGTACACCACACAGTGTGTGGACTTCCTCCAACGCCCTGGACTGTTGCCCATGGTATTTCCTGAACCTCCAGAGCCAGCTGTGGTGCCCAGCTGTAAGTGGCTCCTCTCTGTTTACAGCCAGGACATTTTGACAAGAGTGGATGACATCAAGGCCAGAATAACATCGACCTATGGCACCATTCTAAAAATGGATTCAACCAAAAAGGTTAAACAATCTTTTTATCTTTTAAAATAGGCTAGTGATATTATGAACTACTGCCTGTATTTCGGAATAATGCTAACAGACGCCCTATACTGTACATTTTGTGTGCTACAGATCATTAAGAAGCTTGCTGGAACAGCCAAGGGGACAGCACTCTGGCTCACCTCTGTGGGAAATGAGTACGGTCAGATTCTCATCAGTGTGCTGAACCCGTCAGGAGGGAGCTGGCCTGGACATGATGACAGCAGGGCTAGTGAAGAGATACCAGCAGGCTGGTGTGGATCCCCCTGTTGCCTTATATGTGGACTGTGGCTGCTGTACTGAGGTAGGGGAGACCAAGCTGCAGGCGAGATTCAGCGGGTGGCCAGACCTCACCATAAGACTGGATATATGGCACTTCATGCCCGGCTTGCCCTGGGATGCACAACAGACGTCATGCTCGTTGTACCCAATCTTTTGTCCCGCATTTCTGCGTGCATTTTTGAGTGGGATGCAGCTGATTTAGCTCTGCTGCGGTGCCAAAAAGCAACAGCTTCTTTCCCAGGGCCTCACTAGCCCTACTGATGACATCAGTAGACATCTGTCCAGGGAGGAGCTGGCTCTCCATTGTCGGAGGAGGACCCGCGGTGAGGAGACCACCACTCGGCTGCTGGAGGAGCTGCTGCAGCAGCTCATAGGGACCAACGGCAACGACTCCCTTGGAGTTCCCCTGCTGGACAGAGAGAGGACGGAGCACATCTGGCGTGTCCAAAGAAAGCACATCAAGTGCATCCAGGATCCACCAGGTATTTCTCTGTACATCAGGACAGGGGAGCTCACAAAGGGAGGTGTGCGGTTGCCCATGTTCAGATGTGCCAGAGGCTCTACATCGTAGAGTCTTTCCATCTACACCGCTACCGCTTACATACCAGGTTTGTGTCTATCAGACATGTTCATTCATGTGTCGCATAGTCCAAAAATATTTCATGATTTAACATTTAATAATGTATTTCTAGGGACCAGTGCCAACAGCCTGAATTTCCAAGTGTACCTGCTGGAAGGACTGCACAGGTGGAACCAGGACCGTGGTAGTGCTGCCCTGTCTACTGGACCATCTGCTTTACGCAGCTACTCAGGTGACCTGCTTCACTGCGTCAACCAACATTTTGAGAAGCTGTTCAGCAGGAAGATGGTCCCAGATTTCTGCCCACCTTCCCGTTACACTGGTATGTATGTCTGAAATGTTTGTATTTATTTCATTTTTTATTAACTGATTTGGACTTATGTGTCGGAAATTAAGTTTGAACTTCTGACAATAATGCACTTTACCTCTATTGTTTCAGGAGAGCTTATTGGGATACAGTATCTGTTCCGGCAGACTGGTCAGGCCCTGCAGGATATGCACCCGGATTCAGAGGAGACTGCTCAGTTAGTCGAGGAGCACAACATGGAGGACAACCTGGAGGAGGATGAGGGCTTCTCTGATGTCACAGATGACCCCACAGTGCTGCTCCTGGAGGTTCAGGCTTCAGCCTCTTCTTCCTCCGCCACATCCACCCTGGCTCCTTCCTCCTCTTCCACATCCACCCTGGCTCCTTCCTCTGCCACATCCAGCCTGGCTCCTTCCTCCTCTTCCACATCCACCCTGGCTCCTTCCTCTGCCACATCCAGCCTGGCTCCTTCCTCTGCCACATCCAGCCTGGCTCCTTCCTCTGCCACATCAAGCCTGGCTCCTTCCTCTTCCACATCCAGCCTGGCTCCTTCCTCTGCCACATCCAGCCTGGCTCCTTCCTCTGCCACATCCAGCCTGGCTCCTTCCTCTTCCACATCCAGCCTGGCTCCTTCCTCTGCCACATCCAGCCTGGCTCCTTCCTCTTCCACATCCAGCCTGGCTCCTTCCTCTGCCACATCCACCCTGGCTCCTTCCTCTTCCACATCCAGCCTGGCTCCTTCCTCTGCCACATCCACCCTGGCTCCTTCCTCTTCCACATCCAGCCTGGCTCCTTCCTCTGCCACATCCACCCTGGCTCCCAGCACATCTGCAATGGCCTCTGGTGCATCAATTCTGCCCTCTAGTTCATCCTTTGAGGCTGGAGTCGATGCTCAAGATGAAGATATGGTAAGTGTCAGTGTGATAAATTTAGATATGTATATGAGCTTAGCTCTTTTTTTAGTATATATGCACACATATTTTATTAAATCTGCAGCATCAATAACATGTCATAACAGCTCTATGTAAGTAAAGGTTTTACATTGCTATTTTCTAAACTGTTTCATCATTTGCACAGGCTGTTGATGACAGAAATATTCCGGGGTACCAGCACGTGGACAAACTTGGAGAGTACTTGGTGGAGCTGCGAAACCAGACCTCTCTGTGTCTCAGCAACCAGCAGGCAAGGCAAATTCGAATGCTGTGGGACAGCTTGTCTGATGGAGACAAAGAGCGGGTGATTTTTTCTGCACGACACCAGGAGAGACTTTTGAGTGGTCGCTACAGAACACCCAAGAATCCCTCAAAAACGGCTGGTGTGGAGAGCGCCATCCGTTGCATGCTAGGTGCGAGCAGCGCACCTGCTCAGTGGCCTAGCTGCTGTAGGTTGGTGGAGAACATTTTTATAAGACTCTGCAACATTCACCAGTCCCCAGTAGGGAAAGGAAAGAGGGCCAAATCAAGGTGGTCCATAATTCTAAGAGACTACAACAAGATCAGGCAGCTTGTGGTTGGCAACTATCTGGTGATGCAGGAGACAGAACTTCAGCTGGTTTTTATGAACCAAAACACCCTAATTACATGGCACAACAAAAGGCTGAAGAGGCAGGAGCTGTCGGTGGTGCTCCAGGGTATATCATTACCTCCAGCCCTCCCTGTGTCTGAAGAGCCTCTTCAGGAGGCAAGAGTGCTCCCTGCTGTACCTGTGCCAGCAAGACAAGAACATCAGTACCAGCTGCCGCAGAGTACAGCAGGTCAGGCCCAACAGAGACAGATAGCCCTACGTCCCATCATGCCAAAGTTGCCTGTGTTTTTAGCGCCCTCAGTACCAGGACCCTTACTCACACCTCCGACCCTCACACCAGCAGGACAAACTGTACGGCTAGTACCAGTAGCCATGCCCATGTCTGTGGTTCAGAGCACCATGCCACAAACCAGTGGAACCACCACCACGGCAGATGCTGGAGCCACTACAAAAAGGCCATACAGACGCACTGTAGAAGCCAATACATGTAAGAAGTGTGGCCAGTTCCGCACCGCAGACACTGGACACAGTCATTACCGTGGCAGAGTGTATTGCCCTCAGTCGGAGACTCTTACAAAAGCTCAGTGGCTGGAGGAAATAAGAAAAAAGTTCTCCAAATAATCATGTACATGTACTGTAAATAGTAGTTGTAATAATAGTTGTAATAATTATACTGTAAATAGTTTAAAATAGTGTTTATTTGATAATTGATTTCTGCTTGCTGTGAATAGTTTTTACATTTGAAGTGTTCATTTTTTGTACTTTTTATGGTGTGTTTTAATTAAATCAGAACAAACAAAACTGGTGTAGACCAAAGTCGGTATTTTATTGACAGTTTGTGTAAACAGCACAACATCTTTGACGGCCGATTGTTCCCCAGCTTGAACGCAGCGCCTTAGACCACTAAGCCAC
Source organism: Perca fluviatilis (assembly GCF_010015445.1). Lineage (NCBI taxonomy): Eukaryota > Metazoa > Chordata > Actinopteri > Perciformes > Percidae > Perca > Perca fluviatilis. The sequence continues at coordinate 163,428 of NC_053129.1, read as the reverse complement.
ACTACCTGCGTGCACCAGATCTCCACACACTGGGACCGTAACTAACGGTACACTTGTTAATTTCAGTGCGACAAAACCTTCGCAAGTAAAGAGCCAATACTTTATTAATACATGTTATCAAAACCCTTTACTCTTTGTCTTATTTCTCTGGCATCATTTATTTTAGAATATTGTAACCAGTAGAAAGTGAGTACACTTGTTAATTTCAGTGCGACAAAACCTTCGCAAGTAAAGAGCCAATACTTTATTAATACATGTTATCAACACCCTTTAGTCTTTGTCTTATTTCTCTGGCATGATTTATTTTAGAAGATTGTAACCAGCAGCAAGTGAGTAGGTTTAGGTCTGTGAATATGGGCTGAGCATTTACCTGGGCTGAACTTGTGAACATCTCCTTTTGCATAATCACTGTAAAGAGCCATTACCCCTCCCAACAATTGTTCCCAAAACAATAGGACATACATTTTTTGATTGCAAATGAACAGTCCAAAAGCAATGGAGGAGTTGAAAGTGCTTGGTATATTACGAATCACTTCAAGTGATTGTAAGAATGAGTGAAATCATGTCGTTAATGGTGGAGACGTTTAACTTTAGACACTTATTGCAACACATAGTTTGTCAAGTGGATATAGCACTAGACAGGATATAGACTTCACACTGATACAAAGCATTGCATTCAGCAGAGGATGGTTTCGATCCATCGACCTCTAGGTTATGGGCCCAGCATGCTTCCGCTGTGCCACTCTGCTCTTCTTTTTTTAGATGCAAGGGTTGGAAAATCTGTGGTTCAAACATTGTGGGAATGTTTGGGAACCTATGGCAACCAAGGTTCCAACAGCTTATGGGTTGCAAAGTTAAGCTTTTGGTAGACAATCTTTTTTGTGATTTTCTTGAGTCTTCTAAAGCAATACTTAGCGGGGACATTTCACTTTGGACAATCTTGTGGCAATGGATTCTTACTCTTCTAAAAACATGATCATGCGATCCAAAGCATTTAGTATTAGCAGACTATAGTTTTAAACACCCTCTGGTTTAGGAGTGTTTTCGACTCAATAATAAATGTGAAGTGAATATGGGCTGAGCATTTATCTGTGCTAAACTTGTGAACATCTCCTTTTGCATATTCACTGTAAAGAGCCATTACACTTCCCACTGCCAACAATTGTTCCCAAAACAATAGGACATACATTTTTTGATTGCAAATGAACAGTCCAAAAACAATGGAGGAGTTGAAAGTGCTCGTGTTTGGTATATTACGAATCACTTCAAGTGATTGTCAGAATGAGCGAAATCATGTCATTAAGGGTGGAGACGTTTAACTTTAGACACTTATTGCAACGCATAGTTTGTCAAGTGGATATAGCACTAGACAGGATATAGCCTTCACACAGATCCAAAGCATTGCATTTAGCAGAGGATGGTTTCGATCCATCGACCTCTGGGTTATGGGCCCAGCACGCTTCCGCTGCGCCACTCTGCTCTTCTTTTCGTACACAACAGCTGGAAAATCAACACCCTTCACTCTATGTCTTATTTCTCTAGCATCATTTATTTTAGAAGATTGTAACCAGCAGCAAGTGAGTAGGTTTAGGTCTGTCAATATGGGCTGAGCATTTACCTGGGCTGAATTTGTGAACATCTCCTTTTGCATATTCACTGTAAAGAGCATTACCCCTCCTCTGGGTTATGGGCCCAGCATGCTTCCGCTGTGCCACTCTGCTCTTCTTTTTTTAGATGCAAGGGTTGGAAAATCTGTGGTTCAAACATTGTGGGAATGTTTGGGAACCTATGGCAACCAAGGTTCCAACAGCTTATGGGTTGCAAAGTTAAGCTTTTGGTAGACCGCGCAACAATCTTTTTGTGATTTTCTTGAGTCTTCTAAAGCAATACTTTAGCGGGGACATTTCACTTTGGACAATCTTGTGGCAATGGATTCTTACTCTTCTAAAAACATGATCATGCGATCCAAAGCATTTAGTATTAGCAGACTATAGTTTTAACCACCCTCTGGTTTAGGAGTGTTTTCGACTCAATAATATATGTGAAGTGAATATGGGCTGAGCATTTACCTGGGCTGAACTTGTGAACATCTCCTTTTGCAAATTCACTGTAAAGAGCCATTACACTTCCCACTGCCAACAATTGTTCCCAAAACAATAGGACATACATTTTTTGATTGCAAATGAACAGTCCAAAAACAATGGAGGAGTTGAAAGTGCTCGTGTTTGGTATATTACGAATCACTTCAAGTGATTGTCAGAATGAGTGAAATCATGTCATTAAGGGTGGAGATGTTTAACTTTAGACACTTATTGCAAAGCATAGTTTGTCAAGGGGATATAGCACTAGACAGGATATAGACTTCACACAGATCCAAAGCATTGCATTGAGCAGAGGATGGTTTCGATCCATCGACCTCTGGGTTATGGGCCCAGCACGCTTCCGCTGCGCCACTCTGCTCTTCTTTTCGTACACAACAGCTGGAAAATCAACACCCTTCACTCTATGTCTTATTTCTCTAGCATCATTTATTTTAGAAGATTGTAACCAGCAGCAAGTGAGTAGGTTTAGGTCTGTCAATATGGGCTGAGCATTTACCTGGGCTGAACTTGTGAACATCTCCTTTTGCATATTCACTGTAAAGAGCATTACCCCTCCTCTGGGTTATGGGCCCAGCATGCTTCCGCTGTGCCACTCTGCTCTTCTTTTTTTAGATGCAAGGGTTGGAAAATCTGTGGTTCAAACATTGTGGGAATGTTTGGGAACCTATGGCAACCAAGGTTCCAACAGCTTATGGGTTGCAAAGTTAAGCTTTTGGTAGACCGCGCAACAATCTTTTTTGTGATTTTCTTGAGTCTTCTAAAGCAATACTTAACGGGGACATTTCACTTTGGACAATCTTGTGGCAATGGATTCTTACTCTTCTAAAAACATGATCATGCGATCCAAAGCATTTAGTATTAGCAGACTATAGTTTTAACCACCCTCTTGTTTAGGAGTGTTTTCGACTCAATAATAAATGTGAAGTGAATATGGGCTGAGCATTTACCTGGGCTGAACTTGTGAACATCTCCTTTTGCATATTCACTGTAAAGAGCCATTACACTTCCCACTGCCAACAATTGTTCCCAAAACAATAGGACATACATTTTTTGATTGCAAATGAACAGTCCAAAAACAATGGAGCAGGTGAAAGTGTTTGTGATTGGTACATAACAAATCACTTCAAGTGATTGTCAGAATGAGTGAAGTCATGTCATTAAGGGTGGAGCCTTTAGCAGGTGGAGACATTTCACTTTAGACACTTGTGGCATCAGATAGTTTGTCAAGTGGCTATAGCATTAGACAGGATATAAACTTCACGCTGCTCCAAAGCATTGCATTTAGCAGAGGATGGTTTTCGATCCATCGACCAAACATTGTGGGAATTTTTGGGAACCTATGGCAACCAAGGTTCCAGCAGCTTATGATTTGCAAAGTTAAGCTTTTGGTAGACCGTGCAACAATCTTTTTTGTGATTTTCCTGATTACCTCCAAGAATGTTGAAGGAGTCTATTAACGCAATACTTAGCGGGGACATTTCACTTTGGACAATCTTGTGGCAATGGATTCTTAGTCTTCTAAAAACATGGTCATGCGATCCAAAGCATTTAGTATTAGCAGACTATAGTTTTAACCACCCTCTGGTTTAGGAGTGTTTTCGACTCAATAATAAATGCTTAGTTGACATTAGACACTTGTGCCAACGAATGAGCATTTCACATTGAACACTTGTGATTGTGTGTGGTGTTTTGGCAAGGACGGTACCACATAGCTACTAATCATTTTAGTTCCTTCACCAAGCTATGTTGTAAGACTTCTATGCAAATTATAAGTATATGTCAGGACATCAGATGCATTGCTTTACCAGAGATGTGACATTTGCAAATGGCAGTGGTGGGATTTGAACCCACGCCTCCAGAGAGACTGGAGCCTAAATCCAGCGCCTTAGACCACTCGGCCACACTAGCTGCGTGCACCAGATCTCCACACACTGGGACCGTAACTAACGGTACACTTGTTAATTTCAGTGCGACAAAACCTTCGCAAGTAAAGAGCCAATACTTTATTAATACATGTTATCAACACCCTTTAGTCTTTGTCTTATTTCTCTGGCATCATTTATTTTAGAAGATTGTAACCAGCAGCAAGTGAGTAGGTTTAGGTCTGTGAATATGGGCTGAGCATTTACCTGGGCTGAACTTGTGAACATCTCCTTTTGCATAATCACTGTAAAGAGCCATTACCCCTCCCACTGCCAACAATTGTTCCCAAAACAATAGGACATACATTTTTTGATTGCAAATGAACAGTCCAAAAACAATGGAGGAGTTGAAAGTGCTTGTGTTTGGTATATTACGAATCACTTCAAGTTATTGTCAGAATGAGCGAAATCATGTCATTAAGGGTGGAGACGTTTAACTTTAGACACTTATTGCAACACATAGTTTGTCAAGTGGATATAGCACTAGACAGGATATAGACTTCACACAGATCCAAAGCATTGCATTTAGCAGAGGATGGTTTCGATCCATCGACCTCTGGGTTATGGGCCCAGCACGCTTCCGCTGCGCCACTCTACTCTTATTTTTGTACACAACAGCTGGAAAATCAACACCCTTCACTCTATGTCTTATTTCTCTAGCATCAGTTATTTTAGAAGATTGTAACCAGCAGCAAGTGAGTAGGTTTAGGTCTGTCAATATGGGCTGAGCATTTACCTGGGCTGAATTTGTGAACATCTCCTTTTGCATATTCACTGTAAAGAGCATTACCCCTCCTCTGGGTTATGGGCCCAGCATGCTTCCGCTGTGCCACTCTGCTCTTCTTTTTTTAGATGCAAGGGTTGGAAAATCTGTGGTTCAAACATTGTGGGAATGTTTGGGAACCTATGGCAACCAAGGTTCCAACAGCTTATGGGTTGCAAAGTTAAGCTTTTGGTAGACCGCGCAACAATCTTTTTTGTGATTTTCCTGATTACCTCCAAGAATGTTGAAGGAGTCTATTAACGCAATACTTAGCGGGGACATTTCACTTTGGACAATCTTGTGGCAATGGATTCTTAGTCTTCTAAAAACATGGTCATGCGATCCAAAGCATTTAGTATTAGCAGACTATAGTTTTAACCACCCTCTGGTTTAGGAGTGTTTTCGACTCAATAATAAATGCTTAGTTGACATTAGACACTTGTGCCAACGAATGAGCATTTCACATTGAACACTTGTGATTGTGTGTGGTGTTTTGGCAAGGACGGTACCACATTGCTACTAATCATTTTAGTTCCTTCACCAAGCTATGTTGTAAGACTTCTATGCAAATTATAAGTATATGTCAGGACATCAGATGCATTGCTTTACCAGAGATGTGACATTCGCAAATGGCAGTGGTGGGATTTGAACCCACGCCTCCAGAGAGACTGGAGCCTAAATCCAGCGCCTTAGACCACTGGCCACACTACCTGCGTGCACCAGATCTCCACACACTGGGACCGTAACGGTATTGTTATTTAATTTCAGTCGCGACAAAACCTTCGCAAGTAAAGAGCCAATACTTTATTAATACATGTTATCAAAACCCTTTACTCTTTGTCTTATTTCTCTGGCATCATTTATTTTAGAATATTGTAACCAGTAGAAAGTGTGTACACTTGTTAATTTCAGTGCGACAAAACCTTCGCAAGGAAAGAGCCAATACTTTATTAATACATGTTATCAACACCCTTTAGTCTTTGTCTTATTTCTCCGGCATCATTTATTTTAGAAGATTGTAACCAGCAGCAAGTGAGTAGGTTTAGGTCTGTGAATATGGGCTGAGCATTTACCTGGGCTGAACTTGTGAACATCTCCTTTTGCATAATCACTGTAAAGAGCCATTACCCCTCCCACTGCCAACAATTGTTCCCAAAACAATAGGACATACATTTTTTGATTGCAAATGAACAGTCCAAAAACAATTGAGGAGTTGAAAGTGCTCGTGTTTGGTATATTACGAATCACTTCAAGATATTGTCAGAATGAGCGAAATCGTGTCATTAAGGGTGGAGACGTTTAACTTTAGACACTTATTGCAACACATAGTTTGTCAAGTGGATATAGCACTAGACAGGATATAGACTTCACACTGATCCAAAGCATTGTATATAGCAGAGGATTGTTTCGATCCATCGACCTCAGGGTTATGGGCCCAGCACGCTTCCGCTGCGCCACTCTGCTCTTCTTTTCATACACAACGGCTGGAAAATCAACACCCTTCACTCTATGTCTTATTTCTCTAGCATCATTTATTTTAGAAGATTGTAACCAGCAGCAAGTGAGTAGGTTTAGGTCTGTCAATATGGGCTGAGCATTTACCTGGGCTGAACTTGTGAACATCTCCTTTTGCATATTCACTGTAAAGAGCATTACCCCTCCTCTGGGTTATGGGCCCAGCATGCTTCCGCTGTGCCACTCTGCTCTTCTTTGTTTAGATGCAAGGGTTGGAAAATCTGTGGTTCAAACATTGTGGGAATGTTTGGGAACCTATGGCAACCAAGGTTCCAACAGCTTATGGGTTGCAAAGTTAAGCTTTTGGTAGACCGCGCAACAATCTTTTTTGTGATTTTCTTGAGTCTTCTAAAGCAATACTTAGCGGGGACATTTCACTTTGGACAATCTTGTGGCAATGGATTCTTACTCTTCTAAAAACATGATCATGCGATCCAAAGCATTTAGTATTAGCAGACTATAGTTTTAACCACCCTCTGGTTTAGGAGTGTTTTCGACTCAATAATAAATGTGAAGTGAATATGGGCTGAGCATTTACCTGTGCTGAACTTGTGAACATCTCCTTTTGCATATTCACTGTAAAGAGCCATTACACTTCCCACTGCCAACAATTGTTCCTAAAACAATAGGACATACATTTTTTGATTGCAAATGAACAGTCCAAAAACAATGGAGGAGTTGAAAGTGCTTGTGTTTGGTATATTATATTACGAATCACTTCAAGTGATTGTCAGAATGAGTGAAATCATGTCATTAAGGGTGGAGACGTTTAACTTTAGACACTTATTGCAACGCATAGTTTGTCAAGTGGATATAGCACTAGACAGGATATAGACTTCACACAGATCCAAAGCATTGCATTTAGCAGAGGATGGTTTCGATCCATCGACCTCTGGGTTATGGGCCCAGCACGCTTCCGCTGCGCCACTCTGCTCTTCTTTTCATACACAACAGCTGGAAAATCAACACCCTTCACTCTATGTCTTATTTCTCTAGCATCATTTATTTTAGAAGATTGTAACCAGCAGCAAGTGAGTAGGTTTAGGTCTGTCAATATGGGCTGAGCATTTACCTGGGCTGAACTTGTGAACATCTCCTTTTGCATATTCACTGTAAAGAGCATTACCCCTCCTCTGGGTTATGGGCCCAGCATGCTTCCGCTGTGCCACTCTGCTCTTCTTTTTTTAGATGCAAGGGTTGGGAAATCTGTGGTTCAAACATTGTGGGAATGTTTGGGAACCTATGGCAACCAAGGTTCCAACAGCTTATGGGTTGCAAAGTTAAGCTTTTGGTAGACCGCGCAACAATCTTTTTTATGATTTTCTTGAGTCTTCTAAAGCAATACTTAGCGGGGACATTTCACTTTGGACAATCTTGTGGCAATGGATTCTTACTCTTCTAAAAACATGATCATGCGATCCAAAGCATTTAGTATTAGCAGACTATAGTTTTAACCACCCTCTGGTTTAGGAGTGTTTTCGACTCAATAATAAATGTGAAGTGAATATGGGCTGAGCATTTACCTGTGCTGAACTTGTGAACATCTCCTTTTGCATATTCACTGTAAAGAGCCATTACAATTCCCACTGCCAACAATTGTTCCCAAAACAATAGGACATACATTTTTTGATTGCAAATGAACAGTCCAAAAACAATGGAGGAGTTGAAAGTGCTCGTGTTTGGTATATTATGAATCACGTCAAGTGATTGTCAGAATGAGTGAAATCATGTCATTAAGGGTGGAGACGTTTAACTTTAGACACTTATTGCAACGCATAGTTTGTCAAGTGGATATAGCCTTCAGGATATAGACTTCACACTGATCCAAAGCATTGCATTTAATTCAATTCAATTCAATTTTATTTATAGTATCAAATCATAACATAAGTTATCTCGAGACACTTTACAGATAGAGTAGGTCTAGACCACACTCTATAATTTACAAAGCCCCAACAATTCCAACAATTCCAGTAATTCCCTCAAGAGCAAGCAGTGCGACAGTGGCGATGAAAAACTCCCTCTTGGGAAGAAACCTCGGACAGACCCAGGCTCTTGGTAGGCGGTGTCTGACGAGCCGGTTGGGGGTGTGATGAACAGTGGCGATAGTAGTCACATTAATAATGGAACAGTGACTGGATGTAGCGGGAAGCTGCAGGGTTCAGCAGGACGCAGCATGACATTTCAGGGCATCGCTGAGCTCAGCAGGGAGTGCAGCAGGACAACGGCGACAGCTGCAACCAGGATCTTGGTGCCAACGTTCGACAAGGAAATACGCTGGGGGAAAAAAGCATAAGGACTCCGGGGAGTAAACTCCCCAGAAGCAAGGATTAGTAACAAGCATTTCTGGGACGGGCTGCACACAAATAGTAATAGTAATAGTAACAGTAATAGAAAGGGAGAGGAGAGAGCAGCTCAGTGTGTCAAAGGAAGGAAGTCCCCCGGCAGTCTAGAACTATAACAGCGTAACTATAACAGGTAACTAAGAGAGACAGGTCATAAGGAGAGGTAGCTTTTTCGGGCTTAGAACTCTCCCCCTGCCGGATCTGGCTTGGCTGGCCTGCTTCCCTCTACTTTGTTATGTATTATTAATCTAACAATTATGAAGAGAAGCAGTTGGGCCAGTTAGGTGAACACTGCAACTCCTCACTCCCTAACTATAAGCTTTATCAAATAGGAGAGTTTTAAGTTCATTCTTGAATGAGGTGACAGTTTCTGCCCCCCGAACCCAGATCGGGAGCTGGTTCCATAGGAGAGGAGCCTGATAACTGAAGGCTCTCGCTCCCATTCTACTTTTAGAGACTCTAGGTACCACCAGTAACTCTGCATTCTGGGAGCGCAGTGCTCTAGTGGGACAATAGGGTATTAGGAGCTCTTCTAGATATGATGGTGCTAGACCATTTAGAGCTTTGTAGGTCAAGAGAAGGACTTTAAACTCAATCCTGGATTGAACAGGAAGCCAATGCAGAGAAGCTAATACAGGAGAAATATGATCTCTTTTCTTAGTTCTTGTGAGAACACGCGCTGCAGCATTCTGGATCAGCTGGAGAGTCTTAAGAGACTTATTTGAGCAACCTGACAGTAGGGAATTACAATAGTCCAGCCTGGAAGTAACAAATGCATGGACTAGTTTTTCAGCGTCGTTTTGAGACAGGATATTCCTAATTTTGGCAATGTTACGAAGATGAAAAAAGGCTGTTCTTGAGGTTTGTTTTAGATTGGCATTAAAGGATATATCCTGATCAAAGATAACTCCTAAATTTCTAACAGTGGTGCTGGAGGCCAGGGCAACACCATCCAGAGTAGCTATATCTCTAGATAATGAAGTTCGGAGGTGTTTAGGGCCCAGCACAATAACTTCAGTTTTGTTAGGGTTTAACATCAGAAAATTATAGGTCATCCAGGATTTTATATCCTTAATGCACGCTTGAAATTTAGCTAGCTGACTGGTTTCGTCTGGTTTGATTGACAAGTATAATTGGGTGTCATCCGCATAACAGTGAAAGTTAATTGAGTGTTTTCTAATAATATTGCCTAGAGGAAGCATATATAAGGAGAATAGAATTGGTCCAAGCACTGAGCTTTGAGGAACCCCATGGCTAACTTTAGCGTACTTGGAGGATTTATCATTAACATTCACAAATTGAGATCGATCAGAGAAATAGGACCTAAACCAACTCTGAGCAATTCCTTTAATGCCAACCAAGTGTTCCAATCTCTGTAACAGGATTGAATGGTCAATAGTGTCAAATGCAGCACTAAGATCTAGTAAAACAAGAATGGAGACAAGACCTTTGTCTGCAGCAGTTAAAAGGTCGTTAGTAATTTTCACCAGTGCCGTCTCTGTGCTATGATTCTTTCTAAATCCTGATCGAAAGTCATCAAATAAACTATTGCTATGTAGAAAATCACATAACTGATTAGCAACCACCTTCTCAAGGATCTTGGATAGAAAGGGAAGGTTAGATATAGGTCTATAGTTTGCTAAGACCTCAGGATCCAGGGTGGGTTTTTTCAGAAGAGGTTTTATCACAGCTACTTTAAATGACTGTGGTACATAACCTGTTAATAGAGACATATTGATCATATCTAGTAATGAGGTGTTAACCACAGGTAATGCTTCTTTGAGTAGTCTCGTTGGGATGGGGTCCAAGAGACAGGTAGATGGCTTAGCTGAGGATATCTTTAACATTAATTGTTGAAGGTCTATAGGATAAAAGCAGTCTAAGTATATGTCGAGACTAGTCTTTATTTCTAACGACTCTGCGTTTAAAGGTGAACCGTTAGAAGTTGAGTGTAAAAGGTGATGAATTTTATCTCTAATTGTTGTAATTTTATCAATTTTATCACTTTCTTGCCAATCCAAACGAGATTCTTCCACCTTGGTGGAACGCCACTTACATTCGAGGTTTCGCGAGATTTGTTTTAATTTGCGAGTTTGGGAGTTATACCAAGGTGCTAGTTTCCTTTGTTTCATCATCTTCTTTTTCAGGGGAGCGACGGAGTCTAAGGTCGTCCGTAGGCATGTCGTAACACCGTCTACAAATGCATCAATTTGAGAGGGACTGAGGTTAACATACAGGTCCTCTGTTATGTTAAGGCATGACATAGAGTCGAATGCTGTTGGAATATCTTCTTTAAATTTAGCTATAGCACTGTCAGATAAGCATCTGGTGTAGGAGCTTTTATCTAATATAATCAGGTAGTAAGAATTCGAAAGTAATTAAAGAATGATCTGAGAATACCGAATTCTGCGAAAATATTATTAAATCCTCAATTTCAATACCATATGCCAGCACAAGGTCGAGGGTGTGGTTAAAACAGTGCGTTGCCTTGTGCACACTCTGACTGAAACCGATTGAATCCAGTAATGAGTTGAAAGCAGTACTAAGGCTGTCATTGTCAACGTCCACATGGATATTAAAATCACCTACAAGAAGTACTTGGTCTGATTTAAAGACTAAACATGATAAAAACTCTGAGAATTCAGATAAAAATTCAGAATACGGACCTGGAGCCCTGTAAATAACGAAATATAATATGGCTGTAATGTTTTCCATTTTGGATGTTGAAGATTAAGAACAAGACTTTCAAATGAGTTATAATGTAATTTAGGTTTAGGAGTAATTAACAGGCTTGCATCAAAGATGGCTGCAACTCCCCCTCCTCGGCCTGAGCCTCTAGGAATTTGAGTATTAATATGGCTGGGAGGAGTGGCTTCATTTAGACTAACATAGTCTTCATGGCCCAGCCAGGTTTCAGTAAGTAAATCAATTTTATTATCTGATATCAACTCGTTTACCAATACTGCTTTAGAAGACAGAGATCTAATATTTAATAGTCCACATCTAATTTTCCTATTTTGTTCTGTTGCAGTCGTTTTAATTCCAATTAGGTTGTTAAGTATAGCGCATCTTTTGTTTACCTTTGATTTAACCGATCTGAGCCGGGGGACAGACACCGTGCTTATTAGACTATGAGTGGGCGACTGCTCCAACGGAAGAACAGAGGGGCGCGTAGCACTGCACCTCTGATTACTAATATCAAACTTGGGTTGTCATGGTTTATGTCTGATAAATTCGTTCAGATTTTTTGATATGAGAGCGGCACCGTCCCAGGTGGGATGAATGCCGTCTCTCTCAATCAAACCAGGCTTTCCCCAGAACGCCCTCCAGTTATTCACATAGCCCACATCATTAGCTGGGCACCACCCGACAAACCAGCGGTGGAAGGATGACGCTACGTGCTTACATTTCATCATTGGTCAGGGTTTGGCAGGGGTCCAGAGAAAAACTACTGAGTCCGACATTGTCTTTGCGTATGCACAAAGTGACTCAACATTCATTTCAGTGATCTCCGGTTTACGACCATTACCACCTACGTAGTATGATCTTACTGTATTTACGGTTCTTTTTTGCCAGCAGCTTTAGATGGGTTTCTATATCGCCCGCTCCAGCCCCGGGGACACATATGACCGTAGGTAGGCCTACTGTAGCCGCCGGGCCGCTGGCTTCACATATCGCAGTATAGAGCTCCCAATAACCAGAACTGGCTTCTCAGCGGGTGTATCGCTGAGTAGGGAGAAACTGTTAGAGAGGCGAACGCCCGTTTTAGAGCGACCGTCATCATGTGCACTCCCTGGTCTAGATCTAACGCTAACGCTTCGGACGTCAACGCCACTCGCCCGGCTGCTTCGGGGTCTGCCGGGGGACAGCTAGCAGAAGCTACAGAAGCTACAGTATGTTGGCCCGCATTAACTACATGGTGCTGGCTAGCTACGGAAGCATACGATTCTGATTCCATGGTGCGGAGCCGTGACTCAAATTCACTAAGCCTTGCCTCCAAAACAGCGAATATACTACATTTATTACATGTATCGTTTTCACTAAAGGAGGCAGAGGAATAGCTAAACATTTGACACACAGAGCAAGAAAGAGCAGGAGAGGGAGAGGAATTAGCCATTGCTAATGGCTAAGCTAAAGTAGTGTTGAAGTTAAAAAGTTTAAACACAATGTACTTGCTAGATCTAATCAAATAACTACACTAATTAGCATTGTTCTGGCTCACACCGTCTGTAGCTTCTAAAGAATTGATTAGGTCATGGCTGTTATTTAGCATAATGTAGGAGACTCATTGTCCCCACAGGAAAGGTAACTTTTGTCTCCCTTAGGGGAGCCATCCCCAGACGTGATTAGAACAAAGGAAATGCAAACTCTGTAAACTTGAATATAATCCACACTTCCATGATAATCAACCTTAGTCTGTGACCTGGAGTAAACCTAAATTCAGGTGTGTCCTTATCCCGAGGGACAGGATAAATGGGGGCTCCTGAGACGATCTCAGGACTGTTCTTCTGTGACTCCACAAGAGAAGCATGAGAGCAGTCCGCTGTCAGCTGCAGTGTAACATTTGTGTTTTCATGTTTTATGTTTAATTGTGTCCTGACTGTCGTTTTCATGTTGTTTTTATTAAACCCTTTTGCTTGACTTCCAATTCGAACCTAGCCTCTCCTTCGTCCTCAGAAATCTAAGAACACGTCATTTAGTGATATTCTGACAATTGGTGACCCTCGACGTGGATTTTTTGGAGGACAAAAGGAAAAAGGCAAACTGATAGAAGGAGCTAATGTCTGCTGATCTCTCACACAGGGCCCGGAATTGAAAGGTGAGCCAGAACCTGTTTTTATCGAAAATCTGCAATAGTTAATTTAGAAAGATTTAGGTGGGAGAGATCAGCAGCATAAACTCGTAAGTCTATTAAAATCTGTAAACGTAATTGATAAAAGTAGCCTAATGCCCATACGTTGAAAGCGCTAAGTCAAAAGTAATTGTATTTGTGTGTGATTTATGTGGTGATGGGAAGCTTAAATGGCCTGTGAAATCCATGGTATTATTAGGCTAATGCACACACAATAAGCCCGTAGAAGTCGGCCGAAGGTGAAGCCTTTGAAAGTGTTGGTACCGTGTGCATAGTCTATAGAGGTCCGTACAGTCGGCCGGGGTGGAGCCCCTGAAAAAAATATTAAAATGCCCGTGAAGTCGGCCGGAGTATTAGACTTTGAAAAGAATAAGTACAAGTCCGTAAACAGCCGGCCCGAGTTAGACTCTGAAAATTTTTAAATAAAAGACCGCGAGGGCGGCAACAGAGTAAGTCTCTGTAAGGCACTGAGGAAAGATTAAGACTTTTTCAAAGCCAGCTTAAACAGCTGTGGGGACGTAGGCCCTGGAGAAGCTACTTTCGCGGCGGCGGAAGAAAGGCGTCAGTGGAGGACCCCCCAGTTTTTTCTCGTGACCATAGCATGGAAATAGGAAAATCAATTAAATAGGTATAGTCGAATTGTGTGAAAACACTTAGGAAATTGTACAGAGGCCTACTGTAAATATTTTTAGAAATAGAATTGTGGTGTTGGGATTTGAGTCTGCGGCAGCGACTCGCGCGCGCTGTGTGTGTTTTGTGAAAAATTGTAAATAAGATTGTTTTGTTTAAATTGAGAGCGTGCAGCTCAGCGGTGGGGTTTGTGGACGTGTTGAGGTTACAGACGCAGTTTGGTTGTGTATGTTCATTTGTGTTGAGTTTTGCATTGGAAATCCCATTTCCTGAGTGGTATAACGAACAGCGACTCCATCTGGTTGGTAAATCATTACAACAGAGCGTCTACTGTTAAAAAGCTAAGGGTCAGACTATGGAAAATACGGTAAACTAGAGAAATGAAATTTCTGAAGAGATTGCGGTGTAAATGCTGTATGATTGAAAAACTGACTGGATGACTGGTTAGAATTTTGTGAAAAAGCGTGCGAGCTCAAGCAGTGAGAATGGCTGGAAAAAGTGGAAATGGATTAATCGGTATGAATGTCTTTTGAAGAGTTGGGCGCCGACCCTGTATGAAAAATGTGGAATGTTTTAAAGTTTGAATGGAGTTCCTCAATGAATGCATGAATGAGCAGAAAATGTATGAATATGTGTCGGCTTTGAACATTCAGTCCCTCTGTTGCAAGGGGGCAAAGATGCCTGCTAAAATGTTGAATATTGGAAATGATTGGTTTAATTTGATTAAAATTTTTTTTGTTCATGATTAGTGTTGTCTTATAGGGACAATCTTGGGAATACCTTAGTTTTAGTCTTGTTTAACTTTAAATCCATTTTTCTGTTCCTTGACTAAGTTTCAGTTATTCTTCCAACAAGCAAACTCTTAGAGTATTGTCTCCTGTGTTAATGAAGGACTGTGTAGGAGACACAGGGGGGTTTTCACACCTCATTCAATGCAATAGATGCAGATTTCCTGAGTGAAGGATTGAATCATTGTCTGAACTATTAGATATGTTCCCCATGCCAGAATATTTTGTAATTGAAATAAGGGATTAATCATTATATTCTAAGTAGGTTACTGGATTTTGAGTTTGTTTTTCTTCTACTACATTTTTAATACATTTTACTTTGATCCTTCTGTTATCTCTTTCTTTTCTTTTACTTTTTGGCTTGTTGCTTTTGAGTAGGACTGTGTCGGAGTGATTGATGAAGCCCATTGCAAGTCAGAGCATTCCAGGGAGTTCTCTGAAAAGGGAAAAAATAATTTCAGAGTCAAGGTAGTAGTTTTTCCATAGATATTTCATTATGGTTTGTTGATTTTATTTATTTTTTATTTTTTATATTCCCTAGTTATAAATATTTTGTTAAAAATAAAAAATGGGGGGAGAGTTGAGGATTTGGATAGTTTTCTGTGCAGGCCACATAGAATACTACACATATCTTCTTCTTCTCAGTGTTGAATGGGGCACAAAGAATGACACATGACTTATATAGAAATTGATTTGCTCAAAAATAGCAACTTGCTGATCAAGTTTGTCAAAATTGTCTGAAGTAATAGTAAAAGATGAATCAAGCAGCCCATTTCCCCCATTGAGAAAGAAAATTGTGAAGTTTTTATTTTTTGTTTTTTGTGTTTTTGTAATTGATGATCTGTACTGTATGTTTACAATGGACTCATGACTTTTTGGGATCATTTATTGTGTTATGGACTGAAGCTTTTTGCCCATTGTCTTAAGGACTTTGGAAAACACAGATGACAAAGGAAATTTCTCCTCTATGAGAAATTTAATGGACAAATCAAGGACAAACTATCAATAATATGACTTTTCGCAAGGCAGTGTGTTGGCATATCACAGCCATTTTATTTACAGGTGAAAGCAACCTCCAGATTCCTGCTGATGAAGTCATTCAGCCTGATGATGTCATCTGTTCGAGGAGATCAAGGAATCCAGGTCAGATTCATGCAAGGTGCTGCAGGACACCGCAGCTGCAGTGGAGTGGGAGAGACGCATAACAAGGATCCATGTTCGCACTTCAACAACAGTCCAGCAGAGTGTCAAGGGGAGCCCGGGTTCAGACGCCAACGGAGAGAACCAGCAATGCTGACTTCTGCTGACTTCCTGCGGTGGTTTCCTGACAGAGCAAGGAGACTGGATCCCACTCCCTGACCCTGGGCCTGCTGACACACCAAAAAGCTAAGGATGGCTTTTTCCTACAGGTGCTGGAGCAGGCAGCACACACAGCCGGTCCATCTTCATGTTTCTGAAAAGGAGGGAGAGAGAAACTGTGGCTGCTCTAAAGGTCTCTGAGAGGGCGTGCAAAGGACACCAACGCCAACAAGGGGAGTGATGAGAATTGGGCCAGCGGTAAATCCACAAGGAGACCGTGGGCTCCCCTCTGATCTGTCACCTTCCAGTCAAATGTTAAAGGGCCAATTCTTCGGACAGAAAGGATAAGAAAATTCTTTACAGCAGCTGCAGCCAAGCTAGGCGCACAAATGTGACGTCAAGAGTGCGCCATAGCCTGCTAAGGTTTTTGGTGACGTTGCCACCTGGTGCTGGCTGCATGAGAATGAACCAGTGATCCGAGATTTTCTCCCAATTTTCAGATTGGACAACAAGGAACTTTCAAAATCTTGATTTCAGACTTTTTTCCCCATGTGCATCTTTCACTACAGAATGGACAATGATGAAGAATGTTTTTCTGTGCTCGCTCCATCTGAACTGACAATATATATTGAAGTATGTGTGTATTAGTTTTTAGCTCTTTTGTGATTAGGATCACAAAGATCAAACCTAATACCCACCTGATTGCATTACAGATTTGAGACCACCAGTTATAACTTGTGCAGTATTTGAAGTGCAGTGTGGAATGTAGAATTTGGTTTTATCCGTTTTTTCTTTGATTTCTAAGATTTTTAAGATTGTTTTTACCTGGTCAACAGCTTTAATATCTTCTGATTTAATTGAGTGTATCTGTTTTTGTTTCAAATGGAATGCTAGTCACTAATCACTGTGAGTAAAACCAACTAAACATATTTTGTTAAGAGAAAATAACCTTCTTGATACAAGATGAGGAGTCAGATAATGAGGTCAGAGAAGGACATGAATTTCTTTTATAAATTATGATTTAGTTCTTACAACTTTTCTAATGTATACATTTTTGTTCGATTTTTATGTTTATGTAATGACATTGTTTTCATTTAACATTCATAGTGTTTTCACACCAAAGGTGTGAAAAATGAGGGATTGTTGAAGTTAAAAAGTTTAAACAATGTACTTGCTAGATCTAATCAAATAACTACACTAATTAGCATTATTCTGGCTCACACCGTCTGTAGCTTCTAAAGAATTGATTAGGTCATGGCTGTTATTTAGCATAATGTAGGAGACTCATTGTCCCCACAGGAAAGGTAACTTTTGTCTCCCTTAGGGGAGCCATCCCCAGACGTGATTAGAACAAAGGAAATGCAAACTCTGTAAACTTGAATATAATCCACACTTCCATGATAATCAACCTTAGTCTGTGACCTGGAGTAAACCTAAATTCAGGTGTGTCCTTATCCCCCGGGACGACAGATAAATTGGGGGCTCCTGAGACGATCTCAGGACTGTTCTTCTGTGACTCCACAAGAGAAGCATGAGAGCAGTCCGCTGTCAGCTGCAGTGTAACATTTGTGTTTTCATGTTTTATGTTTAATTGTGTCCTGACTGTCGTTTTCATGTTGTTTTTATTAAACCCTTTTGCTTGACTTCCAATTCGAACCTAGCCTCTCCTTCGTCCTCAGAAATCTAAGAACACGTCATTTAGTGATATTCTAACAGTAGCTAACAGTGTTTTAACAATTGTAAATTCAGCGAGTCAGTCACTGTAAGTGAGGCTAAGTATAAGTGCTTGAGTAAAACAATTGTAATTCAAATGCAATCCAGGCAAATAGCCGCTAATTTAAACAGTGAAGCAGAGTTCAGTAAGTTTTTGCCGGAGCAGCAAACTAGCGTTTGCAACACGGGAACACCGGAAGTGACACAATACGCTCACCTTACACGTCGGCACGTCCGTCTCTACATCTGGCGTCCATGAATGAATCCCATTTAGCAGAGGATGGTTTCGATCCATCGACCTCTGGGTTATGGGCCCAGCACGCTTCCGCTGCTCCACTCTGCTCTCCTTTTCATACACAACGGCTGGAAAATCAACACCCTTCACTCTATGTCTTATTTCTCTAGCATCATTTATTTTAGAAGATTGTAACCAGCAGCAAGTGAGTAAGTTTAGGTCTGTCAATATGGGCTGAGCATTTACCTGGGCTGAATTTGTGAACATCTCCTTTTGCATATTCACTGTAAAGAGCATTACCCCTCCCTCTGGGTTATGGGCCCAGCATGCTTCCGCTGTGCCACTCTGCTCTTCTTTTTAGATGCAAGGGTTGGAAAAATCTGTGGTTCAAACATTGTGGGAATGTTTGGGAAACTACGTCAACCAAGGTTCCAACAGCTTATGGGTTGCAAAGTTAAGCTTTTGGTAGACCGCGCAACAATCTTTTTGTGATTTTCTTGAGTCTTCTAAAGCAATACTTAGCGGGGACATTTCACTTTGGACAATCTTGTGGCAATGGATTCTTAGTCTTCTAAAAACATGATCATGCGATCCAAAGCATTTAGTATTAGCAGACTATAGTTTTAACCACCCTCTGGTTCAGGAGTGTTTTCGACTCAATAATAAATGTGAAGTGAATATGGGCTGAGCATTTACCTGGGCTGAACTTGTGAACATCTCCTTTTGCATATTCACTGTAAAGAGCCATTACACTTCCCACTGCCAACAATTGTTCCCAAAACAATAGGACATACATTTTTTGATTGCAAATGAACAGTCCAAAAACAATGGAGCAGGTGAAAGTGTTTGTGATTGGTACATAACAAATCACTTCAAGTGATTGTCAGAATGAGTGAAGTCATGTCATTAAGGGTGGAGCCTTTAGCAGGTGGAGACATTTCACTTTAGACACTTGTGGCAACAGATAGTTTGTCAAGTGGCTATAGCATTAGACAGGATATAAACTTCACGCTGCTCCAAAGCATTGCATTTAGCAGAAGATGGTTTTCGATCCATCGACCAAACATTGTGGGAATTTTTGGGAACCTATGGCAACCAAGGTTCCAGCAGCTTATGATTTGCAAAGTTAAGCTTTTGGTAGACCGTGCAACAATCTTTTTTGTGATTTTCCTGATTACCTCCAAGAATGTTGAAGGAGTCTATTAACGCAATACTTAGTGGGGACATTTCACTTTGGACAATCTTGTGGCAATGGATTCTTAGTCTTCTAAAAACATGGTCATGCGATCCAAAGCATTTAGTATTAGCAGACTATAGTTTTAACCACCCTCTGGTTTAGGAGTGTTTTCGACTCAATAATAAATGCTTAGTTGACATTAGACACTTGTGCCAACGAATGAGCATTTCACATTGAACACTTGTGATTGTGTGTGGTGTTTTGGAAACAGGACAATGCGAATACAGCTATAAACAATAGAGTCTGCAAGGACGGTACCACATTGCTAAGGAGGACTCCTTAGATGGGAGGAGTGTTCTAGCGAGTCCAACTTCTATTCCCCTGTCTACTCGCCCTCGCACCAAGCTACATGACACAATCTCCACCCAAGGTCAGTCCCATGAACTGTTAGCCCTTGTTGACTCTGGTGCTGATGAGTATTTTAGATCTTGAGGTGGTTAAGCAGCTTTGTATCCCTACTGTTGCGCTCCCCAAACCTAGCTTGTGTTACCTCTCAAACCTGTCCTATCCGCCTTCAACTCTCCGGTAATCATATTGAGGAGATCAGCTTTCTCATAATCAACACCCAGCTTGTTCCACTGATTTTGGGGCATCCCTGGTTAATCAAACACAATCCCAATATTGACTGGCCTTCTGCAAAGATAGTCGGTTGGAGCACTACCTGCCATTCCAGTTGTCTCCGTTCAGCTCAACCCCGGTCCAGTTCTTCTCAACTGGTCAGTTGCTCTGGTCCTGACCTATCCAAAGTCCCCTCTGAATACCTAGATCTCCAGGTGGTTTTTAGTAAGGATCAAGCATTCTCCCTGCCACCTCACCGTCCTTATGATTGTACCATTGAGCTCTTGTCTGATGTCTCTCACCCCAGTAGTCGCCTCTATAACCTAGCAAAACCAGAACGTGAGGCCATGGAGGCTTACATAAAGACTTCACTGGATGCTGGCATAATCCGCCCCTCCTCATCTCCTGTGGGGGCTGGGTTCTTCTTTGTGGGAAAAAAAGATGGGACATTTAGACAGTGTATTGATTACAGGGGCCTTAACAATATTACTGTTAAGAATAAATATCCACTGCCTCTAACGAACTCTGCCTTTGACTCTCTCCAGGGATCCACCATCTTCACCAAACTCGACCTGCGTAACGCCTATCACCTTGTTCGCATAAGAGAGGGAGATGAGTGGAAAACAGCATTTAACACCCCACTTGGCCATTTCCAAAATATTTAGTAATGCCATTTGGTTTAACCAACGCCCCTGCTGTTTTCCACAGTCTTGTCAATGACATACTGAGAGACCTGCTAGATCGCTTTGTTTTTGTTTATCTGGATGACATTCAGATTTTTTCCAGAAACCCTGCTGAACATGTGCAACACGTTCGCCAAGTCCTACAATGCCGGAGAACAGTCTTTTTGTCAAGGCTGAAAAATGTGAGTTTCACACCTCTACCACCTCCTTTCTTGGATACATCATCTCTCAGTGTGAGCTGAAGATGGATCCTGTTAAGGAGAAGGCTGTACAGGAATTACCCAGGCCTGAGAATCGGAAACAGTTGCAGAGGTTTCTGGGTTTCACCAACTTCTATAGACGGTTCATAGCCAAATCGCTGCACCTCTAACCTCACTTCCACCTCCTAGAGCTTTTTTGTGGTCCCCAGAAGCAGAGAGAGCATTCTTAGAACTCAAGAGATGCTTCACTGAGGCACCGATCCTTGTCCAACTTCATCTGAGCAGACAATTTGTTGTGGAGGTGGAGGCTTCGGATGTGGGAGTCAGGGCTGTTCTCTCTCAACGGTCAGTGGTAGATGGAAAGATGCATCCCTGTGCCTATCTCTCTCACCGTCTCTCTCCTGCAGAAAGGAACTATGCTGTGGGGGACCGGGAGCTCTTAGCCATCAAGACGGCTCTGATGGAGTGGCGCCACTGGTTGGAGGGTGCAGCTCAGCCATTTATGGTATGGACAGATCATAAGAACCTGGAGTACATTCGTTCTGCCAACTCCTAAATCCCCGGCAGGCTAGGTGGGCTCTGTTTTTTGGTCACTTCTTCTTTACCATCACCTACAGACCTGGCTCCCGTAACATCAAACCCGACGCCCTTTCCCGGGTTTTCTGTAAGCATGAGTCACCATCTGCACCTGACACTGTGGTGCCCAGCACCTGCGTGGTGGGATCTCTTACTTGGAGCATTGAGGACAGGATCTGTAAAGCACAGGAGAACGACCCAGATCCAGGTAACTGTCCCCCGGATCGTCTTTTTGTTCCTGCATCTATCAAACCTGAGGTTTTGCAGTGGGCTCACACATCAAAGTTTACGGGCCATCCGGGAGTGTCCCGTACTGTCGCCTTTCTCCGCAGGAGATTCTGGTGGCCTGCCTTGGAGGACGATACCAAGGCCTACATCGCTGCTTGTCCTGTGTGCACCCAGAACAAGAGTCCTAAACGGCCTAGTTCTGGCTTGCTCCACCCTCTGTCCATTCCCTGCCGTCCATGGTCTCACCTAGCACTGGATTTTGTGACGGGACTCCCACCTTCTGAGGGTAAGACGGTCATCCTTACTGTTGTTGACCGTTTCAGTAAATTCGTTCACCTGTTACCTCTGCCCAAATTACCATCTGCCAGGGAAACCGCTGACCTACTGGTAAAGGAGGTTTTCCGTCTCCATGGGCTTCTTATGGATGTTGTGTCGGACCGTGACCCTCAGTTTGTGTTGGCTGTTTGGAGGGATTTCTGTCGGGCTTTGGGGGCCACCGTCAGCCTTTCTTCGGGATACCATCCAACGGGCAGGCCGAAAGGGCCAACCAAAAGATGGAGTCTACTCTTCGCTGTATGGTTGCCACCAATCCCTTGTCCTGGGCCGCCCAGTTGCCGTGGGTTGAATACGCCCACAACACTCTGCCCACCTCTCCTACTGGTATGTCACCTTTCCAGTGTGTTTATGGTTACCTGCCTCCCTTGTTTCCATTGAAGATACACCCTTCATTCCACGTCTCTCGCATCAAGCCTGTTGCCATCTGCCCTCTGCTGCCTCCTCCCCCTCGGAAGATAGACGATGCTCCCGCTTACACGGTTAACCGGCTGCTGGATGCATCCCTGGTCAAGGATTTCCATCGCCTGCACCCAGACAAGCCGGGTGGCGGCCGTCGGAGGGGGGGTACTGTCACAAATCCACTAGTGGGGAAGTGACAAGCTGGGCCTCTCTCTCTCTCTCTCTCTCTCTCTCTCTCTCTCTCTCTCTCTCACAGTGCAGTGTGTGTGACTGGCCACTCCCTGATTACTTGCAGCTGCAGGCAATCTCCAATCAACCACCTGTTTTCCGTGGCTCATCAGCACAGCTTCCTAAGCTGTGGCTGCTCTCTGTTCGGCGCTGGATAGTTAAGTCTAGTCACGTAGGTGAACCTCCAGTTTTATTCTGTCGCAGTACTTTTGTTACCTGCTGTTTGTGCCTGTAAACCTGAATGCTGTTCTTTGTGTTTGAAGGAGAACCATGCCTGCTGACGCCTCTCTCCACCTGCTGTCACCAGTTCTGCATGCTTTGTCTCCCTGCCTGTGTCCACAACCTGCTCTGTCGCCTGAGAGGATTTTCCCACCTTCATTCTACTACCTGGTCTGATTCAGCAATAAACTGTGTTGAACTTTGCTGCTCGAGGAAGGCCCTGCGCCTGTTGAGCTTGCCGCGCAGCCACTTGGGCCTGAGCTCTCTCCAGAGCACAAAGGCGTTATAGGTGAACATGTCGAGGATGTTGTGGAACACGGCGAGGGGCCAGCGCGCCGTCTTCCTGCGGCAGCTGTACACGCCGACGAGCTTGTCCAGGTTGTCCACGCCGCCCCTGGTGCTGTTGTAGTGCAGGATGATGTCGGGCTTGGCGCCCCTGGTGGCGCGGACCCGCGCGTCCCCTGTGTGTGTGCAACGTGCTCAGCAGCACCACGTTCCTGTTCCTCTTGGCCACGTAGGACACCAGAGTGACGGTGAGCGTGAAGGCAAACCTGGACGAAAAGACCGCGCGGCCCTTGGTGTCGAGCAAGGCACGCGGCAGCTCGGGTTTGTTTTTGCGCATCATGCCCACCACTGTGAGGCACCTCTCGATGAGCAGCCGCCGGGCCAGCTCGTAGGAGGTGAAAAAGTTGTCGCACGTCACGTTGCGCGGACCCCGCAGGCCCTCTGTCATGTGGGCACCACGCGGGCGCCCTGATTCCTCTCGGGCTCGCCGGCCACTGACTTGCCCGTGTACATCTGCATGTTCCATGCGTATCTGGAGCCGGCGTCACAGGCCACCCACGACTTGAGTCCGTACCTGGCAGGCTTGCTGGGCATGTACTGGCGGAAGGAGCATCAATCTCGGTGGACGTGACGGGCAAGGAGGAGAACACACACACACACACACACACACACACACACACACACACACACACACACACACACACACACACACACACACACACGGAACCAGCTGCTCGTCCACGGTCACGTCGGGGTCCAGGTTGTAGAGGCGAGGCAGCCGCCGCACCCAGGCATCCCACACGTCTCTTATGGCCGCCAGTTTGTCCGAGGTTCGTCTGGCGCCTCTCGTCTCGCGGTCGTCGAATCACAGCAGTCGCAAGAACGCATGGAACCACTTGAACGGCATCGTGGCGCAGAAAATGCCGCTGCCGCTCTTCTCGTGCCACAGGCTCTCCAGGGCCTTGTTTCGGGACCTGTACACGCCGGTGAAGAGCAGCAGCCCGAGGTAGCCGCGTTGCTCCGTGACGTCCATCGTTTTCCAGTCGATGTCGCACCTCCTGAGGCCCTCGAGGTTCGTAGCGGTCACCACGATCTCTAGTATGCGCCGCGTGACCAACACGTCGAACGTGGAGAGTATGTCGCGGACACGTGTGGGCCCCGGGCTCTGTGGAGGAGTGGCGCGTCCATGGTCTTGTTCCTCGTCTTGTTCTTTGTCTCGTTCTTCGTCTCGTTCTTGTGCTGTGACACGGCGATGACGTTGAGGGCGACGGGGATGATACGTCGTCGAGGACAACTCTATTTCGCCATTTCCCAACAAACCTTTCGCTCTCCTCCTCGTCCTGCTCGTGCTCTTCTTCTTCTTCTTCAACAACAACAACAACTTTCTCGTTGTCTTCTCCTTCGTTGTCGTCGCCGTCGTGACCGTCTTGCTCTTGTTCTGGGATATTGCGTGCGCCGCTGACGATAATCTGATGCAGCTTCATTTCTAGAGTCAAACGACGGGCCATGCTGGTGAACGACAAAAACTTTTTTTTAATTTTGATAACTGTTTTGATTCACAATTAAGGTGGAAAATAAAAGCTTTGCGTTTAATGTATTTTTGTTGATGTTGAAATGGATTTTAAAACATATGGTATCGAAAAAAGTAAGTACTAAGTACTAACTTGAGCGTACTTGGAGGGTTTATCGTTAATGTTAACAAATTGGGATCGCTCAGAGAAATAGGATTTAAACCAACTTAGTGCGATTCCTTTAATGCCAACTAAGTGTTCCTGTCTCTGTAACAGCATTGTATGGTCAATAGTGTCAAATGCAGCACTAAGATCTAATAAAACCAGTATGGAGACAAGTCCCTTGTCAACTGCAGTTAATAGGTCGTTAGTAATTTTCACCAGTGCTGTCTCTGTGCTATGATCCATTCTAAATCCTGACTGGAAGTCTCCAAATTGACTATTCCTATGTAGAAAGTCACACAATTTGTTAGCGACTACCTTCTCAAGGATTTTGGAGAGAAAGGGAAGGTTAGATATAGGCAGGCCAGCTGACAGTCTTGCCTGGGCCCGGGACGAGATCTTAGATGGGCCCCCCCCTCGCGGCCAGATCTCTCCTTTTCCCTTGCTCTTCCTCTCCTCACATCTCTCACTGAAATTAAGTGTGTAATCAGTCTCTGATCCATCCTGCTCAGACTCTCCGACAGGGCAGCGAGCCCCCCCGCATCACTCTCTCTCTCTTCTCTCTCTCACCGGTAGCCTGACTCTGTCCCTCCCGGGCGGGCAGCGGGCCCCTCCCGCATCACTCTCTCTGTCACCTGACTGCAGCTGGATCTCTCTCTGTCTCATCCTTACTGACGGAGCTACCAAACTCAACTGTTTCTGTCAAAGTTAACGTGTTGTGTCAGGCTTTTATACAAGCTAATGGACGTTAACATGAGAGCTGGCCTGTTACGTTACGTTACATGGCTCGGAAACGTTGGCGCGCTTGTTTCTTACCTTGCTCTACGTTGACAGTTCCAGCTTCACCGCCACCACTTTTTTAAATATTTGTTTAGAAAATCTCTAAGGCCTCTATTTTCTTCTTCTCTTTTCTTTCCTTTTCCGAGCTCCGGACTTGTGCTAACCGGACATTTTGAGCGTAATGAACTTCAAATCAAGTGACAATATCAAATTTTGATCAGAGGCCAAACCATTTTTATGTTGGGGGTGGGGGGGTTCTTGACCACCATTTCCAGGACAATTAGGAAGAAAACAAATAAAACGCTTTTATGTAATTCAAATATTATGCTACATATTTTTTTCCACAAATAGGCCTATTTAAAAAAAAGATTTTTAATTCTTCCATAATTTAATGAGGGCCCAGTTCTGGGCCCCCCCCCCTACTGTGGGCCCGGGACAACAGACCCGTTTTTCCCCCCCTATCGGCGGGCCTGGATATAGGTCTATAGTTGGCTAAGACTTCAGGATCGAGGGTGGGTTTTTTCAGAATAGGTTTTATCACAGCTACTTTAAATGACTGCGGTACATGACCTGTTAATAAAGACATATAGATCGTGTCTAGTATTGTGTTAACCACGGGTAGTGCTTCTTTAAGTAGCCTCGTTGGAATGGGGTCTAAGAGTCAGGTAGTTGGCTTAGCTGAAGAGACCTTTAACATTAATTGTTGAAGGTCTATAGGATAAAAGCAGCTTAAGTATGTATCAGGTCTTATCGTTCTCTCCAGCCCTCCTGCGCCCAAAAGGTGATGAATTTTATCTCTAATTGTTATAATTTTATCATTAAAGAAGGTCATGAAGTCATCACTGCTCAGAGCCACAGGAATAGAAGGCTCAGTAGAGCTGTGACTATCTGTCAGCCTGGCTACAGTGCTGAAAAGAAACCTTGGGTTGTTCTTATTTTCTTCTATTAGTGTTGAGTAATAGTCTGATCTGGCAATTCTGAGTGCCTTCCTATAATTTTTCAGACTATCTTGCCAATCTACACAAGATTCTTCCAGTTTGGTGAAACGCCATTTACTTCAAGTTTTCGTGAGATTTGTTTTAATTTGCGAGTTTGGGAGTTATACCAAGGTGCTAATTTCCTTTGCTTCATCATTTTTTTTTTGACAGGAGCGACAGAGTCCAAAGTTGTCCGCAGCAGCGTCTACGAAATTATCAATTTGGCAGAGACTAAAGTTAACATAAAGGTCCTCTGTTATATTAAGGCATGACATTGAGTTAAATGCTGTTGGAATACCTTCCTTAAATTTAGCTATAGCACTGTCAGATAGGCATCTAGTGTTGAAACTTTTATTTAATTTCTTATGGTCTGATAATAGGAATTCGAAAGTTATTAAATGGTCTGATAATAAAGGATTCTGCGAAAATACTATTAAATCTTCAATTTTGATGCCATATTCTAGCACAAGGTCGAGGGTGTGGTTAAAACAGTGCGTGGCCTCATGCACACTCTGACTGAAACCAATTGAATCTAGTAGTGAATTGAAAGCAGTACTAAGGCTATTGCTGTCAATGTCCACATAGATATTAAAGTCACCTACAATAAGTACTTTGTCTGATTGAAGGACTACACATGATAAGAACTCAGAGAATTCAGATAAAAATTCAGAATACGGACCTGGGGCCCATTCTTCGTACGTTGCTTAAAACATCCGAGATCAAATGACACATCCTAGATGATATCATCGTGCTAATCATGATCTGGCTAATTAGGTTCTTCAAACACACCTGCCGTTGATGATTAGTATAGCTGGATTGAGTTAGTGAGATAATTGCGCGTTCATGCGCTTGTTTAAAAGGGGATATGTATCGATAGCTGAAACTTTGATCAGCAACGCTGCTATCTGCTCACCATGGCCAAAGAGCGCGCTCAGTTTTTCACCGCAGCAGAGCAAGAACTATTACTGGAGGGGTATGCTGAGTTCGAAACAATAATTAAAACGCCAGGGAACACCTCAAAGTCTGCAAAAGCCAGGAGAGATGGCTGGCAATAAGTAGCAGACAAATTAAATGCGTAAGTGTTCCATGTTATGGTTATATCACTTATTACAGTTTATATTCTTGTATTTTAATAATTTCATAATTGCTTAATGTCAGAGCCAGCTCGGGACCCACTAGAACATGGGAACAAGTAAAAGTGAAGTACAAGAATATTCTTCAAACTGGTAAGCTTTTCGACTTCTACTGTTTAGTCTGATGTTTGTCTGTTTATAACAGCAACCAAGAAAAAGGCGGAGCATATCAAAACAGGTGGTGGTCCTGCACCCCCACATTATACCCCGGCAGAAGAGCTGGCCCTTGGGCTAAATGCAAACCGACCCATTTTGGAGGGCATCCCTGGGGGCAGCTCTTCCTTAGACCTACAGCCAGGGACCAGTAACAGCAACACCTTAATTACAGGTAAATGAGTTTTAAATCATCTTGCTTTCCCCTAGTGTAGTTCATTGTAATGAAATTGTGTTCTCCTCTTTTGTGTAGTTTTACATAATACACCAACACTTTTACCTGTTCCCAAGGAAGTGGTGGCTGAAATATGTGCAGTAAGTGGACTTTTTTAACTTTACATCAAAAGGAAAGAGTGCAACACTTTGTAATACCCATTTTTATTTTGCACAGGACAGTGAAGAAACCCTCTCAGATGACTGTCCTTTGGAGGACGTACTTGTAAGTGCATAAATAACTTTATTTTATTTCTAGTTGTGTGCATATTATGTCTGACTGCAATATGAGTTGCAGGAGGAAACGCCTACAGACAGGCCTACAGCATGAAGTGATCCAGAGGTGAGCAGTCTACTTTTCCTTTTTATTTCTGTTGCATGAGGCTTGTGTTAATTTTTCTTTTTTCTGAATGGCACAGGGTGATGTCCGTACCCTATATAAACGGCATCTCCAACAGAAAATGGAGTATTATGACCTTAAAAAACAAAAATTAAGGGGAGAAATGGAGCTCAACGCCTTAAAGAAGACAAAACTGGCACTAGAGATTGAATTGCTTCAAAAGGAACTTCAGAGTAAGTGCTAAAACACTATTTTTCACAAAGAGTACTATTGCTAACCTTGGATAACAATATATCTTATTGCAGGCAAAAGATGACATCATTGGCTGATCAAGACAAACAATAATTGAAATAAAACTCAATGAACTAAGCATGTTGTCTTGTCTTCTATTATTCACTTAATTAAGGTTTTGTGTGTTTAATAAAAAAAAAAAAAAAAACTCAAAAATGGTGTTCCACAATTCTGTCCCGTGCAGCTCTGCCACTAGGTTGGTCCAAGTGCACTGGCTGGAGGTCATCATCAGGCTGCACCTCCAACACAGGGGTACTCTCCTTTCTGATGGTGGCAATATTGTGGAGGATGGCACATGCAACAATAATGTCACAGGCCCTGTCAGGTGCAATCCTCAGACCCTTCAGACACTGAAATCTTCCCTTTAGTTGCCCAAAGGTCATTTCAATGCGTGCCCTTGTCCTGGTTAGAGCTGTATTGAAACTGGTTTGTGGTCCAGGGTTTGGGTCAGGGAATGGCGTCATGAAGTACTGCCTGCAGGCATAGCCCCTGTCACCAAGCAGGATCCTGTCGTAAGCACCTGAAAAATGCAGTTTTGTTAGGCTCAGAATAAAATTATGTAATACAGTGAGCTTGAAATATAATCTTTTCCTTACCACGTTCAAATAATGTGCATAAATGTGACTCTCTGAAAATCCTGGAGTCATGCACAGAACCAGGCCATTTGGGTTCCACATTTGTGATGTGATATATATATATATATATATATATATATATATATATATATATATATATATATATATATATTATATATATATATATAGATATATATATATATATAAAAATGTAATCAAAGTATGCAGTTGACTGATTACCAATATTTTAGATGGTGTGTGATTCCATGTATAAATTACTATTACAATTGTTAATATGCCAGATTATATATATATATATATATATATATATATATATATATATATATATATATATAATATATATATATATATTTCTAATCTGGCATATTAACAATTGTAATAGTAATTTACCTGCACATTTACACTGTGAAATCCCTTTCTGTTCACAAAATCCCCTTCATTGGGGCCAGGTGGGGCTTTGATGGGGACGTGTGTGCAGTCTATGGCACCAATCACGTTAGGGAAGCCTGAGGAACAAATACTGTAAATCTCAGGCTACTTTTTGGCATGATCATGGTTGCATGATCTTCATTAACAATTATGTACCTGCAATGGCAAAAAATTTTTGCTTCACAGCCTGTGGTCTTAAGTGGCTTGGAAATACGACAAAACCCCCTAAAAACTGTTTGAGTGCCAGATAAACTTTGCGAATGGCACGACATACAGCACTTTTACACAAGTTTTCGGCATCTCCAATGGTGTAAAGGAAAGTGCCACTCGCAAAGAATCGCAGAGCAATACAAACTGTTTGTGCAGTTGTTAAAGCCCGACTCCGACGAGTCAAACTTTTAACGTGTGGCTCCAACAAGTTGATAATGTAGATGAGACCCTCCCGAGAAAAACCGATATCTCTCAATCAATAGATTGTCGCGCTGCGCTAAAGGATCCTGTCGATCTCGCAAAACGCGATTGATTCGAAAAGCTCTTTGAATTATTCTTGCACCTTCAGCAACAGGTTCCTGACGTAAAAACGGACAAGACATGGCTGCGACAGACTTCCCATATCACCTCCGTTTATATAGCCAGGATCTAATCCTGTTGACATGAAATAAGCCTGCTTGCGAGCAGGTTTAAGATTGCGCACCTGTTGCTGTGACAGCAAGTCCAGGATGAGCGTCGAAGAACTAAACAATCCAAGATCATGCCAAATCGTCAACAATCAAATCCAGCTAAGTGAGTTAGCGATATACGAAGAATGGGCCCCTGGTGCGCGGTAAACAACAACAAATATAATTGGCTTTACCGTTTTCCACATTGGGTGTTGAAGATTAAGGACAAGGCTTTCGAACGAGTTATAATTTAGTTTAGGTTTAGCATTAACTAACAGGCTTGAGTCGAAGATGGCTGCAACTCCCCCTCCTCGGCCTGAGCGTCGTGGGATTTGAGTATTATGACTGGGAGGAGTGGCTTTATTTAGACTAGCATATTCATCATGGCCCAGCCGTGTTTCGGTGAGACAAAATAAATCAATTTGGTTATCTGATATCAATTTGTTTACCAATATTGCTTTAGAAGACAGAGACCTAATGTTTAATAGTCCACATTTTCATTCATTCATTCATTTTCCTATTCTGTTCTATCAGTGCAGTGGTTGTTTTAATTCCAATTAGGTTGTTGAGTATAGCACCTCTTTTATTTATGTTTAATTTAATCAATCTCAGTCGGGGAACAGACACCGTGGTTATGGGATTACAAATGGGTGGTTGTTCCAAAGGAGCAAGCACAGAGGAGCGTGTAGCGCTGTATCTCTGATTACTGGTATTATTGATTATAACTGGAATGACATAGCTGGTCTGTGTGTTAGCAGAGTTATTTATAGGGGAGTGAGCTTTAGCTTTTGGGAGAGTGTGTCTGGGCAGCGTCAATCATAGCTCTGAGTGTGCACAGCGTGGTGCAAATTCTCACGGAGCACCTGGTTTCCACGTGTATTGGGATGGATCCCATCTCTGCTGAACAGGGAGCCACGTTTTCAAAACAGATTAAAATTGTCAATGAAACCTAACTTGTGAATGCTGCATGTAAGCTGGAGCCAGATGTTAAGAGAGAGTAGCTGTGATGTGGAAGCAGGGAATGTGGACCCAAACGCAGAGAGAGGCAGGCAGGAGATGGTTGATTTACTGTAACAAAAAACAGCAGTACAAAACAACAAACTGAAGGGCAAAACACAGGCAGAAATACGCTGACACATGCAGGAAACGGCACAGGGCACAGGGAAGCAACACAAGACGATCTGACAAGACGCAAAGGGAACACAGAGGCTAAATACATGAGGTAATTAACAAATGAGCGACAGGTGATACAGCAGGTGAAACACATCAGGGCGGGGCAGGGCAATCAACATAGGCGGGAAAACACAGAAAGCAAAACTAGACATGACAAGACGGAAAATAGGCTTTCAAAATAAAACAGGAAGCAGAACATAAACAGGGAAACATGAAATCAACTAAACACAGAAACTTGTCACAACACTAGACAACACAAGGGAGAACAGAGAACACAGGAATTAACCAAAACATACACAATTCAGAATAACCAACAAAAACAGGAAACATACAGAAAACTAATCGGAAGCAAAAGAAATGGCAAAAAACACAAGGCAAAATACAGAAACCATAACAGAATGCAAGGCATAAACTCAGAAACCACAACAGTAGCCTGCTAAAAAGGCATGATCCGCGACCTAGAGATGGAAGTGGACCCGAAATAAAAACTGACTTCCCAGTGCTTTTTAAAGCCTCATTGAGAGTGGTAAACTCTTTCTTTATGCGCTCGTATTCCTGATAGGACATGTCGTTGTGTCCACAGTGGACCACGATGCGTTTAATAGAGGTCGGGAATGAGGGTGTCAGATCCACAACTTTAGCCAGGATGTCTGCAACTTTGGCTCCAGGAAAGCAGTGTGTGACAGCATTATGAAACGTTAAATCTCTGGTGATGGAGTCACCAATATTTACTGTGGTTGGGGAGAAGAGCGTACGAGGGGTGGGGGGGGGTGGATGGCCGGTGACGGGAGCGAAACAGTCAGTGTCAGTTACAGATGGACAAGGAAAAGAAGAGGACGATTGCTTACCGTTCGGTTGGTTTTTTTGTTTTTACTTAAGATGTTGAAAGAGATTAGTGGAACTTTATTCTGAATGAAGGTTTTCTAAGCAGAAGGCTGTACTAGGATACGTTATCCTGTAACAAAGAAAGGTGCCCCAGTCTGCTTTCTTTGTTAGATAGACGCACCTGATTGTGCAGCCTCTACTGGATGATGTATGGAATATCCCTTTTAATTAGATTCTAGCTATAACATGTAGGTTTTCTCTTTCATCAGGGCACTGATCTCAATTATGTTGCGCTCCAAACGACGAATCATCCTCAAGACGGGAACAGAGTGGGAAATCATGCTCAACTGGAATGATGACACTTTTGCTCATCATTTGAGGATCTCAAAACACCAGTTTCAGTACCTCTTGACAAAGTTGCAGGAGAACGGCCTACACAGCGAGCACACACAAGGAAGGACTACGGTGCCTTATAACAACAAGTGGCTAATTTTTCTGTGGTATATGGCCAATCAAAACAGCTTCAGGGACATATCTGACAAGTTTGTTGTGTCACAGTCAGCAGCGCACGGAATCATCCGGCAAGTGCTGACCATCATGTCAGGCATTGGAAACACCTTTATATCCTGGCCAAATGCGTGTGAGAAAGCTGCCTCTGCTGATGCCTTTCACTGCTCCTGTGGTCTTGATGTGGTTATTGGTGCGATTGATGGCTACCACATCAGGGTCCAGAGGCCACCCATCAGAGGAGGGGATTACATGAACCACAAGGCATGTACTTCTTCAGGGGATTGTGGATGAGAGGGCCCGCTTCATCGACATCTTTGCTGGACCGCCAGACAGGGTGCATGACGCCAGAATGCTGAGTAGCTCCACCTTCTACACACAATGGCAGGAGAAGATGGGGGAGCACTGTCTGTTTGGAGATAGTGCCTACATTGGCCAGGCCTTCCCATTCATCAGAACTCCAAAATGCGATAATGGGGCTCTCACGGTGGCAGACAATCAGCAGAATACGAAGATCAGCCAGGGGAGGATCATTGTAGAGCAGGCCTTTGGAAGAGTGAAGTGCAAATGGGGGCATGTACGTGACCTACAGAACAGCTGCATTGACTCTGTCGTCATGATCATTATGGCTGCTTGTTTCTTACACATGTGTATTGCTGCTTGAGATGTTGTAATGGGAAAAATTACATTTAAGCATAATTCCTTATATTTTTATGTTTTATTTGTACTTTAATTCTCTCACAAATGCTGAAAGAGTTCATCTCATTTCCCACATGTAGATTTTGATTCTAACTTTGTGAGACATCCAGTCTGGAACATGATGTTTGCCTGAACCGATAAAGGTACAAGGTCACCCTAAAACTATCTCTAGTTTTCCCATGCCAGTTAAGATGTAACTGGGGGGTGAAAGTCGTACAGGGAGGAGGTGGTGAGATGGCTCCAAGATGTCTCTTGTATTTCTTGATTGTCTTCATGTGTATCAGATTGCCTGTCAAAATTGTAGCGTCATAATAATCCAAGTGTGTGTGTGCTGTCACTCTGAAGATGCATATAAGCCTAGTGTTCCTGTTCACTCATTTGAGAAACTGACTCCACACGGGGCTGCGGCCTTTTGTGAAATCATGTTGCTCCTATTTGCAAATATATCTTTTAATAAAATACAAAAACCCAACTTGGTTCTAGTCTCAGACTGTCTTATTTGTTTAATTTTACTAAAACTCTGAAAACACTCCCCCTGCTGCAAAGGAAACTTCCACTACAACGTATGTGCAGAACACCCACTTGGCTGCCCAAGGCAGGAAGATGACAATGAGTAGACTTATTTTCAGGGTCGAAAGCTTCTATATACATTTACTCTTACTATTTACATTTACTCTTTCTATTGTAATTGATGTATATTTTTTTATATTTTGTGTGTACTAATAAAAATGGTTTCCCTAAATTGAATGCTTCCCCTTTTTGTAGCCCACAGTATGGTTTTGAGTTTTTGTTTTGAATAAATTAAGTTAAGGCTTGGGTAACATGCAAGTAAATATTAGCAATAAAGAATACTAAATGAGAAACATGGAATAAAAAATATATACAACTTAAACTATAAAGAAATTGAAAATATATATATATAATATATATATATACACACACACACACATACACAGAAAGAGGCTCTGTGTTTAAAGGAAAACGCCAACTTATTGGGAATTTAGCTTATTCACCGTAACCCCCAGAGTTAGACAAGTCGATACATACCCTTTTCATCTCCGTGCGTGCTGTAAGGCTGTCTGACGGCTCCAGCAGCATCAGCCCATAACAGAACAGGCAGGTGACTGGTTCCAGTAATCCTACTGCTCCGAATAAGGCCAACATGTTCCTATTTACATGTTGTGATTTGTAGAGTCACAGCGTCTACAAAAAACAACGTAACATGAGACACAGCCGTCTTCTAACTGTAAACAAACCGGGAACTATATTCTCAGGCGGAAGAATATAGTACATGGGCAGAGTGATATGCTCGCAGCAAGCCTGTCTGAGAATATAGTTCCCGGTTTGTTTACGGTTAGAAGATGGCTGTGTCTCATGTTACGTTGTTTTTTGTACAAGCTGTGACTCTACAAATCACAACATGTAAATATAAGGCATGTTGTCTTCTGTCACTTTGTCACAATTGGGAGCAGTAGGCTAGTTGGAACCAGTTACCTGCAGGATCTGTGCTAGGCTAAGCTAATGCTGGAGCCGTCAGACAGCTTTACAGCATGCACGGAGATGAGTAGGGTATGTATCGACTTGTCTTACTCTGGGGGTTACGTGAATAAGTTAAATTCCCAATAAGTCGGCGTGTTCCTTTAAGGTGTGCCTTTATATGCATCCATAGGTGTGCCACCAATTAACTCAAATGGAATCAATTAACCTATCAGAAGCTTCTAAAGCTCAGAATGGAATCATCTGGAGTTTTCTTTTTGTTTAAAGACACAATAAACTTAGTGTATGTATACTTCTGACTTTGATAAAAGTGATAAAAAAAATACATTAAAATTCTCCCCCACTCGATTCTGACATTTAACAAATGCAAAAAATATGTTAATATGTATAGATCTAAAACAGAAAAAGTTTACTCTGATTTAATGTATGACAGTAAAGAAATAAAAGTTTTTGTTTTTTTCTGAAGTGTATGTAAATATCTGGTTTCAACTGTGTATATATATATATATATATATATATATATATATATATATATATATATATATACATACATACATACATACATACATACAACTTAACTTAACAAACTATAAAGAAATAGAGGGAGACTCAAAATGTCTCCAGCATTTGCGTCATCAGGCTGTGCTATGGTCTCCTGGTGGGGCCGCTGGCTGGCCATTTCTGTTTCCCGGAGGAAAGTCAGGAGGTCATCATCCCTTGGACGCTTGCGCGGCATCCTTGGGGTGGTACATGGTGTCTCTGGTGGTGTGGAGTTGGATGCTGTGCTGGTTGTTGGGCTGAGTGTCGATGTGTGGGAGCTGGTGGCAGTGTTGTGGGAGGTGGTGGCAGTGACAGTGGTGTGGGAGGTGGTGGCAGCGGATATGGAGGCAGTGGCAGTTTCACTGCGAACCACTGCTACCTGTCTTTGGACATCCAGCCCCTCTGTTGTTCCCACAACAGGGAACACCACATCATGTTGGGCCCCAAGCAGATCATCCATTTCTTGAAAGAATAGGAAATGCATGGGGCCCGTCCCTGTGCTGGTGTTGTTATCTTTTACTTTCTTTTATCCCTCCACTAAGGGCGCTGACACACCAGGCCGATTATCGGCCGTGGGACAGTCTGGCGAGGTCAGTGACTCAAATCTGTTCGGTGTGTCCCGTGCCGTCGTCAGTCTGGGGGGCTGTCGGCTTTCATTTTGGCCGACCTGACATGTTCGGTCGGCGGCAGGGCCGTCGGGACTCACCCGGAAATGACGAGCAGGATGAGGTGACTAGAGTCTCTCAAAATCTGACGAAAATCTTTTAAACTGACCTTTGCTGAGCTGAAATGAAGACAGATTCAGCAACTGCATGACCTATTTCTTGCTTAAAATGTTTTCAGAAACACGTTTCAGTGAATTATTTTAGTACAATATGAGATCGTATTCTGAACGGCCACCATGACAGTCTGGCTTTGAATTTCCGTAGAAAGCCATGTGACGCGTTCGTCCAATCAGCTGCCGGGGAGGCGACAGATCACATCGTCAAGGTTTTCTGTAAACGGTCGGCCGTCTAAATGTGTCTACACTTTAAGGTGCACCACTTCCTGGACACCTTGTCTGGGCAGAATTTTTTTTTGTACTGTTTTGTTAGTTTTGTTGCCATATCTGCCCACAGCTCTTTCTTGTTTCTCCGGCCAAGCTTAAGTCGGCTGTTGAGGTCCTTTATAGACTTTGGGAGACCCTCTCCCTCCCTCTCCAGGTGTAGCAATTCCAGCATGTAGAGTGTGTGCTCCTTTGTGAAGAAATCATGCTTCCGCATGGGCCGAGGTGTGGGAATGTCGGCAGAAGGTGCCCCAGGGCAGCTGCCTATAACACATAAAAAGCAATATGTCAAGATTATTAACATCCTTACTAATGTTATTCTTATTATACTATGCTGATTATTTCCATTATCTTACTAGCTTCAACAAGGTTGAACTTGATCGATAGGTCCCCATCGATCAAGGTCGATTCATGCTGGTAGAGAGGACTAGGGTACGGCAGGGTCCTCTGTGGGTTCAGGAACAGGTCCATGTTCTTATCTAAATACACTAAAACACACACATACACGTTACTTACATTATAGCCATGATTTAGTGTTCCTTGACCTATATTTTCAGGTCTCAACTAATTATCACACACTCCAGCTACAGGCACTTTTGTGTCCTTGGCCTTTTTTCCACCACTTTCCACCACCCTATCCCTAGAAAAAAAATAAGAATAGCCAATGATGTGGATCTAAATGTATTTTAAATCAAGTATTAATATTTCATTACTTACAATATATAATATATAAGATTGTTTTAAGTGTGTGTTACGTGCAGTGTTTTGTTTTGCTGTGTTGTCTGCCTGTGTGTGTGTGTGTGTGTGTGTGTGTGTGTGTGTGTGTGTGTGTGTGTGTGTGTGTGCTGGTGATGTCACTCCTGCAGCTGCAGCTGATCAGCTGATGAGGGAAGGTGTTAAATGACTGTGCCAAGCGAGAGTGTGTGGTTGCTTCAGTGGAAGCCAGAGAGTGACAAAGAGTGGGGAAGCTGCAGTGGAAGCCAGCCGTATTTGAGCAGAGGAGTGCTGCCGTGAGAAGCTTTGTAAACCTGAATCGAGCTAGTGACAAAGAGCCTGTAATCATCTTCCTTTTGGCGATTGCTTTCATTTGCTTTGTGTTGAGTTTGTCCAATAAATTACCTTATTTACGGTTTGTCTAGATCTCCCGGTTTATTATTTTAAATTGTTTGTGTCCTCCATCCCTAGACAAATTAGGGACATAACCGTGTGTTTTTAGATAGTGAATTTTCCATAAGCTCAGAGTGCCAAAAGTGCTCCTAGGTGGAGAATCACCCACATATAACAACCCTGAGAAAAACGATTGCCTTTGGAATGTGTTATGTGGTTTCCTTTGTGTTCAGTGTGGGGGAAGTGTCTAACCAGGTAGCCAGGTAAACATATTTTGTAACATTTAGGATTCTATTTACCCAGTTATTGACATATTACCTAATATATTTCACAGTTTGATACCTGAATATTCAGTTTTGATTAACAGTAACATTAGGCTACTGCTCTGCTTTCTGCTCAATACTCTGCTTAGCCATTGTTGTCATAGCATAGCAACATGGAGCATCTCTAGCCGATTTCAGCAGCACAAGCTACAAAATAACTAATTAGGCAGTATTTAACTCAAGACTATAGCGACATGCCTATAGGTAACCGTATACAGTGCTATGTGTACGACTTCTTCATTTGGTTACAACAAAGACAAAAGTGCTTAAAATTGTAGAAAACCACAATGTTTACTTACGTGTGATGCACGGAGTAAGGCAAGGCAAGGCAGCTTTATTTGTATAGCACATTTCAGCAACAGGGCAATTCAAAGTGCTTTACATAAAACATTAAAGAGCAGTAAGAAAACAATTAAAAACAATTTAAAAACAAACAAATTAAAAACATTAAAAGATAATAAAATTGATAGTGCAGTATAAGAATAAAAGTTACAGTGCAGTATAAGAAATTAAAGTTAATAAAATAGATTATTTAAAGAAAAGCAACATCAAAAAGAAGGTCTTTAGCTTAGATTTAAAAGAACAGAGTTGGAGCAGACCTACAGGTTTCTGGGAGTTTGTTCCAAATATGTGGAGCATAAAAACTGAACGCTGCTTCCCCCTGTTTAGTTCTGGGGACAACAAGTAGACCTGTCCCAGACGACCTGAGAGGTCTGGGTGGGTCATAATGTAGTAGCAGATCAGAAATGTATTTTGGCCCTAAACCGTTTAGTGATTTATAAACCAGTAAAAGTATTTTGAAATCAATTCTTTGAGGCACTGGAAGCCAGTGTAGAGACTTCAGTACTGGAGTGAGTAGCCATCTTTGAAACTGAATTCGGGGTCCTCTGAGTTCAGCCGACTGGACGAATCGTATATACGACCTCTGGGGCGTTCTGTTTGCAACTTCCGGGTTCGTAACTCAGGAAACCAACTCGCAGATCGACATTCGGTGGGCAAATAGAACGAGGCATTAGTTATCCCACAGATTTGAGAGCTAGACACTAGATTTCAAGATCTAGATGTGTCTGGGCATAGCGCCTCCCGAGACAGACGAATCTGCATAACTGAGCACC
The DNA here is from genome assembly GCF_010015445.1 of Perca fluviatilis. Classification (NCBI taxonomy): domain Eukaryota; kingdom Metazoa; phylum Chordata; class Actinopteri; order Perciformes; family Percidae; genus Perca; species Perca fluviatilis. The sequence goes on along the minus strand of NC_053129.1, from coordinate 124,243 downwards.
AGGACTTCCTACCCCTTCTAAGTCGAGGAGTGCTCGAAACATTCTTCTCCTTCGATAAAATCAATTGAAAAAGAAGAACCAGACCTGCTGGATCCAACGACCAGTTGTCAATCTTGTAAGTGTGCAATCCAAACAAAATGTAATTATGTTCATACATGGACTCCAAGTCTGCTTTATAGGCTAGGTCTACTCTTTACCCTTGATGTACAACCACAGTCTCAGTCTAAAGAGTGGCTGATAATGGAGAAAGCTTAGAATAACGCTAGCCAGCTATTATCATATAGGCATAGGCCGTAGGCTTGTTAGCCTAAACAATTCAGCAGTCTACCACCATATGAACAGCAGTAGGGCCATTGTCTTTATGTGGGCTAATACCCTAGTGTAGTTGTCTTAGGTAAAAAAAAGTTGCTTGCTCCCAAAAACTATTTGTTTTCCTTCTTGTTTTAGGCAGTACCGATTGGTGGCTTACCGAATTGTTCTTAAGTGGGGGTTGAAAGGAACACAGCTGGGATTTTCCCCTTGTAATCATGTTTTAAATCGGGAGACATGCTCTGAAATACTTTAATCTTTGCCCGGTCTTGGAGTGTCTGCTATGTTGTTGGATATAGTAGCTGGTTGCTGGATACAAGACTTTGGATCTGCAAACTTCACAGTAGGATCCTGGCGCCTTTCCAGAACCCCCTCCACCAGATCCTTCCTGAATGTCTGCCTGGTTATCTCGTACCTCTTCCTGGCAACCCATCTTTTAGTTTGTTTTTGGTTGCAGGAACGTTCCCTGAAGGTTAGTTTTTGGTTAGTTTTTGGTTTCCATGGAAAGTTTTCCTGGGCTTTAGGGAACGTTAGTTTTTGGTTACATCGACCGTTCTAAGAACGTTCGCCTAACGTTGCAACCTTTAGAGAACGTTCCGCTAACGTTCCTTTTTTACATTCCACTAACCTTTAAATAACTAACGACTGTGGTACCAATTTTATTATTAGTTTAAACTGTCTGTGCATGAGCAGGAATGAATGAAAGGCAACAGGCAAACTTGATGGGATTTAAAACTATAATATAAAATTAACAAAATACAAAATATATAAAAGGCAACTAGAACTGCAATCAGTTATGACGGGGCCCAAGCCTCCGATGCCATTCACCTCCGATGCCATTCGCCTCCGATGCCAGTCGTCTGCAATGCCCTGGGGAGCCGCGCCAGTCGCCCCCGATGACCCACAAAGCTGCGCCAATGCGGGACCCGAAGCATTACGTAGGGGCGGCAAACTGTGAATATCGAGAGGTTTGATGCACAAGGTCTGCACGAGTGGTTAACAGTTCATCTCCACGCATATACAGACTGCTTTTAACAATTCTCTACTATAAACAAAATTCTTAACCCCCCTGACCACAGGGGACAGCAGAGAGAAATGAGAGAGTGACTGAGAGGGTGGAGGTACCGGCAGGTGTGGTGGTTGAAAGAGCAGGGGAGGTGGTCAGGTTGTTGTAAATGGTGTCATAGGCGCCGATTGATGTTTTCCTCTGTGGGTGCTCACAGGCGCACGTGGTTAAAAAAAAAAAAAGTAGTCAAAAGTTGTTTGCATTTCAAAACCTTAGGAAATGGACGGCCAGGACACGAACCGCCACGCCTAATAAATCGCCAATAAAGCCGTAAAGTAGGCTTTCAACTCAGGACAGCGCCACTTCTCACAAATACAGATAGGATTGGAGATGAGAAGCTTAACTGACACGTAACCGCGATCACCTTCGTGGGAAATTAAGAATCAATGCCACCAACATACCCAATCACACTATGACAGACTCTCCACTTAGCACCAACTGCAATGTTTATTTGCACAGTATCAGCGCATATGAATGGTGTTGATTTTGGATTGAAAAAGTGGGAGAAAAGAGTTACATTTTGTCCACTGTGAAGGTTGTAGAAACTTTGTCAGGTGGCTTAAGAAGTTTGTTTATTGTAGAACACCAGAGGAGCACGCACATGCGAAAACCAAAACGTAACGGTAGTAGGTAAACATCAGTAAATATTGAGAAGTGTGAGCTGCAAGGTCTTTGATACATTCCCATTGCAAATATTCTATTAACATTGATTAACAGGGCAAAACACTTTTATGTCTATTATAGCGCCCCCTGGTCCGGAGCCTCAGAACGCCATGCCGAACGAGCACCACAAATTTCGTGTTGATTGCTTCTACTGTTGCAGAGATATTGCAATTGGAAATTTCCCATTGAAATGTAAAGAGAAAATTGGCGGGAAAACAAATAAACGTTGCTTATAGCGCCCCCTAAAGGCCGATCTTCGCCACATTTGGTACAGTGCCTCAGCGCAGCATGCCGAATGAGATTCACAAGTTTTGTGTTGATTGCATTTACTGTGGCAGAGAAATTGCAATAGCAAATTTCCCATTGAAATGTATTGAGTTATTGGGCGAAACAAATCAACTTTGCTTATAGCGCCCCCTAAAGGCCAATCTTTGCCAAATTTGGTACACAGTATCGTAGTGAAATTTTGAATAAGGACCTCAAGTTATTTGGTGATAACTTCAAATTTAACCGAGATATGATATGATACGTGTGTGGTAGCTAGCTAGGACAATTTGTTTGGTTGTCAAATTGGCATACTTTAACGTAGCAAAATGATTTCCATAACTTTTTGTCAGGTCCATCTGGAGATGTTAACTACCAGGTTTCGTGCAGATCGGTCGCACGGCCTAGGACGAGTTCGAAAAAGTTGGTTTTGCACGTTGCGCGATACTGTGAAAAAACGTTTGCGCGGAAATGGGCGGGGCCTATATCAGGCAATTCAGGATGATGCAAGGAACACGTGGATGTAAGAATTTCTAATGTGTGATGTGTATTGTGGGTGTTAATGACAAAAAACCATTATAGCGCCACCCAGTGGTCCACATGTTTAATTTTTGGTATGTTTGATCCACGGCCCATTGTCCATCTACCCTGTAAATTTAAAGTTGTTCACATTAGTGTAAGTGGTGAATCTAGAGTTTGGTCACATTGGGTCCCATAGGCCACGCCCACTTTGACCCCTCGGTACTCCATTCTAGGGTTGGCCTCAGAATTGGCCACAGATGGTACCCATCAAATTTCGTATAAATCGGATGAGCCGTTCATGAGATATAAACTTTTTGTACTTGTAGCACCCCCTGGTAACCAATTTTGGTAAAACGCATGGGGTACCTCCAGAGGGGCATGGCAAAGAATAACCTAAAGTTTGGGGTTGATAGCATTTAGTTTGGCTGAGATATGCCAAAGTTGGTGTTTTCATAGTTAGCTACACAAATTTGTTTGTGCGTTATATGCGCAATTTTTATCGTATAAAAATTCTTTCCATAACTTTTAGTCAGGTCAGTCTGGAGATGTTACGGTCCAAGTTTCGTGCAGATCAGTCGCACGGTCTAGGAGGAGTTCGAAAAAGTAGGTTTTTGATAAACCACGATTTTTCACGCATAAAACTATAGGCGGAAATGGGCGTGGCCTATATCACGTGATTCAGTTGGATCCAGGGAACGCGTGGATGTATGGTTTTTGAATGTCGGGTGTACGGTGTGGGAGTTATAGCACCAAACGCGTTTTTGTCTGCTATAGCGCCACCTAATGGTGGAAATGGGTCAATGTTTGCGCCTGAGGTCCTTGCGGGGTTTTGGACCAGTCCTGAAAAGGGCAACCCCCCACCATGTACGGTTTATGCTGCAGTCGGAGTTTTACGCGGAGAAGAAGAAGAAGAAGAAGAAGAAGAAGAACTAGAACTGCAAGCAGTTATGACGGGGCCCAAGCCTCCGATGCCATTCGCCTCCGATGCCATTCGCCTCTGATGCCATTCGCCTCCGATGCCCCGGGGAGCCGCGCCAGTCGCCCCCGATGACCCGCAAAGCTGCCCCAATGCGGGACCCGAAGCATTACGACGGGGGGGCAAACGTTGGTGAATATCGAGAGGTTTGATGCACGAGGTCTGCGGTACTCTGCCGTTGCAAATGTAGTGGTTAACAGTTCATCTCCATGCATATACAGAGTAGCTTTAACAATTCTCTACAATAAACAAACTTCTTAACCCCCCTGACCACAGGGGACAGCAGAGAGAAATGAGAGAGTGACTGAGAGGGTGGAGGTACCGGCAGGTGTGGTGGTTGAAAGAGCAGGGGAGGTGGTCAGGTTGTTGTAAATGGTGTCATAGGCGCCGATTGATGTTTTCCTCCGTGGGTGCTCACAGGCGCACGTCGTTCAAAAAAAAAAAAGTAGTCAAAAGCTGTTTGCATTTCAACACCTTAGGAAATGGACAGCGGCCGACACGAACACACGCGCCTATTAACTCGATAATAAAGCCGTAAAGTAGGCTTTCAACTCAGGACAGCGCCTCTTCTCACAAATACAGATAGGATTGGAGATGAGAAGTTTAACTGACACGTAACTACGATCACCTCGTGGGAAATTAAAAATCAATGCCACCGACATACCCAATCACACTATGACAGACTCTCCACTTAGCACCAACTGCAATGTTTATTTGCACAGTATCAGCGCATATGAATGGTGTTGATTTTGGATTGAAAAAGTGGGAGAAAAGAGTTACATTTTGTCCACTGTGAAGGTTGTAGAAACTTTGTCAGGTGGGTTAAGAAGTTTGTTTATTGTATATAACACCAGAGGCCTGTACTACGAAGCAAGATCAACTTGTCCTGGATCTCTTTCAGTAATCCGGCTTCACCTAACCTAACAACCGCGGTCCATCATAACCTGTACTACGACGCTGGTTATCAACTAGTTCAGTCAACTCAGGGTTTCCCAATCCAGCGGCACGCACGTTCACATAAAAGAGGCGGTGTTTGTGCACCACAACCAATCGCAAACATCTACCAGAGCCGCATGTTATATAAGAAGAGCAAATTGTAATTCTCCATAAATATGAAGAACACAGACACGGTTTTACAGAGAAAACGCAATACAGTCGCTGCTTCCTAAAACAGGAAGGAAAGCTGAAAAAAATAAATAAATGAATAGCCGATGCTGTAGATGTTTAAATCACAACGCTTATTAATATCACTTCCCCATCAGTCAGGACCAAGATCTGACCATAATTACACTTGTGCTTTCCATAAACTGTCGTTGCTTTAGCCTATTATTTCAGTTGCAACCCTGGCAGTGGGAAGCGATCGTGAGAGCAAAGAAAAAATATATAAAAACATAATTCAAACCGATGTGCGCACTGGTGACACATGGCTCAAGAAGCCGATATGTAATTCCCTCCCATTAAAATATATAGGCTATATTTCATAAAAATACCCATGTGAACGGGGTTGTTGGTCTCTCAATGTTTAACTTTTATGAGCGCACCCCTCTCTCTCTCTCTCTCTCTCTAAATATTGAGAAGTGTGACCTGCAAGGTCTTTGATACATTCCCATTGCAAATATTCCATTAACATTGATTGACAGGGCAAAACACTTTTATGTTGATTATAGCGCCCACTAATGGCCGATCTTTGCCAAATTTGTGTTGATTGCTTTTACTATGGCAGAGATATTGCAATTGCAAATTTCCCATTGAAATGCAATGAGAAAATTGGCGGGAAAACAAATAAACGTTGCTTATAGCGCCCCCTAAAGGTCGATCTTAGCCAAATTTGGTAGAGAGTATCGTAGTGGAATGTTGAACAAGGATATCAAGTCATTTGGTGATAACTTTAAATTTAACCGAGATATGATATGATACGTGTGTGGTAGCTAGCTAGGACAATTTGTTTGGTTGTCAATTTGGCATACTTTAACATAGCAAAATTATTTCCATAACTTTTTGTCAGGTCGATCTGGAGAGGCTAAGTACCAGGTTTCGTGCAGATCGGTTGCACAGCCTAGGACGAGTTCGAAAAAGTTGGTTTTGCACGTTCGCGGCAACGGGCGATAAAACGTTTGCGCGGAAATGGGCGTGGCCTACATCAGGCAATTCAGCATCATTCAAGGAACACGTGGATGTAAGAATTTCTAATGTGTGATGTGTATTGTGGGAGTTAATGACAAAAGACCATTACAGCGCCACCTAGTGGTCCACATGTGTAATCTTTGGTAGGTGTGGTCCATGGTCCATTATCAATCTACCCTGTAAATTTGAAGTTGTTCACATTAGTGTAAGTGGTGAATCTAGAGTTGGGTCACATCGGGTCCCATAGGCCACGCCCACTTTGACCCCACGGTACTCCATTCTAGGTTTGGCCTCAGGATTGGCCCTTGATGGTACCCATCAAATTTTGTATCAATCGGATGAGCCGTTCATGAGATATAAACTTTTTGTACTTGTAGCGCCCCCTAGTGACCAATTTTCATAAAACGCATGGAGTACCTCCAGAGGCTCATGTCAAAGAATAATCTAAAGTTTGGGATTGATGGCATTTATTTTGGCTGAGATATGGTAAAGTTGGTGTTTTCATCGTTAGCTACACAAATTTGTTTGTGCGTTATATGCGCAATTTTTATCGGATAAAAATTCTTTCCATAACTTTTAGTCAGGTCAGTCTGGAGATGCTAGGTTCCAAGTTTCGTGCAGATCGGTCGCACGGTCTAGGAGGAGTTCGAAAAAGTAGGTTTTTGATAAATCACGATTTGTCATGCATAAAAGTCTAGGCGGAAATAAGCGTGCCCTATATCACGTGATTCAGCTGGATCCAGGGAACGCGTAGATGTATTGCTTTTGAATGTCGGGTGTACGGTGTGGGAGTTATGGGGCCAAACGCGTTTTTTCTGGTATAGCGCCACCTAGTGGTGGAAATGGGTGAATCTTTGCGCCTGAGGTCCTTGCAGGGTTGTGGACCAGTCCTGAAAATGGCAACTCCCCACTATTTACGGTTTAGGCTGCAGTCGGAGTTTTACGCGGAGAAGAAGAAGAAGAAGAAGAAGAAGAAGAAGAATTAAAAAAAAAAAAAAATCCTTAGAAAAACAATAGGGTTCCACGCTCCGCTGGAGTGTGAACCGCGTTGCCTTGCAACACGCGGTTCCCTTGCCCCCTCGGGCTTGGACCCCTAATAATAATCAGTAGAAAAACAATAGGGTTCCACGCTCCATTGGAGCTGTGAACTGCGATGCCTTGCATTACGCGGTTCCCATGCCCCCTCGGGCTTGGACCCCTAATTACAACAATCAGAAACTATACAAATAAGAAAAAAAAACAGTGGGATGTACAGTGCAAATGTAGTGTGCAAGGATGCATATATGAATGATAATGTAATGAATTATTATATATTAGCATATTAACAAATATTTGCTTTAATAAAACAATACCAGCTGCAAGATGGATGGAAAAAATACAAAAAAAAGCTTGACGGTTTGGCTTATAGTCCTTCTCCGCTGGCCTAAAAAGAAAGAAACAAAAGTTTGATATGTCATACTAAGAATGAACACGTTGACAAACGCAAGACTAATTGCCTTACTAACAACTCTGTTTTTTCACATCCTATAGAAGCATTTCAATTTACCGTCCGTGTGGGGCAAACTTCAGCGCTTGCCCGATCAAGCCCTCCACGTCTGCTGCAGTCAGCGTTGGGAAGTTCTTCTGGGAAGCTGCTACATTAAAAGTAAAAATGAAGCAAAGTTACAAGTCAAATTAAAACCTTATCAGCCAAGCTAAGCATAATACTGTGAACAATAAAATAACACATGCCTGTTATAACCCTGCATACAGTCAGGTCCTGGAAGGCCTTCTTTGTCTTTCTTCCCCGCAAGCTGTACTCTTTCAGCACATTATTAGTTGCCACTCGCCGTAGCATTCGTCGGACTGCAGTACCTGCGGACCTCCAAGCGTTGTCAGGAAAAGTTGCTGTAAAACACACAGAAATACAAATTATACATGTGGAACAAAGTGGAGAGCTTGTACAATCTCATTTTGTAAGATAAGTCAGTTCTGTTATGATATTTGAATTTATGCAATTATATAATGTTAATCTTAGAGCACTTAATTACCATTTTTATCCTCCTCTACGATCGACCGAGACTCTGGTCAAACTCCTCCAGCTCAGTGACTGTCGAGCAGGGCGACACCAACATGTCCTCGCCTGGAGGAGAGGGAGGGGACTGGGAGGTCCTTAACAGCATGAGCAGCTCATCCATCTTCTCCTCAAATGCATCCATCCGCTGTGTCAGGCGGGCAATGGATATCCTCACGGCTATGGAAAAATTAATGGTGTTAGTTTTAGTTATACATTATAAACTTGCATATGTGAACAACTTAAGTGAATCTTCTTACCTCTCATTTCCATCTCCATGGCTCCATGGTCTCCCTCTGTGTGATGACTCACCTCCCTCTGTATGATGAGGTCTGTTGTTTACAACAACAAAAAAAGTTATGTTACTCTCAAGTTCCTTGTCATGAAATTGTATTTAATTGGAAATGGAAAATTCAAAGCCACTGTACCTTCAACTAGGTCCCAGGCCGAGCTTGCGTCACAATAGACCCATCCAGCTCTGGGCGACCGGCAGGTTTCCTGTACGGTGTTGACTCATCTAAAAAGAAAGTAAATATGAATATAGGTCAGTTCATTTATGGTAGGTTTCTTGCACATGCCATTGCAAAAGATGAACCTATGCTGTTACTTTAGACAATCACTAACAAAAAATAAACTTACATGCAGGTGGTGGAGGCAGTGACATCTGTAAATCTGAAAGAAGGCAGGAAGAGACAGGGACAGGGCTTCCAGACACAGGCTCCGTCCTGGATTGTTTATTTGGTTGTGGAACGGATTCATCTGAAATAAAAGACCATACAATTTGCAGTGATTGCAAAAAAATATTTGAATTGTGTAAATAATGTAATCTGTACTTAAGAGGTCTTACATCACTTGAAGAATCCACCATGAACCTACTTGGGCGTCTACACTGCCTTTTGTGGACGCTCGCATCATCTTCCGTCTCAATGCTGGAAGAGTCCATCAGCTGCTGACATTTCACCATCGCTTTGGCGTAGAAATCTACATTAAGAGAATGTTTTTGTGAGCCAGTAGCAGAACAAAGCAGTATTTCCTTACAGGGAAAACTATTATTATTCATTTATATATATATATATATATATATATATATATAGTATAGCAGCAATAGGTCACCTGTAGACAGCCAGATTTTCTTTACTGCATATTTGGTCCAGCTTTTGTTGGGCAAATGGCACGCTTTGATTTGGGTCCTCACATTCAGCGCAGTCCAGTAGCAGTGGACGACCTTTTCAGATAATTTCTTCCAATGTGGTGGGGAGAACATTTAGAAGGTAAAATAAATTGTTACAAAAAAGAAATCTACACAAATGCATACCTCTGTAGATTGGTCCACCCATGAAGAAGGCACAACCTCCATAGCACTGTCCATAAACTCGACAATCATGAAATTCTTCATCTTTTAAGAGACAACGGCATTATTGGCATGGCAAATAGAGCAACATAGATTGCATTAAGAACAGTCACAAGTCCTCTGGGTGTTTTTGCAATGCATTGTTTATTTAGTTTTGAAAAGGATGAAGTGACACATGGCTCAAATACAGATATCAAATAGCAGCCGAGTACAGATTAATTGCAAGTGTACACAGCAAATACACACAATAAAAAAAAGATTGAAAAGAATTAAGTTAACAGTAATATATTAGGGGGGATGTCCACTTCCTTGTTGTCCCTGTCAAGGTTCAAGTTGTTTGCATGTCTCTTAAAAATCATGCAGGACTGTCAAGAAAATGTTGGTCTGTGGCTCCTCAATCAGAATAGCCTGTCTTATGAGTTCAAATGCTGGCACCAGCTTCACAAAACAGTCTCTCTTTTTCACCCTGAAGCAGCCGGTGATTCTTGAATCACAAGGCTCTTTGAACAGAGGCTCCACCTTCTCAAACACATTGCACAAAACCATGTACTTCCTCTCCTCAATGGCCTCACAGAATTTGTCACCTTCCAAGATGTATGCATTGTTTGGTCTTGAGATTTTCCTTCTTTGTGCTGGAACGGTGCGGCTCTGACACTGCTCAATCTCAGAGAGCCTTTTGGCCACTTGAATTAGTGGTCTTCTTACCGATCGGACCAGACATTTCAGTTGTCCTAAGTTGTTCTCAAACCGAAAGGCACTGCATGCATCCAGGCATCCAAAAGTTTCTGCTTCATCTGTTAAATGTAGCATGGCATCAACATTATACACCATGAAGTGCCTCCCATACAGCTCTGCTGTCTTTGACACAAAATATGCCATCAGACTTCTGCTGTAGTCGGCGTGTTTGCGTGCCAGATTGGGTGAAACCAAAATATTCAGTGACACGCTGAAAGCCATGAAATGCTTATACAGCGGGCTTGACAGAATGTCCTTGAGCAAAGTTTTTCCTGTGTACAGGGCAAACTGACGCAGCTGTAGCCTTCCATCGGTCCACTTCTTCCAATCTCAGTGGCTTCCTGGTAAAGCAACTTGGAATAGAGTTTCTCAAACAAGCTAGTCTTGCTGCTGACTTCTTGAACTTGTCCAGCAGACAGTCTGATCTGCCTGTTTCCTCTTACCCATTCCAGCAGTTTCCTCATTACACCTAAACAAGTTTGGTGCATGTAGTCAATGGAAAACATTTTGATCATATCACTGGGAAGTTGCAGAAATGGCAAAACTGTAAGCCCCTCTGTTTCCTTAGGAGCCATCTCTCTTCTAAACATCTCATTGGTTCGCAGGGTGTTTTGAACCTCAGGGTATGTTACATGGCCATCCACCCATTGCCCTTTCTGTGTACATTTGTCACATCCATTGTATCCGGTGCAGAGTTTGATTGCTTTACCATTGCCTTGGCTGGAGCATCACATACAACACAACGCATTAAAACCTTCTTTCCTTGAATTCCATTTTCAAGTTGATCCTGCACTTCTGCAACCACATCATTGAGAAAGTCCAAATCCTTAGGTTTTGAGGGACCAGAAGTTAGAGTTACAGGAAAAGCACGAGTTGGAGTCAGATGGATGGCACACAAGACGGGCCACAGACTGATGTTGCTACTTTTGAATAGTGGAAGTCAGTCAATGTTGAGACAACTACTTAAACTCCAAAGTGGACATACTCCATTCCCGATACTGTGGTTGACCTGATATCTCTCAGGGTTGATAGAAGGGTTCTGGCTGTTGACGGTAAATCTGGATGCCCATTGGCTTTCAGTCCCACAAGAAGATAATCAAGAGCAGAGTGCTGAATCTGGTGTTTTAAGGCCCAGTGTTGTAAGAAGTTCCTGAGTGAACTTTGTGGGTTGTGTTCAACGCTGCAGGAGTCACTGGTCTCATCCATAGGTTTGTCCATGGGCGTCTCCCACATGTCCAGATCTGAAAGACTAGTTGCAGAAGCAACACTGCTGCTGTCCTCCTCAGAGCTGCTGACAGAACTTGCTGGCATCGCCATGAGCTCTGGCTCCTCTTCACACTCATCTGGCAGCTGTGTTGGCAAAGACGCTCAGCCTCGTCCAGTCGTGACATCTCTCGTCGTGCCCTCTTCCATCGCTTTGTGTAGGCCTGCCGTTCTTTCCTTGTTTTCATTGTATACAATTGTAATGCAACCAATGAGTTCCTGTTGAAATGAAATCTAAAAATGTGTAGACAGTCAGTGTTAACAATACATGTGACAGGATTTAATCAGGAGTTTTGCATTGTAGCCCAGAGACCCAGAGGGGGACAAAGCATCAATAGAAATGGCAATACATTAAAAGAACAGGTATATCTTAATTGTAACAAGAACGCAAGCAGGTTAACATGATGACACAACAACATACAATGCGGCAAAAGTGTGAAAAAATGACATATGAAAAATTTAATTCAATTCAATTTTATATATAGAATCAAATCATAAGAGTTATCTCGAGACACTTTACAGATAGAGTAGGTCTAGACCACACTCTATAATTTACAAAGCCCCAACAATTCCCCCAAGAGTAAGCATTAGCAGTGGCTAATGCGACAGTGGCGAGGAGAAACTCCCTTTTTAGGAAGAAACCTCGGCAGACCCAGACTCTTGGTAGGCGGTGTCTGACGGGGCCGGTTGGGGTTATGAACAGTGGCGTAATAGTCACAATAAAGATAATGGAACAGTGACTACAATGGTAGTAGTTCATGTCATAGCCGGGCACAGCAGGGCGTTATGGGATGTAGCGTCCCACAGCAGAGCGTAGGTGGACGCAGCGGACACGGCAGGACACAGAAGGACGTAGCCGGACATTGCAGGGAATCGCAGAGCGTAGCAGGGTGTAGCAGGTCCACAGCTGCACCCAAGACCCAGGTCTTGGTGTCACCCTAATCTGAGGCGATGTTCTGGGCGAAGAAGAAACATAAGGATGCCAGGGAGTAAACTCCCCAAAGCTAGGTTAGTAACAAGCATTTCTGGGACAGGATGCACATAAAAGGAAACAAAAGAAAAGAGAGAGGACAGAGCCGCTCATTGTGTCATAAGAAGGAAGGAACTTCCCTGGCAGTCTAGAATTATAATAGCATGACTAAGAGAGGCAGGTTAAAGAGAGGTGCCTGGTCGGGCTAGAACTCTCCCCAACCGGATCGGGCTGTACTGGCCTGCCTGCCTCTACTCTCACTATATTATTGATTATATGATAGGTAAATCTGATGACTATAAAAAGAAGCAGAGAAAAGCAGGGGTGCTGTGTCTGGAGCTATACACCCTGCCCCGCCGGTCTTGGCGTACACTGCAACTCCTCACTCCTTAACTATAAGCTTTATCAAAGAGGAGAGTTTTCAGTTTAGTCTTAAATGTGGTGACTGTGTCTGCCCCCCGGGAGCTGGTTCCACAGGAGAGGAGCCTGATAGCTGAAGGCTCTGGCTCCCATTCTACTTTTAGAGACTCTGAGAACCACAAGTAACTGCATTCTGGGAGCGCAGTGCTCTAGTGGGACAATAAGGTACTAAGAGCTCCTCAAGATATGAAGGTGCTTGACCATTTAGAGCTTTGTAGGTCAGAAGCAGGATTTTAAAGTCAATGCAGAGAAGGTAATACAGGAGAAATATGATCTCTTTTCTTAGTTTTTGTCAGAACACGTGCTGCAGCATTCTGGATCAGCTGGAGAGTCTTAAGGGTTTTATTTGAGCATCCTGATAATAGGGAATTACAGTAATCCAGCCTGGAAGTAACGAATGCATGGACTAGTTTTTCAGCATCGTTTTGAGACAGGATGTTCCTAATTTTAGCAATGTTACGAAGGTGAAAAAAAGCTAGGTTTGTTTTAAGTGGGCGTTAAAGGATATATCTTCATCAAAAATAACTCCTAGATTTCTGACAGTAGTGCTGGAGGCCAGGGCATTGCCATCCAGAGTAATTATACCTTCGGATAATGAGGTTCGGAGGTGTTTAGGGCCCAGCACAATAACTTCAGTTTTGTTTGAGTTTAACATCAGAAAATTGTAGGCCATCCATGATTTTATATCTTTAAATCTTTAATCGTAGGCGGGTTGGAAGGCAGGACCATTGCCTTCTAGAAGGATTGGCTCCTGGAAGTAAAAGGTACAACTCTCTGTACACCATTAAACCAAATCTTCTATTATTTAAATGAGATGTCTTTTTGATTTTCTTTTATTCAACCTACTACTTTCTATGATTCACTGTTTTCAGTCCTTTTGTAATATATATATATTTTTCTATTTCTAAACAGGAGGACTTGCCCATCCAGTCTCTCTGGAGCAAATCCAAATTTTGCCACAGGCCTGCAGCGAATCCCAGCAATGGGTTTTGGAATGCAGCCAGAACTGGTATTTTTGCACCCAGACGATGGATCGACAAGATTTCTTTTCTCTTTGATTAACTATTTTTTATTTTTCGCTTTCAAAATACAAAACATACAAATCACAACATTAACACCCCCCTTCGTCATCACCAACCACCCAGACAAAAATCAAGAAAAGATGACACAGTAACTACAATATTCAAAACCATTCAACAGAATAGTAACAAAATAGACAGTAAACCATAAACCAAATAAACATGTATTAATAACACTATAGACCCATTATACAAGTCTCTCCTCAGCACAAAGCTTTTTAGGAGCCCTCAAGAAAGTTCAGGTCCCCATTTTCCACCGTTTGACACTTCTTCAAATGCCGCCACCCTAACCATCTCACAAGCCCACTCCTGGATTGATGGCACCCCTTCATTCTTCCATCGTCTTAAAATAATCTGTCTGGCTATCATGGACCCAGCTTCTTATGTGCTTATTGACCCATCTCCCAGAACAAATAATGTTGGGCTGAATGGAACCTGGGTCCCTGCAATCCAACATAGGTTATCATGTATCTCGGTCCAAAATTCCTCGACGTTTTCACAGGACCACAGGCCATGACAGTAATGGAGTACTCTATTCTCTGGACTCGTAACTTGACTTGGACTCGCGGACTGGTGACTTGTACTTGGACTCGAGCATATATACAATTTGACTTGAGTATTCATGAAAAAGGACTCAGACATTGGATGAAGTTTATGACTAAATATGGCTGTCTACAATACCGACGTGAGAGGACGCTGGCGCTGGTTATTCGCCGCTTCTCCGTCTGCTATTCATCTGCTATTCGTCTGCTATTCTCTTGTGTTTGTGTTCGCTGTACCCCCTACCTCTGGACAGCCTCTGTACCTCTGGACAGTCTCTCTGCTGGTTCCCGGCTGCGGGGTTCTTGACCGGACTCTGCGCCTCGCCGGTTAGCCGCTAGCTAGCTGCCCGTCTCACCAAACGCATGGCGGCTAACCCGATGCTGACCCTCCTCCTCATAGGCAACCTCCACCAGATGCGAGCGACCAAGACTAGACATTCCCCTCCTTCGGTCATGCTGTGGATCATTTTGGCAATCACCTCATTCATCCATCTCCACCTCCACCTCTGTGCTCCTAGCCCACGGCTAACCACTATCACGGGAGCTTCTCCTCCCCCTCGCTCGGCATCATGATCAAATATTCAACTCTGCAACTGGTCCACTCGTCAACTACTCCATTCCATCCTGCATCCCAGTCATCAAACAGCTCGGACTTCTACGTCGACGCCGTTACATCCAGCCGAAGCTCTCACAAGTTTGTTTTCTTCCACCACGGACAATCCATTCCATCCATCTGGTCACCTGCACGCTCTGTTGCACCTGTCCCACGTCATCTGAATGCTTCACCCACTGGTTCACATAGGGCTGAACGCATCATCAGGCTACACAGAAAACCCGGACCGGACTACAGTGCTTTTCCCCACTTCACATACACTCAATCATACTCTCCAATCATTTGCTAATCGGCTCACTGTCCCCCTCAACTGCAATACCCCCACACCCCAACGCCACCACGCACGCTGCTAACCGGGACAACCTCAGATCTCTCCAGCCTGCCCCCATCCCACCACCCTCTCACCATGCCAACTTTGCCCTCCTCAAAAACCCGATCGGCTCAACAATAAAGCCCCTGCCCTCCATGAACTAATCCTCGACAACACTCTTGACTTCCTTCTGCTCACCGAAACCTGGCAACAACCCAACGACTTCTCTCCCTCAACCAAGCATCCCCTGGCTACAACTACATCTGCAAACCCGGCCTCCTACCCGGGAGGTGGCCGTCGCTCATTTTCAATCAGAACTTCCGGATCACAGAACTCACCCTCCCCTCAGTATCATCGTTTGAATATCTCGCCTTCAAAACTCTTTCCTCCATGACAGTCATCCTCATTTACCGGCCACCTAAACCAAATCCCTCCTTCCTCTCTGATTTTACTGAACTCCTCACACTAGCCTCATCTCTCTCACCGTCTGCTGCTACTCGGTGACTTAAACATCCACATGGACTCCCCCACATGCAAGCTCTCATCAGAATTCAAAATTTTACTGGATAACTTCTCTCTCACCCAACATGTCACATTCCCCACCCATGAAAAGGTCAGGTCACATCCTCTGCTCCACCAACCAACCAGTGCTCGACCT
Organism: Perca fluviatilis; assembly: GCF_010015445.1. Classification (NCBI taxonomy): domain Eukaryota; kingdom Metazoa; phylum Chordata; class Actinopteri; order Perciformes; family Percidae; genus Perca; species Perca fluviatilis. Next base: position 108,325 of record NC_053129.1, on the reverse strand, counting down.
CCATCCATGCCTCTTTCTTTCTCTGATCACAAACTGATACGGTTCACCATCCCTTCTCCAACCCCCCCCGCGCCTCCTCAGAGAAATCACCTTCCGCAACCTCAAATCTATCAATCCCCACCATCTCTCTGACCTGCTCTCCACCACTCTCCACCTGGACTCAACCCTCACCTCACCCGATGACCTCACAGACCACCTCAACTCCACCTTGTCTACCTCCCTCAACACCATGGCCCCCCTCAAAACAAAACTCGTCACTTTTAACACCTCTTCACCCTGGTACACACCTGCACTCTGGAAAATGAAACAAACTGGCCGCCAACTTGAACGTCTGACAAAGAAATCAACCCTCACAGTCCATCATGAAGCCTATAAATCCCATCTCATCGCCTACAAAGATGCCCTCTATTGCTGCCAAATCTGCCTACCTCTCCACCATCCTCACCGACCCCCTGCCAAAAACCCCAGAACCCTCTTCTCCACATTGAACAACCTCATCAAGCCTCGGACCAACAGCCTCCTTACCTCTACTCCGGATCTCTGCAACTCATTCCTCCACTTTTTCACTGACAAAATCAATCTCATTTACAAATCCCTATCCCCTGTATCTGACCTTCCAGGATCTACTCCAGCACCTACCTTGGACCCTCCCTCTCCATCCCTCCAGACCTCCCGACCCCTCCTCCACACTTCCTCCTCTCCCCAGTTTAACCCAGTCACTCCTCCTGAAATCTCCAAACTCATCAGCTCTTCCAAACCCACTACCTGCTCCCTTGACCCCTCCCTACTCCACTTCTGAAGTCCTGCCTCCCGGTCCTATGCCCCTACCTCACTAACCTCTTCAACTCCTCACTGTCCCTTGGAACTGTCCCTCTGCTTTCAAAACTGCCGCTGTCACCCCAATCCTTAAAAAACCTGGTCTGGATCCCTCCTCTCTCAACAACTACCGCCCAATATCCAACCTCCCCTTTCTGTCTTAAAAACCCTGGAACGCATAGTCGCCTCACAACTACAAACCCATCTTCTTGCCAATAACCTATTCGAACCTCTCCAATCTGGTTTTGCCCCCCTACACAGCACAGAAACCGCTCTCCTCAAAGTCCTCACACGACCTCCTCACCTTTGCTGACACCGGTTCCCCAACATACATCATCATCCTCCTCGAACCGAGTGCAGCCTAAATACTGTGAGCCATAACATCCTGCTCACCAGACTCAAAGACCTCGGTATCGCAAGGTACTGCACTCAGCTGGCTCCACTCCTACCTTTCCAACAGATCCCATTTCTTCTCTCTCCACAACCACACCTCTGCCACAGCCACAGCCACTCAAGGTGTTCCCAGGCCCGCGTGACTTGGCCCCCTCCCTCTTCATCATCTACATCCTCCCTCTTGGTCAGATACTCCCGACCACTTCAACCCCTCGTACTTCTGGCGACACCCAGATCTACCTCAGCACCAAATCCCCCACAATCCTCCCCTCTCCCACATCAACTCCTGTCTGTCAGCTATTAAAACCTGGATGCAACACAACTTCCTCAACAGCGACAAAACAGAATTCCTTCTGATCGGCTCCAAATCCACACTCAGCAAAACCAATAACCCCACTCTCACCATCGACGGCACCATTGTTCCCCCATCTCCCCAGGCCCCAACCTTGGCGTTATCTTTGATTCCACCCTCTCCCTTGAGCCTCACATCCGCTAAGTCATTAAAACCTCCTTCTTTCACCTCCGCCAACATCAGCCCTCTCACTTACAACGCTTCCCCGCTGCTGAAAGATATTAATACTCCCGATTGGACTACTGCAACTCACTTCTCCTCGGCATCAGCTCTACCAACATCAACGGACTCCAACTGGTCCGGAACTCAGCCGCGCCTTCATTACCTGCTCCAAATCCTGGCACCACATCACCCCAGTCCTAAAACAACTCCACTGGCTTCCCATTTCCCACCGGATCACCTACAAAAACCTGGTCCTCACCTATAAAGCCCTCCACCATCTGGCCCCCTCATACCTCACTGACCTCCTCTCCTTACCAACCCTCACGGTCCCTCAGATCCACCTCAGCCGGTCTCCTCTCCATCCAAAAGTCCAACCTGCGCTGTTTTGGGGACAGAGCCTTCTCCAGAGCAGCTCCCAGGCTCTGGAACTCCCTCCCCCAAGAGATCCGCACCTCTGAGTCCCTCACCATCTTCCAGTCCCGCCTCAAGACCCATCTCTTCACGTCAGCCTACCCATAGTCCACCTGCCCCCCTCCCTTTTTCATCTGTATCTTGTTTTGTTCTACTTGTTTTGTTTGCTCGTTTTGTTTTGTTATGTTTTTATAATCTACCCTGCCCTGTAAAGCGACTTTGAGTCCATGAAAAGCGCTATATAAATTCAATTTATTATTATTATTATTATTATTATTAAATAGGTTATAAAAATTTGATATAAGATGTTACACTTTTCCTGTTTTGGGCTCCAAGACCGTCCGCAAAGCAGCTGGGGAGATGTTCCATCCAGGGCTGATGTTCTTTTGGGTGTAACACCCTTTTACCCCATCATGTCTTGAAGCTTCTTGTTTATTGTTAACTGTTAACTCACTTTACATTGTCTTTGGGATCAGAGAGATGCACCTCGGATCGTGAAGTTCGCCTACACAGATTTTACATCCAATGCTGGAAAGAGCACCACTAAATGTTTAGAAAAAATTCAGTAAATAAACTCCTTTGCAATCGTGACACTGGTGTCATTTTTGTTGACACCAGTTTTTATTAGTATATCAGCTCTTTAAAAGGTGCCAGAGCGGAGAAATGTAGGCAGTCTTGGAATTCAACACAGACGCAAAATTGATGACTCGACTTGGACTCTGACACTGGGGACTCAAGACTCGACTCTGACTCCAACACTGGGACATGAAGTAATTGGCCATCCTCTGTCTTACATTTTCAACAATGTGATGTGTCTTTCAGAAAAAATGGAGGGAGTCCAATAGAAGTAATGCATAATCTTGAACTGAATGAGGCGCATCCTCATATTGCGTGAGCTTAGCACTTCCCTCTTGTTACAGCTGAGCAGCCTCAGCTGCAGGAGTGACGTCATACGCTCAGGTGCACACCTTGAAGGAATTATACCCAACAGAAAACAGCAAAACGCCAAGGCTGTTTTCGAAATTGCATGCTATAATAGCAGTGCGTACACCTTTGGCCAAAATGTAGCATGTATGCAGTGTGCAAACAAAAGCATATCTCACCTACTGTATCCCACAATGCAAAGCGCCAGAACAATCACAACAACTGGAAACTTTTTAGACTTGTCGTCTGCTATTTCATCACTAAATTCATTTGTTTTTTTCTTTTCTCCTCTCTTCAGGGTATGTCTGTAGCAGGGGTCGTGGCTGGCTTCTCCATGCAGCTAACGAGGCACACCTGTATCTAGTCACCTCATCACTCACTCCACATAATCCTGGTCTTCACTCCACTACTCTGCCAGATAATTCCATAATGTTTGGTTACGCACTGCGTATTATTGTTGTTCCTACCAGTGAACCTGGTCGGGAGCAGGTTTTCTTCAAGAAACCTCGAGTTTCTCTCAGTCTCCTTCCTCTGACACAGCGCTCTCTCATTTCCTCATTCATTCAGTCTGGATCAGGCGCATTTTAGCGCAGTTTTGTCATCAGCATGAATAAAATAGGATTGTTTCATTAAGTCAGTTAGGTAACGTTATAGACTAAAGGTTTTTTCTAAAACATGGTATGTCCTTTTGTCGACGATCCCTTTGATGAAGAAGCTGTGTTAGGGAGTTAAACATTCATCGGGAGAGGATACTGAGGCCCCGACTAGATGTATTTTCATTTCCAGATAACTACCTATTTGAGCGGTATCGTTTTTCTTCCCAGTCTATCAGATATGTGCATAACCTTATCCGTCCTCATATCACTAACGTCACCCATCGTGGACATGCCCTTATATCCCAGCAGATTCTTTGTGTCGCATTATGTTTTTTTGCAAACAGCAGTTATCTTTACAACATTGGTGACGCGGAGCATCTTGGTAAAGCCACTGTACGCAGAGCCGTCAGAAAAGTGAGCCTCGCTCTGAAACGTTTTTTAAAAGTGTTTGTAGTGTTCCCTGGACACAAACCAGTGAGAGCCATTAACGAAGAGTTCCACAGGATTGCAGGTGAATAATGTAAAACCCTTTACAATGACAAATTATTAATTATAATTTGGATAATGACATGGTGCTGCAAGATCAGAATGGTATAATTCAAATTACTTTTAGGATTTCCCTATGTGATTGGCTGCATTGATGGCACACACATTCCAATCACTGCTCCTTCAGAAAATGAAGCTGACTATGTGAATAGGAAGTCCATTCACAGCATTAATGTGCAGATAAATTGACTACTGTCACAAAATTTAACAAACTGCATCACAATACTGCAAGTAACCTGTCATTCTCTGCACTATCAAGATCATATGTGATGCTGCATATCTCATAACCAACGTGGAGGCCAAATAGCCTGGGTCTGTGCATGACTCAAGGATATATCGTGAGTCAGCCCTGAGCAACAGACTGGAACGTGGTAAGCAACCTAAAGCTTTGTACAGTATTATTCACCTGTCTCCCTCCTTAAATACACTCAAATGTATACACTATGCATTACAGGAGAGTTTGAAGGCCTTCTGCTAGGTGACATGGGTTACCCATGCCAGCCCACTCTGCTCACCCCTTACCCTGACCCGGAGCCAGGCCCCCAACGCAACTTCAATGTGGCCCACTGTAGGACTAGAGCCCGGGTGGAGATGACCATAGGCCTGCTGAAAGCTCGTTTCCAGTGCCTACGCCACCTCAGGGTAACCCCTGAGAGGGCCTGTGACATTATTGTGGCATGGGTTGTTCTCCATAATATTGCCACAATTATAGGAGAGCAACATCCTGCCCTACATGTAGAGGACCCCATCCACCCAGCAGATTTCCAGGATGGAAGAGCAGTCAGAAACATATGCAGTAATCACTTCTATTAAAACACAAGCACCACCCAAATAAAGACAAATAATTGAAATTTTATTTTGTCTTCTTTATTTCCTAAAAACATAAAAGCAACAGTTTCTTTTTATATTGTTCCAATAACTAACACAAGTCACTTGTGACCATTCACCCACCTCTAACTTGTGTTTGAGGATTTCCAGATCCGTCTTTTGAATTTGGCGGTCCAACAATGCCATTTCATGGTCTGTTTTTTGCATTTGCTTTATCACATACATCTTATACAGGTCCTTCACAGGTAACTGGGATTACATAAAATCATGAGATTAAAAAAGAAAATCATACAGTTTACAGAACATTATTTCCACAGAAAGAACCTCTGGCAGTTGCTGCACATCTCACTGTGTTCATCTGTGTTGTGGAAGTTAATGGGCCCTCCTCCTGTTGCCCAGCCATGTTCTGTTAAAAAATTGAATATCCAGTCATACATGTCACACGTGATACTGGGTTAATACCACACAGCAGTGTTAAGAATTGTGAATGTGGAGATGACTCTCAGTAACATAGTCCTACTTCTGTAGGCCTCTCTGGATCCCTTTCTGTGGCAGCAGACAAAGTGTCCTCTTCATCGGTTTCCTCCTGTGAAGATGAGTATTGTTTCGTTAGACTTTAAACTACTTGCATCATGTCTGGAGTATTTAGTTGTCTACTTACAGCTTCAAGGACTTCTGCTGTGACATGAGGGTCCACAAGTGTGAGAACACCATCAAAATCTGTTGGAATAAATGACAAACCCATGAAGGGGGAAATAATATCTCTAAAATATAAATAGGCATAAAAGAAGATAAATATAAGCCTATTACATCTTATGAAGGCACTTGTGTCCTGTGATGTGGCTGGCTCAGAGGAAGAGCTCCCTCCAGGGATTCCTTCAGCCACTGGCCTTTCTGCATTTTAGCTCAGGGCCAACTCCTCTGCCTCTGTCATACCCCTTTTCCACCAAGGCAGAGCTGGTGCTGGTTCGGAGCCAGAGCCTAGTTTCAAATCGGTTCTTTGTTTTTCGACCACCAAAGCACCAGCTCCGAACCAGTAAAAATGGTTCTTAAGTAGCACCAAATCATTGCAGGGCCAGAAGTAAGAACCCGCCGACGTCAGCGGCTGGCGGTTACCGTGACCAACAAGACGAACAAAAACTTGCAGATAAACACGATGGACGCAATCAAACAACAACAGCAGTGGTCAGAGGAGGAAACGAGCTGCTTTCTTGCACTATAAAGGCGAGCCGCGCGAACACGTTGGATCCGCGGACTTTGGATGCCGATGTAGGTCCGCAAAGCCATGAACACCAATAGCAAAGCAACGTTTGAGTTTGGCGCCGCCGCGCTAACGTTGCTGGGAAAGATGAGACGTATAAAGTGACATAAGACCTGGCTCTGTGCCGGCTCTTTAGCCTGTGGAAAAGCAAACCAGTTCTTCGTAGGCTTGTCAGTCGAACAAACGCCGAACCGGCACTAGCTCTAGCTCTGAACCAGCACGTGGTTCTTGTTGGTGGAAAAGGGGTATCAGAGGTGGTGGTGCTTGTCCTCCACCAGTTCTCCTGGCCTCTGCCTTCTTTCTGTTGGCTTAGTAGAAGTCAAATGTTAATTTAAATGGGCCCTTTAATTAACAAAGGAGGATGGGCGAGAGGACATCTAGGTATGTTAACATTAGTTGGGGATAAACTACAGCACATTCAAATTGCCAGTGAATATTTACTTAATTTATTATATTATATTTACTTATTTAAAATGTGATTAAAATTTGTCTAGTGCAGGAATCCAAAAGCAGACCAGGACGAAGTAAGTCGGAATAACAAGGGGAGTATTTATTTGGAGTTTGAGTATGGAGGTGGGTAAGTCCCGTTGGTTGGCAGTGGGTGAAGCAGGAAGGCTGGAGGATTTGTGCAGATCCAAAAATGCAACTGTGAAGTTGTCGGCCAGGCAGGTGTGAGTGTAAATCCAGGTGGTGACTGCAGAAACAGGAGGCAGATTAGCGACAGGAAAAAAAGACAAGGCAGCAATAAGACTTTCAAAACTAGAGGCTTGATACGAGAGCTAAACATACTGGTTACGATAATGAGACGGCAGGGAATGGATGTCTGGTCACAGCTTATATGGTGCAGAGGTGCTAATCAGGACCGGGGGTGTCCAGATTGCAGCAGGTGTACGTAGTTGGAGAATCATTAGGGATGTCTTCAGGAAACTCAGGAAAAACGAACTTCAGGTTAGAGCAAAAACAAAACACTGGCAAAACAGGCTCAAGATGCTGGATTCATGACATTTGTCTTTACAACATAGCATATTGGTAAAGCCACTGTAGCAAAGCGCTGTCAGAAGAGTGTGACTCGCTCTGAAACGTGTTTTAAACGTTTTTAAAAGGAGTTCCACAGTATTGCAGGTGAATGATGTAAACCCTTTGAAATGAAAGATTATGGATTATAATTCTGTTAATGATGGTGCTGCAGCCTCAGAATGGGATTAGTAGGCATAGTACTTTTTCGTCCGCAGTGTTGCACCTAAATGAAATAGATTATAGGTTCAATACCATTTCACCAGTAATATTAGGCTTTAAATATGATATACACTATATTGGAATATACACATTTACTCTAGCAGCAATTTTCTCCCACGCAAATTCTCTTTTGCAGCAGCCGCCGTTTTTTTTTTTTTTACTCGCTGTATGTGCACATGAGTATTTCTGTCGACCCGTTTGTTTGTGGTTGTTACCATGGTGAATTGTAGTATCATGGCTCCATTCATGCTGCCAACTCATATCAGCTGTTTCCCATCTCACGGTAAGTCAACTCAGACATCAGGGTTAGACTCAGAGTTTGTTAAACCTTCTACCTGAAATAGGACCCTAGTGCCTTCGGAGCTGAAGAACTGGATCCAAAAAAAAACACTAACAGATGGTGAAGTTGCAAATATCTAAGAAATTGAGACCTATGGATTCAAAATTGCTGTACCACATCCTCAAAGGATTTCAATATGCCACGAAGATCCCCCCAGTGTGACAATTTCCAACCAATCCCTCCAAAAAAGGGGAGATCTACATAATAAAATAATATACATAACTTTGGATTTCGACCAAACACTTGATGAAGTATTTAGATATCGATCAAGTTGAAACAGCCGGGCCACTTTAGTCCAAATGACATTTAAATGAGAGATTATCGGATGTGTTTTTGCCTCACCATACAGGTTAACAGACATTAATCCACTTTTTTAAAGATGCTGCCAAACCCATACATTTCCAAAATGTTGAACACTAGTGCAGTGCCCGTTGAGAATGTGCCTGTTTGGAATAGCCGATTGCTTGGCCTGTGGTATTGCTGCTTGTAGAATTCATCAAAACCAAAATGTAGCCTACCTCAAAAATACTTACAGAAGGACCCCAAACCACTTCAAATGCAACTCCTCTGTATACCCTACTACTAATTTATTGATTTACCTGACAGAGAACGTTGCAGATTCAGAATGTAATCACACAATGAAAATGTGCATATCACATGTCAGCACATATCTGCGTTCATCAACCACCAGAACCTGTGTGTGTGAAGAAGAGTCGGCCTACATCATTAGACGTGAGTTAATTTCACGTCAGCAATACGTAAGTGCCAGGAGCAGGAAACATAGGCTGCCTTTATCCCTATCTTAGCGAAATGCATAGTCAGCTCAACATGAGTGTGCATCATGATTATGAAAATGATCGTTCCATTTAGTGCTGTCAAACTTAACTTATTTAATAATTTCTGTTAGGTTAATTTGAACATATAAAAGGCGTTAGAAATTAATCGCGGGTTGACGGCGATTTCACTTGGTTGTATATGAGAGGTTGCAGTGAGCTCACTTTTGCTGCTAGGATGAAGACTATGGTATTGAATTAAACGGGAAAACATCAGGAATGCATTGGTACCACTCTAAACGTGCTAACAAACAGGGAAGTAACTCACCAAATTTAACCAAAAAATCCTAGCTTGAACTTTCTGTCCGTCCTCCATCAGAGTGCAGTTTTTCCTTGTCTTTCATATTTGTGTTTACTGTTGTGGAACTGGCAAAGACCTGGGGTCCGTTCCAGGTAGGAGGTTTAACAAACCTGAGTCTAACCCTGATCTGAGTTGATTTACCCTGAGATGGGAAACTCTGAGTTTTCGGTTCCAGAACAGCTGATTTGAGTTGGTTCAATCAACTCGGAGTATGTTCACTCAGGGTTACGCGCGTGCACATAAGGCAGTATGAATGGAGCCATGATTCTACGATTCACCATGGCAACAACCACAAACAAACGGGTCGGCGGAAATACTCATGTGCACAAACAGCGAGTTTGAACATGTATTTCGTTAAAAAAGCAAGAATTGGTGTGGGAGAAAATTGCTGCTCGAGTCAATGCGTACGCATTAACAGTGTATTAATTTCATATTTAATCACAGTTAACTTATAATATTACCGGTGAAAACTGGAATTGTAGGCTACAATTTCATTCAGGTGCAATCCTGCGGGGGCGAAAAAGTAAAGCCTACTATTCCCATTCTGAGGCTGCAGCACCATGATCATTAACAGAACTATAAGTATAATCATTTATTTCTTTTTAATGGCTCTCACTGGTTTGTGTCCAGGGAACATGTTTAAAAAACGTTTCAGAGCGAGTCACACTTTTCTGACGGCTCTACATACAGTGGCTTTAGGCTATTACAGTATGATCCGCTACTGTTATAAAGAAAACTGCCGTTTGCAAAAGACCTAATGAGACACAAAGAATCTGCTTGGATGTTATATAAAATAACCGTGGCGCAGCACTGCTGGCGACACGGGCACGAGAGAACGGGCGTCTGTGGAAGTCTAAGTTTGTCCAAGTTTTAAGTTCGTCAAATCTGTCTAAAGTTTATGTCAAGGGTGTTGAAGTGCTTCGAATGGTGGTGGTCTGCTTGGTGAGGAAGAAGGGAATAAGAAGATAATTCACAATGGGAAGGAGAATCACCGGAGTGTGGCTGCTGTTGCTACTAATTACAGCCACCTTGTGCACCTGCCTGCAATACGACACCACACTTACCGAAGGTAATGAGCAGACGTTGCGGGTGTACGGCAGGGACTGGCTGCTGTCCTTGAGGAGGAAAGCTTCTCCAGAACCAGGCCTATTAGATCATGTTCCGGAGGAGCTGCTAAAAGAGCACAGAGGCAAGCGGCCGCGGAAACGAGGGAGAAGAGGAGGCATTCAACAACGCCTTCGCCGGAGGGCCATGAGGCCGCCTCTGCCGTCTATACTTTTCAGCAATGTTCGCTCCCTGAGGAATAAGATGGAAGAACTGCGGCTTAACACAAAGGTCTGTAACGAATATCGGGAATCATGCTTAATGATCTACACAGAGACCTGGCTCCAGGAGGATTTTCCGGACGCATTGGTGCAGGTACGAGGCTTCTCATGTGTGCGTATGGACAGAAACAGTGAATCAGGGAAGACGAAAGGGGGAGGGATTTGTGTTTTTATTAATGACTCTTGGTGCAATAACTACACAGTTAAAGACAGGGTGTGTACTCCTGATCTCGAACTCATTTGCATTAGTTTTAGACCTTTTTATCTACCTAGAGACTATGGGAACATCTTTATATGTTCGGTATACATCCCGCCCAGTGGGAATGCATCCAAATCAGCCTCACGAGTAGCAGACTGTGTCCACCAGCAGTTAAAGGACAAGCCCGATTCCCCTATATTTGTCCTTGGCGACTTTAACCATTGTAAACTGGAGCAGGCTCTTCCAGGATTCCAGCAATATGTTAAAGATGGCACACGGAAGAATAGGATACTGGATAAATGCTATGGCAACATTAACGACGCATATGCTGCCAGAATTAAACCCCCCCTTTCAAATTCGGATCACAATACCATCCACTTGATCCCTACCTTTAAGTGTGCTATTAAAAAAAATAAACCTGTTTCAAAAACTGTTAGTGTGTGGCAGGATGATAGCAAGGAGACGTTGAGTGGCTGTTTTCTGGCCACAGATTGGGATGTTTTCTATCAGGACAACAGTATTGACAATATTGCGGACACGATAACAGGGTACATTCATTTCTGTGTTGATACTGTTGTGCCAAAAAAGACGATCACAATACATCCCAACAACAAAGATTACATCACACCTGAAATTAAACATTTGATCAGGAGGAAAAAGCAAGCATTCCGGAACAATGATTTAATGGAGCTGAGATCTATCCAAAAAGACCTGAGGGGGAAACTTAAGAAGGCTCGGGAGGAACACAGCACACGAGTTAGGGAAGCCTTTTCAACAAATAATTCTAAAAAACTTTGGGACACTGTGAAAGAAATGACTAACATGAACTCTGGAAAGAAGGAACTGAATGTGTGGAATGATTTGGACAAGGCTAATGATCTTAATATTTTTTATAAACGTTTTGACCTAGATTATGAAACCAATGTGACCTGCTGCAGAGACTTGTCTACCTCCTTACCATGTGACCTAATACAGGACAGAATAATAATTAACCCTAATGCTGTTACCACAGTTTTTAAAAAGTTGAACAGAAATAAGGCCAGCGGGCCTGATGGCATTTCATCTTTTATTCTGAAAACATTTGCGGATGAGCTGACTCCGGCTTGGAGCCCTCTATTTCAACTCTCTGTCGATACATGTACCATCCCTACTATTTGGAAGACATCTGTTCTGATTCCCGTGCCTAAAAAACCTTGTCCACAGCATAATAATGATTATAGACCAGTTGCGCTAACATCAATAGTTATGAAATCATTAGAACGTATAATGGTCGGTAAATTAAGGAGCGAGGTACAGCATCTTTTGGACCCCTACCAGTTTTCTTATAATAATGGCAGGGGTACTGACGATGCCTTACTTACAACTGTACACTCTATCTTAAAGCACCTTGAAAATCCATCAGCTTATGTTCGATTATTATTTATGGACTTCAGCTCTGCATTTAATTGTATTCCCCCTCAGACACTGTTGTGTAAATTACAACAGATGGAGGTGAACCCCTTCATCATTAGATGGTATGGTTCTTTTCTGACAGACAGGAAGCAGCAGGTTAAAGTTAACTCTATTCTTTCTGATACTCTGAACATAAGTACAGGTGCCCCTCAAGGCTGTGTAAGCTCTCCTTTACTTTTTATAATATACACAAATGACTGCAGAAACATAAATAGAAATAACCACATTATTAAATTTTCAGATGAACGGCCATACTTAGTCTACTTACAAAAGACTCAGATATTGATATCTATAAACAGGAGATAGAGGAGGTAGTGAAGTGGCAACAGCAGGCATAACTTGACACTTAATGTAAATAAAACCAAAGAAATGATTTTTGACCCCAGGTTTATAGGAGATCATAGTACACTTCAAATTGAAGGTGTACTTGTTGAGCAGGTAACAACATATAAGTATTTAGGCATACAATTAGACTGTCAGTTACAGTGGTCCCATCAAGTGGAGTATGTTTGCTCTAAGATATGTCAGCGTCTGTATTTTTAAGACGACTTAGAGTTCATGGAGTGGCAAAGAGATCATGATACTGTTTTACAAGGCAGCCATTGAATCTATTGTTCGTTATGGTATGATGGCTTGGTTCGGTAACCTGTCCGTTAAACTAAAATCACAGCACCAAAATTGATAATAAGGGCTGGCAAAATAATTGGCCAAATGCCACCAACTCCTCTTCAGGAGCTTTTTGAGGAGGCGGTGAGGAAACAGGGTCTCAAAGTCATCAACGACCCAAATCATGTCCTGTATAGTCAGTTTGAGCTGATGCCTTCAGGCAGAAGGTACAGGTTACCAAACTGTAAGCTTAACAGGTACAAATTTTCATTTGTGCCGCTTGCAATCAAATTAATGAATAATAACAGAGTGTGTATGTCTGTGTTGTGTGTGCTTGCGCGTCTGTGCTGGCTCAGTGATTTATGTATGACTATTACTATATAAGACTTGGTACTGAACATCGAGGTTATAGGATGTGCAATGATAGGGTACTGTTGCATAATTTGCTGTTATATTTGACATGGTATTATGCAATGGGGCAGTGTGCAATATAGAAGTTATTCACCACAGTATGAGTTAACGGGAAATGTGCAATCATTATCTAAACATTTGTGTAATTCAAGGGGGAGGCTGTGTTGTTGGGGGTTGTTTGTTCGTGTGTTATTCGTTGTTTATTGAAGCATGAGGAAATGTGTGACTATGTTGTAAGTTGGTTAACTGTATGTTTATTGTGTGTTATGCGTGATGTGTCGCCATTTTGTTCTCTCGAGTGCCCAAGACAAATTTCTCCTATGGGAGACAATAAAGGCTTATCTTATCTTATGTTAAAGCCTGTCCACGATGTTGAACTAGTGGAAGGATAAGGTATCTACATATCTAATAGACTGTGATAAAAAAATACCTCTCAAACCGGTTATGTGGAAATGAAAAAACATGTAGTCGGGACTCAATATCATCTCCCGACGTAAACTCTCTGAATTAATTACAACTTTTTCGTCGACAAAAGGACATGACATGTTTGAGGAAAAAAAACATTTTATAGTCTGCCTAACATAAACCAATACGTTTTTTTATTCATGCAGATAAACTGCATTAAAATGCGCCTGATACAGACTGAATGAATGAATGAGGAAATGAGTTTCCCCTCCTTCTGAGAGGGAGGAGAATGAGAGAAACTCAAGTTTTTTTTTTTTCTCCCATTTCTCTGTCTGAGAGAAACTTGAGGTTTCTTGAAGAAAACCTGCTCAGTTACCATAGTAACTGACTCAGAGTTTAAGTTACCTCTCTTTCTGAAACGGAAAACCCAGAGTTTCCCTCATCTCAGGGTTAACAAACTCAGAGTTTTCACTAAACCTGCTTTCTGGAATGGGCCTCTGGGGGTTGGTTGTGAAAGCTTCACAGACAACATTGATAGGGTCTAGTCATTTTCATCATTTCACAGCCTTAATATGAATCAAAAGTGTAATATGACATTGACCAAATATTAAATAGGTGATTCAATGCTAATTCTTTGACACAAAGCAACACGTTATATACATTTTATATTTGAATAGTTATAGTAGTAACTAACACTCTCAGTGTAGTTTTGGTATAGGCCTACAATATATCTAATCCCCATGTTCAGGTACAGCAAGTAGCCTACTTTATCTCTGAAAGTGTTGTCGGTTATACTCTGTACTGTTTTATAATTACAAGTTTGTGTAATTTGGGGTTTCTGTAGCCAGTGACATTTAATTATTTGTATTTTATTTTCAATGCAGTGTTATGGTTTGCTCTCTCTCCGCCCTGAGTTGGGTGTTTTTTTTTCCCTGTTTGTCGGTGTGTTCTGTGTTTTTCCACCTGGAGTGCTGGAGGCGTGTCCAGAGGGAAGTAGGTCGAGGGGCATGGCCGATTCAACACTGCACAGCCGGTCTTCACAGCTGCAGCTCATCTTCATGATTCACTCCTGTAGTGATGGGACATGCGACTCTTTTACAAACACCTTTTATAAAGCTATTTGTAAAAATAAATATGATTGAAACCTAGGCACTGCTATTGATACTGAAGTTTTGTCCACTACTTTGTAAAATATTTACCTGGCTCTGTCTGAGGCTCAGGAGTTGTACTTGGAGATACATCTGGTTTAACAGCAAAATCCACAGGAGGGCATGCAGGTACCTGAAACAGCTTGGGTGGTGACATGGAGGATGACTGAGGAAGCTCAGCCTGGGCAGTGAGTCGGCTGCTTTGAGGAGTGGGATTCAGGGCATGGGTAAAGTCTGTCTTGCTCGTGTGCTTATCCCAGTCTAGAGGAACTGGGCGGCAACCAGGCTCAACATATGCCAGTGAAATGCAAAGCTGCATGCTTCACATCCGCCAGAACTCTTTCAGAGACTGCATTAGTTCTGCCATTAAAGCTGGGAGGTGAACATCTGGCTGCTTCAAGTCCACCAGGTGCTGGTAATTGCACCACGCCACCCCTGTCTGTTGTGGGGGAGTTGGTGAATGGCGGAGCCAAAATGCAGAGACGGAAGCAGAGGAACGTTTTGATGATTTAATAAAACATAAAATATACAAAACCAGAGTCCAGGAACACTAAGACTAACCGGGAAGACTAACACTCAGGAATACAAACTGGCGACAAGACACACAATGATCTGACACAGGACAAGGGGAAATACAAGGGTAACGAGGTAACAAGAGGCAGGTGGTGGTAATAATAATAATAATAATAATAATACTACTACATTTGTAAAGCGCTTTCAAATCAAAGTGCTGTACAGAACATAGAAAATACAATTTAAAACATTTCAAATAACAAAAAAAAATAAACACACACGCGTACTGTCAGGAAAACATACAAAGAAATTAGGCCTCATACACAACAGTAAACAGATGGGTCTTTAGCTTTGCTTTAAAAGCCTCAACAGAACAAGCCTGATGTCCAGAGGTAAACTGTTCCACAATGTCGGTGCATGGAAAGAAAAAGCCTGTTCACCAATTGTCTTCTTTTTAACCTTTGGAACACTCAGAAGACCCGTCCCCTGAGAACGCAGGGCTCGAGCAGGCACATAAGGGTTCACTAGGTCTTTAAGATACAATGGTGCGCTGCCATTTAATATTTTATAGGTTAGCAACAACACCTTAAAGTCTGCTCTGGCATGCACAGGGAGCCAATGGAGAGAGGATA
Source organism: Perca fluviatilis (assembly GCF_010015445.1). Lineage (NCBI taxonomy): Eukaryota > Metazoa > Chordata > Actinopteri > Perciformes > Percidae > Perca > Perca fluviatilis. Next base: position 92,635 of record NC_053129.1, on the reverse strand, counting down.
ACACTGGTGTAATATGTTCATATCTGGAGGCTCCGGTCAGAACACGAGCTGCAGCATTCTGAACCATCTGCAGACTCCGAAGACTTTTCTTTGGCAGACCCGACAGAAGAACATTACAATAATCTAGCCTAGATGACACAAAGGCATGAATGAGGACCTCAGAGTCCTTAAACGAGAGTATTGATCTGATCATGTTTCTAAGATGGAAAAAAGCAACTCTGGTCACCTCCTTTATATGTAAATCAAACGAGAGTGTCTGATCAAAAAGCACACCAAGATTCTTAACTTGGTCTCTGCGATTGATTACACAATCATCAAGAGACAAAGTAATGTGATCAAAAAGATGACCTAGTTTTGCTGGTCTGATAACCATCATTTCTGTCTTAGTAGAATTAAGTAATAAGAAATTTGTTGATAACCAGCTCTTAACAGCTGCAAGACAGGCCTCAAGTTTAGCCGTATTAGAATTGCTTCCTATACCTAACGGCATATACAGCTGCATATCGTCAGCATAACAATGAAAAGCAATCCCAAAAGAACGGAAAATCTGAACCAATGGGGATAGGTAAAGTGAAAAAAGCTATGGACCCAGTACAGACCCCTGAGGAACCCCGTGCTTGACGGCACAGGACTCAGAGTATTTTGTCATATAAAACACATTGAAATCTTTCTGACAGGTATGATCTTAACCACTCTAGAACTTGAAATGCCAAAGAAATTCTCAAGTCTATCCAACAGTATACAGTGGTCAACCGTATCGAAAGCAGCTCTAAGATCTAACAGCAAAGGTGACACAAGGGCTGGGAAATTGTATTCTCCAACCACCTCAGATTTACCTGAGGCATCCCCTCCTCTCTGACGGACGACGCTGAATGCATTTTTCCTGACCAGCGCCTCCCTTATTGGTGCAGACTTGTCCTGGAGAGATGGGTTGTCTTTAATGACTTTCACAGCATCAGTCGGATCCCGACGAAGATACCCCAGAGATTCCTTGCGGAATGTACTGTAACTCTCCCAGGGAAAAAGATCTTCAACGCACCATGGGGAATCAGGCTTTCGCCTGTGGAGTTCCCTCCCAGACTACCTGAGGGGCTCCACAAACCACTGACTCATTCAAAGGGCCTAAAAACCTTCATTTAAAGCAAGCTTCCTTGTAAATCTTTTTTTTTTGTTATTGTTTATCTTCATTTCTTTGCTTTACTTCTGTTTTTAGGGCGTTTTCACACCTACCTCATTTGGTCCGGACCAAAATTGCAGGTGAGAAATGTGCCTCAGACCAAATTTTGGTACGATCAAAAGAGGTTGTCTCGGTCCGGATCAAACTGAATCATGGTTCGGTTCATTTGCAGTATGAAAACACTTTTTTGGATGGTTCGGACTTTCGGACCAATTACAGAAAGCTCTGGCAGGCTATCTTGGTGTTATAAAACCGGGGAAGCTCCTTTAAGGAACAGCTCAGTGCTTAGTTTGTAGCCTATGTGAGAGAATGTGCAGACAGCTGCTGGCTATCAGAGCAGAATATAATCAGCAGTTTACCTGTTAAATGGTAGGCCTCGTAAAAGTAAGGCAAGGCAGCTTTATTTGTATAGCACATTTCAGCAACAGGGCAATTCAAAGTGCTTTACAGAAAACATTAAAGAGCAGTTAAAAACAATTTAAAAACAAATTAAAAACATTAAAAGACAAGAATAAAATTGATAGTGCAGTATAAGAATAAAAGTTAATAGATTATTTAAAGAAAAGCAACATCAAAAAGATAGGTCTTTAGCTTAGATTTAAAAGAACAGAGTAGCAGCGGACCTACAGTTTTCTGGGAGTTTGTTCCAAATATGTGGAGCATAAAAACTGAACGCTGCTTCCCCCTGTTTAGTTCTGACTCTGGGGACAACAAGTAGACCTGTCCCAGACGACCTGAGAGGTCTGGGTGGGTCATAATGTAGTAGCAGATCAGAAATGTATTTTGGCCCTAAACAGTTTAGTGATTTATAAACCAGTAAAAGTATTTTGAAATCAATTCTTTGAGGCACTGGAAGCCAGTGTAGAAACTTCAGTACTGGAGTGATGTGATCCACTTTCTTGGTTTTAGTGAGGACTCTAGCAGCAGCGTTCTGAATCAGCTGCAGCTGTCTGATCGATTTTTTGGGGAGACCTGTAAAGACACCGTTACAGTAGTCAAGTCTACTGAAGATAAAAGCATAGACAAGTTTTTCCAGATCCTGCTGAGACATAAGTCCTTTAACCCTTGATATATTTTTAAGGTGATAATAGGCTGATTTTTTAATTATGTTAATGTGGCTTTTAAAATTCAGGTCTGAGTCCATGACTACACCAAGATTTCTGGCTTTGTCTGTTGTTTAACATTGTTGTTTGAAGCTGAGCTGACTTTCAATCGTTCCTTTTGCTCGTCAAAACAACCACCTCCGTTTTTTCTTCATTTAATTTAAGAAAGTTCTGGCACATCCAATCATTAATCTGTTCAATGCACATATTTAATTGTTGTATTGGGCTATAGTTCCCTGGCGATAAGGTTATGTAAATTTGGGTGTCATCCGCATAACTTTGGTAACTTATTTTGTTGTTTTCCATAATCTGAGCCAGTGGAAGCATGTAAATGTTGAACAGAAGAGGCCCCAGAACTGAGCCTTGGGGAATTCCGCACATCATATTTGTATGCTCAGAAGTATAATTACCTATAGACACAAAGTAGTCCCTATTCTTTAAATAGGATTCAAACCACTTTAGTACTGAGCCAGAAAGACCAACCCAGTTTTCCAATCGGTCAAGCAATATGTCATGGTCTACCGTATCAAATGCAACACTGAGATCAAGTAATACTAAGACTGAAATTTTGCCACTGTGTTTAAGTGGATGTCATTAAAGACTTTAACAAGAGCCGTCTCAGTGCTGTGGTGTGGTCGAAAACCTGACTGGAAGGCATCAAAACTGTTGTTTAGCGATAAGAAAAGGTTGAGTTGTTGAAAAACCACTTTCTCTATGATTTTACTTAAAAATGGAAGGTTTGATATTGGCCTATAGTTGCTCATTAGTGTCGTGTCTAGATTGTTCTTTTTTAGGAGTGGCTTGATGACTGCAGTTTTCAGGGCCTGTGGGAAGATACCTGAGAGCAGAGATGTGTTTACAATCTGTAGAAGATCAGAAGCCAAACAATTAAAAACATTTTTGAAAACACCCGTTGGTAGAATATCAAGGCAACAGGAGGAGGTTTTCAGATGTTGTATAATGTCCTCCAGGTTTTTAAGGTTGACTGTATGAAATTGTGTCATATTGGAATTTGTTTTGCGTGCACACTGTGACAACACATATCCTGTTCTTGATATGGAAGCACTGACTGTTTGTCTAATTTTGTCTGTGAAGAAGGAGGCAAAGTCATTGCAAGCCTTGGTAGACAACAGTTCAAATGCTACTGGTACTGGAGGGTTAGATTAGATTTTCGCCAACTGCGTTCAGCTTTTCAACACTTTTTTCTGTTCTCACAACTATAAAATTTCTCCATGGAGATCTTTTCTTACCAGAGACAGCTTTGACCTTAGTGGGAGCAATAGCATCAATAACATTCGTAATTTTACAGTTGAAATTATCTACAAGCTCAGTGACTGAGGCCCCAGTGAGGGTGGGTATAGAGGAGAAAAGCTGAATGAATGATTCACTGCTGTTTTCAGTGATATACCGTTTTCTGATTAACTTTGTTTGAACACTTTTTGGCACAGAGATAGTGCCGTTAAAGAAAACACAGGAATGATCAGAGAGAGCAACATCAGTCACCACAACCTTGGAAATGTTCAGACCCTTGGAGATAATCAAGTCCAGAGTGTGCCCCTTATTGTGTGTGGGCTGTGTCACATGCTGGGTCAGTCCATAGCTCTCAAAAACACAACACAGTTCTTTGGTCCCTCGGTCCTGGGGGTTGTCAACATGAATGTTAAAATCACCAGCAATAATTACACGGTCAAAGTTAATACAGATTATAGACAGCAGTTCAGTAAAGTCATCAAAGAAGTTTGCACAGTATTTAGGTGGCCTGTAGATATTTAGAAGTAGAGCTTGAGGGGAGGATCTTAGCTGAAGAGCCACATATTCAAAAGAAGCAAAATTTCTGTAAGATAATTGTGTACATTGGAATGAGTCATTAAAAAAAATGGCGACTCCACCTCCTTTCTTATTGACTCTATTCTCACTCATAAAACTAAAGTTAGGGGGGGATGACTCAATGAGAACAGCAGCACTGTTATTATGGTCCAACCAGGTTTCAGTTAAAAACATAAAATCAAGATTGTGCTTGATAATAAAATCATTGATTAAAAATTATTTTCCTGCCAAAGACCTAACGTTTAGTAGGGCTAGTGTTAGTGCGTTTTCATTTTTTGGGACAGACTGTGGCTGACGAGGAATGGATGCTAAATTTGCAAAGTTTGCAGTTACGTGCTTTTTCGCCATTCTTTTTCTATTACCTATCACAACATAAATTGTGGAAGAATCTAATACGCAGGGCCCAGGCTTGTCTTGGAAAGAGTCATGAATGCTACTAGGCATGCAGCCTGGACCCGGCCCATATCAGTTAATGCTTGCTGCATTTTGCACACAAGTATCCTTATCAGTTTGGGGAGAAGGAGTTAACTGCCGTCCTTGAGGGGGCAGAGTTGCCTGGCGTTTTACGATGGGAGAAGGAAGGGCGGCATACTTGGTTCCAGCATTTACCAGCTGCTTCATCTGGTCAGTGAACTCCAACATGGGGATGGGGGAAAGAGGGGAGAGCGACGGATCCTTAAAGAGGTCCTCAAAGCTGTCGTGGTTGTCCAAAGGGTTTGAGGAGTGTTGGACGGGTGAGATGGGGGGTTGAGATTTCTCATCTCCGCTCTTTGGTCTCCCATGGTCAAATCTTTGCTCAGGTGGGGGCTGTGGTGGCTCACTGCCGCACTTTGTTGTGTCTTCCTGTCTCATGTCTTTGGCCAAGGGAGCAGATGTGTGACGCAGAAAGTAAAGTAGGCTAGAGGTGAACAGCTTTACTCCTGACTTGTTAAGGAATAGTCCATCTGCTTTAAAAAGATTTCTGCAGAAAATGTTAAAATTGTCAATGAACTGCATAGAATGGTTGTTGGTACATGCAGTTGAAAGCCATCTGTTCAGTGCCAACAGTCTGCCGAATCTCTCAGCTCCTCCTCTGACTGGCGGTATAGGGCCACTGATAAACACCTTTGCATTTAGGGAGCGGACTGTGTTCAGCAGATTCATAAAGTCACGATTCAGCACTTCAGACTCTTGCTTTACAACATCATTTGACCCTATATGCAGTATAATGTTCTTCACAGTTGGGTGTGCTGCTATGATATCCTGGATTCTTTGGGCCAAGTCAGATACCATGTCTTTGGGAAAACAGAGTATTTTGGTGTTTTTACTGCTTTTTATATCTTTCACAGCAGAGTCATCCACAATCAGAGTTTGGGGCCCAGTTGTTAGCTTTCCCTGTAGCTTTTTACTTTTAGAATTGCTCTCAGTCCTTACCCTGCTGTGTGACGATGAGACGTAATCCAGGTCATGTCCAGGGTCCTGCAGCAGAGGAGCAAATCTGTTCTTCACCTGCACACTCAGTTGTTGGGGAGGCATTTTGTTGCTGATTTTCCCTTTTGCAGCTATCCACGACTGTGTCCTGCTAAGTACAGGGGTTGAAGAGGCGCTCTGCCTGGATGATAATGCAGGCCAGCCGGTCGTATCACAAATCTCAGGGCGCTGTGCTCTTCCCATTAGTCGTCCTCCCATTTCCCAGGAAAATGATTTACTCTTAGGCTTTGCACCAAAAGAGTTCCAGGGAGGACTGCCACTTGTTGATTTATTATCCGTTCCACAGCCCTCTTGTTTCTTTGTGGTCTTGCTGGTGCTAGTTAGCCGTGGGTTAGCATGCTTTTGTCCATTGTTTTGGGTCACTGGTAAAGTGGTGTCATTTCCACATGATCTGTTCACTTCCACGTTTACTTCTAACCGGTAAATTTTGGTTTCCAGAACTGCAATCTTCTGAAGGAGTTTGTTGTAGTCCTCTATGGAGAAGGGTGGCATCTTGCTGCTAACTAGCTCTAGCTACAGTCACTTTAGGACAGGCTTGAGCTATTGGTAGGCCACGCTCACGCAGAAAATTTTTCAAATATGACAATAGCCTACTATGTCTACAAAAAATTTATAGTCCAGTGATTTATAAGTATCCAAGAGCCGCTGCTCATAGTTTCTCTCAGAGGAAAAGCAAGATTATCAGCAGAAATATGCAAGCAGAAGCAGGAGCAAGCAGTAGAGCGTCTGCACTGTAAGAAGCAGGAAGAGTACAGTGTAGGTTTCAGTTTGTCTCTGAATAAATGCTCCAGAAAGAAAGTTCCCCTGTCTTGCTTCTCAACATCACAACAAAACAAAAAGTGACGCAGCAGCAGAGGAGAGCAGCTGTCAGTTGAAAGAACTCCGACACAGACAGAGGATACAAGAGGACGGGGAAGCCCATCTACAAACCAATCAATTATAAGTATCTGGAGATGCAGCTCACGTATGTGATGACGGCAGGACGTAGTTTTGTCACGTATAGATCTTTAGTGTGCTTGCATAACTGCAGTGTGAAACCAAGACTTACTGGATCAAATGTATACAATGTAACAAAAACAAGAACCTTGGTCCTGACTTTTAGGTGTGAAAACGCCCTTAATCTCCTGTAGAACTTTGGGATTGATTTTTCAATGAGAAGTGCTCTACATAAAATGTATTATTATTATAAAGATTTGTTTGTGCATTTTACCTCATGAAGAAGAGTCACATAATTACTATATTATTACGTTATAGACAGTTTTCATAACAAATGTTAATAGGTAGGGTCTTCAAGGGGTGATAGAATGCAAAACCGATTTTACCCTGTCATAGTTGTATAACGACAGTTCGGTGGGTAAATAGGACATACATAGAAGCTCAAAGTCCCATTGACACCCCTTTACTATGAAAATCTCATTTCATCTCATATAGCTTGTTACGCCAGCAATCTGTTACCACAGGTTCCAGTTAATCTTTTAATGTGTGTAATTATAATGTGTTGAGTTATTTAAACAAACGATTGGGGAAATAAACGCCGCTTGTCCCTGAGTCTCATTGATAGAACCTGCGGCTGGATGTAGCTCTATCAATGAGAGCTAGCTCCTCTTAGAATTCCTCTGAAATTCACAAATAATCATTAACTTGAAATCGGACACCGTTGTTAGCTTTATAAGACCTTTAGGGAGATGTTGTATAAGTGGCGTGACGAAATTCAAACTGTAAATATACACAAATTTTGCGGAAAATGAAGCTAACTATCCGTGATTTGTAGCTAGCTAGCTACACATAGCTAGGATTAAAGGGACAGTCATAGCTAACGAAACCCCCACTGTTCACAAAAATTCGTTAACTTGAAATCGGACACAGTTGTTAGCTTTATAAGACATTTAGGGAGATGTATAAGTGGCGTGACGAAATTCAAACTGTAAATATAAACAAATTACGCTGAAAATGAAGCTAACTATCCGTGATTTGTAGCTAGCTACACATAGCTAGGATTGAAGGGACAGTCATAGCTAACAAAACCCCCACTGTTCACAAAAAGTCATTAACTTGAAATCGGACACAGTTATTAGCTTTATAAGACATTTAGGGAGATGTTGTATAAGTGGCGTGATGAAATTCAAACTGTAAATATACTTTATTTATGCCGAAAATGAAGCTAACTATCCGTTATTTGTAGCTACACATAGCTAGCATGAAGGGACAGTCATAGATTACAAAACCCCTAATCTTCACAAAAATTCATTAACTTGAAATCGGACACCGTTGTTAGCTTTAAGACCTTTAGAGATATGTTGTATAAGTGGCGTGAAAAAATTCAAACTGTAAATATAGCTACTCTAGTTATGACGGCAGCTGACAGCCAGCCTAGATTAACTGGAACTGTTGTAAGAGATTGCTGGTGTAACAAGCTCGCTGACCGCGCTATCACTCACACACGGGCCATTTAGCTAGCAGGAAGAGGGGAGCTGCAGCCCGGGGTCTGTGGAGGAAGGCAGGCCGGGCAGTGAGGCAGCAACACAGGCAGCACCGGCAGCTGAACTCCCGACACACAGTCTTACCAAATTTGCAATAAGCCATCAATTTACGTAAAACGTCCCATATTTGAGCTTTATGTAGTTGATTTCTCGCCTAAAAAAGTCTCAGAAGTGAGCCCGACAAACAATGTATAACTTTGCAGTGAGACCTGCTGTCTAGTCTCCCATGTGTTTCTATGTAGTTTGCTCAAACCAATCAGCACGTAGCTCATTCTGAATATTCATGAGCATACCATATTTGGAAGAAAAGTTCTTGTTCCAAATAGAGCCATATTCACAGGGTAGTTAAGGGCCTAATAAAATAGCATTCGGGCAGTTTTCCGCCCAACCAATGTTACATACCCCATTGGGAGACCTTAAGGAACAGTGTAAAATACCCTATATAATCATTCTATCACCCCTTTAATGGAGAAAAAAAAAATAGGTTTACATCTCAGCCTTTGCATATTCTTACTGTATTTGTCTAGGGTTTTTAGATTTTTTTTTTAAATGATTAAGTGCCTGCCTTTCTGTATGTCATGACAATGAGCTCGGTGTTTGTTAAGCGAGACTATTAACACTTCAAAGATAGACCCCCTGTTGGTGAAACCCTTTGACCCACCCACAGGAAAGAAGTTGAAGGGAACTCAGCTTACTGGGGAGTCACATCTTAACCTACATGGGAACATTAATTGTTCCAGATAGCCAGATGCACCACCAATCATGTGACTCAAGTATGTCACAAACTGGCTCAACGCATGTGACAAAGACAGGAGACCAGACAGGATAAAGTGCCAATTGACTGTTTGTTAAATAAAGAAGAACTATTTACAAAATAATCATAACGTGTGGAATCAATGGTATCACTAGTGTGTGTGGTGTATGGCTGAGTGAAAGATGTGTGGATAAATGACAACTGCAACAGAAGAGGTGAAACAAACCCAAACTAGGAGATGTGAGACCGAACAATGAGACATGACTTGCATAAATAATCTTGGTTGAGGCCTACCCAGGTGTCCACCAATTAGCTAACGAACCCTCCCAAACTGCCAGCTCAGTCAGTCAGGAAAGCCAGAGAAGCCAACAGCAGGCAGAAAAGGGAGGGTTCGTAACAAGTAAAATGAGTTTTAGGAGTCTTGTACATTACATAGTACATTGCCTAAAATGTTAACATAGAATATAAACTTATCTGATGTAGCCTATTAAAAATAAAGCATAGATAATACGTAGTATGTTGTACACAACATAATATAGTATAACAAACCCTCAGAGACATCCTTACTATATTAACTAACAATACTACTGTCAGGGAACGACCAGAAGACAGACTGGAGTAGTTAAACAGAGCTTTATTTCAATGATCCAAAACTGAGAACAGAGAGAACAGGCAGGAATCCGGCAGCAGAGTAGGTCAGGCTCAGAGCAGCAGGCAGAAAACAGGATACAGGTAAGATAAACTTGGATGAACTAGACATACATAATTGGTCAGAGCGTCGTGTAGAAACAAGACTAGACAAGGAGTGTGTGTGGTTGTGCTGCTTATGTAGGTGGTTGTTGATTAGCTGCAGGTGGTGAACTGAGGATGTGGCTTGATGAGGTGCAGGTGTGTGTAATTAGTACTGAGGGGACTGGGAGCGTCTGATCTGCGTGAGTGACGAGGAGTATGAATCAGTGGGAGGAGTGTGTGCTGGAGAATGAGAGAGAGGAGTGAGTGCTGGTGACGGTGGGACCCTGACAACTACCATCTTCTGGTGTTCTCTGATCTTGTACTTCAGTAAAAGTAGTAATACAACAGTGTAGAAATACTTTGTTACAGGTGAAAGTCCTGCATTCAAAATATACTTACACATAATTTTTATTATGCAGTATGGCCCATTTCAGAATTACATGTATATTACTGGATTATAATTAGTGATTTAATAAATGCATACATCACTGTAATGTTGCAGCTGGTAAAGTTGCTAATTTTAATTTTAACTTTAATGATTTGGTAGTTTAATCTACAATAATACATCATACGTATATACCACCTTTATTTA